>NC_143055.1:125272500-125985000 GCF_052426305.1 Pelodiscus sinensis
GCTGCAGGACCAACCCGGCAGCACCCTCCCAGGCATCCCCGATTCAGCCACTGCTGAAACTGGCCAGCGGTTGATTCCAGGAAGCCCGGGGCAGTGCAGCTCTGATTCTGGTCAGCTGCTGGTCAGTTTCAGCAGAGGCTGAATCGGGGCAGCTGGGGTGCTGCCGGGTTGGTCCTGTAGCGCTGCCCCTCGGCGCTGCGGGACCAACCTGGCAGCACCCCACTGCTCTGTCCCAGGCGTCCCCAAGAGCAGCTGGGGTGCTGCCGGGTTGTTCCCATAGCGCTGCCCCTCAGCACCAACCCGGCAGCACCCCAGCTGCTCTGTCCCAGGTGTCCCTGATTCAGCCTCTGCTGAAACTGACCAGCAGTGGCTGAATGGGGATGCCTGGGGCAGAACCAGACTATTGGAAGGAGGGGCTATGAGGGGTATGGGGTGGCATCTCATAGCCTCTCCTTCCAATAGTCCGGCATATCTGATAATCCAGCACCCCCCTGGGTCCTAAAAGTGCCGGATTATCGGAAGTTTACTGTAGTGTGGTTATTCTTTGAGCTCTGCAAATCCGCAGATATCTGCTTTATATCCATGGGTATCCGCATCTGTGGATGTAGATGCAGAGATCCGCATCTCTAATAATTCTGCAGTACTAACTGCTGATGCACTGAATTGTATGTAAATACAAACATTTTTGAACAGGAAGCACAATACATTTTTAGCAGTTGTAACTCATGCATGTTACACACTTCATACATAGAACATATCCATACATCTATCTTTTAACTGAACTTGAGCTTGCCAATTTTGTCTTTAAATTGGCACCCAGAACTTTGCAGCTATGTAGTTAATAATAAGGTGAATGAGATTTCTGCATTGCAAGACAGCAAGTGAGAGTGTGGGCCGTGCAGCATAATACATTTCTTTAAAATCATTCTTTTGTGCATTAACTGCTCTTCATTTTCATGAACCCTTGATTTACAAGTCTGTTATTCTCAAAGAAGTTCAGAATTGTTTCTTGCTCAATGGAACTTAAAGGTAAAAGAAGCTGTATAGGAAGCACGTGTAAATCCACATTTAACTGCTTACCTAACTTTTTTCTTTAAATCAAACATTAGTTCACTAACTTGACAGTCTGACATTTAAGTTCATGAATTTGGGCTATTGGGACACTTTGCAAGATGCCTCACTCAAGTTGCTGAACCAATTTTAAATTCCTTCAAAAGTTCCTTTGAGCTGAAACCAAGCATAGAATTTCTTGTCTGAAAAAGGTTTCAAGAATGAAATTAAAATTGGGTTTAACATTGCGATAATTGATTTTTAACTATAGTGTTCATTGTACTGTGCATAGTGTGGCACAATAACTTCTTGCGTCAGTGTCACAACTACGTGCACAGGAAGACATGCAAAATCTGGTAACTGATGAAAGGGACGGTCAGCACATAGAGTTGGATAAAAAATTGAACTGGTGCTGTGGCACATATATGGCACTTGTGTAAGTAGGTTAGATGCAATTCCACCTCATGGCTGTAACATTTAATGTTATCCATTTAACTTGCTTTATTAGTTATTGCAGGGACAGGGAGATAGTAATCAATTTTTTAACTATATAAACCTAAAATGATGCATTCCTGCTTTTCCCCTTACAGTGTATCAGAGAGAAAATAATCTCTTCCTCTGAAGTCTAAATGGAGTTGGTCAGAGACAAGACTCAATGTAAGAATTCTGAGCAGGCTGAATCTCCATTGCTACAGTGGCATCTTCCTCCTGTAGCTTAAAAATAGCTGCTGACTTCAAAGTTCAGAAACCTTTTCTGGTCCTTTGTCATCTCCTATATTACCGATACAGGACCCAAATTGTGTTTAACTTGCTACAGATAAAACAAATTGTTGGGCTGAAGAAGTCAATTTAACAGGACAACATACAAAGAAATGGGGGAGAGGATGCTACACAATTCGTATTTACATTCCTTATTAATGTAAAACTTACATCAGAAATAGCCTGTGTTCTGTGACCTTTGCCCTGTCAGTTCAGTTGACTTTAATCTCACATATTTAGTAGTACTCCTCCCACCTCATTACATTTTTGGCTTTTATCTATTTCCTGAATACTTTTGAGTTTTGGACTGTAACTTTCCTCCCTTACTGGTGCCTTGTATTAGCTTGCCCATCAAATCGCACAAGGTGATATTGATCAATCATCCAGCTTTTCTTCCTCACCAGAAAATTTTTTTCCCTTGCATATACCCTAATTGAGGGTGGGTTCGAACAGTTTCAGCATTGCTCCTGCCATCTTACCTTGTTGTGTCCTCAAGAGTTTCAGCCTATGACGTTGGGAGGAAGAATCTTGCTGTAAGAATGAGGCTAAGCAAGTTCACTGAGGCAAAAAGAATCTTGATAAGAATCTCATAGGAGCAAAGAATTGTTGGATATTTACTTCTATTTCTTGAACAAAAGCACCAAGGAGCCAGGACTATCATAAACACAAACAGAGGAAGACTGGGCCTCTTGGGAGTTCAACTCTTGTTTTCTTCTGTAGTTTGCTGATCCTACAAGAATACCAGTAATTCAGGAAGTACTCAAGATGGTTTAACTTAATTTTAGTTTCTACTAACAAGTTTGATGTTGAGTGTCTCTGGAAGTCATTTCTTAATGATACTGGATTAGGATCCTTACATAGCATTGCTTTCTGGTTTTGTAAGATGTTCAAATATTTGTGGCTGAGCTTTTGGACATGGAAAAGTACCTCTTAAGTTTAAACATTTGTTCACCTCGTGTATTCATTTTAAGACTACCTGTTCTGGCTTTTGCCATTTAAAGAATAACTTTCAGAATTCTTCTGGCAAAGTAGAATTACAGCTAGCAATTACTTAGCCTACTCCTGGTAGCCTTCTTGCTAAAGGTATCACTGTTGATGGTATGCCATTACTTTTAGCAACATCACTGCAAACAGTAGAAGTTGAATTTTAAAATTTACTGGTAATTACTTTAAAACGAATTTCAGATACAGACTAATTTCAGTTTGAAGTGTTTGCGTGGGTCAATTAAGTACTCTCATATACTTTCTGTTCTAAGTTTGAGACATGTTGGTAATTTTCTGACTGTACATTAAATGTGGCTTTGTGTACATAGTACTTCCAAAAATAAAGGTTTTCTTCTGAGGAATCTTGAGCTAGATACAAATCTTGAGCCTATTTTTCCCCCCAATGTGGCTGTAAGCACAGTCATTTACAAGATGCTTTTTTTATTTCCTGGAGTTTTGGGAAAGGTTGGCATTTTCCAATAAAGTTTCCAACCAAAATTTGACAAATCAGCAGGTCCTTTCATGAACAAGATAGGCATGAACAGTTCAAGTGTTGAGAAACTTGGCAGTAGCATAGCTAAAGGTTAGTTTTTGTTTGTCAATTTGCTATTTTACAATGAAGGGTGAAGAATTTTTTGTCACTCTTTAAATATTAATAGGGACATTTTACCGTTGCATCTATTTTTCCCATATCAGTTAAAATGCTTATTAGAAATGTAATAAAGCTGTTTGCTTCTGTTTACGGTATAATTATTAAAGAGAAAGGCTATGTTGTCCTTTTGCAATTTGTGTCCGATATACAGATTACTAGCATTTAATTCAGGAGAAGGTGAGACCTGACCTAGTCATAAACAGAACAGGTATGTTAACAATAAGCACTTGTAAAAGGCTAACCCAGTATTCGCTATTAGATCTGGCACACTGTAATCTTGTAAATAGAGTTGTTGGTATAGGTAACTAAACCCCAGAGTAAAGGCTGTATTGGGTGTTTTCTTGTATGCACCAAGTTCAGTCAAACAGCATTCATTGTATTGAGCACTGAAATCAGAAAATAGGGTGGTAGCTCCTCATTAAATGCAGCCCAATCAAGGGGGTTGGAGAGTCGGTCTGGCGGTAGAATAGCATGGTAGCTGCAGCAAGACAGAAGATAACTTTACAGAGAGGAGTTCAGTTGAGTTCATTGCATTTAAAAACAAACCTGTCAGTATAGAGAGGGGCTAGTTGGGTGAGGTAATACCTATTATTGGACCAGATTCCACTGGTGAGAGGTGCAAGCTTTTGAGCTTACATAGAGTTCTTCTTTGGGTCTTGGAAACTTAGAGCTAAATACAAGGTGTGGAACTGATTGTTGAACGTAAGTAATTAACACATTTCAAGGGACCATTCAAGATGAAGTGGTCAGTTTAACACCTTTCTAGCCACTTGGAGTAGGGGGGGGGGCATTAGTGAGTTATAGATGGTTGCGATAACCCATAAATGCAATTTCTTTATACAGTCCATGATGTTTAGTGTCTAGCAAAGATTAAGCCATGATGTGTGTAAGGCCCAAGAATCTTGAAAGGTGTGTTTTGGGGGAATGTTAAGACCTAGGTTTTTCACCTGTTTTGGTAGGGTCTACTGCTGTTGCTTTGTGTGGGTGTGATCTGATCTGTGGGAAGCTTCTAATGATGAGTTTGGAGAGGATGCAGGGTTATCTGAAGGCTAGAAGGGGGGGTTCATGAAAGATTTATTTCAGGATGTGGTAACCATTCAGTATGTGTTGTAGTTTAATGATATCCTGTACGAGTTCCCGTATGAGATGGTAGGAGACAATTAGGAGAGTGCGATCAGAGGGGATTTAATTCCATATTGAAGCAGGTTCTCTTGGCGTAACTTGGTGGCCTGTTCCAAGATGCTGTCCACTAAACAAAGATACTCCATCAGAGAAGTAGAGGCAATTTTGAGAATATTAAGGTGTGTATCCCAGACTTTCTCCTCAGAGCATATTCTGTGGTATCTGTGTGTCTGGTTTTTGATAACTGATGTCTGGATTTGTTGGGGTGATTACAGGATCACTGCAGAGAGAGTGTGATTTGTGGGCTTCTTGTGTATAGTTGTCTCTAGGGTCCCATTGATGAAGCTGATCCAGGAAGTTGATGATGTTGCTGAAGTGTTCTAGATAATTTAATGGGTGAGCAGTGGTGGTGGTTGAAGTTGTGTTAGAAATTCTGTCCAAAGGATGAAAATACAAATTCATATCAGGTATATCAGAGATTTTTTTGGTACATTTGTCCAGAAATTCTTCTTGAAGATGGCCTGTAAAATTGACTGTGCCAATCAACTTCCTGTATTTGTGGCTTATTACCACAATCTGCAACCCACTAAACCCCCACTCAGCTTTTTTTCCTCCTTTTTTTAACCCCCCTGTGACTGGACAGGTGTTAGTCACCTGACCTTGAATGCTCTGTTGAATTCCATTAAATACTTATGCTAAACAGTCTGTTCCACCTTGTAGTTAGCTGTGACACTCAGATTGTTTTCCAGATCTAAAGAAGGTTTGTTTCTCACCAACAGAAGCTGGTCAAATAAAAAATATTAACTCGCCCACCTTGTCTCATATCTGGGATCAAGTTAGCTACAAGACCGTTTGCATTACAGAGAGGGTGCAGTGTGCAGGACAGCAAGGGGTGGGAACCAGTATTCGATCAAATGTGTGTGGCTGTCGATTGTTCCATCACGTGCAGGTGTTGAACAGCGGTGTGGGAGAATAGGAAAGCTTGTCACAAGCATTTCCCTCTGCTAAGGTAAGAGGCAGTAATTGTATCTCCAGTCCCTCAGTAGGCATGCAAATTACCTCCATGAATAGGAAACGAGTCAATCTGTAACAAGCACAAGGGTGGACTCTATGTAAAGCAATGAGGCCTCATGCAAGATGAAGAACAGAGGGTGATCTAAAAGGCATATTCTGGACAGCCTTACGCTCCTGCTTCAGTGAGTGGATGTTACATTATGGTAAGTGTTCAAGACTAGAAGCTGTATATATAAATTAAATACCTATGTTAAGGATTTAAACAATTTACGGCTGAGGACAGACCCTGAAATGGTAGTTGCTCAATTTTTCTTTGGTGCACTTTTTTCTTTTAAAATAAGGGTAATTGTCAACAAATGTATATTTATAGTATCAAGTTTGTGGGGATGAGAGAAGAGAGGAATTAGCAGAGAGAGTCGTGGGAGGCCTCTTTTCAAATCAGGAATTAACTCTGCCCCCATATCAGAGAGGAAACCCTTTCACAGTATTGCCTACCATACTAATGCAATATGTTTTATGTACACTTATGTTGTATTCATGCGCACACAACCTTTTAGCTAGGACTGTGCTTGATGTGGAAATATATCTTTAGCTGTCATTCATCTCAGCGCTGTAGCTGAAAAGGAGAGCTTTCACCTTGGGCCGGCCAGCTCTGCAAATAATCAGCAAGTGCTGTCATCCATAGTTTAGGAAACTGTAGGTAACCTAAAGTCTTCCTGGTGCTATCAGCGAGGAGCAGAGTCCAGGGCCACAGCTGCCATAGAGGGGTAAAGCATTAGCAAATATATCCATCGCTATCCTGTTAATCTGTGAAGGATCAGTGAGGGTGCAACTAATCCAAGGAGGATGGGGGTCCAGGCAGCCATCTCATAGGTGGTGCGCTCTTCCTGCAAACAACTCTGAAATCCCCGACAGGCGGCAGGAAGTACAGAGGCAGGGGGGTCATTTGAACGTGACTGCCTTCTCCAGTAGACCACCACTGAGCTCCAAAAACTGTTATGTCCCCTCTGTTTTCTCTTTGTCTAGACTAAGGTCCAGTTATTTCAGTCTTCCCTCATAAGTCTTGTTTTCTAGACCTTTAATCATTTTTGTTTCTCTTCTCTGGACTTTTACCACTTTGTCCACATCTTTCAGAAATGTGGTGGTCAGAGCTGGACACACTACTCCAGTTGAGGCCTAATCAGTGCAGAGTAGAAGAATGACTTCTTGTGTCCTGCTTACAACACTCCTGCTAATGCATCCCAGAATGTTTGCTTTTTTCCCCCACAATGGTGTCATGCTGTTGAGTCTCATTAGCTCATTGGACTGCACCAAATGCCTTGCTAACATCGAGATACACTGCTTCGCCCTTATCCGCAAAACTTATCTCGTAAAAAAAAAAAACCTCATCTTTTGTTTAAGAGAAGAACAGTATGCATGCATGACCTTTATGTTCAATTCTACGCTTAGGCTATGTCTAGACTGCTGGGGGTTTTTCAGCAGAAGATATGGAAATTGAGCTCTCATTTGCATATCTTCTGTGGATCCTTTGTGGAAGATATGCAAATGAGTGTGACTTGCATATCTTCTGCCGAAAAAAAAGGCAGTGTAGACATAGCCTTAGAGTGCTAGACAAGAAGTAGGGAGAGGGGAAGAAAAATAGTTACTGCAATTCCCTTTTTAATATGCATGTTCTTTTAGTACAGGAAAAATAACTAGGGAAGAGTTAACACTCCATACAGTAAAAATTCTCCATTACTCATGTATGCATGTGAGCTAGTCCAGTCCATAATTACAGCATGTGGTATAAACATCACTTAACCTCTCTGCAATTTTCACTCTCTTAAGAGTGGAGAAAATGACTTGCCACTCACTCCCTTTGGATGTAGAGACTATAGCATATTAATAATATAAAGAATGCAAGCAACCAGAGGCTAATGTTTCAGTAGTTTTTGAACAATATCCAGTTGACAAAACATAAATATTTGTGCTCTAAAATAAGTTTTAAATACAATTTATAAAATTTTCATGCTTGGTAAAAAAAAGTTCAAAAGTTTGTTGGAATAACACCTGTAGCTAGGAGAATGATAAACATTAAAATAATAACGAGAACAACTCCAATAATTATCATAATTTTAGTGTTTTTCCACCACATCTTCCTGGAAATCTTTGTGGTGTTTTTTTGGAAAGCATGAGCCTGAAAACAAAATGACAAAGATGAAGTTAATGTTTCAGGAACTGGATTTTCCCAGCATCATCACACAAGATTAAATCATATATTAAATGTTTTCAAGATGTAGATGATTTATACTTAAAATGTAAAGTTAATGCTATTTTATGAACTGTGGAATTTCATCCCTGGAAGACTCTTGGTGGTGGTGGAAAAAGTAGGCCTATTAGTATATTTACATTTCTATGCTATACATGGATATGAACTGTTAATTCAATTAATTGAGTTCATGTTTTTTAAAAATGCATCATATCACTTTATACTATTTTAACGTGACAACATGACTAGTATTCACATTACTTTTTTACAATCCCTTCTATCTTCCTACTTGTGACTGCTGGCCATCAGGTAAGGAGAGAATGGGTATGTGTAAATCGGGGTGGGGAACTAAGACCCAAGGGCCAGATGTGGTCCACAGCTTGTCTGGATGCAGCCCTCGGGGCTCCTCCCCACCCCAGCATCAGGGAGCCCGCCCTGGCATTCCAACCCCCACTGCCTTCCTCCTGACTGATTTTTCTGTGGGTCAGCGGCCCCCGACCCAAAAAAAGTTCCCCATCCTGATGTAAAGGGTAAATGTAAGTCAAAATGAAGGTTAGAGACAAAGCTTAGAAGGTTTTCATTTCCTCTTCTAATCATAGGTGTGGGAACAAGAGCTATGGGAGTGCTGCAGGTTTTAGCCAGGGCTCCCCTACATTATCCCATGCCTGAGGTCCCAGCTACTAGCCCTGATCCCTGTGCTCACCCCCAGCTGGGGAGAGCAGACATGGGCAAGAGGGCTGGTTTTCAGCACCCCACTATTAAGTGTTCCTGCACCACTGCTCCAAATAACTCTGATCTTAGGCAGCATCAACAAAATGAGTTTATTTGTAAACAACAGCGGTAGAGGCTGATAGAAACGGGTTCCTGGTCTCAGGCCATTGCTAGCCAATGTAATAGTAGTGTGATGTTTATAAACTGCCAGACAATAGAACACTTGATAATCTACTGGAGGATTTTAGGGATAGAGTTCCACAGAATGTCAGAAGCTCCTACTGTGAGCACTACAGTTAAGCTCTTACGTTGCTCTCTAATTTGCTCCTGGCTTCTCATTTTTACCTCTTCCTGTCTATTTAGACAAAACTCCAACTACTTAGCTGTGTGCATATTCAACCTGACTGGGAAGATGCAAAAGTTGGGTTTTCCACAACAGCATGCTAGTACTTTAGTGTAACCGCTCTACTCTTATAAAGATGTATCATAACTGTTTGTATTTGTAACATGCTCTTTACCCATGAAAAACAGGTCTAGTCCTCCATTAGCAGTAGAGACTAATTTTTGGTCAAGCCCAGTTCCTTCGCCAGACTCTTTGCAAGTGGCTCTCCATTCTGTGTGGCACAAGGATCCACCTGTATTGATCCAGTTGCAGGATTGGGCCTATAGTTAATAAAGGCGAGATCCAAAGGGATTTAGGCACTTAAGTTCAAAATCTAGATTCTTAAGACTCCTACTCAGCTGCTACCTAACCCTACAGAGACCTACATTTCTGCCAGTTGGCATGCGCAAAGCTACTTAAGCCCTAGTGAGATCCTCAGCCTGGGCTTCCTCCACTTATCCACCTGGAAGACTCAATCTACTAATGTGCTCACAGGCCTTACTCCTCTCCTCAGCATTTCCTGTTCGTTTGTTTAGTTGGCTCCCTGCTCAGATCC
Organism: Pelodiscus sinensis; assembly: GCF_052426305.1. Taxonomy (NCBI): domain Eukaryota; kingdom Metazoa; phylum Chordata; order Testudines; family Trionychidae; genus Pelodiscus; species Pelodiscus sinensis. Next base: position 125,281,979 of record NC_143055.1, read on the forward strand.
CAATGCCGTGGTGGCTTGTCTGAATGAGATTCACACATGCCTAACTCCCCATGCATTGTATAGGTAAGTCTTATCACCTAACATGGCGTGGATTCTACTTGGTGGCAGTGTGCCTAAAACGTAGGCATTGCAGTGCTGCTGAGTCTGTTTCCTTTGTGGCTCTGATTTAGCTCTAATGGCCAAATATTTCCACAGGTATGGCTATCAGAATAATACATATATGCCTCTGAGATCAGAATCTGGGCCTAAAAGCAATGAGTGAAATATTCATAAGTTCCTCAAGTACTGAAACATGTCTGAAAATGCCACACAGTTACTCAAATACAGAGACTGCTATGAAGCTGTAAAACAACTGTAGAGAAATAGAAGGGTTAGCTAAATACCTAAGTAGAATGAAAAGTCATATAATTTACCACTGTTTGGAGATCATCTGTTCTGTCAACAAGCTCGCTCAACTTTTCTTCTCTTTGTAATACCTTATCAATATTTTGAGTCATAACATTTTTTACATCATCAACTTGAATTTGGAGAGTAGAAACTGTAATATCGCCTGACTTCCTATTGTATTCCATCTGCATAGAAGAAAGTAAGGGTTTTTGTTACAGATCCAACTTTACCAACTTTCAATAATTAAAACAGCTGACAACACAAAACTCAGCCTCCAATTGTGGAGCACTATCTCCCAGAACAGGGCCTTAGTCGTGCAACTCCAATTAACATCACTTGTGAAGATTTATCCTACAGTTTTGAAAAACTCAATGGCTGTGTCTACACTGGCCGCTTGCTTTTCCGGAAAAGCAACGACGATCTACTGTAAAATTGTCAGTGTTTTTCCAGAAAAACTATGCTGCTCCCGTTCGGGCAAAAGTCCTTTTCCGGAAAAACTGTTCCGGAAAAGGGCCAGTGTAGACAGCACAGTAGTCTTTTCCGCAAAAAAGCCCCGATCGCGAAAATGACGATCGGGGCTTTTTTCCGGAAAAGCGCGTTTACATTGGCACGGACGCTTTTCCGGGAAAAGTGCTTTTTCGGAAAAGCATCCTGCCAATGTAGACGCGCTTTTCCAGAAATACTTATAATGGAAAAACTGTTCCGTTTTAAGCATTTCCGGAAAAGGGTGCCAGTGTAGACGTAGCCAATGAGTGTGGAGCTTCCACATTTAGTCAATTATACCCTCACCTGTCCCCATAGGGCATGTCTACACAGCAATGTGATTTCGGAATAACTAATGTTATTCTGAAATAACATAGTGTGCATCTACACTACAAGCCTTTATTTTGAAATAATGTCGAGCTGGAGGACTTCTTACTCCACCTCCTGTAACCCTCATTTTATGAGGAGAAAGGAAAATCGAAAGGAGTGTTCTCCCTTTAACTTCCTGCTGTGTAGACATGCCCTATGAGGACAGGTGAGGGTATAATTGACTAAATGTGGAAGCTCCACACTCATTGAGTTTTTCAAAACTTCCAAATTAAGCTTTTTGATTTAAGATGTGCAATTGATATAGCTTAACTGAAAAAACAACAAATAGTCTGGTAGCATTTTATAGACTAACAAAACATGTAGATGGTATCGTCAGCTTTCATGGGCACAGCCCACTTAAGATGAATGGAGTGTTGGATGTCTAGGACCAAAATAAATAGGGGAGACGGGAAGGGGGGTGGAAGAAGGGAAAATTGAGAGGGGGGACGGGGGGGGGTGGAAGAAGGGAAAATTGAGAGGGGGGGACAAGAAAAGGCGGTGGGTAAAAAATATATCAAGGGAAAGCTAATTAATGGTTCTTATCTGCCCCCTTTGACTATCTAGTCTTTAGGTGCTTATAGACTCGGCTTTCCCTTGATATATTTTTTACCCACTGCCTTTTCTTGTCTCCCTCCTCCCCCCATCTCCCCTATTTATTTTGGTCCTAGACATCCAAAACACTGGTCATCCGAAGAAGTGGGCTGTGCCCATGAAAGCTCACAATCCCATCTACATGTTTTGTTAGTCTATAAAGTGCTACCAGACTATTTATTATTTTTTCAGTTTACCTGTACAGACTAACTTGGCTATCCCCTGAAGCTGATGTAGCTTAATTAGACTTTAGCCCTGCTGTGTACATGTACCCTTATGAAGTTATCCAACTGCTTATATGATATCTTCCTTGGGGGAAAAAAGATACTGTGTTCATGACTATTTTTACTTTTTATGATACATAACCCCTCCGGATCTTTCTTTAAATTATTGATGTGGGGAGGGTGCTGCAAGTCAGCCACAGAAAGGATATATTAAATCAACAGGCATGCTCCTTTGATTCCAGGTATTAACTTCACCATATTCTAAATTTCCCAGCAAGACTAGACATGATTTCCTGATTTTTTTTTTTTTTAGTAAGAAAAACAAACGTTCCATCCATGATCTTAAAAGAAAAAGAAAAAGCCTTCGGGCCTTTTATACTTGGCAGAGGAAAGAGAAAAATAAGACAACCACAATGCTTAAATATCCTTTGTTTGACACCTTTAAGCGGAGGAAGCAGTAATTCTTTAACACAACGCTTCAGTCTTCTCTGCACTGTTAACTTTTTTTACCATTTTTTTAATCTAGTAGATCCAACTCCTTCTGGATTGCAGAAACACAGGGGTCAATGATTTAGCAAAACACTGTTCCACAAAGTCCACTGGGGGTTGCTATTGATTTTATGTCTTGTACCTCCACCCCAGTACAGGAGGAAACATGGTCCTAAGTCAGCTATTGATGCACTGTTTTTCCCCCCATTCATATCAGGATAATTCAGTAATAGTCCTTATTAAGAGAGAAACTAAATGATTAAAATGTCTTTAGATGATACACACCCTGTTTTTACTTTCTTTTCTTGATCTTTTATTATGTAATTTCCCTGTACTGGGTGTAGTTGGAATATAGTAGTTCTGATAGAGCCCCACCTAGAATTCCAAGATCGACTGTTTGCAGAATTTTAGCAGCTCCAAGTGCTGAACTGTAGCACCTCACCAGTACCCAGCATTCCACTACTTACTGGTCATTAATCCCTGCCAGGAACTGCCTCAACCATTGAATGTTATTTAAAAAAATAGAAAGTAAAAAAAAAAAAAACCATCATAATTAACCCCAAAGCTGTAGGGAAGATGAGGGGAGGAGAGGGCATCATTTGCTACTTTCTGAGAACAATAGTTGCAGCTGCATAATTTCCTTTTGATCAGAGATGAAAAAATGGAACCATCTGACAATTTCTACATTCCACATGACTATTATACCCTTACATCTAATACTTGCACCAAAAGAATAGGACATCAGTGTTTTCTAACCCTAACTTCCCTCACTTCCACAGACTAAGCAGGCTCAAAATACATGTTTGGCAAAGCATTGTTTTTAGTGCTGCGTTAGATTGCTCCCCTTTGCAAAATGAAGTGTCAACAAGCCCTGGCCTGAGAGCAGAATTACCCAGAATTCCAGTGTCCACCACACCCTGACCACAGAGCTTGATTGTTTCTCCAGGTCTTGCAGAGAATGTTTTTTCCGCTCTCTCTGCAGTAAAGTAGGAGAGTTTTGTGTCCCAATTTACTTTGGTAAGAAAAGCTTGTGGTAATGAACAGTGCTCCAAGCTGTCTGAGAGCAATGTTCAGGGAGGAATTCAACCTGTCTTGGTCTAGGAGACATTTTAGAAGCCATATATTCTAACTGGTATTTAATGGATTTTAGTTTGATTCCTGTAGTAACTTAATTTTAATCACATGGAAGAAGTCATTAATATGATTGTATTACAAGAGGTAGCTCTTTTAACCAAATTTTAGAATTGGCCACTTCCAAGTTCAGAGAAAGCTGTGCTTTCTCTTTTGGGATGACCAGTAAGAGAAGTGTTGAAAACTTTTGATTTCTACCATTTATTTTTTTGGCTCGGTCTTGATAGCTATTCTAAATAGTATCCAGATTTAGACCCAAACCCGAAACACTGTATAGACAGATCCCTGTACTTGTATAGAGACAGGGTTGCCAGCACTCCGGGACTGTTCTAGAGTTTTCTGGAATTAAAGATCAATCTTTAATTAAAGATTGGGATGAAGGTTTCAGGAATGCATCCAAACAAAATTGACAACCATGGAACTCCATTGATTTTGCAGGTAATCTGTGGGGGAGAAGGAATTTGATTGCATTGAGTTAATTACAGGATTGGAACCTGGGGCATGTGCTTAAGTTTAGGCACGTGAGAAGATGAATTTAACTCAGTGGGGCTACTGATGCTTTTAAAGTTAGGCATGTGCAGAACTGAGATTCTATGACTTTGGTCACTAGAGGGCTCCCAATGTTTTTTCCAGTAATACAATAAACACAGAGTTACAAGCAAATACTGATACATGGCAATATATGTTGAGGTCATTAAAACTAACATGTTCCCAACTTCATCCTAACCTATATTTGCATGCCTTAGTTTTCAAAAAGCAAGCCTATTGCTGCATTCTTACATGAACATTTGTTTTGAATAAAAAATGTAAATAGGTTTCTGTTAAACAGCTGGGGTTTTGGATGATGAAATTAAAGGGCTAGATTGTCCTAATTCCTAGAATGGAGGGGACTTAGGCCTTTCCATCCCCTCTTCCATATGGCCCTTCTTCTCTATCTCTGTAGAAATAACTCAAAGGGTTGCCAATAGGGAGGTTAAAGTGGGTGTAATTAAGTAACCATGAAACCGCTGAAAATTTCAGCGGTTACATGTGAGGCGGCAGTCAGTTCCCATCTGTGCCCCTACCTACCACCCCAATGATGCTGCTGCCTCTCACACCAGGAGCCTGTGTGTAACCGTGAAGGTTAACTGACGAGCCCCGGGTCATAGGTTAACCGTGTACATACACAGTTACACTTTCACTTGCCAACTGTCTTATCACACCAAGCCAAACGCTGGTATCCCACCCTGTCTTGTCCCTCTCTCTCCATCATCCCACCCTCTGTCACTCATCCTCACTCACTGCAGTCTGTAATTGCTGGCCAATGGGAGCTGTGGAGTCAGTGGGGGGCAGAGGCAGTGATGGAGACCCCCGGCTCTCTTCCAGGGCTACAAGGACATGTGGACCACTTCCCAGAGCACGCATGGCAGGCAGGGAGTCTGCCTTAGTCCTGCTGCACCTCCAAATGTTTAGTGGCCTAAGATCTCTCAGTTTAGCTTAAGTAGCCTTTGAGGTATAGAGCCTGATTCCAGGAGACTCCTGGTGAAACTGGCAGGGTTGGCACTAATCACTCAGTGGGCTTATGGGAAGGTAAGATACTATCTAGAACCTTTCTTCCCCCAGTTTTGTGTAAAATAATGCTGATCTCTTAACTAGCATATGTAGTGCCCTATTTATATATTCTAGCTGAAGCTTTCAAAGTGCATTTGGGGTGGGAGCAGGTAGGAAGCCTTGCAGCCATAGAGTCTAGGGTAGGGGAGTGGGGGGAGGACCAAGGCCAAAATGCACTACACATACCATAAGGACCTCTATAAAGAACATGTGGAATCCATAAATTTGAAGTCCCTAACCCCAATAGTGGAATAAGGTAGGAACTCAGAGTGGGAATTCCAGAATTTCAAAACCTCTACGCTAGTTTTTACCTGCTGACATGACAATGCCACTGTGCTGAACATGTGATCAATTTAACAAAGAACGAATTATGAGACTGTGTAACAACAGTAAAAACTCCACACTGTATCTTCATGTATTCACATACTAAAAAACTTGCATCAAGTACTCTTTTAGGGACTGTGCAATACTTGACAAGCACCCTATATTTAGAAAACTTAACAAATTAATAAGTTTCTTTATTGTGGGAGCGTGAGAGGAGTACAATTTTTAAAATGTTACCTGCACAACACAATAGGAGAGAATCTATTTCTAAGCATGCTAGGTACCGTTAATCTCCCTTGAAAGTAACAACAGACTTTGAGTTTGTTTAATGTTTCTTTCACTACATTGGTACTGATCATACCTTCTCCTGTCTGCAGCACATTGCTTATTTAAAACCTTCTAATAGTTTATTGCCCCAACTACTTAAATTTTTTACTACACTGATCATACAGTAATTCTGTTTTACTCAAAGCACACCCCAAAGATTAGATTTTAAATACTTACAATGCACACTTCTCTCTCTTTCTCTGTTTTTTGTAAGACGTGTGTATGATCAGATGACGCAGTGGAAAAGGACTGTTTAAAGTTCTAGTTACTCTAGTAAAATATTAACTAGTTTTTCTAGACAAAAAATGTGTGTGCATATATATTAATATAATAACCACAATAACTTACTGTTCTGGCAAAGAAAGACAATAGTTCTTTTATTGAGAGATCAGATACCTAAATAAATGTTTGTGAATTCTTTTCCCCTTGCGCGTGCTCTGCCAAGGTAGACTATCAATGGTCCTTTCTCAAGCCTTGTGTAGCCGTCCAAAAGTAAACTTGATTTAATACATTTTAGAGAATCACCTACCATGTATTTTCCCAGAACTTGTTGAAAATCTGCATTGAATTCAAAAGGATGAGCAAAGGTCACTTGTGATATAAAGGGACTACTAATGAAAGCTTTGCAAATCTGGAAAAAGTAATGAAGGAATTATCTTGACATAACTGAAATAAAATGTACCACATTAACATCTTAAAATTGTTAACATTTGTTCATGATGCCCTGAAAATCTAAATAGTCAAAGCCAACATAATTACTATAGGTGAATTTGCATAGTTAAAAAACATTAGGCTGCACAAATGCATGGATGTGGGTAGCCATAATATTTCTGCAGAAATTTAAAAATATTGTATGGAAAAAAGTTTTCTGTTAAAAGCATTTGCAGAAAAGAGCACGGACGTTTTTCCGCAAAAGCACTTTTGTGGAAAAGTGTCCGTGCCAATCTAGATGCGCTTTTGCGCAAAAAAGCCTCTATCGCCATTTTCGCGATCGGGGCTTTTTTGCACAAAACAAATCTGAGCTGTCTACACTGGCCCTTTTGCGTAAAAGCTTTGCGCAAAAGGGACTTGTGCCCGAACGGGAGCAGCATAGTATTTCCGCAAGAAGCACTGATTTCAGACAGTAGGAAGTCAGTGTTCTTGCAGAAATTCAAGCGGCCAGTGTAGACAGCTGGCAAGTTCTTCCACAAAAGCAGCTGCTTTTGCGGAAAAACTTGCCAGTCTAGACACAGCCATCTGCTATGATAATGGTGTCACGAGAGACTCTCTTAAACCTAAAGCTGGTACTGCAGGACATGTAACAGTATTTCTATAACATAACCAAGACCTTTTAATTACAGGGACAGGAATGTTATATGTATTACATGAAGCAATACTTTTTATTTATAAAGCTGAAGAAAGCAGACACACATTGACCTTCCAGACCTTCCAGTGCATGTAATAATCAATGTAGACCAAAGGGCAAGAATGGAACGTTGCAAAATATTAACAATTCAGTGGCTTTGATTAAACTTGCATCAAAATATTCTGAAATTGTTCTTACCTCTTTAAGAAAGGCAAATGGTACTGTGCTGTCTAAGGTGTTGTTTGTGGCACATAGGTACGTAATTCCATTAACAAGCAAGGCATGGTACCCAAAGCTTAGAAAAAGATACATTAATAGAATGGGTATTATTATTTAAACTTCTAACTTGGGTTCACGTGTCGTCATACTAATGAACCAAAATCAGTGAAAGAAAAGGAATGTAATTAAGCATTTATAGTCAGCATCTCTGAAATGAACAATAAAATCAGTGAATAATATTCTCTTCAAAGCAAAATCATACAATATTACAAAAGTTCTCCTACCTGACTTAGTATTTTACATACAGGAGAAAGTCCATTATATCCCCCTTGAAATGGAGTTTTAGTAATTGCAAATCAAAGTACACCAAATTGTAAGTAGACTTGTGTACATTTAATGCATAGAAAAGTGAAGAGGTAATAGATATGGTGAGAGGCAGCATAGCACAGGTAGGTGTTGAACAAACTCACCGACGGTATGTTTACACTAGGAAACTATTTTTAAACTAGCCAATTAGCCCGTCATAAGATGGGATTTTTCAGGTCTCTCTTCCACATCCGTCTTCTCTCCTGAGCCTCTGGTCTCCTGCTCCGTGTCTCTTTCTCTCTCTCTCCGCCTCCTACTGCCTCCCCCCCTCTCTCTCAGCTCTCCTCTGCCTTCTGCCTCTCTCTCCATCTCTCTCTTTCTCTTCTCCCCCTCCCACCTCTCACTCTGTGTTTCTCTTCTCCTCTTCCTGCTGCATCTCTCTCACTCTCTCTCTTGCTGTCCTCCGCCTCCTCCGTTCTCCTCTGTCTCCTCCGCGTCCTCTGTGTCTGCTTCGCTTTCCTCCTTTTGAATCCAGCGCCCTTTCCTGACGTCAGAGACACACACTCGTCTAGGCCCCGCCCCGTGGCTGTTCCCTCTGTGCGGCGCTGTTGCCTCCCGCCGTGGCGCTCGGCTGACTTCTGTTTTGCTCAGCCGGGCCACCATGAGGGAGCAAGCAGCACAAGCAGCCGTTTAGGGTCCACGCTCCCCATGTAGCATGGGGGTGCTGCATGGGAAGCGCGGGGCCCCAACTGCTGCTTGTGCCGCTTGCTCCCATGTGGCGGCCCAGCTGAGCGGCGCAGAAGTCAGTCGAGCGCCACGGCGGGAGGCAACAGCGCCACCCAGAGGGAACAGCCAGCGTTTTAGCATTACAGAGTCACAGACATTAGGCTACTATTATTTCTAAATAACTAAATTCAACTCCTGATTTTACAAAATTGAAATACTGTGTCTCACTATGGGGATACCTCGAAATTAATCTGATGCAGGCTCTGTTAATGAGGACATGCTACCTTCACTTAGAGCCCTAGGAAGCACAGGGGAGTAATTAGTTCAAATTACTCTGGTGAGTGGTTATTTTGAAATAATGGCACTGGAACATCCACACTAATGCTATTTTAAAATAATTATTTCAAAATTAGCTTTACTCCCTGAGAAAAGCAGAAGTTCAGATTTCAAAATAAGTGACCTGTTATTTTGAAATAACAGGCTTGGTAGTGTGGATGCTCTGCTTATAAATTTAACCTAAGAGGGCTTATTTAAAAATAAAGCCCTAGAATACACCAGGGCTCAGTGCATCTGCTTGTAGATTACAGAACCTCTTTTTTTCACAGCTAGCTCTCTCTTAAGCAGAGATTGCTAATCACATCAAGTGTATGTGGCTTTGTAATGATTCCCTTCAGATAATTATGAAATTAAATGTCATGAAATGAGATCAGTATCTTTTTTTTAAACCCGTTATCTTAAAATCCTCACTACACTGCAGTTATTTCTACAGAAAAGAATTTCACCTGTTTTAAAAATCCCAAGTTGCAAAAATGGCTTTACCTTCCAATGTGAGCTGTAGTTTTTTTCAAGCCTTTGTGAAGAACTAAATTTACCACTGATGAAGCTGCTTCCTAAAATTAAATTAGGAGAATTAGGAGAAATAAATGTCATATTTATAAACATAAGCAGTATTTAGCAGCAGGTTGAGACCGCACATCTCTGAATGAGGGTTTATACTTACAGGCTACATCTACACTGCGAGTTTTTGCTGCAGAAAATATGCTAATGAGGAACTCATTAGCATATTTTCTGCCATTTCTTTTTGCGCAAGGGATTTTTATGCAAAAATTAGTAGTGTAGCCACTTCCGTTTTGTGCAAGATTCTTATGCCTGTTCTGGAGAGGCATAAGAATCTTGCACAAAACGGGGTTTTTGTGCAAAACGGATGTGGCTACACTGCTTCTTTTTGCGCAAAAACCCCTTGCACAAAAAGAAACGGCAGAAAATATGCTAATGAGTCCCTCATTAGCATATTTTCTGCCGCAAAAACGTGTAGTGTAGACAAAGCCACAGTATATTGTAGCTGAGTGAGGTTTAATTAAGCATGTTTATTGTTTTTAAACAAGGATCTAGTTCAATAAAAACAAAAAAAGCAATCCCTGAACTTTGTTTTGTAAAGGTTTCTGCAGTCTATAAGCTTGATGCTTTTGTGACAACTATGAAAGAAGGATATATTTATTACAAACTAACTCAAAATGTATATTATAAACTGGATGGATATATCTATAGCTCCATATCTATATTGTCACAAAGGCATCAAGCTTTTATATAGCAGAAACCTCTCTAAAACAGTGCATGTGTGTATATATAGTTGCTGAATATTGTTATCAAAACTGCTGAATGCAACAACTGGGCTCCAATAAAAATGTTTAGGTTTTAAAGCATCACGTTTTAGGATGTTGGAGAAGTAAGCTTGATATTCTAAAAAGCAAAATTTCATATGCTCTGGCATTTCTAGTCTAAGTGGCTTTAGTGGAAAAAAGAGGCAACTAGGTATCCTGAAGTGACAGCACAATTAGCAGAATGATTCCTAGTTACTTTGTCTTTGTAAATAAAATAGAGGAAGTTCTTCTTTTAGATCAACTTCTTTTTACAGTGCCATAAACTGTATCTGACTTGATCACAAAGATTACAAGCTGAAAAGCCATAGTTGCATTGTGATCACAAATACAGTAATACAGCACTTACAGGAAACACTGCAACAGTATTTTTCTTTTGAATTGTTTGCTCCCAATTAATGGCGTTAGCTCAGTTTTTTGATAACCATTCAAATAACACTTGTGGGTCAGGTTTTTTAAAAATAAAGCACAACTCTCATAGTGTGCCAATGTGAGCTGCTGGGTGCTGATTTTTTTTTTTTAAATCTGGCCCTAATTGTGCTTGATGAGCACTTGTAAATCTCAACCACTGCTTAGTTAACTGCCTGCTATTTGAATAAAGTAACAATTACTTGTAACCTTTGCCAAACATAAAATGAAAACAAAGCATAGTCCCTGTGGTATCTTAGTCTATGTCTACATTGCGGAGCTATTTCGGGATACCAGAAGTATCTATTTTGTGTCTTTTGAGCACGCCCATTATTTCAAAATATAACGGGCTTGCTATTCCAACATCCCTGTAAACCTCATTCCACAGGAGTTAAGGGATGTTTTGGAATAGAGCTTTATTTTGAAATGATCATAAAATAAGCTATGCAATTTGCATAGCACAAATTGCATAGCTTATTTCAAGTTAAAGGTGCAGTGTAGATGCACCAGTAGGCTATGTCTACACAGCAAGATTATTTTGAAATAACTAGCATTATTTCAAAATAACTTAGTCTGCATCTACAGAGCCAGCAGTTATTTCAATATAATGTTGAACTACTGTCAAGCTGGAGGACTTCTTACTCCGACTCCTGTAACCCTCATTTTATGAGGAGTAAGGGAAGTTGGAGGAAGAGTGCTCTATTTCGAAATAAGTGCTGTGTAGATAGCACCAAACCCTGAAATAAGCTATTTCAAAATAAGCTAAGCAATTGACATAGCTCAATTTGTATAGCTTATTTGGAGTTAAGCACTGCTGTGTAGACACACCTTAGAGACTAAGAAAGGTATAGGATCATGAGCTTTTGTGGGTAAAACCCATTTCATCAGGTTTTACTCACAAAAGCTCATGATCCTATACCTTTGTTAGTCTCTAAGGCTTGGTCTACAATAGACCTGGCAGGTTGGCTTAAGGTACACCATCCAGCTGCACATTTTGCGTAGCTGGATTCACCTTACCTTAAGCCAAGCCGCGTCTACGTTGTGGGAGGCCGACAGGAGCACATGCTCCTGTCAGCTTCCCTTACTCCTCAGAGTGAAGAAAACAGGACTTTGAGGAGGGCTGCCCTCAGTGTTCAATTGGGGGTGGGATGGGGGGGTGTACACGGGGGTGTGTGTAGTGGGGGGGTGTGTGGGGGGGTGTACACGGGGGTGTGTGTAGTGGGGGGGTGTAGTGGGGGGGTGTACACGGGGGGGGTGTAGTGGCGGGTGTACACGGGGGGGTGTAGTGGGGGGGTGTACACGGGGGGGTGTACACGGGGGTGTGTGTAGTGGGGGGGTGTAGTGGCGGGTGTACACGGGGGGGGTGTAGTGGCGGGTGTACACGGGGGGGGTGTAGTGGGGGGTGTACACGGGGGTGCGGGGGAGGGATCTCTCCGTGTGCGCGCGCTGCTGTGTGCGGGCACAGAGGGGTGGGTCACAGGGGTGCCTGTGAGGGGCCCCGCCCCGCGCCAAGGCCCCCGCGCCCGGCCCCTCGCTGCCGCCCCCGCCCTGACACGCGCTCGGCCCCTCGCTCGGGCCCGGCCCGGCCGCGCAGCCGCGCGCTGTTTCCGCACGGGGGGGGGTACCCGGAAGCAGCCCCCCTGCAGGCTGAGCTCGGCCAGCAGGGCGCGCCCGTTGGCAATGCAGCAGTAGCAGAGACTCGTCATGGCCCCGCCCGCGCGCCGGGCTGGCCGCTTAACGAGTGGGGGGGGAAGAGAATGTCCCCGACCTGCCGGGGGAGCGCGGGGGGGGGGGGGGGGGGCGGGGCAGGAGGGAGGGGATGTGTGAGGGTGGGGGCAGGAGGGAAGGGATGTGTGAGGGCGGGGGCAGGAGGGAGGGGATGTGTGAGGGCGGGGGCAGGAGGGAAGGGATGTGTGAGGGTGGGGGCAGGAGGGAAGGGATGTGTGAGGGTGGGGGCAGGAGGGAGGGGATGTGTGAGGGCGGGGGCAGGAGGGAGGGGATGTGTGAGGGTGGGGGCAGGAGGGAGGGGATGTGTAGGGGCGGGGGCAGGAGGGAAGGGATGTGTGAGGGCGGGGGCAGGAGGGAAGGGATGTGTGAGGGTGGGGGCAGGAGGGAGGGGATGTGTGAGGGCGGGGGCAGGAGGGAAGGGATGTGTGAGGGTGGGGGCAGGAGGGAAGGGATGTGTGAGGGCGGGGGCAGGAGGGAAGGGATGTGTGAGGGTGGGGGTAGGAGGGAGGGGATGTGTGAGGGTGGGGGCAGGAGGGAGGGGATGTGTAGGGGCGGAGCAGGAGGGAAGGGATGTGTGAGGGTGGGGGCAGGAGGGAGGGGATGTGTGAGGGTGGGGGCAGGAGGGAAGGGGATGTGTGAGGGTGGGGGTAGGAGGGAGGGGATGTGTGAGGGCGGGGGCAGGAGGGAAGGGATGTGTGAGGGTGGGGGCAGGAGGGAAGGGATGTGTGAGGGTGGGGGCAGGAGGGAAGGGATGTGTGAGGGTGGGGGTAGGAGGGAGGGGATGTGTGAGGGCGGGGGCAGGAGGGAAGGGATGTGTGAGGGTGGGGGCAGGAGGGAAGGGATGTGTGAGGGCGGGGGCAGGAGGGAGGGGATGTGTAGGGGCGGGGCAGGAGGGAAGGGATGTGTGAGGGCGGGGGCAGGAGGGAAGGGATGTGTGAGGGCGGGGGCAGGAGGGAAGGGGATGTGCGAGGGTGGGGGCAGGAGGGAGGGGATGTGTAGGGGCGGGGCAGGAGGGAAGGGATGTGTGAGGGTGGGGGCAGGAGGGAGGGGATGTGTAGGGGCGGGGCAGGAGGGAAGGGATGTGTGAGGGCGGGGGCAGGAGGGAAGGGATGTGTGAGGGTGGGGGCAGGAGGGAAGGGATGTGTGAGGGCGGGGGCAGGAGGGAAGGGATGTGTGAGGGTGGGGGCAGGAGGGAGGGGATGTGTAGGGGCGGGGCAGGAGGGAAGGGATGTGTGAGGGCGGGGGCAGGAGGGAAGGGATGTGTGAGGGTGGGGGCAGGAGGGAGGGGATGTGTAGGGGCGGAGCAGGAGGGAAGGGATGTGTGAGGGCGGGGGCAGGAGGGAAGGGATGTGTGAGGGTGGGGGCAGGAGGGAAGGGATGTGTGAGGGTGGGGGCAGGAGGGAGGGGATGTGTAGGGGCGGGGCAGGAGGGAAGGGATGTGTGAGGGTGGGGGCAGGAGGGAAGGGATGTGTGAGGGCGGGGGCAGGAGGGAGGGGATGTGTGAGGGCGGGGGTAGGAGAGAGGGGATGTGTGAGGGTGGGGGCAGGAGGGAAGGGATGTGTGAGGGTGGGGGCAGGAGGGAAGGGATGTGTGAGGGCGGGGGCAGGAGGGAGGGGATGTGTGAGGGCGGGGGCAGGAGAGAGGGGATGTGTGAGGGCGGGGGCAGGAGGGAGGGGATGTGTAGGGGCGGAGCAGGAGGGAAGGGATGTGTGAGGGCGGGGGCAGGAGGGAGGGGATGTGTGAGGGTGGGGGCAGGAGGGAAGGGATGTGTGAGGGCGGGGGCAGGAGGGAGGGGATGTGTGAGGGTGGGGGCAGGAGGGAAGGGATGTGTGAGGGCGGGGGCAGGAGAGAGGGGATGTGTGAGGGCGGGGGCAGGAGGGAGGGGATGTGTAGGGGCGGAGCAGGAGGGAAGGGATGTGTGAGGGCGGGGGCAGGAGGGAGGGGATGTGTAGGGGCGGGGCAGGAGGGAAGGGATGTGTGAGGGTGGGGGCAGGAGGGAAGGGATGTGTGAGGGCGGGGGCAGGAGGGAGGGGATGTGTAGGGGCGGAGCAGGAGGGAAGGGATGTGTAGGGGCGGAGCAGGAGGGAAGGGATGTGTGAGGGTGGGGGCAGGAGGGAGGGGATGTGTGAGGGCGGGGGCAGGAGGGAGGGGATGTGTAGGGGCGGGGGCAGGAGGGAAGGGATGTGTGAGGGTGGGGGCAGGAGGGAGGGGATGTGCGGCGGAGGCAGGAGGAAAGGGATGTGCGGGGACGGGGGCAAGAGAGGGGATGTGGAGGGGACGGGGGCAGGAGGAAAGGGATGTGGTGGGGCGGGGCAGGAGGGAAGGGATGTGTGAGGGTGGGGGCAGGAGAGAGGGGATGTGTGAGGATGGGGGGTGGGAGAAAATATTTCTGACCTGGGGGGAGTGGGGAGCATGGGAAAAAAGAACATTGAAAACGATGAGATAGGCCTTCCGACATCATCCCATTATGCATTATGCTGGTGTTGCAACAAATTCATGGGGTATGGCTGAGCTAGTCATGATAAATCATAATGATGGTGGTCTGCTCCATCAAAGTAATAAGACATATGGAAAACTACTGGGAGGATTACTGGTATGTACTGGAATATCTGGTGGGAGATAATTGGTGCTACCATTCCTTCATTATTCTGGTCACAACTGGATTGTGGAGATATGGGTAGCTCATATGTACAAAAAGATGAATTTCACCTCTGTTGGTATGAGGTTTTGTTGAAAAAGAACAGTTTCCTAGATTCACCTTTTCTGGATGTGTTAGAGCTCCTAAAAGGAGATACAGCTTAATGCCATTCATTTGAGATGAACAAACATGCATAATACCATCAGACTAGATCAGAAAGAGTGTATTAGCTGGAATAATTTGGTAATTTAATCATCCAGACATGAACAGTCAACTGGGCAGTCATGTACTGTGTCATTTTTCAGATCTGTCAATTTAAGGAAAGGTTTAAACACAGAATATAGTATTCATGAACATGTGGGATTTATGATGCAACTTTGAGGATTTATTGGCCATTAGCCAATTAGTGGATTAAATTAAACAAAACTTTAGTATGTACATCTTGACACACATATTACTATTATCATATGTAGAGTGAACTGTTACTAATTCCTAATGATCAACACTTGGAAAGTTTGAAAGAAAAAAAGAACTTCAAAATTCATGCTTAGGCATATGATACAGGGTTTTTAAAATCTATTTCTGGGATGAGAAAAATAAATACAGCATAATTTTTTGACAGCATACAAATAAAATATATGCAGCAGTCAAACACAGAGCATCTTTTGGCTTCTGGTATGTTATACATAATGGCTGTTTTTGATAATGGTACAATGCCTAGATTTTGCTTTCCTATATATTGGCCATGTCATGATGATTTAATAGCTAAAAAAGTGCATAACAAGTACTTAATTGACATATACCATAAAATACTGCCATCACTGTTGCATAGTGGTATACTGTTTAAATTAGATACCATATGTTACTGGACTATAAAAGTCAATGTTTAGAAGAATGTTTGCTATCAGGTACCAAACAATGTTAGGGTAGTTGCTGTTGTGGCAGTCTGCCAAGTCTATTATAGCCTAACATATACAATATTCAAGTCTCATAAAGATGCAAATACCATTTTTTCCAATTAGCGGTTTTGTCCTTTTCTATTTTACAAAAACTGATTTATTTTTCTCCTCTGCACTTTGAATGGAATTGAAATACATTTTTTTTGTTTAGCAATATGTTGATTATGTAGGGGTTATAACATGCCAAAGTTATGGGAGTAGTGTTAACTCAAATCCTTCTGCCAGAGGGCATTTTTGAGGACAGAGCTGGGCAATTTGTTTTTGACAAACAGAAATATTGTTAAAAGATATTTTTTCATGTCCTTGAAACTATTCACAAATTTGGGTCATATGTAACCAATAAGTGCCCAGCTGATCCCCAGCTCCGCGTTGCACTGCCCCTTTGAGGCGCTGGAGCGGCACTTCAAAGGGGCAGCAATGTGGAGCCAGGGATCTGTTGGAGTGTCCAGCTGATCCCCGGCTCAGCATTGTGCTGTCCCTTTGAAGTGCCGCTCCAGCGCTTCAAAGGAGCAGTGCTGCACGGAGCCTGAGGTCAGCTGGGAACTCTAGCTGACCCTGGGCTCCCACGATGCTGCCCCTTGGAAATGCCGGGGAGGCCTTTCCAAGGGGCAGCACTGCATGGAGCCAGGGTCAGCTGGGGATGCCAGCTGATCCTGGGTTCCTGCGGTGCTGCCCCTTTGAAATACCACTGCAGTGTTTCAAAGGGGTAGCACATGCGATTAATCGCAATTAATTTTTTTAATCGCTTGACAGCCCTAATTTTTTAGTTTGATGAATGTTTTCAAAAATTAGATTAATTTCAGATTGAATTGGATTTTTAAAAAGTATTTCACTCAGCTCTAGTCAGGACTTTATAGGGAACCTAACTCCTTTATTTATTTTATAGCTGCTGCAGCAATACTAGCAGAAGGTGCATACAGCTGCACAAAAATAGGGTGATGGAATTTTTGCTCATAAAATGTTTTTTCAGAAATGCCACTCAGCAAAACAAACAAAAATGATGTGTAGGCTGCTTATAGCAATTAAATTCTAACACATGCTCCCAATACAGTAGTTATGCATGAGTATATAAGAATTGGGGATTCCTTTTTAAATCTTGTTTAAACTGTGCATATTTAGGTAGCAAATCTGCCCCTGACATTTATAATATAACCATGCCAAGTTTAAAAAGTGCTAGGATTATAATTGTCACAGAAATTTAATGTTTCCTTTTCCAGCTGTCACCTTACTGAGGCTGTATTTACAATAGTCTTTTTTCTTAAAATTTCCTTCTGTTCATACCATCTGTGCAGATCCACTCTGCTTAGAAGAGGGCTAGATAATATGGTAGTAAAAAGCCAATGGTTATTATCATCTTGTCTACCCCAGAGCTCCCAGGTGGGAGCACAGGTGTGCATATGGGAGGGATGTCAGTTGCAGATAAGACATGAGCAACTGCTTTCTCTCCCATTAAAACTCATAGGCCTGATCCTATGAAGTGATGAGTACCTTCAATTCACTGATAACAGTGGAAGCTGAGGCTGGCTGGCAAGCCAGTATTTCTCGTTGACTTCACTTTCAAAATTTCAGCCCCAGTTTCCTTTCATGGATTTTTTTTCATTCTTGCATTCTGAGTAGATGAGGTTTTACATCTGCCAGTGTAAGACCCCTATTTTCTCCTAATTCTTGAGCAGGTCTCTTCCTCCCATTTGGCACCAAGTCCTTCCTCCACTGCTTGACAGTGTGGCTGCTGCAAAAGCCACATTAGCAGGGGCTTTTACTACCATTACTGTCTAGAAATCTATTTTTTTCTGCAATGCAAAGAGTAGATCATGTTACTAGAAAGTGGGCATGGAATAATTTGCGCTGATTTCCCTCTTTTACCCAACCCTAGAGGCTGATCTCCATGGAAGTACTTCCACACACTTCATGGGAAGGTAGAACTCTGTGCAGATACAAAATTTGTATCAGCATCCATATGCACAAAAATGAGCGGTGGATAGCCACATCTGTGTATATGGATACCAGTGGGTATAAAGCAGATATCTGCAGACTTGTAGGGCTCTGTGAAAAGAAAGGAGAATAATACAGAATTGGCCATGTCTCTCAGCAGAGAGCTGCAGAGACAGCAGGTGAAGTGATGTCTGTGTACGATAAAATTTGTAAAACACTTGAGAGTTCTTTGGGATGAAAGGTATTTTAGAATGGTTATTGCTTCTGCACTTATAATCATTTCCCTTTAGTTTAATAATTAACACGTTGTAGCAGATGTTTCCTAAATTATCCCATACAATAATTTTGATGGTTATTTTAAAGTGAAATTTCTGAAACTAGAGTACTTTTCTGGATTTAATCTATTTTTGTTATATTAGAAATCATATTTGGTTGATGTACTGATTTCTTTCTGATATACAGGCAGTTCCCGGGTTACGTTCAAGATAGGGACTGTAGGTTTGTTCTTAAGTTGAATCTGTATGTAAGTCGGAACTGGCGTCAGCCGCTGCTGAAACTGATCAGTTTCAACCGCGGCTGAATCTGGACGCCAGTTCTGACTTACATACAGATTCAACTTAAGAAACCCAGGCGTCCCCAAGTCAGCTGCTGCTGAAACTGATCAGTGGCTGATTCCAGGAAGCCTGGGGCAGAGCAACTCTGCTTTGGGCTTCCTGTAGTCAGCCGCTGGTCAGTTTCAGCAGCGGCTGACTTGGGGACGCCTAGGGCAGAGCAGCTGGGGTGCTGCTGGGTTGCTCCAGTAGCGCAGCTCCTCGGCGCTACTGGAGCAACCCAGCAGCACCCCAGCTGCTCTACCCCAGGCGTCCTGATTCAGCTGCTGCTGAAACTGACCAGCAGCGGCTGAATCAGGACGCCTGGGGCAGAGCAGCTGGGGTGCTGCCGGGTTGGTCTAGAGCGGCGCTGCAGGACCAGCCCGGCAGCCCCCAGCTGCTCTACCCCAGGGGTAGGCAAGAAAAGTGCAGCTAGTCCCCCCCCCCCCCCAGCAGACCAGGGAGACGGGGGTGGCGGGACCGTCCAAGTCCTCCACGGCTTTGCTCCGTCTCCCTGGTCTGCTGACCTGGGAGACGCGGAGCAAAGCCACAGAGCACGCGGGGAGCGGGACAGTCCAGGCGTGCCACGGCTGTCCCACTGCTGGCGTGCTCCGAGGCTCTGCTCCCTATCTCCCTGGTCTCCCTGGCGCGCTTGGGCTGTCCCCCTGCGGGCGTGCTCCGCGGCTTTGTTCCCCATCTCCCTGCAGACCAGGGAGACGGGGAGCAGCTTTTCTCGCCCCGGAGGACGGGGGCGGCGGACCGCGGCGCATCTGGGCGTCCCGCCGCTCCCGTCCTCCGGGGCGAGAAAAGCCACGTTCGTAACTGCGGATCCGACATAAGTCGGATCTGCGTAACTCGGGGACTGCCTGTACTGATTTTACAATGTTGAAAAACTAACAACAATTTAGAAAAGAAAATGACTCTAAATAGTGTAATCTATACCTATTCAAAATTGAGTTTAAAATACAGTAATGGTATAATTTAAGTCCACCAGGAAAACTGCAACCGAATATCATACTCTTTGTTATGAAATGTATAGGTCATTAGTTTCATATCTGTGAATATCAGTCAGGTGGACACACGGAACAGGCAGAATAACTTTAATAAAAATAAAGGGGTATAGATTTTGTGCCAGATACCACAAAGCATTCTGTGTTTACCACCATTGACTTCAGGGGAACTGCCTATAAATAAAGACTACTTGTGTAAATAATAGTTTACAAGATCAAGCCCTTGTCTGCCTGTATTACTCTTTAATAGCAAACACAATTTTTGTATATTGTTTTTGCACTACTCATGTCCTGAAGCCAAACATTTAGTATTTCTTACATTTTGATATTTTTTTGTTTATCATCCAGTTGTCCTTATTTTCCAATAAGCCTTGTAATAATTAAGAGAAAGAGTGAAAGCAAAATCCTCCCAAGAATTTAAAAAAAAAAAATCAAACTTTTCTTAAAAGTTTGGTATAAGTCATCCTGGTCTCTCCTCCTAGAAATTCTGCTAGTTGGGTTAACTATTTCTGAATTTCAGAAACCATGTAATGTATTTGAAACATTTCACTGTAATTGCTGCAGTCTCATATAAATGGTTTTCCCTTATGCTTTCCTTGTTCAGTGTCTGAACATGTTTTACCATCCTTGTTGCCCTTTAAACTAGCTAAACATCCATTTCCAGCTATGGCAAAGATAAATACATGTCTTTAATGTAGGGGCAAGTTATCAATGCAGGGTATAATATGCAGTAGCTCAGGTTGTATTAATAATCTAGGGTGAAATTTTAGCCCTCTTGAAGTCAAATGGCAGAACTCACATTGATTTAAATAGGGCAGGATTTCACCCCATATTCTGTGGCCACTTTACAGTGTGTCAGAGGCATTTTAATACATTTGTCTTGTGGTTGCTAGAAATATCAAATGGTACCCATCATCCTCACTGATGCACTGAATTAGCTAAAATCTCTAACACTGATGAATACTATCTTCTCTAGACACCAAATATCATTATACCAAGATTTCTCTTTAATCCATGAGACCCATCTCAAATAATATTATACTTGCAAGTAATGTGACTACGATTGAAAAACTGCCTTTTCCGTGTAAGGTTGATTGGTTGGAACATGCTTTGTTTTGGATCTTTTAAGATTTAGTAGATTTCTAATAGGAGATTATGATTACACGGTGGCTATTTAATTTTGGATCTTGTTCAAAGAAATAAAAATAGAAGTTAAGATATTCCAGGTTCATAACATTTTGTGTCATTTTTCATCATAAATGGGAAATAGTTTTCATGGAGATGCAGCAGCCATGGAAAGACACTTCTCACCTGGCCCCAAACTACTGCAGAGAAGACTGGGGCAGTCCTCTCTCCCTGGAGTGTACTACATACTGAACCCCTCATCCCCAGCCTCACCCCAGAGCAATGATTGAAATTAAGGAAAAAAATTAATTGAGTTAAGGACCCAAACAACGTGGATCTTATTTTCTGAAGTAGGGAGCCATCTGCTGGCAAAAAGTTTGTAACATACCTACTATATATTTGAGAAAGTAAAACAAAAATTATTTGAGTTTGTGTGTGTCATAAATAGGAACTAAAAAGGAGAGTCTGGCTTATCTAGAGAGCAAGGAAGGGTTAAGCTAATTTGGAGATGCACCTGAGGGAGTGGGGTTTGGGCATTCAGCCAATGAAATGCAGATAAAGAATTTCAAATGAGAGATTTTTTTCTTTTGTTTGGAGAAAGCAATTTTTCCCCAGGTGGCAGGAGAGACAGACTCTCCCAGGAACAGACTACTTAAAATATGTAAGTAAGAAGTGTTTAGATAGTTTGTCAGGTTTTTCTTGATTTTCTTGTTTGGAAATCATGTCTGATCTGGTTAATTGTTTTTTTCTGTTCTTTGGTAACTAAGGATTACAGCCCAGGGATTCTCCCTGAGTCTGTTTCATTCCATGACTTTTAACACCCAGTCATTTACTATGCTTGCAACAGTAGTCTTGTTTTAATAATAAAAGTGTTTTCTTTTTGTTTTGGTTAACTGGTATTAGCTGATTTTTTTCTTCGATCTCAGAGAAACAGACCAGACAAGTTTGTCTGGGAGTTATAGAGAGAGGTTCTTACAGAGTTTATCTGCTAGCAAGTTTGCGCTGTCAAGACTCAGATGATGCTATTTCGGGATACTGGATGTATCCTGAAATAGCACAACTCTCTACACACACCCTTATGCACCCGCACAATGCTGGGTCAGTCTTCTGGTAGATTTATGTAGTGGAATTATGACGTTTTCAGTTTTATTACTGATCCCTTTCCTAATATTCTGTTAGCTTTTTTGGCTGCTGCTGCACATTGAGTGGATGCTTTCAAAGAACTATAACCATTACTCCAAGTGCTCTTTCTTGAGTGATAATAGCTCATATAGACCCCAACATTTTGTATGTATAACTGGGATTATTTTTCCAATGTGCATTACTTTCAATTACCAGCACTGAATTTCATCTGCCATTTTGTTTCCTAGTCACTCTTTTTTTTGAGGCTCTTCATGGTCAGCTTGGACTTAACTCTCATGAGTGATTTTGCTTTGTCTGCAAACTTTGCTATCTCACTATTTACCCCTTTTTTCAGACTCTTTGTGAATATGCAGAACAACACTGGCCTACAGATCCCTGGGGGACCCTGTTATATACCTCTCTTCACTGTGAAAACTGACCATTTATTCCTTCTCTTTGTTTCTTATCTTTTAACCAGTTACTGATCTATGAGAGGACCTTCCTTCTTATCCCATGACTGCTTAGTTTTCCTAAGAGCCTTTTCTGTGGGACCTTGTCAAAAGCTTTCTGAAAGTCCATGTATACCATATCAACTGGATTATCCTTATTCACATTCTTGTTGACTCCCTCAAAGAATTCCCAATAAGTGGGTAAGGCATGATTTCCCTTTACGAAAGCTGTGATGACTCTTCCCCAAAATATCATCTTTATCCATGTATCTGAATTTTGTTCTTTGCTATAGTTTCAATCCATTTGCTTGTACTAAAGTTAGGCTTATCGGCCTGTAATTGCCAAAATTACCGCTGGGTAATTTAAAAAAAAATAGGTACCACATAGAGACATAAAGGAGAGTTAGCCACTCAACTCCTGACATTCTATGAGTGTTGTGCACTTACCTCCCCTTTGAAAATCTTCCCTATGGGTATGTCTAGACTACATGCCTCTGCCGACCAAGACATGTAAATTAGACATGCCGACATAGTTAAATCCCCACTTCATTGACTATCTCCCACTTCATTAGAATAATAAAAATGGCCACCACGTTGTGCCAGCTCAGCTGTTTGTCGGCATGAAGCGGCAGTCAAAATGGGGATCGGTCGGCAAGGAAAGCCCTTGCTGACCAATCCTGTAAACCTCGTTGCACAAGGCATAAGGGATCAGTCGGCAAAGGCTTTCCTTGCTGACCGATCCCCGTCTTGACTGCTGCTTCGTGCCGAATAACAGCTGAGCCGGCACAAGGCATCGGACATTTTTATTCTAATGAAGCGGGGGATATTTAAATCCCTGCTTCATTGACTATGTCGGTATGTCTAATTTACATGCCTCAGTCGGCAGAGGCATGTAGTCTAGACATACCCTAAGTGTCTAACTCCCTTAGTTCCATTGGAAAATCCCCAGTCAATGGTCCCATGGCACCGTTTGCAAGAGGAAGTCAAATCCAGTTGATGTTGTTCTAAACTCCCCCTGAAGCTTCTGTGGAATGAAGAATTTGTTCTCACTGTTGTTCAGTGTGGAGGAGAACTTTTAAGTAGTAGCTGTACGTCACCTGGATCACATGAGATAATCATCCATAGAGGTGCCAGATTATATAGTGTCAGGGCACAGGTGAGTTAAGAATCTTGTACTGTTCATTTTTCCATTGCTCACCAGGTGGCAGCGTTTATTAAAATAAACAATGAGCCTCCGAAAGGTTCAGTGGGTATCTTTTAAACTGCACAGCATTGGACTACAAACATGTTCTTCAGGAGGTGTTCCTTTTCATCGTCAGCAGCATTATCATCATCATCATTGCTGGCTTGCGGGGCCCTGATGCACAGCCAAGCTATTTCTTTGAAATGATTGACTGACTAAGGTAGAGGTGAGAGAACCTTCTTTGCTGTTCAGTCGAGTGAAGCTTTTCATTTAAAAAAAAAAAAGTCTGTTGATAGGTATTTCAGTGTGAGGAGATCTTTCAGAATCTAGATTCTAGCCATCACTGTCGTTTGCAGTAGATACTTTTTTTTATTTATAAGCTTATTGCTGGAAGCTGCAGGAATCTTTATTACATTTGAACTATTGAATATTGCACTTTAGGTTTGATGTGACAATGATGAGGCATTCATCCCATACTAGCCCTGGAGGGGTTAATAGGTCGCCTTTTCCCTGTGTGCCTTCTCCAAACTATCAGAATTGTCTTCCCATTGAAAGGTAACATCTACCACCATGACAGTTTCCCCTATAACAAAAAAAATTGCAGGCTTATGCAAATAGCCACCCTTATTCCTTAAATATGGTTCACCATTGCTTTCTATCCTAATTTACCTATTTTATCAATAACCGCAGCTACTAATGTATTTTTATCTGAGCATCTTTCATTTTCAAATATTGCCTGGATGCATGTGAGATTGTTTCCCAATCTTGCCGCACCATACTTAACAATTTGGATGATGATGATGACGATGATTTTAAATTACAGGATGCACCTCTGAAATCGGGGACTCTGGTACGGCAACATCCATGGTCCGACAAAGATCATGGAGTTGCCTGCCGGAGAATCCTGGTGGCTGGGAATGGGGCCCACTGGGAGTCCACTGGAGGCCTGGCAGGTCGGCTGCAGCGTGGCCAGTGACAGAGCGGCAGCTGGGAAGCTTCGGTCAGGCTGGTGGCACAGGGGCTGGCAGCCAGGAAATTGGCAGAAAGCCAGCTGCAGAAGGGCTGGTGGTGACTGCGAAGCCCCAGGCTGGACCAGCAGCAGAGAGGCTGGTTGGGAAGCCCCTGGCTGAGCTGGCTGTGGAGGGGCTGGTGGTGGCTGGAAAGCCTCTGACTGCACCACCTTCAGGAGATCCCTGGTCAGGCTGGGGGGCCAAGGCTGGGAAGCTGCAGCCAGGAGTCCTGGCTGGGCGAGAAGGTGCAATCCCAGTGACAGGGGGGCCCAGTGGCCGGGAGCCTGGCTGGAGAGCGGTGGAGCCCACGGGGCTGGTGCACAGAGTGGGGCTGGCAGCCAGAGTGGGTCTGAAGGCCATCAGGGGAGCTTTGAACTCCCCTGGTCCGGCAAACTCCCTGGTTCAGAACCACTCAAGTCCTTAGGGTGCCAGACAAGGGAGGTCCAACCTGTACATATTTTTTACCAGACGTGACTGTGGACTGGCTGCAAAAAATAACCAGCAAAGGGCAGGTAATCATGTTCGGTATAAAGGCAAGAAGGGCCAGTTAGCCAGAGGCTTCATCTAGAGGAGCTAGGACACAGGCTTACTTGGGGATGAAGCTCACTTGGCAGCAGAGATGGTGGGTGGGAGGACACTGCATTTGTGTTTCCTGATACAAGGGTGGGAGAATAGGAGACTGTACTGGGGAGTTGAGGAAACAGTCCAGGAAAGGCGCAGTAAGGGCTGGAAGAGCAGCTGGGTCAAGGGTCCTTAGATTGGAACCCAGCCTAAAAACTGGACCTCGGTTTTCCCACTTCCTGGCAGTGGGAGTGACATGCTAAGTGCAGCCTATTTGAGGACTGCAGGACACAGTTTAGAAGGAGACTGAGGCTTGGCCAGACGGCTGAGCTATGAAGAGGGAAGTGCTGCTGCCCAGGAAGCCTGAGAGAGGCCATGTAGCAAACTGAGTGAGACATCAGGCTGGGCAGCTTGTCAGGCCATGCACTGAGCTAATCCCCAGATGGGCCTTTAAGAGGCATCAGAGCAGTAAGAGCGTTACTGTTACTACAGGCAGTCCCCGGGTTACGTACAAGATAGGGACTGTAGGTTTGTTCTTAAGTTGAATCTGTATGTAAGTCGGAACTGGCGTCCAGATTCAGACACTGCTGAAACTGACCGCCAGTTCTGACTTACATACAGAATCAACTTAAGAACCCCAGGCGTCCCCAAGTCAGCTGCTGCTGAAACTGATCAGCAGCTGATTCCAGGAAGCCCGGGGCAGAGCAACTCTGCCTGGGGCTTCCTGTAGTCAGCGCTGGTCAGTTTCAGCAGAAGCTGACTTGGGGACGCCTGGGGCAGAGCAGCTGGGGTGCTACTGGACCAACCCAGCAGCACCCCATCTGCTCTGCCCCAGACGTCCTGATTCAGCCGCTGCTGAAACTGACCAGCAGCGGCTGAATCAGGACCTGGGGCAGAGCAGCTGGGGTGCTGCCGGGTTGGTCCAGTAGTGCCCACGGGCGCTGCAGGACCAATCGGCAGCGCCCCAGCTGCTCTGCCCCAGAGTCCAAAACAAAAGCCTGGTCTGCTGGGGGGGGGGGGGGAGCACACTAGCTGCGCCCCCCCCCCCCCCAGCAGACCAGGGACACGGGGAGCAGAGCCGCAGCGGCAGCGGGGTGCCGCGCCTCTGAGGCTTTGCTCTGGCAAAGCCTCTGAGGCGCGGGACCCCCCGCGGCTGCGGCTTCAGTCAGGATGCCTGTGGTCTGCTGGGGACCGTCCCCAGCAGACCACAGGCACCGGGTCTCATGCGGCAGCAGCGGGGGTTCCCGCGCTTCTGAGGCTTTGCTCTGGCAAAGCCTCAGAAGCGCAGGAACCCGCCCGCTGCTGCCGCTTGGGTCCCGGTGCCTGTGGTCTGCTGGGGACGGTCCCCAGCAGACCACAGGCACCGGCACCCAAGTGGCAGCAGCAGCGGTTCCCGCGCTTCCGAGGCTTTGCTCTGGCAAAGCCTCAGAAGCGCGGGAACCCGCCCGGTGCCCCTGGTCTGCTGGAGACGGTCTCCAGCAGACCAGGGGCACCAGAGCAGCTTACGAACGGGGCTTTCTCGCCCCGACTTCCGGGGCGAGAAAGCTCCGTTCGTAAGTGCGGATCCGACGTAAGTGCGGATCCGACGTAAGTCGGATCCGACGTAAGTCGGGGACTGCCTGTAATGGTTACCATTCACATGTGAGTGCATGAGCCGCCTGTTGTGAGCTGGCACTTGTGACAATGCTATGCTGTCCTGTGTTGTGGTTTGGTTGTTGGTTTGCTGGCAGTATTGAAACATTAGAAACCCATTTTGTGTCCAGTTGAAAATGATAGTTCTGGGATTTTTAGATAAAAGTGGCAAAAAACCAGAATCACCCGTGTCAAAACAGAGTGAAACCCTCCTGCATCACACTAACAAAATTGACCCTAAACATTTAGGTAATGTAGAAACAAAATGTTTTGACTTTCAAGCATGCTGACAAAAGTGAGCAAAAGATTCACCAAATAGGAGGTGGCGGTGGCAGCAGTAACTTATAAGCTGTAGCCCAGCGGTGAGAGCTTTCATGTGGGATGTGGGAGTCTACTCTTGAAGCTGTTCTGCTTGGTATAAGTAGGTGTGAATCACAGAATCCTTTGTTCTGCAGTGCCTGGACAAGCCCAGATACATGTTTGTCTAACCTGCCCTTAAATATCTCCAGAGATGGAGATTCCACAACCCCTCTAGACAATTTATTCCAGTGTTTAACCACCCTGACAGGAAGTTTTTCCTAATGTCCAACCTAAACCTCCGTTGCTGCAATTTAAGCTCATTGCTTCTTGTCCTATCATCAGAGGTCAAGGAGAACAATTTTCCCCCTCCTCCCTTTGACACCCTTTTAGATACCTGAAAACCGCTATCATGTCCCCTCTCAGTCTTCTCTTTTCCATACTAAACAAGCCCTAGTCTTTCAGTCTTGCCTCAGAGTCATAGCTCACGTTTTCTAGACCTTTAATCATTTTTGTTGCTCTTCTCTGGACCTTTTCCAAAGGGGGGTTACTATTTGTGTTTAAATAGTAATTGGAACAGGGATCTGATCTTGGGTCTCCCATGTCCTGGGGAGAGAGGAGCCCTAATTACCAGGCTATAGAGTCACTTTCATTCTCTTTCTCCAGCCTAATGACTATCCATTGTTGTTCACAGTGGCAATTGATAGTTCTTCACATATGTGCCTGGAATTCCAGATGGGATTACTCTCAGGGCAGCTTTGTATTCTTCTTCCTCAAATGCTGTCATAATACCTGCAGATAAGCAGGACAATGTAGCACTTTAAAGACTAACAAGATGGTTTATTAGATGATGAGCTAATAAACCATCTTGTTAGTCTTTAAAGTGCTACATTGTCCTGCATTTTGCTTCAGCTACCCCAGACTAACACGGCTACATTTCTATCACTATTCTGCAGATAAGCAGTTCAACCACAAGATGTCTCTATGATGCTTTAAAAAATGACACAATAGCTGTTCAGGCAGCTTTTATTTGTTTGTGTTCTAGAAGATTTATCCGGCATTGTTCCAGTCCTTCAGGGCAGGAGGCTGAAAGTGTGGGGGTGCAGGAGTTGGGGCAAGGGCTTGGAGATGTGGTGGGCAGCAGGAGTCAGCTTTTGGGGGGAGAGGATGGGCTTAGGACAGGGAGTCTGAGGCATTTGGGGTGCAGGAGTCTGGTTTGGGAGTTAAGAGGGGCTCTGGGAACAGGGCAAGTGTCTGTGGGTTAGGGATGGAGGAATCAGGGTTGGGAGATGAGGAAGGGCCAGAGCAGGGGACTGTTGTGTGTGTGTGGGGGAGGGGGGCGGGGGTAGGGGCGAGTGCTGGAGGATGTGGGAGGTGCAGAGAGCCCTGGCTGGGCAACAGCTCCTCAGGGCTGGCTGTGGAGGGGATCTCTCTGCCTGGGCAGTGGGAGGGAAGCTTACCTCCCCTTTGCCCTCTGCTGACACAAGGGGCTTATGGCCTCCCTGGTCCCCATAGCTGGCCCCTTGCTGCCCTCTGTGGTCATTACACAGTATAACTATCCCTGCTAGCAGCCCCCTCCCTTTCTGCATTATAGAAAACAATCACATTTCAGGCATATCTCATTATCCTGACACAACCAAACCCTTACCTTGCTTTAAGTTATGATCAGTGGAAGCTGCATAGCAAATTTGGTGGTTCTGGCTCTTACCGTTTAGGAGGAGTTCTTGAACAAATGGACAGACAGACAGACTTGCTCGCTCTTTCACTCACAAACAAACAAACTCCAGTATATCGTAGACTAAAAGATACCCGGTGTTGCCATGAGAGCACCTGTGCTTTTTTGGTTAGGCTCTTTTTGTGCAAGAAACCCCTGTGGAGCGTCCACACATGCCTTTTTGTGCAAGAGCTGTAGCACAAAAAGGAGTTATGCCTCAAAGAAGGAGGTTTACCTACACCACAAAAAACCCCTCTGTTCTGTCGATTGACTGTAGATTTTCTTGTGCAAAAATGCGCTTGAGGTTGGACGCTCTGCGGGTTTTTGCGCAAAAACCTTAAACACAATTTTTGTTTTTCTTCCTTTTAATCATTGCTCTGTGGTTGGGCAGGGGATGAGGACTCAATATGCAGGCTGCCCCAGGGATAGAGGACTACCCAACCCCCTCTCATCACAGCACCTTGAGGCCATGTGAAAAGCACATCCATGGCTGCTGCAGCTCCAGCAGGCACAGCTGGGAGAGAGGTTCATGTCCCCCATCTGCAGCAGGTCCAGGTTCCTCTGCCCCAGGTGCTCTCCAGCCAGATTGAAGAATGGGGCAAACTGTGCACTTTCCACTCACTCCCTTATGAAGGGGAACAGTCAGGAATGTCCCTGTACAAATCTGGGTGGGGGAGCTTCAGCCTCCCCCCCCCCCAGCTAAAGGGTTTCTGGGTTTAGGAGGCTCAGGCTATGTCTACACTGCAGGGTTTTTGCGCAAGAAGTCTTTTGCAGAAGAGTGCTTGCACAAAAACTTCTTGCACAAAAGTGCATTGACACCTCAAAGCACATCACTTTTGCGATGCGCTTTTGCATGGACGCTCTTCCACAAAAAAGCTCTGATGGCCTTTCACAGAATGGCCATCAGAGCACCTGTGCTTTTTTGGATAGGCCCCTTTTGTGCAAGAAACCCCTGTGGAGCATCCACACATGCCTTTTTGTGCAAGAGCTGTAGCACAAAAAGGAGTTTTTTGCCTCATAGAAAGAGGTTTACCTACACCACAAAAAAACCCTCTGTTCTGTCGATTGACTGTAGATTTTCTTGTGCAAAAATGCGCTTGAGGTTGGACGCTCTGCGGGTTTTTGCACAAAAACCTTAGGGTATGTCCACACTACAGCACTAATTCGAACTAACTTAATTCGAATTAGCTAATTCGAACTCAGCTAATTTGAACTAGTGCATCTATACCTAAAACCTAGTTCGAATTAGCATTTTGCTAATTCGAACTAGCATGTCCACATTGAGTGGACCCTGAACCGAGGTTAAGGATGGCCGGAAGCAGTGCCGGCAGGGCATCAGATTAGGACTTCGAGCGTGGAGCTGCTGTCTCAGGCTAGCTGAGAGCTGTGCTTAAAGGGACCCGACCCCCACCCCGGACAGACAGTTCTCAGAGGTTCCCCGCTTGCAAAGCAGTCCTGGCTTGGAGTGCCCACACTTGGCACATCACAGCACTCGGCCATCAGCCCAGCTGCACTTGCCGCAGGCTGCCATCCGGGAGGGTCAATCGGGGGGCTGCAGGAGAGTTTCCACCCCAAGGAGCCCGCAGAGCCACCCCAGTCCTCCCCATTGGGGGCTCGTACCCCATTCCTCCCTCACCTCCTTCCACTTACCTGTCCCTAGCCCCCCTTCCTGATGTACAAAATAAAGGACAAGTGTGGTCAAAAATAGAAACTCTCTTTATTGAACAAAACTCGGGGAGACTGGGAAAAGGAGGTGGGAGAGGGGAAGAGAGAGGGTGGGAGAGGGGAGGGCAACTAAACTGATTAGGGGTTTGGAACAGGTCCCATATGAAGAGAGGCTAAAGAGACTGGGACTTTTCAGCTTAGAAAAGAGGAGACAAATGGCTTGG
Organism: Pelodiscus sinensis; assembly: GCF_052426305.1. Classification (NCBI taxonomy): domain Eukaryota; kingdom Metazoa; phylum Chordata; order Testudines; family Trionychidae; genus Pelodiscus; species Pelodiscus sinensis. Next base: position 125,312,395 of record NC_143055.1, read on the forward strand.
TCATTGTCTTCGGTCCATCCCCTCCAGGGTACCTGTTGTTGGCCGCTGTCGGCAGACAGGCTACTGAGCTAGATGGACCTTTGGTCTGACCCAGTACGGCCGTTCTAAGCTCGGGGCTCAGAGTCGGGGGGTCTCACTGGACCACCTTGATTTTCATGGAAACCTGCTCCTGGGTGGCCAGGCTGGCAGCTAGCCTGCCCTAGACGGCCACTTTCCTGTGCCTAGTGCGGAGGTCGTGGATGAGGTCCACGATTTCCTCACTAGACCAGGCGGGCGCCCGCCTCTTGCGGCCCCGGGCAGGCTCCTGGGAGCCGCCAGCCTGGTCCCGGGAAGAGGTGGAGGGCTGGGTGGCAGCGGGTGGCTGGCTCGAGCCGTGCCAGGTGCAGGGTCTGTTGGCTGGGTGCTGGTAGGCTTGCACCTGGCATGAGCACCGTAGCCAGACTGTGCCCCTTTAAGGGCTCCGGGGCCGGGAGGGGGGTAGAAGAGTTTCCCTGGTGCCCAGAGTGGCCACCAGGGAAAGCTGGGGAGGGCTAGCCTCCCACTAGTTCAAATTAAGTGGCTACACAGCCCTTAATTCGAACTACTTAATTCGAACTAGGCATTAGTCCTCGTACAATGAAGTTTACCTAGTTCGAAGTAAGCGCTCCGCTAGTTCGAATTAAGTTCGAACTAGCGGTTTGCCTGTGTAGCGCCTATCAAAGTTAATTCAAACTAACGTCTGTTAGTTTGAATTAACTTTGTAGTGTAGACATACCCTTATAGTGTAGACGTAGCCCCAGGGATGGGGCAGTCCCAGCCAGGGGTGTGTGCGCGCCTCCAGCCAGTCCTTTTCACATGACTGGTGATTCTGTCTCTTTCCTGCATGATTTTATGTGTCCCTTTATATGGGGTAATGGGAGCTTTCAGCCCCTTTTCTCCTGGACAATCAAACCCTGATCTTGCTTTAAGTTAGGATAAGAGGAAGTGGTATACTGAATTTGGTGGTACCACCTGTTACTGTTTAGGAGGAGGCTGAAATGCGGCCATGGTGCGAGTGCTCCCAGGGCCAGCTGGGGGCTGGGCCGAACAAAAGTGGCAAATGCTCCCAAAACAAAGGTGACAGCACTGCTCATGACAAATGGTGGGGAATTTGTCTATCTTTCTTTCAGGCAAGCTACATTTCTGCACATTCAGTTGTGGAGCTGAGATGCTAGCTGGGCTTTCTCCTTGCATTTTCATCCTCATCTGTAATAGCTCCTGCATCCGAAGTCAGTGCTCCAGGACACTTGGGCGTCCTCATTATCTTTAATTGTTAGAACCTGGGAAGCGACTAACTGTGCATCACAAGCAAGGAAGTTCTACTCAAGTTCTTTTGGCTGTGGTAATCCTGCAGGGTAAGAGAAAGAAAAAGGAGTGACTATGTTAGAGTGGTGGGGGAACCCTTAAAACAAACCCACATACACAAGTTCAGATTCGTAGTGCCAACATAGCCACACCTATTTATACCAGCTTAACGTCTTGGCCCAGGGAGCAGATTTCCTGCATGAGAAGGCACATTTCTAAAGTACAAAGCTGCACTTTAAGCTCTTGAGTCAGAGGTCGACTGATGATCACTTTTGCAAATTATAGATAATGTTTGTTCTTTCATATGCTAGATGCTCTGAGGCTAATGAATATACATTTGTGGGCTCTTTTAGCAATCATTACATAGTAAGAATTTTATTTTTCCATCCATATCTAATTATGTCTAGCCAATATTAATGTAAATAAGACTAAATTACCTCTTTGTCATTCCTACCTAGAGAAAAGTACAGTTCTGCAAAAAAGAGGGCCGCCATTTATCTTGAAATGTTTTTAAATATAGTTCATCTGTAAGAACCGAAAATATCTTTAACCTAAGACCAACTAAGAAGCAAAAAATGCCGAAGGAAATTTTCTTATTGCCACAAACAATTTTTGAATCATGAGAAGGCAATGCTGTAAATTGGTCTCTAAAATGTCCTTAAGTTCCTCTTTCAGAAGCTGTCCAAGTCCTTAATTTTCAGTGTTCAGGGTATTTCAGAAAGGGCAATGAAACTAACCAAAGCAAATCACTAATAACTATCATTAGACATTACGCCATACCGTAATTGGCAACTGTTTTTTTTCATAGAAGCTGTAGCCTGTAGCTATAACTCCTCCAACTCTACATTGTCTCCTCAGTTTGGAGACAAAACAGCTTTACTACTTCGAATTACTTGAAAAACTACGAATAGTCTAGTAGCACCTTAAAGACTAACAAAACATGTAGATGGTATCATGAGCTATCATGGTTCGAATTAGTCTTTTGTCTTTTCTGTTTGAGACCATAGCTCTTGATTCTCCAGAATTGGTCAATAGAGGGTGCTGCTGTTCAAGGTACTGCTTATATAGTGCTGTTTAATCAAATATTTAATTTTAGGTGTTGTTTCAGCAATCTTATTTTTGACCTATAGCTATATATAAGTGCGTACACTATATCTTCAGGCATATATATGTATATTATGCTATGTAAAGTTGCATGTTCATCAGGGATTTCTGGTGTGAGACTATATAAATTACTCTAGGCCAGATGCTGCCATTCTTACTTACGATGGGCAATAATTTAGAATAGGATGTTTACAATCTGGTGTCCATGCCTTGTTGTGGCAGGACAGCTTGCAGGCTGTAATGCTCCCAAGTCTGTGTCAGACAGGGACTCTTTGCTCCCATGCTGGATTGGTCTGTGTGTATGAGGGGAGGAGAAGAGGGCAGATAAAACAGACACCCTGGTCCTCCAGGTTGGGGGGGTAAGCACATGGCTAAAATGCAAAATATGTTAAGGAAACAAAAGGCTAAAAAATTGACTCATTACTATGTGTGATGGCCTTCAGGACCCAATAACCCATATGACTGCCAGACATGAAAGCCAGAAGGTAGTCACTGGCATGAAGACTGAAATGCTCAACATCAAGACAAAAACCAAACTTGTTTTCTGGAATGTACAGACAGTGTACAAAACAGGGAAGCTAGCTCAGGTCACAGCAAGAGGGGAGACACTACACATGTCAGCAAGAGCATTTGGGTGGGATCAGGCAGCTTAGCAGCAGCCTCAGGAGGAACTTTGCTATATTCTGGATGGGATGACGACAGTGTTTTCACAAAAGAACAAGCTGATTTTTGGAAAGGACGTAGATACACAGAGCAGCTCTTCACTCTGCAAAAATGTAATAGACCAATACTTAAAATGGCAGTGTCCACTCTTCATAAACTTCCTAGACTTTGAGAAGAGTTTCGATAGCTTTCACAGGACCAGCCTATGGCATGTTCTGAATGCCCTCTCCATAGGATCAATAACATCAAAATCTTCTATTTCAGCTTTACATGCAACATTGATCACAGTGAGCTCAGTTCTGAAGTCAAAACAGGAGTTCATCAGGAGTGTCATGTCTGCAATTCTCTTCAACATTGCCATCAACTGGGTAATGGGGCATATGACAGAAGACATGCGAAGAGACATGAAAAGGACTTTCTTATCCCCTGAAGACCTGGACTTTGCAGATGATTTCTCTTTCTTATTGCATATCCAACACCATATTCAAGAGACAGTGACTCAACACATTCAGCCAGCAGCTTGAACTGAAATCAACTGCAATATAACAGACATCATGATCTTTAATATTGCCTCTCCATCACCAGTATGGATAGAGGATTATGTTCTCATCAATGACGATGAAACAAGCCAGGACACCTGGAAGAGAATCAGTAAAGCTGGGAACACCTTCAGGAGCTTAAATACAGTCTGGAAATCCTCAAAATACCGCACCAAAACCAAACTCAGCAAAAAGGTGGGCACTTGAAAGTAAGCAAAAACATGGCTGGCAAAAAACAACATGGTGAAGAGCTGTGAAAGCTGTGCTGAAAAATCTGGGACACAGCTGGGGAACCATTGAAAGACTTGCCAGAAACAGATAAGGGTGGCAGAGCTTTTTGGTGCCCTAAATGCCAGAGGCATAATGGGAACATGGTGAAGATTGTGATCATCATCATCATCATGAGGATTATTTTCAGAAGGTCACCTTCTGCCACCCATACTCATATATTGAGTAGCATTTCTCACTACACCGATAGCCCTGTTGAAATCAGTGGGCCTAGTGAAGTTGGCCGTTTGTTAAATGTGATTAATGGTACCGAGCTCCTTTTATACAGCACTTTGAGATGTACTGGTAGAAAAACACTTTGTAAATTAGAAGTGGTATTATTCATGGAGTAAGCTACTATTCAACATAAGCAGAATCTCATCCTAAGGAAAATGGACTTGTTTCTATACGTGACTGAAATCTCAGGATCAAAGCACAGCCTCACATTAGGTTCACTGGGTCCCAGCATAACATATTGCTAATTTATTTACTCATTTCACTCTATAAAATACTTCCCTGGTCTCCTGTACCACATGCACTGAAATCCTCATGTGAATTTGTGGTACTGTTGCTGGATATGTTTCAACAAATACAAATGGACTGCTTAAAATTCCTGGCCAAGAAAGCCAACTGTCTTGATAATTTTGAAGTTCATTTGGGTAATCTTCAATCAGAGAGTTGGAGCAGAGTATTGTCAGCTTTTGTCAAGATAAAAATTAAGTTTATGTTGAATTTATTGAAGATCAAGCCAAATTGTTCTCATTCTTCAAAGCACTTTAAAGTTTATAAAGAGAATTGAGTGGTGAAAACTATGTTAAGATGTTGTCAAATCTGTAACTTCTGATTTGTTGCACAACCAGGTATTTTTTAATTAATTTAATGCAGGTGGAAGGAGCTGGCATCTTTGGAATGCATGTAAAAGCAAAGCACTTAAAAAGTTCCTACAATCACAGAGAATTTCTGTTCAGCTTCCTCCTTCTGGACTAAAGTGGAGTAGAAACTGCTCCCCCACCAGTGATCATCATCCAGACAGGGTGGCAGTAGGTCCTGCCACTTTGTCAAGGCCGGAGAGGAGGATGAGGAAGTGCAGAGTTTGAAGCATGAGTTCGCAGAGGTGTAGGGAGAGTTTAGAGATGGACTGGCTGAACATCACTCAGCTGGCTAGAATATTCACCTCCTTTGCAATGGATTGAAACCAGCAAATGCCTCATTTTCATCACAGTTACCAACATCCTCCCTCATCACGTCTGCTTGCCTGTTCCTCCAACTTGTTGAATTTTGTCTTGATTTAGATGATAAGTTCTCTGGGGAATGAAATGCATCTTACCCTCTGTTTGTACAGTTTACTGGGGCTCTAATCTTTCATGGGGGTCTCTATGGTGCCACGGGACTACTTGTTTTTTAAGTTACAGACTAACACAGCTACCCTCTGAGACTTCAAAATGCTACTGTAATTCAAATAACAAAGCAGGGAGATCTCTGCAGGGAGACTGGGGAGTGCCTCTGTAGAGGCTGCTAGCCCTGTTTTGAGCAGAAAAAGCTATTTGTGTGTGTAGGAGGGTATTTGTTTGGAGGGGCTTATGCATGAATCAAAGGCTATGTCTAGACTGCAGGCTTCTTTTGGAAGAAGCTTTTCTGGAAGAGATCTTCCAAAAAAATCTCTTCTGAAAGAGCACGTCCACACTGCCAAAGCATATCGAAAAGGCTATCTGCTTTTTCGCAAGATAGTGTCCATTCAGCGTGGATGCTATCTTGCATTTAAGCTGTGATTACTATAGATGGAATGGCCAACAGGGTACCTGTGCGTTTTCTTCTTTCCTATTCTTCCAAAAGAACTCCCTCTTCCCCGTCCACACACGCCTTTTTGCGAAAGAGCTCTTTCAGAAAAAGGCTTCTTCCTCGTAGAAAGAGGATTAACAACCCTGGAAAAAAACCCTCTGTTTTTTTTATTTTCTTTCGAAAGAACGCGATTGCAATGTGGACGTAATTGAAGGTTTTTTGGAAAAACAGCTGTACATTGAAAACTGGCTTTTGAAAACCTGTTGGAAAACATGACCGGGCTCTTCTTTGCTATCACACTGGGCCAGATTTTAACCAGGACCCAAATCAGACAAAGCTTCAGATCTCTACCTAATTCCAAAAACCAAGTGGTTTGGCTTAAAAGAGGTATTGGTGAAATGCTGCATATCTGCTTGTCAAATATTGTCAGAGAATCATGTCTAATATAATTCTCATTAGTGTCTCATGCACTGTTACCTAACTATTTGTTCTGTAATGAATATCTCATTAGCCTAGCATTGTGGAGTTCTACCATGGAGTCCTTTTGTTCAGTCTTTGATGCGTGGAAATTCTGGCAGATGCCATCTCAGTTTTGCAAGTGCAGATTGTGTCTCTGTGTTAAGCATCTTTTAACATGGTTGCCTTTTTTAAGCATGTTTTTTGAAAACTTATGAACCACTGGTGTGTGCTTCATGTTTCCTAGCTGATCAATAATATTGTTTTAGATGCCTTTTTCCACTTTTTTCCCCGTAAAGTTCTCTTTTCAGAAAAGGAATGTGAGGGGAAAATACATGACTGAGGACTGGGTATGGATTATAGATTCTTTAAGTCAGTGGTAACCAGTCCAGCCCTGGCTTGTAGCTACTCAAAGTCAGAGCCATCTGGTAGTTCTTTAGTGGCCTATGTATGTTTCAATAGACAGGAGTCCATGTCACAGCTGTTTCCAAGGCAGTTGTCACCTTTCATAGTGGTCTCAGTATAGAGCCCACGTACCAAGTGGTCCATGGCGACTTAATATGCTCTTGCCTGTAAAGGGAACCCCTCCCACTAGGGTCAGTGAATACTGAAGGGGTAATGGCATGATGCTTTGACTGCCCCTTCCCAAGCCAGATATGTTCAGTGTATAGCTAAGAGGATTTCAGGAAGGGCAGATCCTCAGCTGATGTAAACTGCTGTAGCTCCATTGGATCTGCGTCTTTGGGGGAAAGGCACTGGTTTGGGTCCTCCGAGTGCTTGACTTTGCAAATGGGCTGTTCTCTTTGATGTTGATTTGTCTGGTACGTACAGTAATTACTTGTTTAACATATGCCTGCTTAGCACGTTTTCGCAATAGCACGATTTTTTTTAGGGAATGTTTTTTGAATAACACAACTGTCCCCAAAATAACACGAAAATAATCAAGTGATGGACTACTTTGTGCGGTGATATAAGTTTGTGAAAACAGTGGTAATATGCATGAGCGGATGAATACACATGGTCACAGCGCTCCTCTGCTCACTCACGTGTTTATCTTTGTGTTTTAACAAACTGCGGCGACTTGTGTTGCTAGTTGTATTGTGTTGCTAGATATCTAATGTTGAGGTTGACAACCCAGCACCAACAAAAAATTGACTTTGCCACCACCACCTGAATCGTAAACCCCACCTTTTCCATTATTTTTAATGAGAAAAATTGACCCCACATAGCACGTTTTCAATTAGCACGAGCATTTTCAGAAATGCATCTATAGTGTTAAATGTGGAATTACTGTAATCACAGTTTGTTTGTGTTCAATAATGCCTACAGGCCCCATTCAGGAGTTAAGGGCCTGCTGTGTTAAAGCTTACCCTTATCTCCCTGGTCGATTTAGATAGTATGGAAAGTGTCACTACCAGCTGTTGGAGACACACATGCCCTAAACATAGTGTAAAAGCATCAGTTCAAGTGGTAGGAGGGGTGAGCTGCCCAAACATGTACCCATCCAAGATGCTAGGTACATACTCAAGGTGGCAAACCCCTACTGTCATGCATGCTGCCACGGCGACACTCTCTTTTTAGCATGCTAATACAGGTATATCTCCTCTTTCTTGCAATGTGGATGTACCCAAGGCCTGAGAGGCAGAGGATGCATCACGAAGCAAAGGAATCAGAGTGATTGATGGCTGATAAACACCAGAATCTATTTCTTTTGGGAAGGATGGGTGGGAGGGAAAAGAGGATTAATTTTTTTGTTTATATGTGTATGTACAATAGGGCAAGAGTGGGGAATAAGAGGTACAGAGGAGGGGAGAGCACAGAATAAACAAGGCAGGGAAAATACAAGAGGCAATGAGAGGTCAGTTATGGAGGGACCAGAGGGGATTGACGCCAGAAAACAAAGATCAGTAGTAAAAACTGAAAAAGGGAGGAGTCTGGTGAAATCACTAGACCAAGTCAAAAATTCACCAAAGTCCAAAATAAACTTTCTGGTGATTTTTTTTGTAATTTTTATTCCCATGTTTGTAGAGAATTTGGAGATTTCCATTGGAAATACTAACCCCCGCTCCCGTGCTGAGGCGGATGATCTCCTTGCCAGCCAGACAGTGGTTAAAGAACTCTTGTCACAGTCAGCCTCATCACACCTTTGAGGTTTGTCAAGCCAGGAGGCAGGCCTTGGGGTATGTCTACACTGCATCTGTGGACTCACCCTGCAAGTCTGCGTTGGAGCGTCCACATTACATTGTATACAACAGCTAGACCCACGTCTCATGGCCATGCTGATGGGTCCATACTGCATTATGCAGACTCTAGTCAGATCTTATGCTTCTTGAGGTGTATCCCAGGATTCCTAGTACCCTTGCTGGCTGTAGCTGCTTCAGGACTTTGTTCAATTGTGGGATATTATGCTTGTCTGTCCTGTGACATTGAACAGAAATTATGTAAGCCCATGAACACAGGGGCCATTCCTGGGTCTGAACGCTGCAAGCACCACCGATACAGCACCAGTGGAAGAACTTGTGCAGCTGTTGCTTTCAATCCTATGTTAGGGATCAGAGCAAAACTTTTTGGCAGTTTGTAAAAACTAGCCATACAGCTTAATCGTATGGCTGGTCTTTGTTTGGAAACACATTTTATTTGAAGTGTGTCATGTACTTCAAAGCACCACTTCTGGATTACAGCGATGAAGTTTCTCCAAAGTAAAAGTCATAAATTATGAGAATTACACCATACTACACTTCAGTTGTAAACAGTAAGGCTGTGTCTACATTGGCACCCTTTTCCGGAAAAGGGATGCTAATGAGACCAGTCGGAATTGCAAATGCCGTGGGGGATTTAAATATCCCCCGCGGCATTTGCATGAACATGGCTGCCGCTTTTTTCCGGCTCGGGGCTTTGCTGGAGAAAAGCGCCAGTCTAGATGGGATCTTGCAGAAAATAAACCCTTTTCCGGAAGATCCCTTATTCCTACTTGAATAAGTAGGAATAAGGGATCTTCCGGAAAAGGGTTTATTTGAATAAGTAGGAATAAGGGATCTTCCGGAAAAGGGTTTATTTTCCGCAAGATCCCGTCTAGACTGGCGCTTTTCTCCGGCAAAGCCCCGAGCCGGAAAAAAGCGGCAGCCATGTTCATGCAAATGCCGCGGGGGATATTTAAATCCCCCGCGGCATTTGCAATTCCGACTGGTCTCATTAGCATCCCTTTTCCGGAAAAGGGTGCCAATGTAGACACAGCCTAATTGTTACTGAAACTTCCAACATTAAAAACCTGGCATTGGAGGGGTATCTAAGTTAGTCTCTACAGGATAAACTTAAACAACAAATAGTCTGGCAGCACTTTAAAGACTAACAAAACATGTAGATGGTATCATGAACTTTTGTGGGCACAGCCCACTTCATCAGATGACCTATGATTCTAAGGAAGAGAGTTGGGATAGTATTTTCATTTGGACTGTTTAATAGCACCCCCAAAGAGGATGCACCCACTAACAGGCCCAGCTGGAGGGCTGTGCTCCTTACTCCAGAACCAGACCCAAAGTTTGTGGTTGCCCAGACAATGACATAGATGAGTGAGGTGCTCTCTCCCACCCCAAAAGGCAGACCTTGTCTTGTTAACCATGGACATCTCCACCAAACTTTTCTAATTTTTGTATATCCTCCCCTAAAAAAAGCTTAATGGAAGTTGGAGAGGGAGAAGCTATTAACAGATCAGAGCTAGAAATTGCTAGTGACCGAAGGTATGTGGCAGGGAAGGTTTCTGGCTGGGTTTTACTTTCTCATATGTTGTAGCTATAGCTATCCATATGTACCTGTATCAGTCTCTGGCTCAGCCTGGCCACAATCAGCCCTATGGACCCATGGGAAAGTGTGCGTTCTCACCCCTCACATTCCCCCTCCTGTGTATGGGCCTGTACTGGCCTAGATGGACCTTTGGTGTGACCCAGTATGGCCCTTCTCGTGATGCAGGTGAAGAGGTTTCAGGAGGAGCATATGTGAGTGAGACTAGAGGCTCTTAGAATCGGGAGCAAGATCCTAGCTATGACAAGGAGACAAATAACAGAGCCCTTAAAAAGCACAGCCTCTTACACCTTTGCCTGCTTATTGCAAGCCAAACCCAGAGTATGGTGCAACAGGAAAACCAGCTATACAAAATCAAAACCATCCTAGCTACAGAACATGAGTGGGTTTGGAAGTGAATGGCTGAATATCATTTAGCAGGGCTGTAGACTAGATATAAGTAAAGTGAATAGGAAGAGTCATTAATAACCCATGGTCCATTGGAGTGCCCTGACTATTGTGCAATCTGTACATGCCACACTATTTCTGCTTAAGTTTTGTAAGTGAAAGAACTATTGTCTCCATTCTATCACTCCCCAAAACATCTCCTCATCGTAGTCCAATCTATTTTGATGAACTAAGAAAATGAGTCTTTATTTTCCCTCTTCACTGCTTCGCTTTTCACTCTTTCTAATATTGGTAAGAATAGACATTTTCAGGCAGAAAAGAGAGGATTTTTTAGAATCAATATTAATTGGTTCAGAAAGAAAAGTTTCTCTTATCAGTGCTTTTATGTATTGTCTGGTGTGAGTGAAATGAATAGTTTAAAAAAAAAAAACAACAACCCAAACCCAGAATGCACCAAACAATGATAATTTTTCTGCACCTTATGTTATTCGTTTTAATTTCTTTATGATTTTGTAGCTTTTTAGAACTGCAATACATTTATCACTGCATTTCCCCAAAGAAAACAACTTGAAGTGGTTATAGCCAGTTTCAGTTGTTAGCAACAGCTACAAATGAAAATGTGATGATCTTGCAACCAAAAAAGACCCTTAGTCCATCCCATGCTTTTCAGCACATTGGGCTACCCACATCCTCCATGTTTGCTTATCTGTCTTGTGATAAATTTCAAATTAAATTGTTCTATGTCATTGATAATTGTATGCTTTCAAGTAATCCCAAGCCTACCCCTCTTTCTTGTTGGATTCTCTGGCTTCCAACTGAGAGCCATAATCGGTAGTTGGTTATGATCTAGTCATAACACATGCCCTAGCAATCGAGGTCTTCTCATTCAAATTATTTGTGATAGAGACCTTGCTGTGCCATTTTTCTGACCTCATCGTTCATTTTTCTTTCATCACTTACTCCTAATATTCTCTGCAAGCACTTGGGATGAAATGCATGTAACTTCTGAGCATCTGCTTTCTCAAGTTGCCAGGTTTCCCTGCTGTAGGTTGCCATGACTACAATGATGGCTGAGTAGACACTTAGTTTTGTATGTAAGGATATGGTATTGAGTTTCCAAATGTTCCTAAGTTAACCAAAAAAGGCAGAGGCCTTATTATTGGCTAACAGCTGTCCCTCTTGTCAGATGAGAGGCTAGGATTCAGCCCTGAATAAGTATAAACAACAATACGGTCTTCTGCTAGGAGTGGACAGTGCATAGCATGCAAATTGGATTCCAGTTCTCCCTCATGTTAATTGCAATACAAGTTGCTTTTGGAGAAATTGCCACTGAAGATAGCTGCTATTATTTGCATTTTCTGCATTAATTAACAGTTTAGCATGTTGTATCGAAAAGTAACAAAAGAGGGGTGTTGGTGGGAATTGACAAACTTAATTTATAATGCTTTGTCATAATGCTGCAGTATATGTGATTATAGTAGATAACATCTAATGTCTTTGTTTTATAACTAAAAGGAGAGAACTTGAGAGACTATTCTGCATAATAGACTGCAGAATTAAATCTGAGAAGTTAGTTTGAAAATTAAATATGCTACAAGTAAATCATATTAAGATTAACTGTAGATAATATGTTTCCTGGGTGGGGTTTCATTTGACATCCTGAGTTAGCTCCTCCTCTGTCTTCAAAGACAGCAAAAATACTTTCCTGGAAGTCTGTTCCTCTCTAAATCTTCCTTTTCTTTTTACGTTGATAGAAGGGAAGATAAATACTCTGATGAGGCCCCATTACCATAATGACATTGTGCAATCTCTATTAGCTAATCGGGTATCTCTCTGTAGAAGTGCTAGTCTAGTAGGGTGTATGGGGCACAGATTTCCTATAGTCAGGGTTCCTTGAATGCTATCTGAAAGCGTGTATTGCCCATGATGTCTGTTCTCTGTTTGTCAAGTTTCCCTCCCCTCATGCCATAAATGTTCTAGATGTAATGTGGGTACCTTGCTGCATATCAGGGGCTTGCAATAAAGCCAAAGGGCTATGTGAATATACTTTTAACAGAGTGTAGTGCTAGCTCCAGCTATGGAGTTATTGGGCGACAGAATCATCTGGTATTAAAGATGGAGGGATTATCATTAAGAAGAAACCATTTCATTTGGATGGCTCGTGTTGTGAGGCAGCTCAAAGAAGTTGAAGATATGTGATAGAGAAAGATGTTTTTGTCTCTTCTGTTCTGTGCTCTCGGATCTGACTCCATTCTGGAATTAAGAACTACTAAAAGGTGGCTTTACAGCAGGAGAGTTCCTTCACTGGGGGAATCAGCTAAGTGAGACTAGAGGTGTGTGCTTCAGAGATGCCACTAGGTTGTGAGCTGCTGTGTGAGCGGGAAAGGTCCAAGAGGATTAGCATTTAGCCCTGACGTTCATAGTTATCTTGCTGCTGCAAACATTTCAACTTCTGTATAGGACTCTCCACCTTAGTAGTGCTAGCTCAGCTCTTCAGGAAAAGGGCAGCTATCAAAGGAGGTCAAGTCCCTGAGAAAGTGAGGTGGCCTTTCAAGAGTCCTCATCTTGCAGGGGCTTGAACATGAAGACTGACACCTTGAAACTGATTTGGGATCAGATTTTCAAAGGTATTTAGAGGCCTAATGAAATTTGTCAGAAGTTCCCAGGGCCAAATTTCCATTGAAGCCAATGTGAGTTTGAGGCGTTGGTGCTTTTAAAAATCCCATGCAGTGCCTATCTGCATCTTTAGGCACTTACGTACCTTTAAAAAGCTGGCCCTTGATGTTCAAAGAGGGAGCCCGTGGAGTGAGCTGTTGTGCAGCCTGCAAGCATTCTGCAAATGCCAGAGTTCCAGTTCTACAAAGTGTACACAGAACATTAGACTTTGAGTTAATATCAGCTTCCTGGCAGTCAGAGGGTTTGGCTTTTATGACTTTGTTACATCCTGATGTTCTTCTTTTAGTAACCAATATTTGGTATGCACCCTCAGTTGGCATATGCTGGTTTGGAGCAGACATTCCAGCCAGAGTAGCCACACAAGGCCCTGGCCTAGCAAGTAATGACTCCCCTCCACCCCCTTTTTCCCCCATAGGATGTTATCCTTGAATTTGTCCAACCGTCAAGAGCTGTGACTTCAAAGCAGTTCACTAATATCTGTGGACTTTGCTTCTTTCTAGCTCTCCTCTTCACTTGCTCGCTGTACTTCCTTGTGTGTGTTTGGTGACCATTAAATCCGTTGAAATAAGTTGCTCCCCATGGCTTCCTGCTGTAATGCAGACAATATAGAGGAATGGTGTCAGTTTAGAGAGGAAACATCATCTACAAGGCACGTTAATAAACATTTGGCCTGATTAATTGCCAAGGACTACATCTCAGCTGATCTTTCATGTTCCTAATGAGAGAGTCTCTTCTTTAAAACACAGCAAAGGCTGTAATTCCAGTGACGTGCCAGTAATAACTGAAGCTATGTTACTGACACTCCATGAGTTCATAGTGCAAAGAATATGACTTCCCACTGACTACGTTGTCAATAATAAGCATGTAAGTCATTTATAATAGATCACACTTGATGAGGCCATGAACTAATCAGTACTAGAACACAAAATTATTGAAAAAAATCCCTAGTGCTACCGGACTTTCATAGACACGGCTATGTTGACAGGAGAATATTTTTTTCCTTTGGCACACTGTGCCTCTTTGGGGGTTCAACCCAAACCTGGATTGGTGAGTTTCTTTCTGTAGCAAGTACTGAGAAAAACAGCCAGGGTGCTCTTTTCCCCCTTGCAAAGTGCTCTTCAAGACTCAGTGTGGAAGAAAATGTATTAATCCTCACTAGGTTCCAGAAACACTAAATACCTGGAAGAACTATATAAGGATGTAACTATTCAAATACCCTCACACACAGGACCCAAAGGGTTAAAAATAATATGTCAAAAATACAGTCACAAAAAATCTCCTTTCTAGCCCTTTAACCTTGGAATGGATGGTGAGTTTCTGGAATGTGACGTCTAAAGTTCAGGCAAGCAAGCTGGAAAGGGAGCAATTGTCTGGAGCTCTAATACACTTCAGGAATCTTACTGTTAGACTCCCATGTCATTATAATTGTGCCCTACTGGCCTAGCCAAAGCCCAGTTTGAACATGGAGGGTGAAATTTCCTCCTTCTTAGAGATAATTCATCCAATTATGGGTTGAGGCAATGTGGCTAGTGAACAGAGCACCAAATACGGACTCAGAAGGCTCTAGTGCTGACCTGCTGCATGACTTTGCTCAAGTCTCTTCACCTCCATGTGTCTGTTTTGCCATCTGTAAAATGGGGATAATACTTGAAATCTTTTATAAAGCACTTGGAGAACTACTGATTAAAAGTGCTATGTCAGAGCTGGCTATTTATTATTAGCAGGGTATTATGGGAATCATTGGACTGCCTAGCAAGACTGTTCCACTTTCTGCAGCATTACATTGTTTTGGGGGGAAAACAGAGGCAATGTAGTGGCTTAATTTCTAATACAGCAATCAAATTACCATGGTTGCATTAGTAAGAAAAATATTTATTTCCTAATCATCCTGGAACAAGTTAATGAACCAAGAGAATTGCAAAACTGGCACTCAATTAAGTGCTTATTAATATGATCCTGCTCTCTTATTTCCAAAGCTACTGACTGCCAGAATATAAATCTACATCCTGGCAATCTTGATTTTATTTTGCTATAGTCCTTCATTTTTATCCATTAGGGACTTTTTAGCCCTGCCCTCATTTACTTGGGTTTTTTTTTAGCAGCTCTGTAGATGATAGATTCTTCTCTCTAAAGCTGTCTCTGATATTGTGCTCTGTCAGCAAAAATAGTTTGAGATTGTAATTCTTTATTTATTACTTGGTGACATTTGGCACTGCCTTCAGAATGGAAGTGGCTCTTTATTTATCTCATCCTAGCAGCTGTTTTTATGTGGTATCTAATCTATCTTTTCTATGTCCTCATCCTCATGGGTCTTATAATGCTGTGTCCCGGTCATAAGTTGTTGGAAAGGCATTGCCATCTGCCACTCAAGAGTCATAATAGTGCAGTGCGCCATCTGAAACCCCAGCCTACGATGAGAAGCACTGAAAGGTTTCTTGTCAGCAGAACCAAGACCTATGATACTGCTTCATGAACTTTTGTAAAAGGATCAGGCCAAGGCTCTGACCAGAAGACTGACAAGTTTTACAGGCCTCCTTCTAAGGTTCTCTCTTTAAGCCCATCTCTCAGAGCTGACTTAGTAAGTAAAATATGCCACCCCGGGTATTGAACCAAAATCTCTTCTTTTAGTAGAGGGAAGGAGACAGACGAATACAAGGAACTGAGGTAGGAAGGAAAGGGAAGAGAGGATAAAAAATGGAGGGCTGAAACGATCACACCTCATACACACAGCTAGGGAAACAGAGAAATGATGGAAACTTTCTACCTTGCCTCACGAGTGTCAGTGTCGTGGATTGCTGGCAATCACTTGCTCCAGGATGACAAGACTGGTCTGGAGCAATGGTAGATCAGGATTCCGGGACTAGCCTCTACCCTTTGCGCTGTCCCGTGTGCAGGTGAGTCCTAGCTCAGTGGAATAAATCCGCGAGTGCATGTGTGCTCCCTAATAAAACAAAAAACACCGAGATGTTCTGCTTCAACTTGTGAGCAGCTGTCTCAGGCTGACAACTACTGCATCCTTTCAGAGAGAGACAGCTTGCCTCAGGGAGATGGCTTCAAGCCCACTTCATCTGAGAAGAAATCTGGAGAGAGCCTGAGTGAGAGTTAGGAGATGGGAATCCCTTATATGGATTCCCATCTTCTCACAACTCCTATCTTCTCTTTCTGGTTTTTCCAACTTTCCAGCCTTTTTCTCCTCTGGGAGGAACAAGAACCCTGTCCAACATGGTGGACTCTTGTAGCTATAACCAAACAACATGGCGATCACTGCCAACAAACATAATTGGACTCCCTTTTCAATGGGAATACCTCCATTTAAACAAGGGAATTGAGCTGTTACGCCTTCCTGTACTGCCATGAGCTTCAGAAGCTCCTCTGAGCAAAGCTTAGCCCACTCACATAACACTGGGATTTTGTTTTGTAGTAAGCTGCTGAACAGCTGCCTGGGGGGGTTTGCATCATGTGGAGCTGAATGGATTGGGAGTTAGATCTTATTATTTGTATTGTAGGAGCCTCTAGCAACTCCAGTCATAGATCCAATGTGGTGGAGAGGTTCCACTCTTCCCCTCAGCAGCAAAATGGTGGGAAGGAGGCAGCAACATGCAGGAACAGAGAGGCAGTGGAGATTTCTGCTTGCTGCACCCCTGGGAAGAGGCCCATACTAGGTCTCTGTAATGGAGACAATTCACTGCTGCAGTGCCTCCTGCTGGTCACACCAGGAATTAGCTCTGTCCATGGAGTCTGCTGCCTTATGGCTTGTGTCTTGCCAGTCATCACTCTGCACTCAGTACTGCTGTATCTCCACCCTCTGGCTCTGGACCCAGGATGCTCACTAGACTGCCGCATCCTCTTCAGGACACTGACCTCCGGCAGTGACCACTCCTCCGTTCTTGCCCCCTTCTGGGGGTATCTGCAGTCCTTACACCTGCCACAAAACCAACTGCAGTCCCAGTGTCTAGCCCAGGGGTGGGGAACCTTTTCTGGGCCAGGGGTTGCTGACATACAGAAAAAAACCTCTCAGTGGTGTGAAAACCCCCCACATTCCCCTTGCACACCAGAACCTCAGGGAGCCCAGGCTGGTAGAGTTTGTGTGATCCAGCCCCATGGTGAGGTGAAGGGTTGGAGTGGTGAGGGGGCTCCCCAGTACGGGGGGGAGGGGGAGAAGCCCTGAGCTTCGGGGGCTGGATCCAGGCAAGCTGAGGGCCACATCCGGCCTCCAGGCCTGAGGTTCCCCACCCCTGGTCTAGCCCCCCTTGCCTTGGGGCAAGCCACAGTCTACACAAGCCATTCTCCTCGGTGGTAGTGTGTGGTGCAAGGAAGAAGGGGAGGGGATGCAGGCCTTCCCACTACTCTGGGCCGCAAACCAGGGCCCCTCTGGCAGCAGCCTTGTCCTGTCCCCCTTCACTCCCCTTTAACGGCCTCCTGTTCCCTGAGCCACTTCCCCTTGCAGCTCCTTGGCCCTTGTCTCAAGGCTGCAGGCTGGCAGGTATCAGGCTCAGGTTCCTCTCCAGCTCCCCTCAGCCTGCCCAGCATCTCATTGTCCAAGGTGCTTCTCCCTGGGAACCAGTCCTGCACCTTCCCCTTCCATCTGCCCACTGCTCCTTATAACAGGGTGTCTCCAGCAAGCCACGCTTCGACTGGCTCCATAGAAGCCTCTTCCTGAATGGAAGGATTTGTGCATGCTCCTTCCCACATGATTTTAACCTGCCCTTGCCCCAGTGGGGCAGCTGCCTCACAGCAGCCCACTTCCGGAGGGAGAGAGGAAATATGTTACTTCCTGGAAGTCCTGGTTGGGGAAGTGGAGTCCCCATAATGGCTCCCCATAATGAGGGGCCTTCATCTTTATCCTCCCCTTGGCTGGAATCACAGAAGGCTCTCCAGGCAAGTGGATGTCATGTCAAAAGGTGCCTTCCTGGCCAATCAGTTTGTGCAAAGGGTTCAGAACTAGGGGTATGTCTAGACTACATTGGTTTTTTTTTTTTTTTTTTTTGAAAAAAACTGCCCTTTTTTTGAAAAAACGTCACCTGTGTCTACACTGCAATCCCGTTCTTTCGAAATTAAATTGAAAGAACGCAGGGGTTTTGTCGACATTGGTAAACCTCATTTTACGAGGAAGAACGCCTTTTTCGAAAGAGCTCTTTTGGAAAGAGGTACGTGTGGACGCGGGAGAGGCAGTTCTTTCAAAAAAAAGAGGCCTCCAGAAAAAAGCACAGCTGCCTTGGTGGACAATCCGTCTACACTAATCACAGCTCTATAGTTCCTGTCTCCAGCCAGGACTTAAAGCTGCAGACACCCAGGGAAGACCTTGTGGCAGGAAGTCAGCCTCAGGGCAGCAGACTGACCATGCAGCTCTCCCTGCCACACCAGCCAGCAGACATGGCACAGTCACAAGGCCCCGAGGTCCGCCTGGCCCTTCCAGGGAGCTGCCCCAGGACCCACCCAGGGGCACCAAACGCCAGGCCCCATCCTGGTCAGGGGCTGAGATGCAGGCCCTCCTGGAGCTCTGAGGAGGAGCCCCTCCAGGCCCTTCAGTCGCGGCGCCGAAATGCCGACACTTATGGCCGGATGGCCAAAGCTCTGGCCCACAGAGGCCACCACCCTTGCACCCTTGACCAAGTCCAGGCAAAGGTCGAGGAGCTGCGGCAGGGCTATGCTCAGGCCCATGAGGCCAACTCCAACTCCGGGTCAGCACCACAATCCTGCCCTTACTACCAGGAGCTCCACCAGATCCTAGGGGGTGGGGAAGCCCTGTCTCCACACATCCTCATGGAGTTGGGATTGGAGACAATTGTGGTCACCCAGCCGGAGCTCCAGAAGGAGGAGGACAATGACCAGCAGCTGCAGGAGGAGGACACAGTCAGAGTCGTCACCCTCAGCCTGGAGCCGGTTCCCCAGGGCCAGGACACCTCCCAGGCATCATCTGACGGCAGGGAGGAAACATCAGGTGAGTGCTGTGAGGTTGGCACACACACAGGCTGTGGGAGGCAGGTGCACAGGGGTTGGGGCGCGATCGTCACTCGGCATGCTCAGCCTGAACAACGTGCAGCTGGCCGTGCACGTGCAAGCATGTGCAGTGGCAGTGTGCACCACGTGGTCTCAGGATTCAGTCCTGGAGCACACATGTACTGCTGCTCACAGACTGGGGGCAGGCCCCACACACGTCCAACCCCTGGGAGGGCTGTCCTCCCGTCAGGCACTGCTGGAAGCACGCTGGGCACAAGGGTGCATGCATGACCCCACATGGACTGACCAGTGGCACATAGCACATGGCCATGTATGCATGCACAAGGCAGCACCCGCCCCTGCAGGCACCTGAACCAGCCCTTGAGGCACCCGAAGGTGCATTCCACCTGCATCCAAGCCCGGTTCAGATGCACATTAAATTGTTCCCTGCTCGAGTCCAGGTGTCCAGTGAAGGACTTCATGAGCCATGGCATCAGTGGGCAGGCCGCATCACCCATGATGCAAGTCAGCATCTGTAGGTCCCCAAGTGCAAAGTCCCGCTGCGGGAAGAATATTCCAGCCTGCCGCCTGCGGTACAGGCAAGAGTTCCTAAATATGCGGGCATCATGTGTGCGGCCGACCACCCGACACAAATGTCTGTAAATTGTCCCCGGTGGTTGACCAGGGGCCTGCAGCACCATTGGAAAGTACTTTCCTGTTAATAAACTGGGCCGCTTGATGGGGTGGTGTGCAGATTGGGATGCGTGTCCCGTCAATCGCTCCTCCTCAGTTCAGGAATCCAAGGGCAGCAAATCTGGCCACGATGGGGTCCATGTCTCCGAGGTGGATGATCCTGTGCAGCAGCATGGAGTTGATGGCCCTCACCCCCTGCAGAAGGACACATAGAAACACAAAACAGAGAATGAGAGGGGGTGTCTGAGCCCGTGGGAGGTGCCCATCCCCCTTCTCTCCCCTCCCCAAAGACCCCAGGAGCCACTCCCCATGAAGCCACCCCCTCCTCTGCCCCCAGCAGCAGGGCTGGGTGAGGCCAAGACGCCATGCCCCTCCCGGGGCTGGGCCTTGCCCCCAGTCTCCCTGTCCTTTCCCAATTGTCCCCTTTTTCCATCCCCTTCCCCCCGCAGAGACTGTCCCCCGAGAGTGCCTTACCTCCACCAAGATGGCCCCCGACGGTGGCCCTCCCCATGCTGAACTGGTGTCCCATCAAGTGGTAGCTGTCAGGGGTGGCCAGCTTCCACACGGCAATAGCGACCCTCTTCTCTAGGGGAATGGCGGACCGCAGGTAGGTGTCCTGTCATTGGAGGGTGGGGGTGAGCCAGGCACAGCTCCAGGAAGCTGGCCTTCCTCATGCAGAAGTTTTGGAGCCACTGCTGGTCATCCCACTGCTCCAGGACCAGGCAGTCCCACCAGTCAGAGCACATGCTGCAAAAGCTTTGCTATCCTTCGGAGAGGTAGGCAGGCAAGCAAGCAGCAGCAGCAGCAGAGAAACGGCTGTCCAGGGGGTCCCTTTAAGCACCTGTCTCAGCTAGCTTCAGGCTGTAGCACCTGGAAGTAGCTGCTGCCCTAATACCCTGCCAGAAGTGGTTCTGGGTTACCTTTTTGCAACAGAGCATCCTAGTAGTCTGGATGCTCTTTCGAAAAAGCAGAGCGCTTTTTCGATCCAGTTTTGAGGTCTATATGCTCTCTTTCAAAAGAAGCTCGCAGTCTAGACGTGCCCATTATGAAATGCTGCTTCTAGGCACACTTGCTTGTAGAGGTTGGTCCCTTTACTGCAGATTCAGCAGAACTGTGCTTCCCTACAGAGGCACTGTGATTGATTCTGAAGGGATTGACTTGGGGACTGCCAGCACCAAAAGCCCAGACATCTAACCCTTGTCAGTCGTACATGTCGTACATTAACAGTGGTGGTGTAGGGGGCCAGTCTTCAGAAATCAGTGGGATCATGAGCTCTTAGCCAGTGCCATTTGTAAACATGAATTGTTAGGAAAGAAAAGCTCCAAAGCGTGATTACTGAGTAATTCCTGTCAAGCGTAATGGATGAAGAAAATCAATTAAAGAAAAATTTGGTGTGGATAACACATTTTTAATATGTGATTTCAGTTTAATTAGACACACAATGTATTATGGATTTCCTAGAATATTAAAAGTCCAGAAGGAGGTTTTGCATTCCCAAGTGCAAATGCAGCACATATAAAATAAACATTCTCTGTAGGAGTGCAAATGATTGTATGCAATTTTATTTTGACCCAATGGGATACGGTATAATTTGGCAATTAATTGCATGGCAGAAATATACTGAGGCACTGTGAAGTCCATAATGGTGTTTCTAACCTCTAATGCAGAAGTCTGAGCCATTCTGGCCAGCAAGGACAGAATTTCATTGCTATCCTATTAACTGGAGGCTAGGGGATCTTGTTCTGTTTTCTTCCTGGAGATGCTTTTGAGGAAAAGTCTCCAGAAACATGTGAAAAGCTATAGTGAGTTCAATTTTATAAGGCTGTTGCCCGCTTCTGTATGTTCTATGGAAGCTATTGATGAGCATTAGGGATGTAATAGTGTAGTCGATTAGGCGACTAACCGATACGCAAAAGCTTATTGGTTAATGCTATCGACTTCATGCATTTATATGCAGAGCTGCAACAGGAGACCAACCCCCACTGCAACTCTGCATTTAAAATGTGTAGGAGCCAGATGGGGCAGGCAGCCCGGCTCAGCCGCAGTGGGAGTGGTCCCGGACCTGGCTTGAGCCAGGACTGAGCCGGGCTGCCTGCCCTCCTGGCTCTAACTACATTTTAAATGCAGAGCCACAGCTGGGGTAGCTCCTGGACCCAACGTGAGCCGAGACTGAGCGCTTTAATTGCCTTCCCTTATCGACGACACGATTAGCAAATTACCCACTTCTTAACATCCCTAGTTTGCATTACGTAGGAAAATGTTACAAATGGACTTCAGCTATTTTCAAGGGCGGGGACAAACATTTGGTATCTACAATCTAAATACTGTACTCTAGATATATTCTGCAATTGGAAGCCAATATATTTATTTAACAGACAACTAGCTACACCGTAGAGAAATACATAAGGTTTTTATTTGCTTGAGAAGGAGACACAAATTGAAATCTGCCATCTCTTGGATCTCCTTTCACAATGTGCTGATTTTGATCTTGATCTAGATGTCAGCCTAGTGCTACCGCACAGCGTGCTCGCCTCCACATTTATTTTTATTGGTATTTCTATGGTGTTCATTGTTGTATCTGGCGGCGTTGTCATTAACAACCCTCTTGCTGCTTCTGCTGACATGGCTACTACTACACTGCAAACAGTCTTTCTCTCCATTATTCTTCCTGACACTTTTTAACACTTGACTATTCTATCTTCCTGAATCAGCAAAATAACAACACCTGTCTGTGTTTCTCCTTTTTATGGTTCCATTACTGCCTAGTGAACTGATCTTTCTCCGTTGCTGGTGCCTCTAATTTTGTGCCAAGATCCCCGTTCTAAGACACTAAATAGGGGTATGTCTACACTACCACCCTAGTTCGAACTAGGGTGGTTAATGTAGTCAATCGAAGTTGCAAATGAAGCCCGGGATTTAAATTTCCCAGGCTTCATTTGCATCTTGCCGGGTGCCGCCATTTTTAAATCCCCGGTAGTTCGGACTCCGTGCCCGCGGCTACACGCGGCACGTGGAAAGAGGTGTAACGGTTATTCGAATTAGAAAGCCTAATTCTAACTACCTACTCTGTGCCGCGTGTAGCCGCGGGCACGGAGTCCGAACTACCGGGGATTTAAAAATGGCGGCACCCGGCAAGATGCAAATGAAGTCCGGGATATTTAAATCCCGGGCTTCATTTGCAACTTTGATTACATTAACCACCCTAGTTTGAACTAGGGTGGTAGTGTAGACATACCCTAGATTAGTTCTTTGAAGCTCTGCTTTTTTCTACTTACCTTCTCCACCTTAGCCCTCTTATTTCTGCTCTTGGTACTACCTCTCTGACGTTACTCAACTGAACGTATCTTTTGACCATGCTAGCAATCTTGTAGCACCTTTTGTCAGAGGAACTCAAAATGCTTTTAATAGACAGGAGGGGTGTTGGCCAGCACCTGGTGACTAAGGAGTTAAACTCAGGTAGCTTGCAAAGGTGTTGGCTAGAGGGCTGGGAGAGCCAGTCGAGATAGAGGGATGAAGTTTGAATTAGATATAGATTCCTTGCCTGCTTTTTTTTGTGTGGGAGAGAAAAACCAGGAGTTGAGAGACATAATGATTTAAACCCAGGCAGGACTATGATATCTCCAAGGAATTTGGGGCATAGAAGTGGACTGAATAAAGAAATGACTGAAAGTCAAAAAAGGAAAAGTGGATCTAGTTGTGATCAGGGTATTTTTCTTTATTGTGGTTTGATTTGAATGCTCTTTGTGAATCTATGCCTCCCCTCCCCATTTACCATCTTGCATTGTGCCCAGAGACTTTTCTCTGTGTTTTAATTTGTTTTCCTTTGTTGCTTTGTAACATCTATCAACCAAGTCTGCTTTATCAAGTTTATCTTTTGTTTTGTAATAAAAATCACTTTTTGTAATGTGATGATTTGATTCTTGTATCCTGGAAGGTCTGTCTGTCCGTGTGTATTTGCATGCCTCCGACTGAGGGATAAGCTACCAGAGACTGCAGCTTGTTTTTCTTTTTTCTTTTTTCAAGCTCTTTTCGGTTTGGGGTACCCCGGGGGAGGGGGGATTCAAGTCTTCACCACTGACTTTAGGGATAAAAACATCACTTGATGGTGGCAGCTTGTTTGTTCATTTCTCAGAGCCAGGGAATCTGTGACCCTGGGAAGTTTTGGTAACCAGTGTCTATAGAGGCAAAGGTTTTTAAGCTCTCTTGAGGTATGTCTAGACTGTATCCTTCTGTCAGCAGAGGGATGCAGATTAGGCAGGTCGACATTGCAAATGAAGCAGGGATTTAAATATCCCGCGCCTAATTTGCATAAAATGGCCGCCTTTTTGCCGACTCAGCATGTTGTCGGCAAAAAGCAGCAGTCTAGAGGGAGATCTGTCGAGAAAGAAAGCCTTTTTCGACAGATCCCTTATGCCTCCTGCAAGGAGGTTTACAGGATCTGTTGAAAAAGGCTTTCTCTCTCGACAGATCCCCCTCTAGACTGTCGCTTTTTGCTGACAAAGTGCTGAGTTGGCAAAAATGGTGACAATTTTTATGCAAATTAGGCACGGGTTATTTAAATCCCCGCTTCATTTACCATGTCGAACTGCCTAATCTGCATCCCGCTGATGACAGAGGGATGAAGTCTAGACATACCCTTGGGGGCCTTCACATTCTGCACTAGGAGTGCCAGAGTGGGAACAGCCCTGACAGTGCTGTACAAGCAATAATTAATGTAACCCACAAAATCTCATGGACTCTGTTTCTTTCTAGTGTCTACATTGTGTCTGCTATTTAACTCAGACTGGCTGCCTCTGTCCCTTCACACAATTTTGCCATTATTGGTACAAGAATTATTATGATTGCAGTTCCTGCCACTTTGTTATGCTGAGATGGCAAGGCAAAAGCCAGAAAGAATAGTCATGGGCATGTTTTTTCAAAAAAGTTAATTGAGAAGCCTTGGGATCCATGACTCTTTGATGAGCAACATCGGAAGTTCAGCCTGACTAATCATGTTGTGTCTGTGAATAGGCTAAATGCCCTCTTCAGTAGGAATAAATGGAACCCAGCCAATTTATTTTACACGTCTTCGACTGGAAGCCTGGTCTTGCAGGACGAAAGGCATTGCCTTCAGCTACCCACCAAAATCCTGTGTTTAAAACATTTTAAAAGCTTTTAATTTCCTCTCCAAATGTTTTCCACCAACTTGATTACTCCCTGGCCTCACAGCAAGATACAGATGTCTGAAACCACGTTCTGCTGGGCAGACACAGGGCAGATGTTAGAGCATCCTAATACAACAACTCATAGATGTGAAATAAAAGGCTTGAAAATGCACACCCAGGATTTTGGGATCGCACAGACAAATTACAAAGGCACCATCTATTTAAACAGCACTTTAATAGCAGATGCCTACATTTCCAGCTGCTCCAGGTGCCCTTGCTTTCAGACAAGGAGCTGCAGCAGTGGCTGCTGTTGCTGACTAGACTTGGATGACGAAGATGCATAAGATAGAAGTACATCTACCCAGCCCAGATATGTTCTGAGATCAATCCATTGGCAGTTGATTTAGCAGGTCTACCTGCTAAACCAACCACAGATCACTCTCCAGTTGACCCTGTTGCTCTACCCCACGTGAGAAGAGAAAGGGAAGCCAATGGGAGAGTTTCTCGTGTCAGCCCCCTATGATGTAAAACCCACGGTAACTCGACTTAAGGTACGTTGGCTCTGGCTATGTTATTCGGGTAGCTAGAGCTGCATAGCTTTAGTCAACTTCCTATGGTAGTGTAGATGTAGCTTGAATCTCCACCAGCTTGGGTTGGATTTATGTGGCACAGTTTTACAGTGTGATTATTAAGGGACTGTGACGGGGTGTCAGGATCCCAAGCTACAGAGCCCTCTGAACCTCGCACTGTCAGAGAGGGAATGGAGGCGCCCCACATCCAGGCAGCGGCTCCCCTGAAGTGCTGTGGGGGTTGTTCATGGGCCGCTGCTGACGCATGCACAGAAGTGCCTGGTGCTGGCTGGCTGCCCATGAGGACTGTGCTTGTGCGGGCGTCCTGGAAGCAGGGCGCTGAGTTTAAAAGGCGGATTCTGCAGCAAGGAAGGGGGAACGTCTGACGGGGGCGAGACGGAGCCCCTGGACGCTGGAGTGAGGGGAGGACCCACGAAGGCGGGGGTCTCTTGGCCTAGGGAGTGTGGCCATCCGGAGAGGAGCCGGCTATGCCAGATGGCATCTTGACATGAAGGGGACGGTCCTCGGGACGAGCCCTTGTAAAGGAGGAGATTGGAGGGTAGGAAGCGGCCCAGGATGGGGTGACATGGAACCTGTGGGTTGGTGAGTTGTGGGGTACATGCCCACCAACCAAACAGAGGATCGGTGGCTCTGCTCTTAGGGTCCTGGGTCGAGACCTGCAGTGAGGGAGGACTCAGGTCTCCCTACCCTCCTCGCACTGGGGAGGTAAGTCTCTGGGGAGATCAAGCCAAGCCAGGGCTGAAAGACTAGCCATGCTTGCGAGTGACTTATTACCGGGTAGATAAGGATATGGGTAACCGACCTATGGTGGGAGGGGCTTGGGACTGTCACCTGCCTGCTCACGATGATGAGGATTCAGGGTGCCTGAGAGAGTGAGGATTGAGGTACCACCCCCCTCGTGGAGACTGGGACAGGGACACAGAAGCACAGCCTATGTCTTGAATCATTCCTAACCCTGGAATATTATTTAAGTCCTAACACATTGATTTAACTGTATATTTTCAATATGGGGTTAAGAACATGAAAGTACGAATCTGGAAATCCTTGTTTAGTTGCTTTTATTTTTGTATCATATAATATGTGGGAAGGAGATTCATAAAATCATTCATGGATCTTTTGATTGGGATGTTTATTGAGGAGCCAATTAGCTAAAGCATATACAGGTTGTAGTCCTCCTTTATATACAGCCCAAGTTCCCTTCACCGCAGTGGCAAATGTAATCTGAATTCAAATAACATATGAGCCTCCCTGCTCCTTGCTCTCCATGTTTGACACATTCTGACATTCTAACACACTGGAGCTAAAGAAGGCAGTTGTAAGAAGCAAAACTGTTGGTTTCTTTTCTCTCTAGGCAATAAACGTTATAACTTAGCCAACAATCCAGCCGCATTGAGTGTAATAACCACAGTAGCGTGTCTGAGTATTATGAATGTGTCAGGATGATGAATTTAGTGTACCAATATTACCAGTGGTAGCATATGAAATGAACTGTATCGCTATCAATCATTTGCAACACGATCATGGAACCCCGTGCAGGTAACTTTGGGGTTTATGGGGAGGGGGATGAAGAAAGGAGGAGCAGATAATGGCAATGATAACAGCAGTTGTGAATGTCTGGACACCGTTACCAACGGGCTAAGGATCTTTAGATGGATGACAGGCTTGCTGGAACTCTGTTGCTCAAGGAAGATGGAAAGACTGTCTAGGGAAGAGTCTGACTGAACCCTGCTAACTCTATGGTGACTGGAGCTGTATCTGTCTCATGCAGAGAGGTCCCACGTATGAAGGAATATGGTGGGGGCAGAAGGAGCTAGCCCTGTGGGGGCGAGCAGGTGGATAATTCGGCAGACTCAGATTTTCATCCTTACATTCATATTTGCCAAACAGAAAATGTGCTTAAGTGTTTGGGCAGAACTGGAACTCTCTGTATCAGGGGCCCAGCCCCTTACATCGCCTGACCTGTGTGTCTGCCTCAAACTAACCTCATCCTTCCTCTTTCCCAGCTGTCAAATGCTTCCAGCCCTAGCGCTGTGGTGAGCACTCCTGTCCTAGAACTAACTGCTTGTGCCTTGACCCTCCCCCTACAAACGTTGCTTAATCCTCGCAAAGGTGCCGTGAGGCAAGTAAGTACTATCGCCCCCACTTGAAAGATGAAGCAACCGAAACCCAGAAAGTGACTTTCCTGAGGCTGCAGAGAGTGTCAGTGTTACATAGTAAAACCACAACTCCTGCCTGACAGCATGGTTCTCATTGCCACAGTGCCATGATCCTTTATCATCTTCCCCATCCCCTGGGGATAAACCTGGGTGAACTGGGGAAATTTATAGCTTTTAGTCAAGGGTATGAAACCAGATTCTGGTGAACCAAAGCAGGGAGGAAATTCTAGAGCAACGTTTCTTAAACTGTTTAAGACCGAGGAACACCAAATAATTTTTTTTTCCATGAGGAACACCAAAGATTTTTTGTTGAGAGAAAAAAAAAAATGGGGTGGGGGAGTGAAGGGTCGGGAGGGGAGAGGAAGGGTCGATGGGGGGGAAGTTATCGAGGGAAAAAAAGTTGCCTGCCCCTTTAAGGGTGGCCATTTTGAATTCTGTTGTTCTCGGCGGCACACCTCCAACTGCAATGTGCCGCAGAACACAATTTAAGAAAAACTGTTCTAGAGGCAAAGAACCCTCACCAAATACTCCCTGCCAACATCTCTTCCCAAGTAAGCCAGGGGCTGTCAGCTGTAATGGCTAAGTTACAGCAGCATTGCACAAGCAAAGAGAGAGTCACTAAGACCTGATCCAATTCTTATTGTAATCAGTGGGACTGGATCAAGCCCTAAATTAGTCAGACCCCACACCAATCTAGCAGCACTTAAAGGGTATATCTACACTGGGGAATAACTTCAAAATAACTTCCCTTATTTTGAAATAACAAGGTGAGCATCCACACTGCCACGCCTGTTATTTCTAAATAATAACTCCTGCTTGTCAGGAGGAATAAGCTTATTTCAAAATAGTTATTTTGGGAGTTATGATTTCAAATTTAGTTATTTTGAAATAACTTGGTAATGTAAACATAGCCATAGATTGTAAACTCTTCAGTCTGGAGACTGTAGGAGCTTCGGTGTTGATGGGGGCTGCTAGGCCCTACTATAAATACAAAATAATGAGACGATTTGCTTGGCATTGCTTGGGTCCTGCACTCAATCAATTTTTGTGTTTTGGAAAATAAATTAAAATGTCCATGCTTCATGTCAATCATTGCTGTGGGGAGGGGCAGAGGATGAGGGGCTCAGTATGCAGGCTGCCCTGGGGAGGGGGCTACCCGAGCACAGCAGCAGTTTGGGGCCAGATGAGAAGTGTCTCTTCATGGCTGCTCCTGCACCAGCAGGCACAGCTAGGGGTGCATGTCTCCTAGCTTGGGCAGGTCCAGATCTGTCTGCCCCCTGTGCTCCACAGCCAGAGTGAGAACGTCACCAAACTCTGCAATTTTCCCTCGTTCCCTGATTCAAGGAAACAGCAATGTTGCTGTATGAACCACTCTAGTCTGGCATCCTCAGGACCTGAATGGTTCTGACTCCGAGAATTTGCTAAGTCACGGGAGGTCAGTATTGTAGTGAGCGGGTCTGTATTTTTATTTCACTGAGGTGAATATGGGACAGACAGCGTGTGCAATGCTGCTTAGTAACGTATGGCTGTACTGATACACCCTCTGTAAGCCTACACCTAGCCAAGGCTTGTCGACTGTCTTCATAACAAAGGGTTAGAGTTGTTACACAATGTTACTGTACTGGCACAAGGAGAGAAAGCATAAAAAACATGCTTATGCTTAGCAGCATTACCAGCACTTCCACTGCTTCCTGGTCTCTGAGAAGACATTAAGGGGTCATTTAAAGCTAAATAACAGCACAGAGCACCGAGAGCCAGGGCTATGGGGTGTGAACAAATTTTATGGTACTGTGGGAAACTTGGCCACACCCACAGTGAGTGGATAGCTGGCTAACTAAAATCATGCCAGACCATGGATGTTGCCAGATTAGAGAGGTTCAACCTCTAGCTATGGTATCTAGTACAGATCTTGGAACACAGGAGCAAGGTCTTTATCATTCTGTTTCATGCAGACTCTTCCCGTTTACTTATTGGAAGTAGCTGCTTTCCTGTTTCAGTGCCTGGGTTCTGCTACTTCCCTTTGTCCTCATGTACGTCACAGCACTATTTAAATTCCAGTGAGGTGGAACAGCACGATGCCTTTTTATAACCACTATCAGCAGTAGCAAATTAGGTTAGGCTGTCTCTGCTTATTTGCTTTGACAGCTTCATGTGTATTTCACATCACAGCAGATTTAAAGAGCTCCCTCTATGTATAGGACCTCTTGTTTCATCGTCCTCTGATTATATGAATAACCAACATGCTCATGAATAAGATCTGGGCCTGTGTACACTGCATGCGGAGATAGAACATGCTAATTAAAACCTTCTATGAGGCTGGGCTTTTCAGTTTGTTTTTATCCCCTTGCTAACAGGAGAGGGTGAGAGAAATTTTTGCTTCTGATAAATTCTGGAGAGTTTGTGAAACATGCAGTGGAGAAGATGCTGAGTGACTGATCAGAAGCTGCTTTGGGAGAAGAGATGTTAGTTTCCATAGTGGACATTAGAACATCAAGATTATGTTGCTACCATCTTGAAGGCTTTATTTTGAAATGAGAACTCAAATGCCAAACAAACTGCCTTTACAATGTTTCATAGCCATCCCGATCCTATTTTTCATGGAGTGCAATGGCATCACGTCCATTGACTTCAGTGGGATCAGATGGACCAGCATCTGTCTCCTG
The DNA here is from genome assembly GCF_052426305.1 of Pelodiscus sinensis. Lineage (NCBI taxonomy): Eukaryota > Metazoa > Chordata > Testudines > Trionychidae > Pelodiscus > Pelodiscus sinensis. The sequence continues at coordinate 125,342,573 of NC_143055.1, forward strand.
CTGTTGAGTAAATATATGTTCTCTTATGAGGTGGTGCCGTGAGCTGCTGAGCACCCTCAGCCTTCTTTGGCACTCTGAACCTTGCAGAACAGGGTCCTAATTCTGGGTAAGAGAAACTCTGTCATCTGAATAATCTTATGCACATGTGGTCTGGGTCAGACTGTGACTGGTCCTGCAGAGCAATCTTGTGCTACCCTGGAGCCAATTACAACAAGGATGTGTAGGACAGTTCCCTATACTGTCAGCCTCAGTACTTGCGTCTCCAGACAGAGCAGAGCTGAGCCAGCACTGTAGTGTGTGGGAAGTTCAGACTGTACCCATTCAGAAAAAAACCTATATACTGTCCTAGTTCTACCATTGACTTGCTATGTGATTTTGGGTCCATCATCCATTGGGGCTGTATGCAAACCTCTTTGAAATTAATGGGAATCTTTCCATTCACTTCAGTGGGGTTTGGATTAAGGATGTAAAAGACTAGATGCCTAGTCAACTATCTAATAAGCATTTGCTTATCGGATAGTATTTTGACTAGTCGACTAGTTGATATCCTCCCCCCCCCCCTTATGCCTCTATAAGATAGAGGCAGCAAAGGGGCGGAGTGGTACTTGAAAGTGGCAGCACCGCACAGCGGAGCTGTCACTTTGAAACCCCCAGGCAGCTTTTCAAAGGGGCAGCCGCTGCACAGCTCATCTGTGGATCAGCTGTGTGGTGGCTGCCCCTTTAAAATGCCACCTGTGAGCCTTTCAGAGGGGCAGTTGTGGAGCCTGGGATCAGTTGTGGAGTCCCCAGCTGATCCCAGGCTCCTTGCATCATTTCCCTAGAACCCAGGGTCAGCTGGGGACTCTGTAGTTGACCTAGGCTCCTAGCAGCATGCAGTGTAGCATGGATCCCGGGGTCAGTGAGGGACTGTGAGTCCCTGCTGACCCTCGGCTCCATGGCTTTGAAATGCACAAGAGGCCCCGCTGGGGACTCTGGTGCATTTCAAAGTAGGCACCTGCGTGCAGCCTGGAGTCAATGGGACTTCCCGCTGGCCCCGGGCTGTACGCAGAGTTCCGCATTCCTCCCATTCCTCCAGCAGGGGCTCTTGTACATTTCAATGGAGGAATGTGGAAGTGCATATCGACTAGTTGACGGAAATTCCATCAACTAGTCGACTAGTCAATTAACCACATTTTAACATCCTTAGTTTGGATCAGGCCCTTGATGTTTCAAGTTGGGAATCCCAAAATGAATGTGCTATGGGTAGGGTCAGATCTAGTTTTAACTTTAAGCAAAAGCCCAAATCTGTCTGAGAAGATGTGTATGAAAGTGAGCTTGTCCACATGGATGTGGATGGGCCTTCAGCTCTGTACATAGGTCCTAGTTTGGAGAAAACACAAGAAGAGAAGGACAGTCATCACTCAGGGCAGAGTACCCAGTTCTAGTAAACTACATAGGCTGTGTAGGTGAACGGCTTGATTTTCCAGCATCCTGCTAGTTTTCTGTATATCTCTCATGCAACACAATCAGCCACTAAGTTGCTAAAGGAATTTCCTCAATCAGTTTGTCCCCTCACTAATGATGAACATGGAGAGATTGTTTGGTGGAGAAAATGGAGCAGAAAATTCATGAATCACTGGTACAGATTTTTCTGCTTTCATGGGAGGTGGCTTTTGCCCCTCCAGCTCCTTTTAGAGCGATGCTGATTTATAATGTGCTGGCATTCAGTGGTCCCATAAGTAGTGCAGCTAAATCATTTTTTTCAGCTTTGTCACTGTTGTTAACTCGGGAGATCTGATTTCTAATCCTGCAACACAGGGAGATTGATGAAATACACCTCTTATAGTACATTTCCATTTCTCATGTGTTACTTGTGGTCATGTGACAGTAATCAGCAAATAACTTCCGGTTTGGAGGCAAACAAGGCAGGGCAAAAAAGCAAATTGCTTAGATCCAGGCCGTAAGGCAATCTATCTAGCCAAGGGGGGACCAGTGTGAAATCTAGACTCATCCTTCTAGTTAGGAGAATGGATTTATTTCCTCCAGATTTGTGGCTGTTGTTACATTTCCCACAAGATCATAGAGAACAGCACAACAAGAAAGGAGAAAGATGATGTCCTGAGTCTACGATCCTTGTCAAGGATTCTATTTTAATTAAATGTATCCTATTCACATCTGAATTTAATAGTAACCACTAAACTTTTCTAAGTATTTCTAAGAAAAGCTGTTCTGGAGACATTCTATAGTAAGGCTTTTCTGGGCCAAATTGTGATGATTTTGAAATCCAATGGGGTCACTTGCATGAGATAGGTGGTATCCAGTGGATGAAAAAGACAAATGTATATAATTATTTGCTCTGGTAATATACGTTTATTGGAGTGGATGTGCCAGGAAGGAAGAAGGGAGGAATATATCCATTGTTACTATGAATGCTCTACAATGTTATCTCTTCATTGCTGACCTAAAATCAACTTATGTAAAAGGCATTGGAAACTCTTTTACAGAGCACTGAAAGTCAATGAAATGCATATTGTTTGTGAAGTTGTTTGCATTACTCTGCCTTAAGTTTTGTGTGTCTTATGATCACGCTGCTTGCTAAGGGGATATATTCTCACTACGGTGCCTGATGATTTCTGTGTATTGAATATAATGAAGTTTAAGATGAGAATCTATCACAGAACCTCCCACCGTTATAAACAAGTGGTGAAAGTGACACCTCTGTTATAGAAAAATGGAGGTTTGCTGTGTTTGCTCAGTTCCCAGGACAAAACAAATGTTAGTGGTCTCTTAGCTCTGCTTGGTGTATGAAAATCAGCCTGGCTCATGTCTGATTTTATTCCTCACTATCACTAGGCTTTGATGAATTGACAAATTGCCACATCTGTGGTCTGCTATCACTAGGATGATGATGCATGAAGCTAGTAAAGGATGGATAGATTTAATTTCTTGAGCAATGAAGAAGTAGGAACACTTAGCACTTCATTTTATTGCTGTGGAGGACAGGTTGAAATGCATTATACGAGGCTTTGACTGTGTAGAGATACTTTTAATTCCGAATTTATCAATATCAGTTACATTGGGCAGAAGCAGACAACAAGCTATTAACTAAAGTGTGAGGTGCTTTACGAGCCTGAAAATAAATGAACCCTGAGAAAATGACTTTTTGTATTTAATGTCTGTGTTGCACTGTTTGTGCAGAATCCAGTCAGAAGCAAGGAAATGGTGAATTCCACCTTCCTGAGTTTCCCCTATGGGGTTTTGTCAAAGGGGCAACAGGTTTGATCTCTGCACATTTGGTGTTCTAAGATCTCTGTGATCATAGGATGCCTCCAGGTGGCAAGGGAGAAGTATTATTTGCAATCCAATCCTGGGTTACCCCAGGACAGCACTGCTCACATTGGACTCCAGCTGCTTGGCAGCAGCATGGAGTGAAATTTCATTTATTGGATACATCTTCAGTAACTCCTGAGATGAAATCCACCTGGGTTTAAAGGTAGCATGATGGGGAAACTTGCTGTTCTCTGTCTCTCCTGGCTCCTGAAGCAACACTTGTTCTAAGTCTTCTCTGGGACACTTTGCTCCTTTCTGCACTGTCTAGTGGAAATATGTAGCCTACAGCTTGTGGGAAAAGGTTCAAGAAAACTCCCATTGTAAAGATTTCTCAGGTCTAGGATGGACTCTTGCGAGAGAGACACCCCGCCCTCCCCCCCCCCAAATAGTCTCTGTGATCATAGGATGCCTCCAGGTGGCAAGGGAACTTGCATGGGAGAAATATTGTTTGCAATCCGATCCTGGGTTACCCTTTCTTCCCTCATGCTCACTCCCAAAATTCAGTCTTCTCCAAACCTTCCCCAAAAAAGTGCCAACAAATTCCAAAGAGGTCTAGGTCCCATCAGTAAACAGGGCACAGTGAAGCAAAATATCTCAGAGTCTGACTCTTCAGAGGTGAGTGTCTTATTTTTGTTCTGCATTGGAACAAAAGCACACGTGAAAACCTCATTGTTTTCAGGGCAGCTCTAATCTGGGACCTTGTCTGCACAGATCCATGACCAAATAGGAGTTTTAAGATGTCTATAGACCAACAGCACTGTGGGATCCAGGCTTTGGGAGGTTTACCACCAAACAATTGCAGTGACTTACCATGCTGGAACTCTTTTTTTCTTCTTGCTTTAAGTCACGTTGATCTCGATCGTAACATACTGGTGTTGCTTGAATGATTTAAGTGAGGAGGCTCCTGGATTTCATCATTGTAAGCAAGGAGAACACTGGCTCCCAGCATGGACTGTTTGTAGAGTACCAAGGTGTGGTGAGGAATGGCTGTGTTACAGGCTGTGAAGTTGTAATTTTTCATAAGGCTACTGCAACAATCAAGCTTCTAAACAGGTACTGCTGGTAGTTGGGTTTTTAGCGCTCAGGTCCACAGAGAGGCATTAATAGGCTTTTGAGTCTTTGCTGCATCTGCTCTCTGCAGCTTTCAGAGAGAGAGAGGGGGTTTCCAGCTGTCTTCAAGTATGACATGATGAATTTTTGCTTGACACCATCAATGCTGCTACTTGCTGAGGACAAGACCCATGTTTTGAACCAGAACTGAGTGTGATGTGAAACTCCTACATGTAAATTCTGGAGATAGTCCAGTAAGACAGTTCATCTCTGATACTTGAAAACAACCTCCAAAACTCAGTTTTCCTTACATAGGGATTTGTGCCTTGTCCTCAAATTTTGGACGGAGGGATAAAGTTGAGGCCCTGAAATGAAAATGGTGTCAGGAAATGTTGGGGTTCAGCCAGAACTCAAAAGGTAAGAAGGGAGAGTTCAAATTCTCAGGTTTGGACTTGGGAGAAGATGCTGCAAGAATTACTCTCCTTGTGTTTCCTCATGCTGCACGCAGACTCTACTACTCCCCTGTAAATTAGGGTGGTTTCCCCTTGTGTTTGGGGTCATTTGTACCCACAGTATAGCATTGCATGGCTAAAGCTGCCATTTAATGGCTATTGCTGTATTTTAGACATTTTCTGGGAATGGGAGCCAGTGCCCATCACTCCCCTTCTATTGAGGCTCTTTGGGCCTGTACCTTGTAAAAGATCCCTTTCCCTCAGGTTATCAGAGGCTTCCTGTGGGGTAGGGCAGCCTGCCCTCCCCTTCTCTCCAGCACTGTGATTGCTCCAAACTAAACTCTATTGAATTACAGTGGGATAGCAGCATGGACTTTCCAAGAATGTTGATTCCAAAGGCAAATCAGTACTTTGGATTCCATATTTTGGATGCTGTCTGTCTCCTGAATGGCTAAAAAAATTATATTAATGTCTGAGAGCCAAAAATAGGGTATTGAAACTGTATACTGTTCCCCAAACACTCGGTTGCCATAGTGTAGTTCTGATCGCTATCAGCTTTACTTGTTTGCTAGGATAATGAAGGTTGGAACTTTTATTATTTGCTCATAAAAAAAAAGTGGCTGCTGTCCTGTTTATTTATCACTTTGGACTGCATCAGTGGACTGTTGGCTGGCCAGGACAAGGCAGCATAAAGTTGTCACCATACCATGGTGAGCTATTAACGGAGTCCCATCAACATTGTCCTTGGTCAGAATTCAGATATTCAGGTTGGTTGATTTCCAGTGTTACCAGCTTCTATAAAGCTCTCTGTGATGTGTTATGTACAAGCTCTTGCTGTACATTGTATTTCTTAAACAAAATATACTTTCCCAGTCTTTGTTCTTTTAGTGCAGTGAAAGGTCAAGAGCAGGGGGCAGCAGCCTTTTCAAACCAAAGAGCCAAACTACATCAAAATTCAGAAAAAAGTGGCCAATAAAGAGTGGTATAAGAATGCCCATTTGCAAGAGTAAAACTTAGAATCTCTCTGTAGATTAAAAAAAAACCCTTTTCCTGTGGGATAATAGAGCCCCTCCCTGCCACCCAGCCTCCTCTCTTCCTCCTCCCTGCTGCTAACCCCATTGGCTCAGAACGCAGCCTGCACCATCCCAGCCCTTCTCTGTCAGCCAGAGAGGGCCAGGAGAATAAGGCCTGTGTCTCCCTGGTCCTTCTCCACTGGACAAAGGCCATGGTGGGGGGAGGAGCAGGGAGAACTGAAGTTCAAGGCCTCTGGCCAGATTTACTCTTCTGGGATTCCAGGGTTAGTGGGTTGGGGCCAAAAATGAGGAGTCCAGTGTGCAAGACAGGGCTTCCAGGGAATGGGATAGGGATCTGGGTGGGGGTGCAGGATCTGGGTGGGAGGTGGGGTGCAGGAGCGGGCTGGGAGTAGGGTGTCTGGCTGGGGGGAGGTGGCAGGAGCAAGGGAGGGGGCAAGAACAGGTTGTGGGCAGGCTGTCTGACCAGAGGGGAGGGGGCCGGCTGCCTGGCCAGGGGGCAGGGGAAGGAGCAGGCTAGGAGGGGTGAGTGAGGGGTGGGGATGCAGGGTCTGGGCATGAGGGGGTGGGAGGGCACTTAGTTGTTTTTGCACCATGCTGCAGGCACCATGTAACACGACCTTCCTCTGCTCCCGTTTGCCAGAAGGAAGCCTCCAGGAAGGATTGCCAGGGAACCTTCCAGGAAGTGTGCCCTGGGGAAAGGAAAAGGGCAGCATGACTGGAGCCATTTTTGGTTCTGGCTTGTTCCCCACACACCGGAGGAAGGAAAAGGGCAGCGCATGTTCCCCACATGCTGGATCCAGTGGAGTAGCTCGGGGCTTTCTCCCGGCGCTGCGCAGGAAGAAGGTGCTGGCATTCCAATCTTGTGGGGGGCCACGAGGCTGTAGCGCCCGAGCTGCCTCCCTGCTGCAGGGGGAGCTGGGGATGGCTGAGTTGAGGCTCCAGAAAAGCCATGAGCCATAAGTTGCCGATCTTTGGTCTAGAGCAACAGTCTCGTAGGGTAGGTCTACACTACCACCCTAGTTCGAACTAGGGTGGTTAATGTAGGCAACCGAAGTTGCAAATGAAGCCCGGGATTTGAATTTCCCGGGCTTCATTTGCATATTGCCGGGCGCCGCCATTTTTAAATGTCCGCTAGTTCGGACTCTGTGCCCGCGGCTACACGCGGCACAAACTAGGTAGTTCGGATTAGGCTTCCTATTCCGAACTACCGTTACTCCTCTTTTTTTGAAAAAACCCTGTAGTCTAGACACATCCAAAAAGTAATAGCAAAAGGTTTTTTAGGTACATCAGAAGCAGGAAGCCGGCTAAACAACCCGTGGGGCCCTTGGACGATTGAGATGCTAAAGGAGCACTCAAAGATGATAAACAAATTGCACAGAAGCTAAATGAATTTTTTCTTCAGTCTTCACGGCTGAGGATATTGGTGAGATTCCCAAAACTGAGCCATTCATTTAGGTGACAAATCTGAGGAATTGTCCCAGATTGAGGTGACATTAGAGGAGGTTTTGGAACAAATTGATAAACTTAACAGTAACAAGTCACCGGGAGCTGATGGCATTCACCCAAGAGTTCTGAAAGAACTCAAATGTGAAATCGTGGAACTGTTAACTGGTTTGTAACCTATCCTTTAAATCCTTTAAATCAGGATAGCTGACTGGAAGATAGCTAACGTGACACCAACATTTAAAAAGGGCTCTAGAGGTGCTCCTGGCAATTACAGACCGGTAAGTCTAATGTCAGTACTGGGCAAATTAGTTGAAATGATAGTAAAGAATAAAATTGTCAGACACACAGATTAACATAATTTTTGAGGGGAAAGTCAACATGGTTTCTATAAAGGGAAATCATGCCTTAGAGGAAGTGGGTCTGGCCCACGAAAGCTCATCACCTAATAAACCATCTTGTTAGTTTTTAAAGTGCTACATTGTCCTGCATTTTAATCTGCTAAAGTTTCTTTGAGGGGGGTCAACAAACATGTGAACAAGGGGGATCCAGTGGATATAGTATACTTAGATTTCTAGAAAGTCTTTGACAGGTCCCTCACCGAAGGCTCTCAAGTAAAGTAAGTTGTCATGGGATAAGGGGGAAGATCCTTTCATGGATTGATAACTAGTTAAAAGGCAAGAAACGAAGAGTAAGAATAAATGGTGAGTTTTTGGAGTGGAGAAAGGTAGCTAGTGGGGTCCCCAAGGGTCTGTCATGGGACCAATCCTATTCAACTTATTATAAATGATCTGGAGAAAGAGAGAAACAGTGAGCTGGCAAAATTTGCAGATGATACCAAACTGCTCAAGATAGTTAAGACCAAAGCAGACTGTGAAGAGCTTCAAAAAGATCTCACCAAACTAAGTGATTGGGCAGCAAAATAAGTGTCAGTTCTAGGTTTTTTGCTGCCCCAAGCGAAAAAAATATTTGGCTGCCCTCTCCCTCCCCTTTTGTTGGCTTTTACAGGTTTGCACTTTGCAATTTTTTTTGTTTTGGTGACAGAGACAAGATTTCCAGCTCACACAAAGCTCTTTTTCAAGAGAGGGAAATGTACCTTAAATCTCTATTTTATTGTTATTGTAGAAATAGGCTACTTTTTAATTGTGGTTTGAATGCATGAACTATTAACATAAATAGTTAAGGAAATAAAAACTAAGTACCAAAAATAGAAGGGAGAACTTGTGCCACATCTAAAACTCAAGTAGTTTATGGCTATACTTAATCAATCTTCAAACCAATTACAATCAGCTAACAATACCACTCTGTTTTAACATACTTGTCAACCAATTATGATAACTATAGCACATAAGACATCAAACTAAATCAATAAATATTTGTATTGTTAAACTAGATTTGTTTTGGAATGCAGTGGCTCCTTATGTGGCTCTAACACATCTATGTTATCAGATAAACTGAGATCAGGGGGTGTGCATATGCACATTATTTTTGTGTGTCCATCTTGTTAGTAGCCATTAAATATTGAAGTTTATGAGCTGTTAGAGGGAGTGGAGAGTTGTATGTGCCCAATACAACTATATATGGAATGAAGCGTGCCTTAGAGACATCAAACACAAAAGTTTACCCAGATCAATGAAGTTCAATTCTTTAAAGGAATATCTATGAAACAGCATGTGTGGTTCTTTGAAGAGTGTAGAACAGTTAATATTCTGTGTGTGTGTGTGTGTGTGTGTGTGGGCGCGCTGGATCCTTGTTTGGTTCTATTTCTACTACAAACATGAACAAGAGAAATATACTAGGAACAGACTTCAAAGGGTCCGTGGGGCTGGAGGCTGTCGGGGGCTGGGGCCTGGGGGGAGAGGCTGGGGGCTGGGCCAGCGGGCTGAGTGTTTGTAGGTTTGCCAGGTGTTCGGTATTTTCTGATTTTTTTTACCAGACAGGAGGCGAAAATACTGGACACCTGGGAACCTTAGGCAGAAAGGGGGCATCTTACCTGGGATTTCCATACGATGTAGGTAGAGGGGTGGCTGATGGCTTGGAGCGGAGAGGCTCTTGGAGGAGGTAGCAGCCACCAGGGAAGAGCAGGACTAGGAGACAGGGCCGACCAGCAGGCTCCTGGGCCAGGCGCATATGGTGCCAATGCTGCCTGTGCAGCCGTGACGTCTCCCGCAGCCCTTTAAATCAGCAGGGCGGGGCAGGGCAGGGGTAGGCGTTGCCGGGGAAGGGGAGGAGCAGGAGAGGAGACAGAGGAGACAGCTCTGGGGTGCATTGGGCCACGGCCCTTTAAATCGGTGGAGCGGGGCTAGGTGTTGCCGGGTGTGGGGAGGAGCAGGACGGAGAGGAGACGGGGGCAGCCAGCAGGCTCCGGGGCGCATTGGTGCTGCCAGCTGGCTGTGTGCAGCAGAGGCATTTCCCGGGCCACGGCCCTTTAAATCGGCGGGGCGGGGCTAGGCGTTGCCAGGGGCGGCACCAGCTGCTTACCTGAAATGCCGCCCCTGGCAAAGTGCCGCCCCAAGCACCTGCCTGATTTGTTGGTGCCTAGAGCCGGCCCTGAACAAAATGACAAATGAAATTTAATGTTGATAAATAAAAAGTAATGCGCATTGGAAAAAATAATCCCAACTGTACATACAATGATGGGGACTAATTTAGCTATAACTTCTCAAGAGAGATCTTGGAGTCATTGTGGAGAGTTCTCTGAAAACAGCCACTCAATGTGCAGCGGCAGTCAAAAAAGCAAATAAAATGTTAGGAATCATTAAAAAAGGAATAGAGAATATGACAGAGGATATCTTATTGCATGATATAAAACCATGGTATGTCTATATCTTGAATACAAATGTGACCGCCTCATCTCAAAAAAGATATTGGCATTTGGAAAAGATTCAGAGAAAGGCAACAAAAATGATTAGGGAATTGGAACGGGTCCTATATGAAGAGAGATTAAAAAGACTTGGACTTTTCATCAGAATAGAGGAGACTAAGAGGAAATATGATGGGGGGGGGAGTGAAAAAGGAAAAGTTATTTACTTATTCCCACAATATAAGAACTAGGGGTCACCAAATGAAATTAATAGGCAGCAGGTTTAAAACAAACAAAAGGAAGGTTTTTTTCCATTCAGCGCACAGTCAACCTGTGGAACTCCTTGACAGAGGATGTGGTGAAGACTAGGACTTTAATAGGGTTAAAAAAAGAGCTAAATAGATTCATGGAGGGTAGGGCCATCAGTGGCTATTAGCCAAGATGGGTAGGAATGGTGCCCCTAGCCTCTGTTTGTCTGGAAATGGGTGACAGGGGAGGGATCATTTGAGGATTACCTGTTGTGATCCCTCCCTCTGGGGCATCTGGTATTGGCCACTGTCGGCAGACAGGATACTGGGTAGATGGACCTTTGGTCTGATCCAGTATGGCCATTCTTATATAATGAATAAAGACGGTGTCCCTAGCAGTCTGAAAAGAAACCAGCACCATGGACTGGTCAGTTGCTGGAGGGGACTGTGGAAACAAGCAGCTGGCTGGTTGCAGGGACTGAGCAGCCGAGTGTCCTGACAGGAGGGAAAATAAGGTTTTGGGGTCTAGGGGAACACAGAAGTGGTGAGAAGTAATTAGAGGTGCAACAGGAGACTGCTATCCACGGAGTCCCTGAGCTGGGATCCAGAGTAGGGGGTCAGTCCACGTTCCAGCTACTGGGTAGTGGCTAAAGCTGTGGGAAATGCCGACCAGTCAGGTTGAACAAGATCTGGAAAGACTGTGATTCCTCAGAAGGGGGAGACTTAAGTGACCTGGCTGGAAGGTCAAGCCTTGAGGAGAGAGTTGCGGATCTGAGAGGAAGCAGATTGAGTCAAAATGGGAGAAGAGGGGAAACAACCATGGAAGGAAAGCCTTGAACTTGAGCTAATCCCCAAAATGAGGAGGAGGAGGAGGAGCCAGACTGCAGGGAGTGGTATGCCCCATGGAAGCCAGACCTTTCCCTTGAGCTTACTTTAAAACTTTATAGTTTAAAAAAATTATAAAATGCTCCTGTAGTGACCTCCAAAAGGGGAGAGAACGAGAACGCCTCCTGTGAGCGATGTCTTCTGCATCACATCCATCAGGGACGCTAACAAGAATACAGTGTAGGGCCACGTAAGGTCACCTTACTTGCTTCAGTGACATGCTGCACATGTTCCTGATTGATACAGTGGAAAGTCCGGCTCATCATATCACTATTTCTGGGCTGTCTACATGAGTTTCCTTTGTTTAGTCACTAGCTCAGAGGGAGGCAACTAAGACTAGCCAGCTGATTCGTGTAATTCAAGCTTTGGGAGGGCGGGGAAGGAATGGGGCTGGAGCGCAAATCAGTGGAAAGTGCTGGAAGGGAGGGGGAAGAGTAGGAAGTGTGGAGCTCCATGGGGGAAGGGGGCAGAAAGGGGGTGCGTGGGCTGCAGGTGGAACTAAGTAAACATCGGCCGCAGGTTGCCCACTCCGCTGCTCTAGCTGCCTACTGCATTCCCCCTCTGTGCTGGATGTAAAAAAACAAGATTAAAAATTGCAATTTGATTTTAAACCACAATAAGATAATTTCACCAAGGAGACGTATTGTCACTGGCTTCTTTCTGCCACCCCTCCACTGCAGAGCAGAATCCTCCCCCGGGAAGGGTTGCTCAGTCCCTACAAGCTGGGCCTTGCCTTCTACTCCCAGTCAAAGCCCACAGCAATTAAAGCTCGTAGTACGGTTGGGTCTTGTCCCCTTCCTTGATGCTCAGTCCCCATCTGCCCAATATTTTCTTTCAGGCTCACACAGATTAGAGAGGTAGGGTTGCCAGGTGTCCGGTATTCACCCGAACAGTCTGTTATTTGGGTCCCCTGTCCGGTTAAAAAAAAAACAGGAAATACCAGCCATTCCCTTGGATGGAAACCGGGCAGGGACGATTTTCCCCTGCCGCATCTGGCGAGGGCTGGGGAATGAGGAGTGCAGGGCCATTTAAAGGCGCAGCGCTTTTTTTTTTTTTTTTTGCTCAACTTTGGTCTCTCCCTTTTTTTTTCCCCGTTGTTTTTTTTTGGGGGGGGTGGGGGGGCTGTATAGTGTTTTTAGTTAAACCATCTGGCAACCCTATAGTCAGGAGAAAAAGCCAATGAGATAGCTCATCCATGCCCCCTTCTCTGCCAGGGTGTGAGCTACAAAATATAGAGGGAGGCCAAACATTTCAAAAATAGGAGCTTGGCTTTTAGGCTTCTAAATCCATATTTAGTTGCCCAAAGGTGAGATTTCCAAAAGTGCCTTAGTGATTTAGGACCACAATTCCCACTGACTTCATTACGCATTTTTCTTAAAAAATGTGTCTAAAAGTCATAGATTCAGGTAACATGCACTGAGTATATGAGGGAAGAATCTAGTTCTGAGTTGTGTTATGTCCTTTAGCTTGTGTTTGCTGTCTCTGCCATCCAAGATAACGAATGTTTGAGTGGAGCAGTTGACATGCCTGCTTGTACTTTTAAAGGAAATAGCTACCTCGCCTGATGGAAGTACCTTGTCTCAGGCTTTGGTATGGGAGAGGAGTTTTAAGACTCTTTCCACATACTAAAATGGGGCGAGTTAAAAGATGTACAACACGCAGATGATATAATTCATTCTGCTCTTTGATTTACATTTTTGACCTCTTCCTAATTTATGGAAATGCTAAAAAATGAGGCGAGAATTATTAGGTGATGATTTATCACCTTCAGCAATTTTTTTGGTTCTTTTAAATTATTGCCTTATTGTTGGAATAATACTAAAACTTTTGATTTAATTACTGGGCATATCATCACATTCCTTTATATCTTTTAACCTTTAAGGATTCTGCTGTCATGGAGCTAATAGAGCTAAGCACATTCCTAAAGAATACTGGCAAATCTGTGCTGAAGAAACAGGGAATGGGAAACTTCTAGAACTTGGTAAAACTTCTAAGAATTGGAGTGTTTAGAAAGGGACAAAATTGAGATATATTTTTGTGCTATTGACTGGTTTTGTGCCCCTTAAGATGGCAGCGTTTCAGAAGGCAGAGAAGCCCTGGCAGAGCTTTTATACTTTGTACCTTTTTATTCAAACCTCATAGTAGCACAGTGCTTAATTTGTGCTTGGGCTGAGCCCGGCTACTCCAGCCGTAGCAGTTCATAGGGTGGGCAGCTCTGGGCTTGCAGTTTCGGGGGGGGGGGGGGGGGAAGGGCTTGAGCCTCAGCACATCTTACAAATTAAGCGCTGAGTAGCACCCTGATTTGGAGTCCTGTTGTGCTAGGGGCTGTACAAACATAGGCAATGCATGGGCGGGGGGAGGCAAAGGCTTCAGGACTCAGGAGGGAGCAGGGATGGGAGGAAGGGCACAGGAGAGGTGGATCACGGAGGAGAGCAGGCAGGGCTGGATTAACTCTTCTGGGGGTCTGGGATTATTATATTTTTGTGGGGCTCCCTATGTTTCAGGGTGGGGCCAAAATTAAGGGGTTCAGAATGCGGGGGGGGGGGGGGAAGGAGAAGGAGGAGTCCAGGCCAGGGCAGAAGGTTGGGATGCAAGAGAGGGTGAGGGCTCTGGGGATGAGGGGTTTAGGATGCAGGAAGGGATTCCAGGCTGAAGCTCAGGGGGTTGATGTGTGTGAGGAGGCTCAGTCAGGCTTGCCAATGGGGAAGGGAAAGGGGGCAATCACTTGGGCAAGGGTGGCAGGTGGAGCCCCCTTTTGGGGAGGCTAGTCCCTGGCTCCAACCCTTCTGCCTGTGCCTCCCCCCAAGGCTAGAGACCCCCTAGTTCCTGAGGCCAGCTCCACGGCCCCACCTGGACCTGCCCACCCCTGAGGAGGAGGGGGAAGAAGGTGAGGTGATGGCAGAAGTAGGCGGCAGGTGGGAGAAATAGGGTAGAAATGGGTGACAGTGGGGGAGCAGGGAGAGGAGAGTCAGACATGGCAGCCCCTGCTGGGCAGCAGCAGCGGGTGCCTGGGAGAGATAGGAGTGGCTGGGAAGAGTAGGTTGAGCTGTGGGGATGAAGGCTGCAGAGGGACGGGTGGAGGGGCTGAGGAGAGGGAAGCTGCATCGGGGGAGGTGCCAAGATATCTGTCAAGTTGCTGCCATTTTGGGGCACGAGGGGATGTGGCTACATGGGAATGATCTTACGGATCAAGCGCAGCAATCAAAGGTTAAAATAAATAGATCTGTGAATTCATTTTGATTGGTGACACTTTAAGACGCTGCTTTCATGCTATTTACTCTGACTTCGATACTGATCCTGCATACGCTTATGCATGTGGAGGGCTCCTATGTATAGGTATTTGCAGGATTGGGGTTTTAGTGAATAAATACTGGCGCAAAAGCGTGTGGATAGACCTAGCTCATGACATTTGGTCACATTTCAAACAAAGTTCATATATTAGGAGGTGTTAGCAGTTTAGGGTAAGGAAGAAAAAGATTCTTTTAACAACCTAATTCTTTTGGAGTAGCACAAACGTGTAGAATAGTGATAGAAATGTAGCCGTGTTAGTCTGGTGTAGCTGAAACAAAAGACAGGACTATGTAGCACTTTAAAGACTAACAAGATGGTTTATTAGGTGACGAGCTTTCGTGGGCCAGACCCACTTCCTCAGATCAAATAGTGGAAGAAAATAGTCACAACCATAGATACCAAAGGATACAATTAAAAAAAAAATGAACACATATGAAAAGGACAATGACATGGGCTTGTTTAGTTTGGAAAAAAGAAGATTAAGGGGGGACATGATAGCGGTTTTCAAATATCTAAAAGGGTGTCACAAGGAGGAAGGAGAAAATTTGTTCCTCTTGGTTTCTGAGGACAGGACAAGGAGTAATGGGCTTAAAGTGCAGCAGGGGAGGTTTAGATTGGACATTAGGAAAAAATTCCTAACTGTCAGGGTGGTCAAATATTGGAATAAATTGCCAAGGGAGGTGGTGGAATCTCCCTCTCTGGAGATATTTAAGAACAGGTTAGATAGACATCTGTCAGGGATGGTGTAGGTGGAGCTTGGTCCTGAGGGCGGGGGGCTGGACTCGATGACCTCTTGAGGTCCCTTCCAGTCCTATTATTCTATGATTCTATGGTCCGCACCTTGAAAAGCATACAATCTTTCTCTAGTGTTTTGTTTAACTCTTTAGGAACACTTTCATTTTCTCTGGTTTTTTTTGGGTTTTTTTGAGTGACAGCCTGGAATGAAGCTAGGCCCTAAGGCCAAAAAGGCCATAGAGAAGTCCTCCAGGTGGCTAGAGTGGCTAGAAGTAAACCAGCCAATCAGGGACTATATAAGGAACTGCAGAACTAGCGGCAGCTCAGTTGCCAAGCGAGTGGATTCAGAGTGGTGGGGGTGGGGGTGGGGGAGCTGTGGAGAGACTGATGGACTTGAAGGTAAACCCCTAAGGAACGGGCAAAGAACTTGCTTCCCTGAGGGGAAGCCCTGGCGTCTCCACTCACATTCAGAGTGAGGCAACAAATTAAGGGAATGGCACTGAATTGAGAGATGCTCTACAGAGGGCACCGGGATGGGTCTCTGTTAGACGTGTACCCCAGGAGGGGGTTTGTGATCGCACAGACCGTGACTCAGCTGGACGGCTGAGTAGCCACAAGATTTTTAAAACTGAGGCCGTGCAGGAATCTGCATTCAGCCAAACCGGGGTGCTTGTGTGAGGTGAGTGCTGAATGTTACGCAGCCCTTGATTCTACAATCTTCATTAGCCATAGACGTGGCATGAGAGGCACAGAAAGAGAGTAAATTGCTTCACCTTCTTTCGAAAGACCATCTCTTCACTCTGAGAGGGTAGTTCGCTCTTTTTGGCCTAGCGAGCTTTTCTTGGTCTCTGCAGAGACTGTTGGTTTTCTGATGGGGATGCCTGTCTTGAAACCTGGATTCAGACCACTAGTTTTATTTCATACACCGTTAAACAGTCAGGATATGGGGTCACAAGTCTTGGTTACAACTTGGCTGGATTTCAGCTGGCAGGTGAAAGTTGAAAGCTCTCCAGTCCATTACAAATCTCTTGAGTATCCTAATTCCCTGCTATACAGTATGTGCTGCTATTTTGGGCAGTGTATTCCACATGTTAATTAATTACCTTATCCCCCCTTGCTATTAAATGTCTTAATTCATTACAGTCTCTACTTTAACTCCTGAAATGGGCTTTCTTGATTGTACAAAAGCAGCTGTAATTGTTGAACTAATTTAAAACCAAAAAGCCCTACAGGAATGCCATTTGGTAATGAAAGCTTTTGATTCTGTGCTGTTCCAAAAAAGTTTAAAACCTTGATGCTGCACTAAAGCAGAAACTCTGGGCACTAAGGATATGTCTATGCTACAGAGTTTTGTCAGAAAAACGGCTCTTTTTCTGATAAAACTTGAATTGCATCCACACTGCAATTGCATTCTTCCGCAACAAAATCGAAAGAACAGAGGGGTTTTTCCGGCATCGGTAATCCTCATTCTACGAGAAAGAAGACTTTTTGCGAAAGAGGGTTTTTTCCCCCCCCCCCCTCAAAAAGGCATGTGTGTGGACAGGGAAGAGGGAGTTCTTTCAGAAGAAGAGGAAAGAGGAAAAAGCACAGGTGCCCTGGTGGCCATTCTGTCCATAGCAATCACAGCGTACATGTGAGAGAACGTCCATTCAGTCTGGACACACTCTTTCAAAAAAGAAGACTGCTTTTTCGATGCACTTTTGCAGTGTGGACGCTCTCTTTCGGAAGAAGTTTCTTTGGGAGATCTCTTCCGAAAAAAAACTTCTGAAAGAAGCCTGTAGACTAGACGTAGCCTTAGAGAAAAGGGTGGCTTTAGACTTTTTCAGTTTCTTGCCACTGTTGATGTAAAACAATGCAGATGAATCCAGTTATCAGACTAGATTTGCCAGGGGGCCAGTTGAGTGCACGATGGGGCAACCCTTATGGGCTGCAATATCCACAAAAAGCTAAATTAGAAATCATATAATTACTTGATGACGGTAAGAAATGTTGTTCCTAATGATACACATATCCTTTCCCTGATGAAGACATAGGTCTTGTTTTTGTTACTGCTGTAATATCTGGGGCTGGTAAACGTGACAATTTGCATCTTGCATCTGCGTAACTGGGATGGCTGACATTGTGCCAAGCAATTGGGTGACTGCAAGCAGGATATAAATTATAAACAGAGTCCATGCCAGTGTCACACCTGTCTTTATCTGCAACCTATCATGTGGAGAGGCTGATCTTTTGCAGGGCAGGCGTTTGGTTTTTAGCACAGACATTCCAGTATTTATAGGATTATGAAGCTACCCTACGTTTGGAAGCTGAGAATGAGAAAAGGGTATGGGCCACAGCAGTCAAGCAGATAAATCTATTTATGTTACAGTCCACAAAGAGGAGACGCTAAATCTGTGTTAATGTACAGGGTTGTAATCTACTCACCACGGGCAACATTTCAGGTTGGGGGGTTGTCATCAAATGCCAGCAATGCCCCACTGCAATATATATTGGACAAACTGGACAGTCCCTACGGGAAAGAATTAATGGACACAAATCAGATATCTGTAAAGTGAAGATATAAAATCCTGTTGGGGGGGGGGGGCACACTTTAATCTCCCTGGGCATGCATTAACAGATCTTCCAGTGGCTGTTTTGTTACAAACCAATTATAGGAGCCAAATACACAGAGAAGGACTGGAGCTTCAGCTTATTCGCAAATTCAGTTCTCACACCTCTGGATTAAACAAAGATACTGGATGGTTAAGTCATTTACCTACCTGTCAAACAATGAAGGCAACAATGGTTCTTTGTCTTTGAAGAATCTCATGATACTGTCTTTGTTTCATCAGTCTTTAAGTGTTTCCTGACTTTGTTGATTGCTAATTAATGGTTCTAATCTGCCCCCTTTGACTATCTAGTCTTTAGGTGCTTATAGCAAAATGCAGGACAATGTAGCACTTTAAAGACTAACAAGATGGTTTATTAGATGATGAGCTTTCGTGGGCCAGACCCACTTCCTCAGATCAGGTGCTTATAGACTGTTTTCTCTATTGCTTTCCAGCTCTGCTTTCCCTTGATGTATTTTTTACCCACTGCCTTTTCTTGTCTCCCTCCTCCCCCCCCCCTCACAATTTTCCCTTCTTCCACACGCCCCTTTCGTCACCCCTATTTATTTTGGTCAAATAGACTTGACACTCTCTTTTTATTTCCCCCTCCTGCTAGGAGTATCTCAAACCAAATTGCAGTCCCACTCTTGCAGATTGCTGTGCTAAAACAGCCCAGAAAGTACAACAACTGGGATTCCCAGCAACTTCTTTTTCAGGTTTGTCAGTTTCGCCCTACGCACAGATTCCCAAGGTCAGTGACTCAGCACTGGGCACTGTCAGCAGCCACAGACTTCTGCCAAATACCAAGTAATTTGTTTCCCCTCTGGGCAGCGGAGCTCTTCTTCCACTGCAGACAGCCGGCTTTTAAAAGGGCAGAGGTGGGTGTGATGATAGCCTGCTGCATGGTTGGAGTCAGAGGATTCTGATGCTCTTTTGGGGGGTGATGCAGGAGCTGCTGAGGTAGGTCCTGAGCGAGCACTGTTCTCTAAAGAGCCTTGTTCTTCTCTCAGATTATAGTATTGCTGAAGGGTGACCCTGATTCACTGTAGAAAATTATTTGGCAGACTTGCTATGAAGAGAATATTAAGGTGGGGGGTCTGTTTCTTTAGCAGGTTTCCAGCTAGACTGAAACAATTGGGCCAAATCCCTTTGCAAATGGAATGCTTATACCAAGCAGACTTGCAGCTATAATTCTCCGTGTAGTGCTTTGAGACTCATAGTTTGAATTCCCTGGCAATTTGCATTCATAAATCAGAGTGAGTAATGTGAAGAATAAAGTTGCATAGTTTAGGAATTTCAGCAAGGGTCAATGAAACTGTTACCTTGGCTGGGTTACCCATCCTGTGTATTGAGTATTTTACATCTCAGTCAGTATGCAGGTATACTTGTGAATGGTGTGTGTGTGTGTGCGCGCGCGCTGGGGGGAGGGGGCGATAGGGCAGTAGGAGGTGATACATCACTATGCAACTCCTGAGGAATGTAGGGGAGGGTGTATTTGAATTCCCATAGGGGCCAATTTGGGAAATGCCCAGAATCAGTCTCTCTCTTGGGTGCCTTTGCTCTGTCTCTGTCTAATTTTGGATTGTGCTGGCTGCTTTTGAACTCCTGGGAGAGACGGGACGGCAGGTATTTTATGCCTCTGCATCTTGGCTATTGGTGGTATTGAGCATTAAACCTGGCACCAGCTTTGGGGACAGATACAAGTCAGGGACAAATTCAAGTCTGGGGTGAGCAATCTGAATGTCGCTGACTGCACTTGTGTTCTGCAGGCTTATGCCAGCAGTGAATGTGGACTTTGACCCTCTTCAGGTAACAAACTAGCTTCTTATTTGATCCATGATACTGACTCCTCAGTCATTTGTATTGTGTGACTTGGCAGCAATGCTGTGTCTCCTACTGGGGCAGGCCCCTTGTTTTACGTACTTTAACCCCTTCTCTCACTGTGAATATAAAAACATTTTCCTGCTGGGTGACAGAATGATGTTATCATGTTCTCTGGCCACAAAAGTGGCCAGGGAGAGGGGGGTTGACGAGTGCAGCGAGCATGGGGCGCAGCCCACGAGCTGTCTTTCAAAGGAGTAATAACTATACAGCTTCCTTAGCATGTGTGAGGCCTTCAAGTGTGAAAGCAGAGCTGCGGTACTTTTAGAGAGGTAGGAAAAGGATGAATAATCATAGAATCATAGAACCATAGAGCTGGAAGAGACCTCAGAAGGTCATCAAGTCCAGCCCCCTGCCCAAGGCAGGACCAATCCCAACTAAATCAAATCAGCCAGGGCTTTGTCAAGCCGAGACTTAAACACCTCGAGGGATGGCGACTCCACTACTTCCCTAGGTAACCCATTCCAGTGCTTCACCGCTCTCCTAGTGAAATAGTTTTTCCTAATATCCAACCTGGACCTCTCTCACCACAACTTGAGACCATTGCTCCTTGTTCTGCAATCTGTCACTACTGAGAACAGCCTCCTCCATCCTCTTTGGAACCTCCCTTCAGGAAGTTGAAGGCTGCTATCAAATCTCCCCCCACTCTTCGCTTCTGCAGACTAAACAGACCCAACTCCCTCAGTCTCTCCTCATAAGTCATATGCTCCAGCCCCCTAATCATTTCAGTTGCCATCCGCTGGACCCTCTCCAATGCGTCCACATCCTTTTTGTAGTGGGGGGCCCAGAACTGGACACAATACTCCAGATGTGGCCTCACCAGAGACGAATAAAGGGGAATAATGACATCTCTGGATCTGCTGGCAATGCTCCTCTTAATGCAACCTAATATACCATTAGCCTTCTTGGCTACAAGGGCACACTGTTGACTCATATCCAGTTTCTCATCCACTGTAACCTCCAGATCCTTTTCTGCAGAACTACTACTTAACTGGTTGGTCCCAGCTTGTAATTATGCTTGGGAATCTTCCGTCCCAAGTGCAGGACTCTGAACTTGTCCATGTTGAACCTCATCAGATTTCTTGTGGTCCAATCCTCCAATTTGTCTAAGTCACTCTGGACCCTATCTCTGCCCACAAGAGTATCTACCTCTCCCCCTAGCTTAGTGTCATCTGCAAACTTGCTGAGGGTGTAATCCATCCCCGCATCCAGGTCATTAATAAACACATTGAACAAAACCGGTCCTAGAACCAAACCTGTGGGCACTCCTCCAGAAACCGACCGCCATCCTGACATCAAGCCGTTGATCACTACCTGCTGTGCCCGGCCTTCTAGCCATCTTTCTATCCATATTACTGTCCATTTATCCAATCCACATTCCCTTAACTTGCTGGCAAGAATATTGTGGGAGACCGTATCAAAAGCCTTGCTAAAGTCAAGGTATATTACATCCACTGACTTTCCCACATCCACAGAGCCAGTTACCTCATCATAGAAGCTAATCAGATTGGTCAGGCACGACTTGCCCTTTGTGAATCCTTGCTGACTATTCCTAATCACTTTCCTCTTTTCCAAGTACCTCAAAATGGATTCCTTAAGGATCCCTTCCATGATTTTTCCAGGAACCGAGGTAAGACTGACCGGCCTATAGTTCCCTGGATCGTCCTTCTTCCCTTTTTTGAAGATGGGCACTACATTTGCCTTTTTCCAATCATCCGGGATTTCTCCCGATCGCCACGACTTTTCAAAGATAATGGCCTAAGGCTCCTCAATGACATTTGCCAACTCCCTCAGTACTCTTGGATGCATTAAGTCCGGATTTGTGTACGTTTAGCTTTTCTAAATAGTTCCTAACCTGTTCTTTACCCACCATGGGCTGTCGATCTTCATCCCATCTTGCGTCACTTAGCGCAGAAGTGCAGGAGCCGACCTTGTCCGTGAATACAGAGGCAAAGAAAGCATTGAGTACTTCAGCTTTCACCACATCACCTGTCACTAGGTTACCTCCTTCATCCAGTAGGGGCCGCACACCCTCTCTGATCACCTTCTTCTTGTTAACATGCCTGTAGAAACCTTTCTTGTTATCCTTCACATCCTTAGCCAGTCACAATTCTATTTGTACTTTCACCTTCCTGATAACCTCCCGGCATTCTCAAGCTATACATTTAAACCCCTCCCATGTCATTTGTCCAAGTTTCTACTTTTTGTAAGCTTCCTTTTTGTGCTTAAGTTCACCAAGGATTTCCCCTGTAAGCCAATCCAGTCTCCTACCACGTTTGCCTCTCTTGCTACGTGTCGGGATGGTTTCTTTCTGTGCCTTCAATAAGGCTTCTTTAAAATACTGCCAACTGTCCTGGACTCCTTTCCCCTTCATGTTAACATTCCAGGGGATTCTGCCCATCAGATCTCTGAGGGACTCAAAATCTGCTTTTTTGAAGTTCAAGGTGTGTATTTTACTACTCTTTTCTTCCTTTGGTCAGGATCCTGAAATCTACCATCTCATGATCACTGCTGCCTGGGTTGTCACCCACCTCCACTTCCCCTATTAGTTCCTCCCTATTTTTGAGCAGAAGGTCAAGCTGCACATAGCCCCTGGTCGGATCCTTCAGCACTTGTGTCAAGAAGTTATCCCCAACATTCTCCAAAAACTTCCTGGATTGCCTGTGTACTGCCGTATTGGTTTCCAAACAGATGTCAGGGCGATTTAAGTCCTCCACGAGAACCAGGGCCTGCGATCTGGAAGCTTCTCTTAGTTGTCTGAAGAAAGCCTCGTCTAACTCATCCACCTGATTCGGTGGCCTGTAGCAGATACCAACCATATCATCACTGCTGTTGTTTGCTCCTTTAAACTTAACCCATAGACTCTCAACAGGTTTTTCTCCCTCTTTATACTGGAGTTCAGAGCAATCGTAGTGCTCTCTTACATATAGTGCAACTCCTCCTCCTTTTCTCCCCTGCCTGTTCATGCGAGTCATCCCACCAAGTCTCTGTTATCCCAATTAAATCATATTTCTTGGACTAGGCCAGGGCCTCCAGTTCTTCCTGTTTGTTGCCCAGGCTTCTCGCATTAGTGTACAAACACCTCAGGTAACCAGTTGATCGCCCTATCTTCTCCATTCGAAACAGGGGTACTCCTTTCTTGCTCGTTCCTCTCTGCATTTCTTCCCGGTATCCAACTTTCCCACTCCCCTCTGGGTTTTGGTCACCGTCCCCCGATGAACCTAGTTTAAAGCCCTCTTCACTAGGTTTGCAAGCCTGCCTGCGAAGATGCTCCTTCTTCTCTTGGTTAGGTGGATCCCATCTCTTCCTAACAATCCTTGTTCCCGGAACAGAGTCCTATGGTCAAAGAAACCAAAGCCCTCTCTGCAACACCACCTGCGCAACCATGCATTTACGTCCTCAGTTCGACGATCCCTGCCCAGTCCTTTCCCTTCAACAGGGAGGATGGACAAGAACACCACTTGCGCTCCGAATTCTTGGATCCTTCTTCCCAGTACTACATAATCCGCAGTAACCTGTTCAAGGTCATTCTTGGCTGTATTGTTAGTTCCCACGTGGAGAAGCAGGAAGGGGTAACAATCCGAAGGTTTGATCAGTTTGGTAAGCCTCTCAGTCACATCCTGAATGCGAGCTCCCGGTAAGCAGCACACCTCTCGAGATTCCAGGTCCGGACAGCAGAGGGATGGCTCAGTCCCTCTTAGGAGGGAGTCCCCGACCACCACCACCCGTCGTTTTCTTTTGGGGGTGGTGGCCATGGAACCCCCATCCCTAGGAGTACGCATCCCATACCTTCCAGAAGATGGTGTTCCCTTCCAGTTTCTTCCTTGTGAGGTCCCTTCCAAAGCATTCAGCACTGCAGAGCCTGGGGAGAGAGCCTGAAAACAATTACTTACCTCTATAGCATTGGGGGATTCCCATGCTGGCCTTTTTCCCCTTCTAGAAGTTACATGCTGCCAGTTCTCTTCCTAGTCATGTACTGCCCTCTCTGGCTCTTCTGCCTCCTGTGCGTGCAGGATTAAACGCTGCCTTCTATCGAGGAAGTCTTCATCCTCTCTGATCGAGCGTAGGGTCGACACTTGGGCCTCCAGTCCTCTAATTTTTTCTTCCAAAATGGCGACCAGCTTGCACTTCGTGCAGATGAAATCCGTTCTTTCTTCTGGGAGGAAGACAAACATGGCACACTCTGTGCAGGTAACAACAGCAGACCAATCACCATCCATCACTGTTGTCCTGGAGAAGGGATTTAAAAAGAAAGGCAAGAGAATCTCGCCTCCTTCCCAACTCCCTCTCTAAACTCCCTGTTAGCACTCACCTGTTCGCAAGCTCCTTGGTTGCTTGCCCACTGCCTTATAAAGTCCCTCCCCCAACCAAGGCTCAGCCAATCAGCAGAGGCTTCTGGGATTCAAACTTTAATTGGAAGCCAACAGTTTCCATCTGCCAATCACAGCCAATCACAACACCTACCAGTCACAACACACACTCCATGAAGAGGAGGGGGAGGGCAAAGGAGAAGTGAAAAAAAAAAACCCATCACTCACAAACACAGGGGAAAAAACAAAGAAAAACAAAAAAAAGAACACACACCAACCCTCACTTACAAACACAAGCTCAGCACACAGCAAGAAAGCCCCAAGGACAACACACACTTCCCTCGAGAGTCCTGTATCTGCTTCTCCTCTACCTGGAGAACTCCCTCTCTAAAGCCTCACTCAAAAACACAGAGAAGGGAAAAAATGGTTAGATGTTAAAAATAATGTCAGATGAAGCTGACAAGTGCCCATGCAGGCCACACATCTGTTTGTTCTTCCTTGATCCACCGTTCCCTGTAACTATATCTGCCTGTTCCACATAAATGTGTTTGTGCCACTGCAGGTTCTCGTCTTTTTTTTTTAGGAAACTTAATTAACATTTACATTAACATAGGCAGCCTTCAAGATTAAACATTGAGTTTGACTGTTTCCCTTAACCTTGGCACTCTAGGTTGATGAGACAGCAAACACATTGTGATGCCCAGTGGTTGTCTGTTTGTTAATTTCTTCCCTGACTTCTGTTGACTCTTGGTGGTCATTACTGCGCGTCCGGTGACATCTGCAGATTGATGTGCTGATTTCTGTGGTTTCCTCTGGGGGGAAGCTGCCTCTCAGCATTTTGCGAGCTCATTATTGTCCTCTCCCCTTGCAAACCTGAGCAGGAGACAGTAAACAAGACAAAAAGACCCGAGAAGTGCTCAGGCTGCCCACGTGCTTATTAAAACGAAGGGAGAGAACACAATGCCTAGCATTGCCTTCATGTGTATTTGTGTGTGTTGGGGTGGGGGTGAGGGGGGGGGGCACAAGGATCAGCAGCATTTCCTGATCAGCAGCTGGGATGCAAAGTCTTCCAAAGGACCGAGTTGTAGAGATGGATCTTTGTGCCAATTTTTATTCCATTGGCCGTCCAAAAGATTATAGTTAACTATGATATTTTTTAAAATGTGCATTAAAACATTTTTCCTTTCTCCCACGCAGCTGCAGTTTATTCGGATATAACGTCTAAATTAAGAGGTTGAACTATCTGGAGACAGTTTCGGGGAGGGAGGATGGTCTAGAACTCAGGATGCCTGAGTTCAACTCAGCCCTGCTTTTCTTGTATACTTTTCATAAGAACATAAGCATGGCCATACGGGGTCAGACCAAAGGTCATTTTGCATGTCTTAAATTGCTCGTGTGTCAGTTAAAATGAGAACTGTCCTTTCGTACCCGGCTGTAGCATTGTGAGGATAAAATCCATTCAAGTTTGGAGGTATTCAGATACCAGGTGAGTAGGGCCCTACCCAATGTCATGGTCCATTTGGACAATTTCACAGTCTCAGGATTCTGAAAATTGTAAATTTCATGTTTTCAGTTAGATTTAAATCTGAAATGTCATGGTTCAGGTTCAGCCTTTCACATTGAGGACTCTCTGGTCTAGCAGCATCTGTGGTCCAGCAGGGATGAGACCAAAGAGCCCCGGCCCTCCCTGGTCACTGGGAAGCCACAGTCTGGGGATCCCCAGCCGGACCAGAAGCAGTGGGGCAGCTGGGGATCCCCCAGGACCAGGGATCTCCAATGGGACCAGTGGCAGCTTGGGATCCCCAGGGCCTGGGCTTCCTGGCTGAGTTGGTAGGAGGGAAGGGCAGCAGACTGGGAGGCAAAATGGGATGCTAGACCAGGGATGTATTATAATTTTAGGGGTCCTGACCAATGAAGGAGTTGGGGTAGGGCTCCGGCCTTCTGAACTGGGTGCCTGGCTAACAGTCACTGCTCTCCAGCCACCAGATCTGAAGGCAGCAGAAGTAAGGGTAGCAATACTGCAAAGCCCCGAAAATAATCTTGTGATCCCCCTGCAATTCCCTTTGGGGTCAGGTTGCCCAGTCTGAGAAACTGTGGTCTCCCCCATGAAATCTGTATCCTCTAGGGCAGGGGTGGGCAATAATCTTTAATGGGGAGGGGTCGCTCCAAGATTTTGGTAAGTGGGCAAGGGCCGCATTTCTGTGGCGGGAGCACAAGGTCTGGTATGCTTGGTGGGGTGCAGAAGGGAGCTTGGAATAGAGAACTGCAGTGCGGGGAGGTGTCTAAGGGGGAGTCTGAGTGAAGGAGGGGTTATGATTTGGAGCAGGGGCTTGGAGTGCAGGAGGGGATTATGAATCCAGGAGGAGACTCTGGCCTAGGGGAATGGAGTAGGAGGGAGTGCAGGATTTGGGAGGGAGTTGTGATCTGAAGGAGGTTGCGGGGGGTTGAGTGGTGACCTGGGGCAGGAGGGGATGGGTGCCAGTGGCAGGCTCTGGCTGGGAGGTGCCTGGTAAGTGGGCAAGGTAGGTGACTCCCAGCCAGCAGCTCTGCAGAAAGCTGAGACAGGCTCCATGACTGTCTGCCGGGAGGGCTGTTCCACACGGCTCTGCTCCAGCACTAGGAGGGGGGAGAGAGGAAGGAAGGAGGCTTCACTCTGTCCCTTCCTCCAGCAGAACTAGTGTAAAAGCACAAAAGACCAGACTTCCCGGGGTGGGGGACGGGTCATCAGATCTCATGGTCCATGACACATATTTCATGCCTGTGAATTTGGTAGGGCCCTACATTAGATTGTAGACTCTTTGGGTCAGGGACTATTTTGTCTATTCTCTTTGTACAGTACCTAGCCCAATGGGGGTACTGGTCCAATACCGGGGTACCTGGGCACTACAGAAAGAAATCATTAATCACGCTGTGATTTCCAAGTGGTACAAAGACACCTAGAATCCACCTCACAGAGCTCCATTGTCCTCCTCTCCTGTTCTGCATGTTTCCGATGGGAAGCTTTGTGCCGAGTGCAACATGTCACATTGTTTCACTTTCTATCTAGATGACCCGTAACAAAGCAAGTTGCACTGTTGCAAAGTGAAATCGACATTTCCCTGCTGTCTGTGACATGCATGGCAGCCCCCTTAAAGGGGTCTAAAGGCCTTGACTATCCATCTCATTTATGAGAATCCCAGCCCTAGGTTGGGTGAATATTTTTAGTTGAGGAATTCAAGTATCAAACCCTATTCTGCCTGCCGCTGCTGCACGTCTTGAACCCTCATAATCACAGTTCAATAACTTGAGAAGTCTAGTGTCGAGGGCTCACAAGAGAGCTCACAGAGCCCGTGCTTCGGTTTTTGTGCAGAGGTCACAGTGAAGATGACTGTTTGTGGCATCGTGTCTCCCTGGTGTCTCTTCCCACATGCCTCCAAGGCTGCGTCTAGATTGGCAGGATTTTCCGGAAATTCTTTTAATGGAAAAGTTTTCCGTTAAAAGCATTTTCGGAACAGAGCGTCTAGATTGGCACGGACACTTTTCCACAAAAGCACTTTTTGCGGAAAAGCGTCCGTGCCAATCTAGATGTGCTTTTCCGCAAAAAAGCCCCGATTGCCATTTTTGCGATCGGGGCTTTTTTGCAGAAAACAAATCTGAGCTGTCTACACTGGCCCTTCTGCGCAAAAGCTTTGCGCAAAAGGGACTTTTGCCTGAATGGGAGCAGAGTAGCATCTTCGCTAGAAGCACTGATTTCTTACAGTAGGAAGTCAGTGCTTTTGCAGAAATTCAAGTGGCCAGTGTAGACATCTGGCAAGTTTTTCCGGAAAAGCGGCTGTTTTTCTGGAAAAACTGGCCAGTCTAGACACAGCCCAAGGGTGACACTGCATCTTCAGCACTTGGCAGGGATTGGGAAACCATGATCTAAATCGGGGTGGGCAAAATCAGGCCCGGGGACTGGATCGGGCCCACCAAGCATTTCTCTCCAGCCAGCCTAGCTGATTAGCATACTTACAGCCGGCATGTGTTTGACTGCCCCTCCCGCCACCTTGCTCCGTCCTGCAGCCGAGCTGCTCCCAGGATTCTCCTGCTAGCTGTGCAGAGGGGAGGAGAGAGAGGAGCACTGAAACCAGGGTGTCCCCCTGACTGTGTAGCCCATCTCTGCAGTGCAGGGGTCGGGGAGAGGGAGATGCACAGCGGGCCTGCTCCAATCTGCAGCCTGGATGTTAAGTGACACAGTGGAGAGCCTGTCGTAAGAGGCAGTGCCCTGTTCCTAAGATTTCAGTGCTTGTGCTCTCTCGCTCTCCCCCCAACCTCACCCCTTCTGGGGGGGCCTGGAGCCAGCCCATGACCATATACCAAAATTCATGAAGTGGCCTCCCTGCAAAAATTACTGCCCATACTTGATCTAAATGTGCTTTTTTTTTTTTAAATGGGCTTAGTGTCAAGAACCAGTGCCAAGCTCAGGCATTTGTCGTCTTCACATCTGGCATCCCTAGAGGTCAGATCTCTATTATTAACCAAACTCATTCATAGAGAGGCTTTTTGAGCAAATAGGAACTTGCCTGGAGGGGTGTTCATGTACTTGGCTTGTTTTTGGTTATTGCCTGTGAGCTGCTGTAAAGTTTTAGCTTGTGGTGATAAGAACTCAGAAAAAAAGAGGGGCTCTTTTTTTAATTGGGACCCAAATGGTTTCTGTCTCAGACGAACAACACAAAACTAAACGTCATAGTGAAGCCCTCACTGCCAATATACACTTCTGCTGTCCTTACCCCATGTTCTGCTTGCTCTAGTTCTTTAGGTCTCAGTTTGGAGTGGGACTGAAAGCCCATAACACCACCAGGGGTTTTGGAGGAAGCTTAACACCTCCCTAGGAATCTGTCACAGGCTCTTATTAGGTGTTCCAGCATCCATTCTAAGGAGCATGCGTAGAGCTAAATCTTATGAGCACATGAAGTAGTTCTGCATCTTTAGCTTTCCTTTCTGTATCAAATTGCTGTTAAAATTCTCTTTTTAACCTCATTGTCACCATATATTTGCCACCATGAACCCTGCATTCCTTTAGGTCTCCTTTAATGCCCTGTCCTAAATTTAAAGCTGGAGCGAAAGCTGTCAGTGTACACTAAACCAGACAGCGACCGCTGCTTACTGACTTTAGAATAATGAGTCCCTGACTGTATGTACAAAGCAAGATGAAGGTTTTCTGTGGTCTTCCACATCTTTTAAAGCAATGTAATGGGCTGCAGTTACTGGCTTTTCTACAGAGTGCAAAGAGAACGCCTATCGCAAACGCTGCTCTATAAATATGTATTGCTCCTTATCATGTTGCCATTTGGGAAAGATGATATCCCATAGGAAAGAGGGCTTTTTGTTCTGCAGGTGTATTAAGGCAGTCTTCAATCACGGTTGTAGGTAATGCAATTATTTCAGAACAGCAGCCTTTCATAACTCTGGGGAAGCCATCATGACCTCAATAAATGCTGTTGTTCAATGCCCATTTCCATAAACATTTAACACATTTGCCAGCTGGTGCAGTGAAGAGCATTCTAATGAATTGGATACCGAACATGGCAAGTTTAATGAGGTCTAGCATGACATGAAGCTTTTTCCTCTGAAATGTGTTCTTCGCTGAAGTAATGGTGCAACAACAACTGACTTAGTCAGAGTTGTTCTCATTATACCTTGCAAGGGGGAGCAATTATCATTAAGCACACAGGCCAGTTCAATTCACTGAGTCCAGTCTTCACACACTGGAAAGTTTCCATTCGCAGTTCTATTCTGACTCTCAATAATTCTCCTTCTTCCCAACTTTTGCTGTGGAATTTAGACATGCTTCACATGGGCAAAGCTAGATCCATAGCCTGAGGGTTGTCTCTCTATTCTCTCCTGCACAGGTGCTTTCTGCATTGTTCTGTTGGAATGTCTGGGTGCCAGTGTGCTAGCCACTGGGCTACACTGCCTACCCAATAAGTCATTAAAGACTTGGTGTAAAATGTCTCAAGATTATTATTACAAATGCTTGATACGTGCGAACCTGTCCTTATTCCAACCAGTGGCTTTCTTTAATCAATGTGCATAGATCTACAGGCAGTCCCCGGGTTACATGGATCCGACTTACATCGGATCCCTACTTACAAACGGGGTGAGGCAACCCCACACTAGCTGCTTCCCCCCAGCAGACCAGGAAGACGCGAAGCTAGCGCCCCCTCCCCCCCAGCAGACTAGGGAGACGCGGAGCGGCTTTTCTCAGCAGACACCTCAGCTTGAGAATAAAGGACTGAGGGAAGTGAGGTGTAGGAGAATAAAACTGAGCTCTGGAGAAATGTTTGGCTAGAGTTTCCCCTACAATATGTACCAGTTCCGACTTACATACAAATTCGACTTAAGAACAAACCTACAGTCCTTATCTTGTACGTAACCCGGGGACTGCCTGTATAGTGCAAATAAGGAAGGCACTATCCCCTCTCCCTTCCCTAGAGTTCCAGGCATTATCATCCCACTGTAAGCAATCCTAGAATTTCAGGGATGCTAATAGAAACTGTGCAGTCCTGCCACCTGGGCTATCTCTAGGGAGGTACAGGGTCTGGAGCATCTCGCCCTCCTCTCATCACAGGCCTTGCCCCGTCCCACATCTTTTCCATCCCACTCCACCCCAACTCCGCCCCCTTGTCTGATGACCCCTCCCCTAAGTGCGGAACGGCAGGTGGAAGAGTCTCCTCCCACACTCACTGTGGCGGCGTGAGCTGGAGCAAGCCAGAAGCCTGCTCCGTTCCACCCGCTGCCCTCTCCCAGCCTGCCAAAGTCCTGAACAAAAACTCCTCTCGGCCATGCATGTAGCTGCTTCCATCACCTCACACTGACTCAACAGCCACGTTGGGCTCCAGAAAGAGCCGGTGACACTTCTTATTATCTGGATTCCCAGGATATTCTGTCTGTGCACCCCCGCAGGAAGGCTCACCTTACCACTGGCTACTTGCAAGTGTTCACTGGAGACCAGGATAGCATTTGCGGTTAATTCAGTGTGTGATTGACTTTTAGCGGTCTCCAGGAGTTTTAGGAGCTAACTAGGTTGTGTGACTTACGTCTGTTTTCTTTTTACTTTTAACTGTCTATTGGGAAAGCTAGCATCTCAATATATAGCCTGTGTAATTCACACCTGTTGCTCTCTGTCCCACATCAAGTGGTGTTTGGGCCACTTGGGCTATGTCTACGCTACGCGTTTTCTCAGCAAAAAATATGCTAAAGAGAGTCTTATTTGCATGAGTTGTGATCTCATTTGCATATTTTCTGCCGCTCCGTTTTTGCGCTAGGGGTTTTTGCGCAAAAACAAGCAGCGTGGACATTTTCTTTTTGCGCAAAAACCCCTTACTGATCTTGCGGGAAAAGGGCTTTTTGTGCAAACAGAAAACATCCACGCTGCTTGTTTTTGTGCAAAAACCCCTAGTGCAAAAATGGATTGGCAGAAAATATGCAAATGAGATAGTGACTCATGCAAATGAGTCCCTCATTAGCATATTTTTTGCCGACAAAACTCGTAGCGTAGACGTAGCCTTAGAGAGAGGTATACAAGTCTGGGATGGGTGCAAGGTCTTTCACTGGGGCAGTAGAGCTCATGCTTGAAAATCAAGAGAGTAACAGTTCAATTCCTTCTGCTTTTCATCCATTAGGAATCCGAGTGTTGCTCACGCATGCCTTTAGCTTTGGCACCAGGTCAGAAAGAAAAAGGTGTCCTAGAACTCAGGACCACCCATATAGCACGAGGCATGTGACTCTGAATGGTGCTTAACTTGCCCAAAGGGGTGTGGCTGCTTGAAGCACCTCTGTAAGGCCAAATCTTAGGTCTGATGCAGCGGAGTTATTTTTATGCTTGTGGAGCAGGGGTAGAATTGCGGAATTAGACCTTACCTGGCAACCGTGCTTTCTTGTGAAGTGTTTTTGGAGGCAAATATTGAAATGCAAGCTAACCTCAATCTGGGGTATAACGTTACGTGGGTGGGAGGATTGTCTGCGTATGGATTCTTTGGAATGGATGGTGTGAATGTGATGGTGAAACTGCAATGTCTGTTTCTTTGCGCCTTCTCATTTCTTAAAATAATGTGTACAGAGGGCAGCAGCCATTGTGTTCTGAATTGCTGCAGCCTGTTACAGAAGAGATGCACATTGTGTTCTCTCATGGAGACTTTTCTTGAGTTCATTGTTCCCTCCCCCACAATCTAAAATCACAAAATCCTAATTTTTCTCATACTGAAAGAATGACTGCCTCTAAAAGCAACTCTGTAAAGATTTTTTCAAACAGAAAAAAATCATTTAGTGGAAAATTTAGAAAAACGAAACCAATGGAATGAAACAATATTTGAAACGTCAGTGATTATTCCATTTTTACTCTAGCTCTCTGAATGCAGGAAGCTTAAAAAGAAGAGTATGTTTTCCTGTATTATGTCCTACTCATATTATACTGCTGCCATAACTGTTTTTTTACAACTTCTGTGATACTCAGGCACATGGCCAAAATAAGAATTCTGAATAAAAATATGTTTTGAGCCATTCATCATCAGAAGAAATACATCCAACTAATTTGTAGCTTCTTAAAGCATTAGGTTAGGTTAAATTCTGCTCTGATGCTTATGCCTGGGATTGCTTTGGGTGGATCTGGAAGCAGAATTTGGCTTAATTCTGGCTTCTTTAATTTTTGAGGGGGAGGAGTGACAATTGGAAATTGTTGTGCTAGCCATGCTTCAGTAATTCTGCTACTAACCAGCAGTTTACACTATGAAACAGAAGTTATGTTTTCTATAATCTGTCTTCATATCCAGATGAAACAACACACCGAAGATTCTTTTCATAGAATCCTGAGGTTGGACTCGATGACCTCACGAGGTTTCTTCCAGCCTCAAGCCCAAAGCAGGACCAGTCCCAACTAAATCATCCCAGCCAGGGCTTTGTCAAGATGGGACTTAAAAACCTCTAGGGATGGAGATTCCACCACCTTCCTAGGTAACCCATTCCAGTACTTCATCGCCCTCCTAGGGAAACAGTTTTTCCTAATATCCAACCTACACCTCCCCCACTGTAACTAGACCATTGCTCCTTGTTCTGCCATCTGTCACTACCGAGAACAGCCTCGCTCTATCCTCTTTGGAACCCCCCTGCCCTTTCAATGGCTGAGATTTTTACAATGTACCCATTTTTAAAAAGTATTTACAGGTAAGTATCAACAAGTAAATATCAGGTGCAGCCAAATCAGCAAAACTAAAGACTCTAAGCATCGCCACTGCAATTTGCTATATTTATATCTCATCTCACCAATGTTTTCACTGGTGTATTCCTCCCTACACACACTAGTCCTTAATTTAATAATAATCATTACTCGTTGATTAAGAATAAATTAGATTAGACAACGGCATGAACTCCATTGGTAAACATGCTTCTATTTGAAACATTTACCATAGAATGTGAGCACATTTGCATGTTTTTAAACATGCAAAACATGGTCTTATCCCAGTTGCCCAGTGTTAATCCCATTCATCCTTAAGGAGCTGAGAGAGTTTGGTCTCAAAGGACTTGGATATGATGCTGCCAGGGTTTTTTTCCTTTAATCCTGAATAGTGCTTAATACTGAAAGCTTTTGAAAGAAGCCTGAAATAAACAATTTCTTAGGCTAGTGCTGAAATCTCATCTCCTGCTGAGCCTTCTGATCAGCAGCCGAACTTCCTCATTGACCAAACCTTTATTTTTTAAGGGCGGCTTGGGGTGGATACATCATTACATATTTCTTATCTTTACCACATGCTGAAAGAGCTATTTTTTTCTTGGTGGCACTACGTCCTCCTTGACATTTGAATGATGACTTTTTGACGGATCTGCCAGGCATTCTAAAGATATCGAATGCATTTTTTAATTTAGTCCATAGAAGGTCTTTCATCACACGTGGCAACAAAAGGCTGAATGATTTAATAAACCTACCATCCTTTACCACCTTTCAACTTTTTTTCC
Source organism: Pelodiscus sinensis (assembly GCF_052426305.1). Classification (NCBI taxonomy): domain Eukaryota; kingdom Metazoa; phylum Chordata; order Testudines; family Trionychidae; genus Pelodiscus; species Pelodiscus sinensis. The sequence continues at coordinate 125,376,571 of NC_143055.1, forward strand.
AATGTCTAGAAAATTCTCCTAGTAGTGCATGGCAGGGTCATGCTTTTCAGTCACCAACTTCTAAATCATTCAGGCAGATCAGTCCTATGAGATAAGGGAAAATGCGCTTAACGAGTTCATGGCAATAAGGAACAGTTTCAAGGAATAGAGGCCTGGGAAAATTTGACTAAAACTTGTCCTGATAAAACAAATACTAAAAATAGAATTTGTCTTCAGAAAGCTGATCACTGTGTATGTGAGGAAAAAGTCAGTTTGGACAGTCTTATGTAACTAAGTAAGCAGAAAGCGAACTGTAATCTAAAGCATCACAGGCCAGATCCTATTCTGCTGTAAACTGTTGTAACTCTAAGGCAGTGGTCCCCAACGTTTTGGGGCTGCCGGGCACCTGGGGGCGGGGCCGCTCACGCACCACGCGTCGGGGGGCAGGGCCGCTCACAGGCCATGGGCCTGGGGGCGGGGCCAAGCATGCGCTGCATACCCGGGGCCGGCACCAGCATGCACCCTGGGTAGGGGCCGCCCGTGTGCCCGGGGCCGGCACCGGTATGTGCTGCGACCCCAGGCAGGGGCTGCCCAGGCGCTGTGCGCCCGGGGCCAACACCGGCATGTGCCGCGACCCTGGGGTAGGGGCTGCCCATGCGCCTGGGGCTGGCACCTGCCACACGCCCAGGGGCGGGGCCAGCCCAGATTGCTCTGCGGGCGCACGTAAATGGCCCGGTGGGCGCCATGGCGCCCGGGGCACTGCGTTGGGGACCACTGCTCTAAGGCTTCGTTTACACTGCAGGGTTTTTGTGCAAGAAGCCTTTTGTGGAAGAGATCTTCTGCAAAAATTTCTTGCACAAAAGCACACCCACACCTCAAAGCGCATCGCAAAAGTGATGTGCTTTTGCGCAAGAGAGCATCCACACTGCATGGACACTCTTGCGCAAGAAAGCTTTGATAGCTATTCACAGAATGGCCATCAGAGTACCTGTGCTTTTGCCGATAGGGATTTATTGTGCAAGAAACCCTGTTGTCCGTCCACACATGCCTTTTTCACAAGAGCAGTAGCACAAAAAGGAGTTATTGCTCATGGGGAGAGGAATAACTTTACTGGCAAAAGCCCTCTGTTCTGCTGATTTACTTGCGCAAAAAACACGCTTGAGGTGTGGACGCTCTGCCGGTTTTTGCGCAAAAACAGCTGTTTTTGAACAAAAACCTTATAGTGTAGACATAGCCTAAGTCGGTGGAGCTATGCTTACTTACACCAGATGAGGATAAAACTCCCCATTTTTAAAAACAGCCAGATGCTAGCTTGTGTTTTAAGAGAGAACCTTGGGCTTTGCCATCCAATTGGATATCCATTTTTTTAGTCTCTTTTGAATGATGTACAAAGAGGAAAGTCTGAAAGCATTAAACCAGGCAGTTTTAATTCACTCCGATCCTCACTGGGTGTCAGGAATTACAAAATGTGTATGGGTTTTTGAGCCCACTCTGCTTTATTCAGGTTGCAAGGTTAATGACAGACAGAAGAGTTCCTTTATCCAAAGTCTGCAGGAAGATTAATACGGACTCAAATTAAACCTAAAAAGGATTTGCACATTTTCTATTGCAAATGCCAAATAAAATAAAATAGATTCCCCCACTCTGAACTGGAATTAGGTAACAGTCCCTTGCTATTTGGATGCTCTGTGCTTTCCACACTTACAAGGAAAGGAAATGGCAGAGTAATTTGTTGTCAATATGGGGGGTGGGGGAAGGGGAGAATGTATGCAATTTTTTCACTGAATAATTTGTGAATAGATGTTCCTATTGTTTGATTTGAGAGTGACACCTAAATGTCCACTATTGCATAGATGAGTTCACATATCATTTTAACAGAATAGTGTAAACAAATGCTGCAGACTCACATTTCACTAAGGGCTTGTCTTCACTATGGAGAAGATCGATGCTGCCACGGTCAATCTACCAGGGTTCAAATTAGCGGGTCAGTGCTGGTAATCTTGCTTCTATGAGGAGTAAGGGAAGTGGACAGAAGTCAACAGAAGTGTGTGTTCCCGTCGACCTCCTGATGTGTGGATGGCGCCAAAACGCTATGTAAGGCTGTGTCTAGACTACATGCCTCTGTCGGCAGAGGCATGTAGATTAGGGTTGTAGGCAAAGGTAAATGAAGCCGCGATTTAAATGATCACGGCTTCATTTACATTTACATGGCTGCTGCGCTGAGCCGACAAACAGCTGATCAGCTGTTTGTCGGCTCGCCGCTAGTCAGGACGTTCCCCCTGTCGACATCAAAGCCCTTTGTCGGCAGCCCCGTTATTCCTCGTGGAATGAGGTTTACCGGGGCTGCCAACAAAGGGCTTTGATGTCAACAGGGGGAATGTCCAGACTAGCGGCGAGCCGACAAACAGCTGATCAGCTGTTTGTCGGCTCAGCGCAGCAGCCATGTAAATGTAAATGAAGCCGTGATCATTTAAATCGCGGCTTCATTTACCTTTGCTGAATAAACAAATCTACATGCCTCTGCCGACAGAGGCATGTAGTGTAGACGGTACCCTAAGATACTTCAGCTCCAGCTACGTAATTAATGTAGCTGGAGTTGTGTATCTTAAGTTGACTTTCCCCTTTAGTGTAGACCAGGCATAGAAAGAACCAGGTAGTCCATGAAGTGCAACAGAGATGTCGCTTTATACAACATGGATAGCCAGCAGCTACAGCTATTTGGAAAATAGCATTTTTCTTCTGTGGGAAATATCAACACTTAGAAATGTGCTTCTGTTTCAAATCAGAATAAAAAAACGGAAATTCCAAAAAATTTAATGGCCTGAAAAAGTATAAAAGCTTGTAACGAGAGGGAAAAAAAGCAGCATTTTAGATCAAAATTAAAATGGTTTCAAATTGTTTTGAGGTCATTTCACTTTGTTTCAATCTTTGAACAAAAACAAAGAAAGCGATAGTGTAAGCCTGAACTGAAAGCTTTCACATTGCCTTGCTTGCTGGAAAAACAGTACTTTTTGTGGAATTGTTTGGCAGGAAATTGTCAAACAACCTCTTCCGTTATGAAGAAACTAGGTAAGAAAAACGGTTTTTATTTTCAGCATCACAAATTTCTACCACTTCTATAGGTAGAACACAACCCTTAAATGGAGAGAGTGATAGATATTCTTCTTCTGCAAGGAATGGGTTTTTCTGGTATACACACTGCTATGCTCCACTGGTCTTGACATGCACGGGAACGCTTGGAATAGTAGGGGTGCTGAAAGCCAGCCCCCATACCCCAGTCTCTTGGGGGCAGAAGTGGGGCTTGGAGCAGATCCCCACGCTGAGGGGCTGGGACCCTGCTCACAGGAGCCGGCAGCCAGGACCCTGGTTAAAACCTGGGGGTGCTGCTGCTTCCCTGGACCTTTAGTTCCCATGCCCATACTCTTAAATAGAACAGTGCAAACCTGGTAGTGACTTGGAACCTGGAACTGTCTTGAGGAAATGAATGAATATATAGCAAATCTGAGAACCAAACTGACTGGATCTGTTCCCTGCAGCATCCCCCAGGGCTTTCTGCACATGCAGCCTTGATTCCATGTTTCCCCCATGTTCGAGCTGCAGTCCAAAAGAGGGGCGAGTGAAGGAACTCTTGTTGTGCAATACACACACATTTTTTTCCCCATGGATGTTAGGACTTTATAACCCACCCCTATAAGCGAGTGATCTGTTGTGATTTGTGGAACAACAATGATTATATTCTATAGGGAGAGAGAGAAAAGTCGTAACTATATAGCTGAAGAGTAAGATTGTGGGGTTACCTGTTCATAAAGGAATCGCTCAATGGTTCGCTGCGTTCATTGTGAAGATTACACTGTGCATGTGAGCTAGGGGCCACAAGATGCATTTCCCTCATTTATGCACATACGAGAGAGTGAATACCACAACATTTTCCACATCTGTGATCTGCCCTCATCAGTGTGTGGCAAACAGTGTTTTCATATGGGTGCAGTTGTGTCTTAAGATTCAGGCTTGGGAATGCTCTGTCCACCCCAGGAGGCAGATTATCCTCTGAAATGCTCTGGTGTGCAGGGGCAGTAGCGTACAATGGGTGCACCACGCGCCCAACCAACCCATTTCCCATTTGTGTTGATCCCACTGATCTCATTTGTGCTGATCCTATGGCCCTGCCTCCTTTTGGGACACTATGCCCTCAGAGCACCGCAGAGGGTGCGGTCCCTGTGCTCCCATGAACAAGAGGGCCTGGCCCCCAAACACGTTGCATTAAAGCTTCCACTCTTTCACCACTACAAACCCCACATGTGTGTGCTTGTAAGGCCTAGGCGCAATCTGGCCCTCAGTGTATAAGCATATTAAAGCCGAGCTGATTATACTGCATTGAATGCTAATTAAATTGAACAAGTTAGCATGGAGATTTCCAAGGGTACGTCTAGACTACCGCGTTTTGTCGACGGAAGTTTTGTCGACAGATACTGTCGACAAAACTTCCGTCGACAATTTGCGTCCAGACACATGGAGTTCTGTCGACAAAGCAAGCCGCTTTGTCGACAGAACTCCGTAGTCTGGACGCAAATTGTCGACGGAAGTTTTGTCGACAGAAAGTGTTATGCCTCGTAAAACGAGGTATCCCAGCGTCGACAAAACCGCGGAGTTCTGTCGACGTTATGTCGACAGAACTCCGCGGTAGTGTAGACGCTGGTATTGTTTTGTCGACAAAAGTCCACTTTTGTCGACAAAACTAGGTAGTCTAGGCACACCCCAAGATGCTGAAGCGTCCTCTCAGTGCAGACAGTAGGAAGAGAAGCGGGAGTGCTGAAGGCTTGTGCAAATCCCACCTTCTTGTTTTCCAAACCCTTAAATACTATTTACCACTTACTAACTTGGAGCCTCACAAAGCCTATGCAAACTGTACCTGGGCAATGTAAAATACAGTATGGCTACCACCAGCATTCCCGCTAAGATTTTCCATCCGTGAGCAGAGTGAGTTTTGTCTTTGTGCACCAATACTGAGGTCAGGTGCGCTTGTTTGGATGTGTGCCACTGTGGTAACCACCTGTTATTAACAAATACCTTGTATTTATTTTTAAATATTATGGAAGAAAGATTACTAAAACAAGGGATAATTAACAAGGTGTATGACTTTAAATAATATGAAATCAAATAAATACAATGAATACTGCAAAATTTTCTGTAGCCGTGTCCTAATGTAATTAATATAAAAAAGTGTTCAGCTGGAAGTTCTTTTTAATTGCTATGTAATTAATTATAAAATATAGACTCCCTGACAGAGACCCACATTCCATTTTTAATTTTTTTTTTTTACCATTTCCCACAATTTTGTGTGTGTTGGAAATGACTAGAGTAATAACAGACATAAAGAGGGATTTGACGGGATGGTGTCATTTATGCATGGAATGCCCTATTCACATGTGTGCACCATTAAAATGTGCACTTCATCTACCTCCCAGAGGGTATGTCTACACTTGCACCCTAGTTCGAACTAGGGATGCAAATACAGGCGTTCGAAATAGTCAGTGAAGCGGGGATTTAAATATCCCACGTTTCATTAGCAAGGTCTCGCCGGCGCGCTAGTTTGAATCAGCTGTGATTCGAACCAGGAAGTGCACGACGGGACGTGGTAGTTCGAAAAATGAGGAGCAACGTCAGTTCGAACCAACAGGTTTAGTTCAAACTAACGTGTCCCAGTGTGCACTTCCTGGTTTGAATCAGCTGTGATTCAAACTAGCGCGCCGGCTAGATCTTGCTAATGAAACACGGAATATTTAAATCCCTACTTCATTGACTATTTCGAATGCCTGCATTTGCATTCCTAGTTCGAACGAGGGTGCCAGTGTAACCATACCCAGATTTATTTTTTTTAAGTTAAGGAATTAAGGTTATTTTGGAGATGAATATCTTCAGGGACATTAGTGACAGTTTAAGAGAGATAAGGTCACTTCTAACTACATTAGCAACCATTTTCCTACTTGCCATGTGTATGCTGGTAAGAATGTGCAGCAGAATCTAACTGCCCTCATACAGCTGCCTGTCTCCATACACACCCACAGACACCACTTCATCCCCCCCCCCCTCACTCCCCTGACTTCATTTATTGAATGTTGTGCTAGGGATTGAGTTTGCATCTCTGACTCACATGTTTCAGTCCTAGACCTTCACCTTTACAAAGCTAAATCTTGGTTCAGCAGCTCTGTTACTGGTTGACTGATGCTTGCAAACCCCCCAGCTCTAAGCAATCAAGAAGAAGGGAATCTGCATGAACCAGGCATGTGTCCAATGAGATCAGCCAGGCTCACCTGCAACAGGATCACCAGAAAATCTCACTTTTGGCAAACTTTCCTATATTCTATCAAGACCCATATAATACCTGGGTTCCTTGCCTTTAGTTCTCAACATTGTTGATTGCAAAGATGAGATTGGTAAACATCTCCACAACCAGCCTTCTGTTCCTTCCCAACTCATTCAGTTTTGCTGCTATCTATATTTTATGATATCACCATTCAACATGATGGAAACTGTTCTGACATCACAAAGCCTGAATGGGGGACAATGCTTAAGGGAATCAGGGAGAAGGAGGTGTTGATTAGGCAAGCCAAAGCTTCTATATATGCACAAGTATATGAATAATCAGCCAGAGAGAGAAAGGAGAAAAGGAGAAAAAAAAGTTTAAGTATCAGGAAAAGTAGATACAGCTATTATTGTCTAGTTTTAGGCATATCAATTACATTTGATGTTAGCTTTTCTAAAAACATTTTAATAGACATTTAGAAAAGGAATCAGCTACAACAACGCGGGGGCGTAGAGCGGTGTGTATGTGTAGAAGCAGATAGATGAGGGATTAAAACAAACCTGTAAAGTGCTGTGATCCCAAAATATGCAGTCATGTCCTAGTGCATGAACACCAGAGAGTGAAACTGACTAGGAAAAACAAGAGATGCTGGCCAACTTGTTTTCATTGTTCAAAGTGAATAACAAGCAAATGGTAAAATATGTAGTAGAAATAGTCAAGGAAAATCAAGCTGATAAGACTACCAAAGAATCTAAGGAGCTATTAGCAACAGAGATAAGGAAACTCATTTCTAACATATGAATTAAATGCTGACTGAGCCACCTTAGTGATCCTTTAGTAACATTTGGGATGTTAAGGTTCTTTAAATTCTTTCTAGTTGTGCGTCCTCTTTACCTACCTCTCACAGTTGCCATGCCATGCCCTCAAATCAGTTCCCCCTGCTACTGGTCACTCCATGGCCCTGCTGGAAGCTGCAAACAGCTGATTTCCTGCTCCTCCAATTTTGGGGAGAGATTGGGAAGGAGAAAGATGCAAGAGGTGGTTTATAATTCATTTGCATCAATTGGATTCAAAACTCTCTCTCACTCTCTGTGTATATATGTGTCTCTGTCTGTATAAATATAAATAAAAACTGCAACAAACAAACATTGTTTGTAAAAATCGGAAGTGGAGTTGCTTGAAACGCTTGGGCTATGTCTAGACTGCAAGCCTCTTTCGAAAGAGGCTCTTTCGAAAGATACTTTCGAAAGAGCCTCTTTCGAAAGAGAGCGTCTAGACTGCATGTTGAACGTTCGAAAAAGCGGCTTGCTTTTTCGAAAGAAAGCATCCAGTGAGTCTGGATGCTCTCTTTCGAAGAAGCCCTATTTACATTCAAGAACGCCTTCTTTCGAAAGAGGAACTTTCGAAAGAAGGCGTTCTTCCTCGTAAATTGAGGTTTACCGCCATCGAAAGAAAAGCCGCGTTCTTTCGATTTAATTTCGAAAGAACGCGGATGCAGTCTAGACGCAGGTGAGGTTTTTTCGAAAAAAGGCTACTTTTTTCGAAAAACCCCCTGAGTCTGGACACAGCCAAGGGGTCTAACACCAGGCTTTGTTTGAACACTTCAGGCAGGGGACTTTCATATCCTACACACAGTATGGACTTTCATATCCTACACACAGTATATGAAATAGTTATTAAGAAAAGTGTCTATTTTTAACAAAGGATGATTTCAGTTCTATTATTGATGTGTCTGCAGTGCACAGATTTCAGTGCTTGTCTCCTTATAGCCAGCATGACTCAGAACACTAGAGCCTGGAAACAAGACTCGAATTTCAGGGTCAGGGAGAGGGGACAGAAGGGAATGGTGAGGAGGAGCTGATCCTGTACCTGCCAGATTCAATGTGCAACTCAGACTGTGGACTGACTTTCCCTCAGATTGCCCCTGCTGGGGCAACCTCACTGGCACCGGTTCCAGCTACAGCAACACCCCAGTGCAAAACCTTCCAGATAAAATTCCTGTGTATTGTCCTCTGTTGCATGTTTGGCTCCTGGCTGGATTCAATGTGGGGTTTGAAAACTCCGGTTCATCCCTCTCCTTCTACCATCTTCCCCTTCCTGCCTTGTGACAATCTCACAGTTCCTTGTACGTGGCTTGGGAGGGGAGACCAATGTGTTTGTGTGTCAGACAGGGGTACATCCGGGGCTCCCTGGGAGGCTGGGCAGCGGTGTTCCCTCTATGATTTTCCATCCATGAGTGGAGTGAGTTTGTCTTGTGCAGCAATATGGGGGGGTCACGTGCTCCTCTTCGGATGTGGGGCACCCAGCAATTACTAACAAATATCTCTTGTACATTTTAAATGTTATGGAAAAAAGAATACTAAAACAAGGGATTATTAACAGCTTTAAATAACTTTATTTATTTGATTTCAGATTATTTATAGTTAATATTGCAACATTTTCAGTAGCCACGAAGGAAACTAGATGTCTGCCAAACAAAGGGAATTATAGTTCAGTCTAAAGTGTGAATTATAACAAGTTTCCTGATAATGTGACTCAGATTCCTACAACTGAAAACACATTGGGCTTCTTCACTGTCAACATCAAATAAACTATAATTATGAATAAAGGGAGATACCACAGCTATTGCTTTCCTGAGCAGTGCATTGCTTGATATGCGTGTTTGTTTACTGCCCTCATACATCTGCCTGACTCCATACATACCCCCACACACCCCTTTATCTATCCCTCTCTCTCGGAGACACACACACAGAGATACACACACCCTTTATTCATTGAATTTTGTGCTGGGGATTGAGTTTGCATCTCTGAGTCACATGTTTCAGTGATTATAGCTGATTTTGTAAGCAAGTAGTTTTTAAATTTGGGGGTGCACAAGATAAATCAGACACCTGAGAGGGGGTATGGTGGCCCTGAAAGGTTGAGAGTCACTGATCTAATAATAGTCCTTTTTTGGGCTCTTGAATTTGTGAATTACATGCTTGATGGTTTATATACTGATTTCTTCAGCTATTGTATACTATATCTTCCTCCATGTTGTGGTAAGTCAGTAGATTATGAGTTGAAAATATATTCAGAAAAGATACTATTTGTTTTAGATCTTTGATTGTAACTTTTGGCTATTTGAAAATGTTGCATTAAAAGTGTTTAGATTAAATATGATTTTTTTAAAAAAATTTAAAGGCAGGCAATCTAATTAAAATGAGAGAGACTACTGAGTTTGACATAATAATTGAAGAAATTCAGTCATTTTAATAGAACCAGTTCACGAATTAAAGGTGGTTAATTAAAGCAAAGAAAACAGGGAAACTCAAACCACAGTGCATTGAAGTTCAAGTAATGTCCTCATTGAAGTGCAAGTGATGACCTGCCTACCGGATCTGGAACCGAGGCTGGTGACACGGCCACAGCCGGAGCAAAGGGGACAGCAGGTACAGCCTGACCACGTGCGCCCCGGCTCCAGCCGGCTGCAAAGGGGATAGACGTTTGCCACCATGCAGCTTGCCAGAATCCACCAGGCCGCTGCTGCCACTACCACTCACCTTCTGTTCCAGCAGGAAAGTGAGTGGTGTCGAGTGCAGCTGCGTGGTTCTGCAAATGAGGGGGACGGGCCCAATTTTTTTGTGTGTGTGTGCGCGGTGGCACAGGTGCACAGCTTAGAGGGAACCCCTGGATACAACACTGTCCTGGGTTTGGCAGCGTAACTGCGAACTCTCCCTTCTCTAGCAACAGTGTAGAAAATGCTCTTCTCCAACTCCAGTTGGGAGCCAGACCTGTATGAATCTGGATCCAGAACTCACTCTTCACAGATACGTGTTTAAACCCTATTGTGTGTGTGGGTGATAGAGCTATAATTTTCCCTTATGCAGCGGCAGCTGGAGCCTGCACACTTCCAATGGAAAAAAGCAACAGGTGTAAAGCTTGTTTTGTATTTCTCCTGTGATGTGTGCAGCACTTTCTTAGTTCTTAATTCAGCAAAGCACTCGAGCACAGAATTAGATTTATCCTACTGAAGCATGAAGCATTGACTTCAGTGGGGCTTCAGCACATGCTCAAAGTTAAGCATAGGCTCAAGGGCTATGCTGAACAGAGGCGCTGTCCCGAAGTAAGGCTTTCGGCTGGGATTTCTAAAGGAGTTAGATGCCCAAGTTTAATGTCATTTGGGAACCATCTTGTTTTGTCTAGCTTGAAAATCCTAGCTGTAAGCATGTACTTAAGCATGTGCTTAACATTAAGTGCTTTGCTGCATGTGTTTGGATTTAACTAGTTTTCATGTCAATATTTCCTTCCCTGTCCTTGGAAGGAGAGCCTGCTTCTGTGTGTGGGCATAGGCACATGAGGAAGAACAAGTGGGCTGTAGCCTGTACTGTGAGAAAACACAAGAGATCATTTAGGGAAAAAAATATTGACTAAAATTGAACTAACTGGCTCTTTGTTTTAACTGTCACTTTTAATTCCATCCTTTAATTAGTAGTAGTGTTCCAAAATGTTTTGCCGCTGTGATGAGGGAATTTGTGACACCTGATAATTTAGCATTTTCACATCCGCACCCTCTAATTAGATATTTATCAGCCTTTGAAGGTCAGCCAGTAAAACTGTTACAAGGTAAGCTTTAAACTGAGGAAATTATCTTGTAAATGGGCATCAATATTTTCTTGTTCTTAAATCTTGTATGTGTTGCTGTCCTCACAAAAGATTTCAGAGCCAAAGTCTAGCATGCAAAGAATGCTGAGAGGGTTTTCAGCCACTCAGGAATATGTCTGCCTGTTTTTCCTTTAGTAATAGAGATATAGCCGTGTTAGTCTGGTCTTGCTGAAACAAAAGACAGGACTATGCAGCACTTTAAAGACTAACAAGATGGTTTATTAGGTGATGAGCTTTCGTGGGCCAGACCCACTTCCTCAGATCAAATTGTGGAAGAAAATTGGCATGACCAATACCAAAGGGATGCCAATTTTCTTCCACAATTTGATCTGAGGAAGTGGATCTAGCCCACGAAATCTCATCACCTAATAAACCATCTTGTTAGTCTTTAAAGTGCTTCATAGTTCTGTCTTTTGTTTTTCCTTCCTTGTGAAAGACACTCCTTTGTATTCTAAGTTGTAAAAGACAGCTTAGCACAGTTAACAACAGTCTTGTCTGCTTGTGTCTTTCACTGTGTGACAAGTTTTATACAATGTCTCTGCTACGATACATCTTTTTGAATGATTTCCTGAAGCAAGAATCCAAAAGCCCAAATCTGGATTAGCTGAGAAACCAACAATCACAACCCTATTTTAATAACGTGAATCATAGTAAGAGTGGAAAATCTATTAGGGGTAGTTTGCTTTAGATCTCACTAACAAAGGTGTAATTCAGTCATTTTCAAAACGTGGCTGATAGAGAACTGACAGATCACATGTTGGATGTCCTTGCTTGAACATGCTAAATAACATCAATCTCAAAATACACACACACACGTCTCAGTTATCACTTTTTCCTTGTCAGCAATTCCTGTAGTTGCCACAAAGCTGTGCCACAGTCATAAACTGGGGGAACAAGTTCAAGAGGTTTGTGCTGTTAATTTGTGGCCAATGCCATGGCAAAGTTTGAGAACTCTGAGATAAATTCCTTGACAGCAGTGGGATTACCCTTGATTTTTAGCAGTGTAGTGGAGAGAGAAACTGGTGCAGGGAGTTCTTTGCATACCTTTATGGGTGAGTGGCTTTTATTTTGTCTGAATAGTTCCTAAAGGAACTAAGTCTGTTTCTTTTAGTGTAAACTGTAACATGCTGTATTGCCAGGGGACAGCAGGAGAAGATGTTACTATAGGGTGATCTCAGTTCAATCCAATACAGTGGTTACAGGTTTACTGCAACTCTCTCTCACCCCCTGGGAATGGCCCCTGTTTGCAAGGAAGAGGGACCATCCTGGACAGTTTACTATGTTGGTCCCAGGATATGAGGCAAGTACTCTGCTGTAGTGCTCTGCTAAGATAAGCAGCACAGAGCAGAGAATTACTCTGCCCAGGGAAGGCAGAAAGGTTTAGTGGACAGGGCACTAGAGTAGAAGTTAGGAGACAGGGGTCTACCAGTGTCAGGCTGTGTCAGTCCTATACAGCCTCCTCCCCCTTTGCCTGGCTTGCTTACTTACACCAGTGGCGTGCAACCTACAGCCTGAGGGCCACATGAGGCCCGCCAGACATTTTGTTTACTGTTGCCCATGCACACAGTTCTCACATTCCACTTCTGTCTGTCCATGTTTGTTTTTTTCCCCTACAGGTATAACTAAAGTGATGCACACCTAAAGCCAGGGCACGTCAAGAGAGGCTCATGCTGACTGCACGCAACATTGACTGAGAGAGCCGTGTGCTCCCTCTGCACCCAATCAAAGTGCTGCTACAGTTCAATGGGCGCACCCTTCAAATTCTAGGTACACAAGCGCAGTGAGCAAAACTATCCTCTCCCAGAAGACTGTCTTGGTTACAGTCCTGCTGCCCACTGAGATGAAGGAGGGCCAGTCATGTGGCCCACTCAACTAGCTTAGGTTGCCCATCGCTGGCCTTGCCCTAAAGTGATTACAGTCTCTTGCTAGGTGTTTGTGCAGTGCCCGGCATAATGGATCTTGTTTTGGAGCCTCTGTACACTAAATGGAATGCAAATAATATTCAACATGTGCTTTGGGAGGTGGCCACGCTGCACTTTTATCAGTAGGAAAGCGAGAAAATCCTTCCCCGCCTTCAAAAGACACCAACGGCTTGTGCCCACATACTGTTAATTGAGTCTTTTTATATATTTTTTTCTGGATATAGAAATAGGATACCCAATCTCATGCAATATGCTTTCATAATGCAGTGAGGTATTTGGGAAGGGCCAACATAATTTTCAATTGTAGCTGTGAGAAATCTCTGTTCTCTTCACACCACTCTGTTTGGTGGTCCAAAGCCCACTGAAGTTAATGGTAAGATTCCCCCTTCAGGGAGCTTTGAATCCATTCTCTGTTGCTTTATGCATATTTATTCTTAAAGGAACGTGGTGGTGGTTTTAATCATACAGGTTTGACTTGTGCTCAGAGAAATAATTTCCCTCAAATCACTTTTGTGCCCTTTTACTCCTCTCGGTCCCTAGAAGAGATACAAATAGCTATGGCTTTATCTTGGATGGAGAGGACTCTCTCTGATGGCTCTGACTTTTTAACCATAACTCTCAGGCGCAAGATAAACAGGAGTGACAGAGAAGACGGGCATTCGAGTGAGGTAATTTTTTTACAACCTACAAGTTTTAGTGAGGTCGGCAGAAAAAATAGTGAATGTTTGTCAGTCTGTTAAAGTTCACTCCAGGCCAGAAGTAAATTCTTGATAGAGAACACAGGGCATTTAGAAAGCCAAGGCGACAGCTGCCATAGAAATACTTCAGACAGATACTCTGACAGACATTGCTGCCCAGGCAGTATTCTCAGGGAGCGTTGTATTGCATGTGTGAGTGGTTTAGAACACAATCCTCCATACTCTGGATTGGTGGTGGGGGGGGGGGGGCGCTACTTCTGCTCCTCTAAGAACGACACATAGTGGAGGGCATGATGAAGGCATGTCACTGAGGCTAGTTCACTCTGGACAGTCACCAGCCCCTGGAGAGAGTTGCTGAGACTGGTTCAACCTTGGGCTTTTGGCATAGAGACCGTGGTGAAGCTGACACTGGGTTGTCTTTTGGTCCGGGCCCAGGGTGGGGGCAGGAGGCACAATAACTAGGGGAAATGTCGGCGAGATTGTGGCCTACTAGGTAGGGGAAACTCCTGGTATGTTTAGTGAGTGTTTAAATGTGTATTATTCCAGCAGTTCTCAAACCCTCTCCCCCCACTCCCTCCTTTCCTCCCTTTGCAGCAAGGAGCTCGTGCTGATGCTCCAGCCTCATGCCTCCTCCCTCACAGTTGAACTCCAACACTGGCTTCCCACTGGGGGGAAGGCCCCGAGCCTCCCCATCGGATGTGGCTCGTGGGGAAGAAGCAGAGCCAGAAGTGGCTCCCCACGCGGCCACTCCCCCCCCCCCCCCCCCACGGCTGGGGGAACAGCAGCGCACGGACGTGCTGCCTGGAGGCTTTCCCTGCCGGCCAATGGGAGCGGCGGGAGGCCTGGGATATGGTGCTTGGGAGCGGCACAGGATGCAAAAGCAAGTAAGTGTCTCCTCCCACCCCCTTATGCCCAGACTTTGCACCCCCAGCCAGCTCCTGCACCCTGGCTCCTGGCCAGACACCCTACTTCTACCCTGCTCCCACCCAGACTTTGTACCCTCACCCCCTTCTGCACCCCACGTCCCACCCAGATCCTGCACCCCCATCCCTATCCCACTCATCACGGGCAGCCCTTCCTACACATTTTTGGCCCCATCCCAGAGCCTAAGGGGGTCCATAAAATCCACTAACCCCAGAAGAGTAAATCTGGGTTATGGGGAGTCCTGCACCTCAGTGTACCCTGTCTCTCCCCCTCTCCCCATGGGGCTGCGGTGTCTCAGTTGGGGGCCACATCAGTGAGGGTTGGGGGGTTTTTGGAGGAGTTTTTTTTTTTTTTTTTTGCTTCTCACTTGTGTGTGATTCACTAACTGATTTTTCTGTGGGTCAGTGGCCCCCTGACCCAAAAAAGGTTCCCCTCCCTGCCAAAAATAAAGAAAACATTGAAACCTTTTGTGTCGAACATAAATTCATACTTTATTTTATTTAAAATGAAGTTTGAGAAACGAACACGAGAAGGTTTAAAATGCTTAATCTGTTTCATAATTTAAATTAAACTGTTCTCCCTAGCTGCAGCACTAGCAAAATGGCTCGGGCATAATTATGTAATTAATGGTGAGTTTCCATTAGCAACTGATGGTCCACGGAAAGGTTTGCATTGAGCCAGGTGGTTCATGGGCCAAAAAGTTTGAGAACCACAGTTTCTCTTGGGACATTGGCTTGTAGGCTGACTGGCTTGCTGGGGATATCGCAGTGTTAGGTAGGGGCTGTATAGCTTATGACCCCCAGTCAGGAGGGAGTGGAGTAGGGTTGTAAGCGACTAGTCGAGTAGTTGACTACCCAATAAGCGTATCACTTATCACTACTCAACTAGTCGGTTCCCCTTCCCCCCCAGGAACTGGTGCTGGGGGTAACTGGCTTAAAAGCTGGTTCCCCCCAGCACAGTCTCCGTGGGAGTTTATGGAAGGCAGAGGCACAGAGGGGGACTGAGCATGTTCCGGGAATCAGTTGTCCCAGGTCATGTCCGGTTCCAGAAGCTGCACCTCTGCTTTTGAAATGTAGCAAGAACTGCCCATAGATCTTGCTACATTTCAAAGGTAGACATGCAGCAGACGGGACCCGGCGCAAGGGTATCCCCACTCACCCTGGGTTCCCCGCTGCGCCTCTGCCTCCTCTTTTGCGTTCCCTGCTGCGCCTCTGCCTCCTCTGTGGGGTTCCCTGCTGCGCCTCTGCCTTTGAAATGTAGCAAGAGCCCCGGGCAGCTCTTACTACATTTCAAAGGCAGAGGCGCAGCGGGGATAACGCACGCCCTCTCCCTCCTTATTGACTAGTCCATTAAGTGCTTAATTGAAATGTAACATCCCTAGACGATGGCAGGCCCAGAGACCAGTGACAGCTGGAGTCCTGAGACAAGACTGAGCACTCCTGAAATGGACCACAGAGGGGGAATACTAGTGAGGATGGAACACCAAGTGCACCCACATCGAATGGCTGATAGGGGGCAAGGAGTCTGATTCTCGCCTTCCCCATAGTTAATGGTGGCAATTGACCCAAGGTAGCTCAACAGCTATTGCTTTGTACCTAACTCTCTGCCTGAGTGATCAGCTGATGGACACGCTTGTGCAGGTCCAGCCACATTGAAGATCTTTCCCTTTTATTGTGGCAATGACACTTGCTACAGTTTAACATTGTGAAACTCTAATTGCAAGTTACCTATAGTGATTGCACAGATACTACTAGTGCTTTACACTAATAGTGAGACATCTATACAGTCTGATCATTTTGCTAGTGTTTTTTTCCCAACCTAGGCTAACATAAATCAGCAAACAGTTGTGGGAATAAAGCTTACTGTGTTGCCTATGGCAGGAGGTAGCTAGCTTAGAAGAACTCAGCTCTGCCTGTAATTAGTTTATTCCTTAATGTTTGGGAATTCATTGACGCAGCCACAGGAGGTACAATTGAAAGCTACCTGAACATATGGCACTGTGATAATGCAAATTCAGTTTCTTAGGAAAGAAAAACTCCTTGTGAGTTTTGTGTAATGTTGCAATCGCATGACCTGTGATGCAGCCATTGTTTTCTATTGTTTCATTTCAGACACTTTGGTCTATGCCTCTGATGTACTGAGTTTGTAGTTTTTTTAGACAGAATTACATATTTATCTGGGTCTATTATGGTAATCCTTCTCATAAAGTGTTCCCAGAAAGCCTTAATCTGTTCAACAAGTGATAGCTATTCATAGTCAATGTTTGAATACTCTTAAAAGAGAAGTCCCTTGTTGTTACTCCAATACACACATAAATATAGGGCTACATTTTAAGGCCCTCACTCAGCAAGGGACTTGAGCACAGGGCATGTCTACACTGGGGAGTCATTTTGAAATAATTTCTCTTATTTTGAAATAACAAGGCGAGCATCCATACTGCCAAGTCTGTTATTTCGAACTAGTGGGCTTGTTATTTCAAAATAGTAACTCCTGGTTGAGAAGAGGAATAACCTAAGTAATTGATAGGAGTATGTATAACTAAGCATCTGAGTTATGTCGTTGATGTCACTGGAATTGTTTGGGTGCTTAAAGTCATGCAATGCTAACATATCTTGCTGACTCTGGGCCCAAAAGAGTTTCTGAAAAAGCCCAATATTTATCATGCGCCCCTTTTCGCATCTACAAATTCATGTGTACATTTGGTAATTTGGTAATTATCAAGGACTTACTTATTCTGTGTTTGCAAAGACAGGTCTTTCCATGTGCAAATAGGTGCACTCCAAGCCTTGCGAGTACATTTTCAGGATGTTTGCAGTGTTTGGAAATGTTCCTTTCTGAAATGTGACCTCAACTACAGCTGGTCATTGTTAAAGACAGATAACCTGGTTTAAATGAAATAAGAACCAATTCAAACCATTGCTGATTCAAGCCATTGATTGATCAAAATATTTTTGTTTTAAGTTCAACAAAACAAACAAGCAAGCAAAGAAAAATTGTCACTGTATGCTTTAATTTTGACTAGTCTGGAAGTTGAAATAACACAACGGGGCTATTCTTGTAGTATTTCTGACTTTTATTTAAAACCAGAACAAGCCTGGAAATATTGCCTAAAACCTTGAGAGATTTCCCAAGTCATCCTAGAATTTCAAGCCTTAGTTATATCAAACTTCCATCCTTGGCTATATCAACCAATACTGTAATGTTCTATAGTATCACAAAGCAAGTGTATGAGCTAATGACTTAGACACAAAAGCGAAAAACTAGGAACTCCTGAGTTCTAAAATCTGGATAAGTCACTTTATTTTTCTGCCTCCATTTCCTTATGGCTACGTCTACACTGGCCCCTTCTCCGGAAGGGGCATGTAAATTTCACCAGTCGTCGTAGGGAAATCCGCGGGGGATTTAAATATCCCCCGCAGCATTTAAATAAAAATGTCCGCCGTTTTTTTCCGGCTTTTAAAAAAGCCGGAAAAGAGCGTCTACACTGGCCCCTATCCTCTGGAAAAAGTGCCCTTTTCCGGAGGGTCTTATTCCTACTTCGAAGTGAAATGGAGGTATTTACCTCATAATAATATTGGTGTGATTGACTGGCCAATGTTTGCACATTGAAGATGTTAATATGCCAAAAGTTACTATATACAATCCAATCATCTCCCTCTCCTCTTCAGGCCTTACCCATGGTCTGACAAACTGAGATTGCAAAAGACATTGTGTGTTTATATGTTCTTCTGATGAGCGGGACTTTGGGAGCCTGGGGACCACTGTTGGAAGATTAAACATCTGGTTGCTATTTCATATGTGCATTGCACTACTTTTCATACAGACAGCAAAAGTCAGATAATATAATTTCCTAGAAGGTCCCTAAACATGGGAGGAGTGGTTTGCCAAAACATTCCCTCCTAGCTCTAAGCCCATGGCCAGAATTCTGCACTCTGTGATGGGCGCTTCAGTGGCTCTCATTTTGTGGACGAGTAGGCTGGGAAGTCTCCTCCCTCTGTTGCAGAGTGTCTTTGGGTCAGTCCCAGTGGCAGTGTAAAGTGCTGCTCACTTCGTACGATTCAATCTTAGGCCTTGTCTACACTGTCCTACAGCTCGGACTATCGAGGGATGAAGTGCAGTGCATGAAGTGCTGCTCTGTAACTCTCTCCCCTGTGGACGTGGTGGGTGTGAGCAAAGAGCTTCTTGCTTTGCGTTACAGAGGTCCTCTTCAAACAGTCGGCACTTAGACGAAGTAGGCAGATCCTCTTTGTTTTTGCTTGCAGACCCCTCGTATTTGGTGGCATTACAGTGCAACCTTCTGTGCTCTGCTTTTCTCACCCTTCTAGTAGGGATGTAAAATTCTGATTAAAATTTGCATCGACTATTTGATTAGTCAATAAGGGCTCCTCTGCCTTTGAAGTGTAGCAACAGCCTTAAGGCTGTCGCTACACTTGAAAGGTGAAAGCACTGTGGGGAACACAGGCCAGAGGGGGACTCAAGCAGTCCTCCGCTGGCCCCGTGTTCCCTGCGGCTTTCAAAGCAGCAGCACAGCATGGAACCTGGGGTCAGTGGGGGAGTCCTCAGCTTATCCTGGGCTGCATACGGTGCTGCCACTTTGAAATGTCGCATGCAGGCCGGGGCTAGGTGTGGACTCCAGGCTGCATGTGGTGTTTCAAAGCGGCAGTGCTGCGTGGAGCCCAGGGCCAGCTGGGGACTCCCGCACTGACCACAGGCTCCACACGGTGCTGCCGCTTTGAAGCATCCCCATCTCTTCCCCCACCCTAGCTGCCTCTTTCTGATAGAGGCAGGAAGTGGAGGGGAAGGGGGAGAAGTGACTAGTCAACTAGCCTGTCAATTATCCGATAAGTATTTATCGGATAGTTGACTAGTCGGTCACACCCCTACCTTCCAATACAAATTGTGGGGCAGTGTTGATGTAACGTTCAGTACCAGGATTTTCAGACTGTACAGGGATGCACTGACTCTGCTCCCTTTAAAGTCAAAGGAGACTTTTACCTCTGACTTCAGTAGCAGACTGCTAAGCACGTCTGAAAGTGTCACCCTTTATTTTTAAAACAAGGGTCAAGGCTTTCCTTGTTTATAATAACTGGCGATTCGAAACTGTATAATTTTGCATTATAATTATCTGCCAAGTGCCTTAGGAGGCATTGCAGACAAAACAATCTGTACTGTGGCCTGACAGCATCACAGGTAGTGTGAGCCAATGGCCAAATGGCCAGCGTTATCTGTTTGTCACATCACAGTGAGTAATCTTGGTCTGACATCTCTGCTCTGCCTAGCTCCTAAGTAAATACCATCAGGAAACAGTGATGGGAGGGCATGTTTCAAGGGCAGAACTGAAAATATCTTGCAGTCCCTGGAACATTGCAGAGTTCAAAAGGGACCAAGGAGACAGTAGCAGCTATTGTAATTCAACCAGCATCAGCAGAAGCAAAGAAATGTCAATGCACCATTTCTGAGTGCAATTGAGCATGGGGATAGCTTGACCCTTCTGTCACCGACTCAGAGTTAAGATAGAATGATTTAAACAAAACGCAGTCTGAGTTGTATCTCTCTGGTGGCTGGCTTAGACAGCAGACACAGTTAAAACCTTCCCCTGTCTTTTGACAATGGATGGAATACTCCGAGTCTCTAGCAATTGTTCTCTAGAATGACCCTGGTTCAGCCCTTGCCTACGGACAGTGAAGTCCATAGGACATCCCCCTGTGCTAAAGCATCTAGAGGTATAGGGAATATCTCCCCTCCTAGTAAAAGAAGTAAAGGGAGTCTCTTTAAACCAGGCATGGGCAATAATTTTTAATGGGGGGCTATTCCAAGATTTTGGGAAGTGGTCAAGTGCTGCACTTCTCTGGATAGGGCATGGGGTCTGGGACCGTGGGTGGGGAATAGAAAGCAGCTTCAGATAGAGGACTGGGGTGCAGGAGGGAGTGTGGGGTCTGAGAGGGAGTTTGGGTGAAGGGGGGTTATAATCTGGGGCAGGGGCATAGGGTGCAGGGTCTAGGAAGAGGGTGTGGGTGCAGGAGAAGATTCTGGCCTGGGGAGGGGTGTTGGAGGGGGTGCAGGATCTGGGAGGGAGTTGTGACCTGGGAGAAGGGGGCAAAGGAGGGTGTAGAGAGTTTGAATGGTGACATAGGGCACGGGTTTGGGGGGCAGGGGCAGGGAGGGGTACAAGCACAAGGAAGGGTTCTGGCCTGGGGAAGGGTGTTGGAGGGGGTGCAGGGCCTGGGAGGGAGTTGTGACCTGGAGGAGGTGGGGAGCGGGGATACAGAGGGTTTGGGTGGTGGCTGTGGGGAGAGAGGGGGTGGGGTGCCAGAGGCAGGCTCTGGCTGGGAGATGCTTATCCAGGCGGCTCCCAGCCAGCAGCTCTGCAGACTCCCTGCCTGTGGGCTGCTCCATCTGGCTCTGCTACAGCACAGGGAGGGTGGGGGGGGGGGGGGGGGGGGGGAGAAAGGCAGCTGCATTCGCTGACCCTGCCTTCAGCAAAATGTCTCAGCTCCTATTGGCAGGAATCTGGCCAATGGGAGCTAGAGGATTTTGCTAGGGGTTGGGGACAGTGAACAAAGTTTTCTTCTCCCTGCCCGGCTTGCAGAAGAATCAGCAGCCTGCTCTGCAAAGCAGCTGCCCCTGCTCTGCAATAAGGGAGCCAGGAAGGTGGTTGCAGGCCAGATCCGGTGGCTTGGTGGGCCAGATCCGGCCCGCTCGCCGCCTTTTGCCCCCCCTGCTTTAAATAGTACCCAGGGTCCTGGAGCTTGTTTTTATGTGTTGAGGAAAAGAATGAGGCCGTTTGCTGGGCCTCCCCTTGACAAAAATAGCCGTTCTTTCTGGGCTGGAATCAATGCCCATTGACGTGAGGGGAAGACTTGCAACTGCTTCACTGAGCACTGCATCCAAGTCATCCCTTATGTACCATCCAGCGAGCCCCCAGGACATCTGCGCGCGCCTGCTTTGTAATACTCTCTGCCCATCTGGGCTTCAGAAACGTTTGCTGGCTGCTCCCTGCTCCCCCCTTCCAGTGCTTGGTACCCAGAGACGAGACAGTGTTGTGCAGTCAGCATCCGTGGCATGGTGACAAATTCCAGTATCCTGCTTACAGCAGCCAGCGATAAGTGGCTCATTTCATGAAAAATGAATGCGGGGAGAAGAGGGCAGGGGGATGCCCTAGATCATGCTCCTAAAATGAGCCTGACCAGGAAGGCACCGAGACAGAAAGCTTTTATTAGCAGCACTCTGCTCTGTCTGGCAGTTAGAGAGCGATGGGTGATTTCTCCTGCCTTTTACAGCTTGCAAAAAATGTAATAACCATACACCCCAAGCTGCATATTTGAAACACTTTCCACCTCAGCATTTCACCTGACCCCTGGATTCTGCTTCTAGGAAAGTGGTTGAAAGTAAAACCTTTCCCTGAAACCGAATTTCATCCCTCGTTAATATTGGTGAGCATTGCCAGAAACACTGTTGCCATTTTTGGGAGGAAGCCTTTCTCTCTCCTTTCAGGTTTTCTTCTCTGTTTCAATTGGCAGCGGTGGAACATGCTCCTATAGGCCTTAGACCCGTATACAGACAGTAAAGTAAATTGAAAGAATGCAGCAGTTTTTTCAACCGTGGAAAATCTCGTTTTACGAGGAAGAACGCCTTTTCTTGAAAGCGCTCTTTTGAAAAAAAGTGCTGTGTCATGCAAACTGTGCTTTTTCAAAAGAGAGCATCCAGACGGCCTGAGTGCTCTCTTTCAAAAAAGCGACTTGCTTTTTCGAAAGTACTGCTTGTAGTCTAGATGTTCTTTTTCGAAAGAGGCTTGAGTCTAGACGTAGCCATAGTGAGATAAATGGATCAGGTAGCTGTTGTTAGGTCTTCAGTGGAGGGAGTCCAGATTTTTGCTGGAGTATCAGATGTTAGCTGGAAACAGCTAATTAAATGTTCCCTCAATCTATGCAGCACTCACACGGATCAAAGAAAGAACGAGCTGTTTATAGAATCTGGACACCTCCCCAGTTGCAAGGGCTAAGAATTATATTCCATTAGAAGCTACAACAGAGGATGGTTTTTATTTATTTTTGCAGTATCTCTAGAAAACAATACCAAGGAAAACCATTTGTAGCGGAAGATGCGATGCAAAGGACTGAATCTAGATGATTAGTATTAGGAAACTATCAAAAGCCAAAGGAATGAAAATGAATGGATATTCCTACATACACGCTTTTCACCTGAATGATAAAGTCTTTGAGGGAAGCAGTTTGTTGAGCCAGCATGTTGTTTTCTATAATTGATAGAATGAAATCACAATGGCAGGTGATCAATATTTTCCAGAGTCTGTAGACCAAATTCTCAGCTGGAATAAATCGGTTTCTCTCCACTGAGGTTAATAGAGCTGCATTACTTTATACCGCTGAAGCTAGAAACTGCTGTGAGCCAAGCATTTCCCAACACTGCATCGTTCCAGTTCATGACTGACAGCACAGGAAGCAACAAGAAGGAAAGGGCATTGTCTAATTGAAACAGGAGGGACAGCCTGGACTTATGAGACAGCTTAGTCCCCATGGAACTCTCCAGCCTGGACTGTCTCTCACAGTGCTTGGCTAGTAACAAACAGCAGATCCCTGCTGGAGCTGTTATCACTCAGCACAATAACTTCCTGTGGAGTCCCCAGCTTGCCTGAATGCTCCCGGAGCCACTCGAATGAAAGGCACCAGGCAAATCCTTTCACCTCCCAGCCGTGTACCTCAGAAATATAGTGCCAGGCACTGCTCAAGATGAACATTGCAAATACAAAAAACAGGACTATGTAGCACTTTAAAGGCTAACAAGATGGTTTATTAGGTGATGAGCTTTTGTGGGCCAGACCCACGTCCTCAGATCAAATAGTGGAAGAAAATTGTCACAACCACTATTTGATCTGAGGAAGTGGGTCTGGCCCACGAAAGCTCATCACCTAATAAACCATCTTGTTAGTCTTTAAAGTGCTACATAGTCCTGGTTTTTGTTTCAGCTACACCAGACTAACACGGCTACATTTCTATCACCATTGCAAATACAGTAATCAGTCCTCCACTTTATGAATGGAAAGTGGATATCCACCAGCCTTTGCAAACCTGAGTAATTTATCAGACACTTCAGGCAACCTCACTGGCAAAGATAAATAGTTAAGCAAATGTATTGACTACAAAAGATAGATTTTAAGTGACTATGAGCGACAAGCAAAAAGTAAGTGTTATTTACCAAAAGAAATAAAATATAAGTATGCAGTCTAAACCAGTGGTACATAGCTCATTGGAGTAAGCCACTGGCAGCCTATTGGACAGGTTGTTTACCTTGGGTATGGCAGCCAACAGGTCCCGTAGGTTGTGATTTGCTATTCCCAGCCAATTGGAGCCATAAGAAGTGGCATGGGTTAAGTAGATTTGCTGACTGCTGCTTCCTGCAGCTCCTGTGGACAGAATAGCGAGCCATGGCACCATTAGGTCATTCATCCCCCTGAATTTGGCACTGGAGATTTTGCATCTACACAGTGGTTTAAGATAACTGATTCAACTGTAAGACCTTTGCACTGAAAACTATACGCATCCAGAAAAGTCCGAATACGCTCAGTGTTATTAGACACAAATGTTAGAAACAGCTTGTAATCAAATTGGTATTTCTTTTGTGTTTAAGGCTCTCCTTTACCCTTCCTCCTCCCACCACCATCTTTACTACCTCTCGATAGGCTGTTGTAGGCAGCAGTCTATAGCACAAACAGTTTACATTTATAGCCTCTTTCTGGCATGTACAAGGCAAGCATGTGTTTCTACTGCCTTCAGCTAGGAAAGAACTTGTTGCAAGACTCCTCACTACTTCCCCTCTTAAAATGGCATTTTGTGTGGCATGAAATCAAAGTGCCTGTGACTTGATACCCTCTGCATGAATGGAGAGAGAGAGACTTCAAGGTGGGGGAGATGACTCATTTATGTTTCTTCCCCCCACGTGAATGAATGCAGTCAGTAGCGTGGTTCCTGAAGGTGATGCTCTGCTCTCTTAAAGATGACATAGCAGCTAATGGCTCTTGCCATAAATCTTAAATCTCCCTCAAGAGGCTCTCGATATTAGATATTTAAATTCCAAAGGGCTTAGGGAAGAATTTCTGATCCCATTTTTTAAAACTTATTGTATATCTTTGGAATAGTCTCTTCCCTTCACCTCTTGTCCTTTTAAATATTTTCTATCTAAGCTTTTCTTTAATGTCTGTGTGTCGTGAAAAAATGCAGCAAAGCAAATGTGGATGGATCAAATCTGAAAGAATTTTAATTGGGTGAGCGATACCCATCAATTTTTGCATCAAATGCTCACCTGAGTATTATTACACCTTGATATCAAAGATGCCCTGTCTGACAGTTTCACCACCATGGGCAAATGCTATTGGTAGGTTCCTCTGAATGTCCAGGAAGGTCACTTTCTTTGGACCATGTGTTCTCCTGCAGTGCCCTTATCATTTGGGAAGACAATGCAATTATTATTGTAATTTAGTATGTGTCTGCCTGTAAAGGTTTCTTCATTACACTACCCAGACTTGATTCTAAATGGAAGTTCCTCTCAGCTCTCCATTATTAAAGGAGTTTCAAAGGCAATGGGGATGGATAACTGTATCATCTATATATTTTTAATGTCTTCTGGAAAACTCCTTGTAAAGGTAATTCTTCCAAATAGGTTGATTTCCCCTCTGAAATATTTTCAATAAATTAAGTCATCAAAGCATTCCAGTTAATTTTTTCTTTTTTTTTTAAAGGCTTCTGTGGTCCCAGGGCCTATTACTAATGTCTCCAGTATTATTGCTTGCTTTCAGACAGCCTGCAGTGTTTTGGAGGGGATGGCGAAGGAAAAAGAAGAAGGGAAGAGTTGCGCTTTCATTATCTTGTTAAATGTTGAGATGTCAGATTTCTTATTCTGATTGCCTTTTGGACAGAGCAGATGTTCTTATCTTGCATGCTGATTAGAAAAGGTTACCTTCAACTTAGTGCATACAGAAAACGTACTAACTTTTCTTTGCTGTTTCAGGACAGTTTTTCTGAGATGGCTGATAGGGCCACACATTTACCTGTATCCTTGCCGACAATTGCCATTATCAGCATCACCGGTCTTTAATAGTAGAACTAGCAGCGTTCGGGTGAAACCCTGGCTTCATTGGAGTCAGTGGGATCTTATCGATACTACTGACTTCGGTGATCTGTGGCCAACGGGAGCTGGAAGTGTCCGTACCTGCAGATGTGCAGGTAAATAAAGTGCTGGCGGCCTGCCAGGGGCTAATTCTGGTGAACCAAATTCATTCACGTTTCTTTGTTGCTGTGCCGATCAGGCTCAGTGTCGAATGTGAAAGTGTAACCAACAGCGGGGAGCTTTTTCGGCAGATCCTGTACTCCTCATTTTTCGAAAAAATGATTAAATGGGTAACCTAATTTGAGCATTAACAATAGCGGTATTAGCACCCCACCTTACTGAGCATCGGAGAGGGAGCTGGGAACTCCTGAGATATTGTAACATGGTTAGGATAATAAAATAATGATTCTCTTCCTGACGTGCTCTCTGTAGCTTTGCACACTTCGTCTCATGAGAACTGTCATGCTGAAGGAGGGTTCTGGTCTGCCTGATCCTATCTCTTGTCTCTGACAGCCACCGGTGCCAGATAGCTTCACAAGATGTAACTCTCTTCCTGCAGGATGGCTAGTGATGAAATAACATTCCCATCTATGGTGGAAGATTCTTCCTGCCCTCAGTTGATATGCAGTTGGTTTATGTCCTGAAGCAAGAGGGTTTGCTTCCTTGATCCTATCTAAGGCAACTGCAGAGAGTCCTCTGTCATTTATCTTGTCTTCAATTTTGCTATCCAACTAAGCTCTTTGCCCCTCTGATGCTTTGTAGCAAGGATATGCACCATTTAAAAAAATCACCCTTTTATCAGTTTTTAAATGAATTGCCTTTCACTAGTCTCAGGCATCCCCTTACTCTTCTATTCTGAAAAAGCATATACAGGAGCCCCTAATCTCTGTCCCAATTGCTATTTGATGCCCCTTGTTCTCGCGTCCCCTCACCATATCTCTTTAATCTTCCCTTCTATGGACGTTTTTCCATACTCGTTCTTACCAGGCCCCCTCTCCTCCAATTCTGCTGTACTCTTTTGAAATGAGGTGAGCAGAGCTGAGCATACGA
This sequence comes from Pelodiscus sinensis, assembly GCF_052426305.1. NCBI lineage: Eukaryota > Metazoa > Chordata > Testudines > Trionychidae > Pelodiscus > Pelodiscus sinensis. The sequence goes on from NC_143055.1 coordinate 125,403,213, forward strand.
TTGATTTATATATTAGCATTCATGCCATTTTCAGTGTTACACTCACTCTCAATATTTTGTTTTCCCTCTTTGCTCACTGCTGGATTTTAAGCATGAATTTTCACTGCGTGGGCCACAATGATGCCTAGGTCTCTTTCCTCATAGACTCATAGACTTTAAGGTCAGAAGGGACCATTATGATCATCTAGTCTGACCCCCTGCACAGTGCAGGCCACAGAATCTCACCCACCCCCTCCTAGAATAATCCTCTCACCTATCTCAGATACTGAAGCCTTCAAATACTTTGAAGACCCCAAGATACAGAGAATCCTCCAGCTGTGACCTGTACCCCATGCTACAGAGGAAGGCGAAAAACCTCCAGGGCCTCTGCCAATCTACCCTGGAGGAAAATTCCTTCCCGACCCCAAATATGGCGATCAGCTAAACCCTGAGCATGTGGGCAAGACTCACCAGCCAGACACCCAGAAAGTTCTCTATAGTAACTCCTATCATCCCTCTATTGACCTATTTCCCACTCATAATGAATGGTCAATTAGTTACCAAGATCATGTTATCTCATCAAACCATCCCCTTCATAAACCCATCGGCTACGTCTACACTGGCATGAATTTCTGAAAATGCTTTTAACGGAAAAGTTTTCCGTTAAAAGCATTTTTGGAAAAGCGCGTCTAGATTGGTAAGATGCTTTTCCGCAAAAGCACTTTTTGCGGAAAAGTGTCCGTGGCCAATCTAGACGAGGTTTTCCGCAAAAAAGCCCCGATCGCCTTTTTCACGATCGGGGCTTTTTTGCGGAAAACAGTACTATGCTGTCTACACTGGCCCTTTTGGGCAAAAGTCTTTCGGAAAAAGACTTTTGCCCGAACGGGAGCAGCATAGTTTTTCTGGAAAAGCACTGATGATTTTACATGAGATAGTCAGTGCTTTTCCGGAAATTCAAGTGGCCAGTGTAGACAGCTGGCAAGTTTTTCCGGAAAAGCTGCTGATTTTCCGGAAAAACGTGCCAGTCTAGACACAGCCATCTAGTTTAATCTTGAAGCCAGATAGGTCTTTTGCCCCCACTACTTCCCTTGGAAGGCCGTTCCAGAACCTCACTCCTTTAATGGTTAGAAACCTTCGTCTAATCTCAAGTCTAAACTTCCTACTAGCCAGCTTATATCCATTTGTTCTTGTGTTTCCTGAATAGCTCTTGTTCTTTCCTGAATAGTTATTAATTTAGAACCCAACAATGTGTCAATAAATCCAATTTTCCTTCCACAGGTGTGTTGAGCAGATTAATTAGTTACTTACATAGCACTCTACAGCTATTAAGTACAGGTTGGATCTCCCTGGTGCGGGACCCTCGGGATTTGACCATTCTTGAACGAGGGGATTTGCCAGACCAGGAGAGGTCCCCTTTCACTGGCTTCTGAGACCCCCACCCATCCCCCCTGCCGGTTGGTTCCAGGCTCGGGTTCTGGCCCTGGCCTCATTGCTGCTGGGCTTGGGCACAAGGCCCCTTGCTGCTAGCCCAATCAGGGTTCCCCAGCTGCTACCGGCTCCACTGCCACCTGGGCCAGAGCTCCCCATTGTGCTGCCTGACCCTCCACCATGGGGCTCCCTCTCAGTCCTCGGTGTCCCTGCTGTGCTCCCAGCCTCACTGCCAGACCTCCCTGCCCCCGGGTTCTGTGGTCCAGAAACATTGGTGGTTCTGCCAGACCATGGATGTTGCTGGACCAGAGTGTCCTGGTTTAGGGAGGCACAGCCTGTATTATAATGTTAGAGGTAATTAAGAGAGGATTTTTAGTTTTCATGGCTTTTTTGGCACTATAGTTTGCCTAGAAGCTGATATGTCAAAATATGTCAAAATATTTGCAATGTATTCCACTTCCTACTGGAGCGCTAAGAACTGCAATGTTCACTTTCACTGTTATCCAGACTAATTTGCATAAAGTGAAACTTTTTTGTTCTTCACTTAATTGCAAAACCAATTTGCATTGGGCACAAACACAATTCTGTTTACAAATAAGAGGTTTTATATTGGCACGATTACTCGACTCTGCCCTCATCTCTTCCCCTTTTAATCCATGAGGTTGTGTCTTCACGATGATAGCACAGTGCTTCATTTTATGTGGGCCACATTCTTCACCAGTAAAAGCAGATTAGATACGCCAGCCAAGCAGGCCTGGCAGATTGACTGAAAACACCGATTCCTTTAGAAGATTGAGGAGGGAGCTATAATTTGCTGTGATACAAAACTTCTTAATAGCCACAAGATTGGGACGTGGGAAATGGTACCTAATACGCCATTTCAGCCTCAACTCTGGGAATCTAAACCGGTTATCTGTGGTGATGGTTTTGAAAATACTCTTGGGATCATTATAATTTTTATTGGGGTTCTGTGAAACTCTTTTGAAGATGTGGGACCAGCTCGTGTACCTTGATGTAACTTAATTGATAACAATGCACCTTGGCTTAGGGTTGGTCCGAGTGATTTTTGCCAGCCAGGGCAGAAAATATTTCTGATGCCCTCTCCACCAAAAACCTAAATCCCACCGTGGGCCAATCAGTGGAGTACAAAAAAATAAAACTGCCCTCAGTGAATTAAAAGAGCTCACCAAGCCAAGTAGCCCCTCTGGAAAAAGGTGCCCAGGACAACAATCCTGCTTGCCTGTCCCTTCAATCGGCCTGCAGAGGATGAAGCAGTTTCTTTTGAAATTCTGAAAACCCTGGACATTATTTCATTCACACACGTTATTGGGTTAGGTCAGTCTGCATAAGCTGGGGCTCTTTGGTGCAGCATTGGTATAGTTTCAGTTTGAGGGTAGAGTATTTTGGTTTTGTTAGTAGTTTATTTCTTAAAGCAACTTTTGTCTTTTCTAATACTGCCTGGGTTATCTTTGAGACTCTGGAGTTAATTACCCAAAGAAAGCATGGATTCCCTAACTGTGGACATGCGCCAAGGGGTATAATACTAGGGAAAGGACTTGTTTCTAGTGCAACAGTCAATTGAACAATAGCAAAAGGCCAGTTTTTACAGTTGGATGTGTGCAGAGAGACTCCTGAAGTCAATGGGAGTCTACATGGGTGCAAGAGTTCCCCTGGATCCAATTGGAAGATCAGGGTCCGTAGCTGCCTTCTAGGAAGGGAAACAAAAGACAGGACTATGTAGCACTTTAAAGACTAACAAGATGGTTTATTAGGTGATGAGCTTTCGTGGGCCAGACTCACTTCCTCAGATCAATTTGTGGAAGAAAATTGGCACGACCATATATACCAAAGGGATACAATCAAAAAAAGTGAACACATAAAATTCACAAATCAAATTTTTAGAACAGGGTGGAGGTGAGGGGTTACCTCTCAGACACTAACCTTCCCCCCTCACCCACACTCTGTTCTAAAATCTGATTTGTCAATTTTATGTGTTCACTTTTTTTGATTGTATCCCTTTGGTATATATGGTCGTACCAATTTTCTTCCACAATTTGATCTGAGGAAGTGGGTCTGGCCCACGAAAGCTCATCACCTAATAAACCATCTTATTAGTCTTTAAAGTGCTACATAATCCTGTCTTTTGTTTTAGCTAGACCAGACTAACACGGCTGCATCTCTATCACTATTCTAAGAAGGGAGTTTATCTGATGTCTGATGCACATTGGATGCTACTGTTTCCTTCAGGGGAGGAGTGCAATGAACTGTCGTGGCCAATCAGTTGCATTTCATCAATATTCAGCTTAAGAGAGGCGCATGCCTAGTTCACAAGCATTTTAATGTCTTTAGGCAGCTTTGGCAATCTTAGCCATACAACCAGACCCTCACCACCTGTGAAACATTTATTTTGTGTCTTTGCATCGTGGTAGATCCTAAGAGTCCCAATCATGGTAGGTGCAGTACAAATAGAACAAAAATCTTTGCAACTCTAAAACAACCTTGGTCGTACTATTTTAAAACACTACGGCTATGTCTACACTGCTCACTCTTGTGCAAAAAATATGCAAATGAGGTGACGTGTGGAATATCGCCACACCTCATTTGCATAATTAATGGGGCTCCGTTTTTGCGCAAGAGGTGTTCTTCCTGAAAAAAAGAGGAAGAACAGCTCTTGCACAAGAGGGGGTTCTTGCGCAAAAAGGAGTTGTGTAGATGGCTCCTTTTGGTGCAAAAGCCTCTTGTGCAAAAATGGAGCCTCATTACTTATGCAAATGAGGCACAACAATAGTCCATGCTTTGCCTCAGTTGCATTTTTTTTTTTTGCTCAAGATGGGGCAGGGTAGACAACCATAGGTACATGAATTGCAAACAAACCAAAACTACTTGTTGTGTTGTGTGTGTGTGTGTGTGTGTGTTTGTGTTTTCTGTTTGCCTGATAGCAACAATTCTACACCTGCTGAAATGGAGAGAGTTTCCTCGTAGACTCCAGGGTCAGAAGGGACCATTATGATCATCTAGTCTGACCCCCTGCACAGTGCAGGCCACAAAATCTCACCTACCCCTCCTAGAAGAATCCTCTCACCTATATCTCAGATATTGAAGCCTTCAAAAGCCTTCAGCAGAAGTAAATTGGGCTTTGTTGAGCTGAGCCATTTGGGGCATCAAAAATGGTGAAAATACAGTGTGTGAAAATCTGGAGTGAGTGACTTATTAGCTGTTACTTCCTATAGGGTGTATGTTTCTCTGGAAAGAGAAGACTTGGAATTTAATAGCCGCTCTGCTAAAAGAGCAGCAGCTCTTGCTGTAAGTGCTGGTGCTGCTGAGGGGTGTGGAGTCAGGGTGACCGGGCAAGGCTGAGCAGTGTCTGTTTTATTAGGGGGGCACTCACATGCAGCCCTCGGGTGTCCAAGCTGATCAAAAGCTTCCTGGTCCATTGCAGTGACTCCATTCCCACTGAGGGCAGCCTGTGTTTCCCTCATCCAAGCCCCTCAAGCTGGTGACACTGAGCTCAGCTTGGCCAGAGGCACCAGGGACGTGCTTGACAGGAGGGAAAGGGACGGGCAGCTTCATTCAAGGGCTGCTTCCGAAAAGGAAAATGCCATGGAAATCCCCGCTGCCGTGGCAGCAAGAGTCTGACCTAGCCGGGATGCTGTGCTCCTGTGTGTCTGTGTGTGTGCGTGTCACCCAGCCGGGTAAATCCTCTGCTGCAAAACACCGGCTGCTTCTCACTGCCTGTCTCCAGCTGCCTGCCTTCACTTCAGCAGTGTTATCCCTCTTGCAACCCCCTCAGTGGGGCCCCTTTCCTTTGCTATGGTAATAGTGACATTCAGCGGGAAAGGCTAGAAGCAAACATCAGAGAGACCAGGCACAGGGCTGGTTCTTTAGTCCATTTCTCTATTAGTGTGTTTGGTTTTTTTACCACCATCCAGGTTGCCACCTGGCAAATCTCTACAGCACTTTTACAATGCCGGACCAGGAAGATGGGAGAAGGCAACTTGGACAACACCTGGAAGAATGGCAAAGGCGTGAGGGAGAATTTCTCTGCTGAGCTCCTATTGCCAGAGGATATTTACCTGGCACCCTGACAAGATCTAAGAGAGACCCTCCTCCTCCACCCTGCTTGTATATGGCAAAGTTTCTTGCAGAGCTCCTGGGCTGCACGTTGCCGGACAAGGGCGCCTCTCCCATGTTTGAGGTAGGTGCTTGTGTGGGCAACGATGCCATTTGACCTCTTGCTCTCATCGCGTCTCTTTGCGCGGGGTCTCCAAGATGCCGCAGGTTTGAGCGTGGCTTGTGTTCTTGGTCCACCTTTGAAGGGCCGCATGGGATGGAAGGGGCAGGAGGCTGCTGTTTGCATTTTCCTTTCTGCGGAGTGGGTAACCTCCCTAGGGCAGCGTCCCTGCTGACAGATGAGCGCGTGAGCAGTCACTGAGTGGCAGGCTAGGGTCATTTCCCTCTTGCCGAGGGGGGTTTTAAAGTGAATGTCCCTCCCCCTGCTTTTCTAGTTCGCTGTGCCCCATAACAAAAGGGGACCAAACAGTTTACCTGCTTGCGCCTGGGGAGTGGCAAGTAGTTTGAAGCGACCTTTAGTTACAAGAATGAAAATCTGAACACAGAATAAGGTTCGGAATATGAAGCTTATAAATCGCAGCAGAACTGGAACGTGGGGGAGATACCTCTTTTGCACTCCCACGCCAGCCGAAGTTCCAGTGCTGTCTCCCACAGCTTTGTCTAGGTAAAGCCAGGGCTGTGCCGAGGGGAAGGGTGGGGGCTGGGGTACCCCCCCAGTGCTCCAGGTGCAGGGCCCAGGGCAACCTCTCCGCTGCCCCATTCCATCCTTTCCCTAAATCCCACCTCTCCTGCACCCTGCTTCCTTGCCTCCTCCCCCAAGCAACGTGGCTTGTGGGATTACGGGGGTGTGGTGGCAATAGGGTTCCCCGCCCCCACCCCACTTACCACGCAGATGGCAGGAGCCAGAAGGGCCCGGCAGCCTGCTCCATCCCACTCTGCTGCCTCTCCTGGCCTGCTGCACGTGGCGTCTCAGCGGTGACCCCCCAATTCATCCTATGGCTCTGGGTAAGGCCTTGGCCTGCAAAGAAAGGATCCTGTCCAAAGCCTGCAGTAGTCAATACGAGTCTCTCCACTGACTTTAATAGGCCTTGGATCAGGCTCTTAATGAACAGGGCAGAAGTCATTGCAGGTGTCCCATCTGAATGTGATTAGCTGGGAGATTTTAAACTGTTTACTTATTATTGGGGGGCTGTATTTAACCTAAAGCAATCCTAGAGGTGCAGCTACATTCCATCCCAGTACAGACATTGTCCCAGGATTTTTCCCAAAAGGATCTTTTCCATTTAGTATTTTCAAGACATTAACAGCCAGCAGGGGAACAGGGCTTAGCAAATAATAATTTGTCAAACTTAACTTGGCTCATCTTAGCAAAGCAGACTTCACACAAAATACACTGAGGATCTTGCAATCGTATATGAATTTCTTCTCAGCCTTCTCCTCTCCTCCACAAACAACGCCCAAATATTTGATATGTGAATTTCAAAAGGCAGGCTGTGTTGTTACATCAATCGCACTTTCAGTCTGGCGATTGGATGACTGATGCGTCATGTAACCAACCGTCACAGTGCACATTTCAGATATGCAATCTGCAATTCCTCTTCAGGGGAGATTCAAACCTACAAGCAGCTCTTCGCAAGTATTCCTGCTAGTGGACTCAGCCACTTAAATGTTTGCAGAAAGGGAATGGGAAGAAAGAAAGTCCAGTCGATTATTTTTTTAACAAGAAGCAATGTTTACAGGAGAAAAATGTCAGCTCTTCATGCAGCCCTAGATAACTGACTGTGCTGTGTAGTATAGAGAGACATTGCCTTCCGACCGGCAGTCTTAGAACTTTGTTTGTTTTTGGAACAATGTGGGGGTTTCACTAAAGGCTGCTACCGCACCACTTAACGGTATATTTGAAAGTTGTGCTTGGGAATAGAATCTTCCCTTTCTCCTGCAGGAAATGGAATCTTTGAGTAAGGATTTCAGAATCTGGCTTGTTACACGAACAAGTATTAATTCAGTAAGTAAATGTACTCTGTGGTTTCCGCAAACAATGTAACCGCGAGGGAGACTCTTATTCACTGAACACATAGGTGGGGTTACTGTGGGCCGGATCCTGAGAAATGCTGAGCATCCTCCATAACGTGGAGCCAGAATTTTCTTCCCTGGCGCTCATTCTGCAAAGAGATCCACGTAGGTGAATGTTCACACCCACATAAAGTTCCACTAAAATCAACAGGATGTGCCCTATGGATCTCATTGCTAGATTTAGGTCCTTTGAGTGCTTAGCTCAGGGTCTGTCTGTGTCTATCAGTCCCAGCAAAGAATTGCTTTAAAATTAACAACAAATGAGTCTTTTAAAAAATGTCACAAGTGGAAATTACACTTCTCTCCTGTTGATTTCACAGTGGATACCGCAGATGCTCTGTATGTGTGGGGGAGGGCATGTAGTTATCCTAGTTCTTTGCACTTGGCACCCTTTTTCTTTCTTTTTTTTAGACTGCCCGCTGCGAGATCCCTGATCCTAAGCAACTAAGACAAACCCAACGTGGAATTTAAAAACTGTTCACTGCTGGCTTAACTTCTAACATTGAAGTCAATGGTAGAACTCAAGGAACTATTGCGGGGGGTGGGGGGAAATAACAGAACCCAAGAAGCTGCCCTGACATTACAAAGCCCTGTAAACTCTGCAGTTAGAAAGTGCCATAAACACACACTCATAGCAGATCAGCTCCCAGCTAAAATTAGCCAGCTGGAGCTAAAATTAGCCAGTTCCCCTGGAAGAATCTGCTTCCTGCAGCATGGAGATTGTAGCACCATGTAAATATCTTGAAGCATTTGGTGAGAGCTCATTTTAGAAAAGCTTTTTTATTTCATCGAGGTTTGCGTTTTGGCTTTATTTTTAAGTTAGAGACATTTGCCTAATATTGTGTGTTTAAAAATGGTAGTTTGTCTGCTTGTCATTATTTGCAACGTTTGCTTACGTTTCCCAAACCTCTTATAACCTCTTCTGTCTGGCAAACATTTATACTTTTGTTTTTTTTCCATATACCAAATGCTTCCCCTGCTCAGCTGGTTTAGCATAACAATTATGGAGCTTTAGGGATTAACACATTATTGCTTGTATAGTGAAACAGTATGCACTAAATGCTTTGCAGGACTATTTTAGCTACCTATCTCTGGGTATGTCTACACTGCCACCCTAGTTCGAACTAGGGTGGCTAATGTAGGCATTCAAAGTTGCAAATGAAGCCCGGGATTTAAATATCCACGAGGAGTAACGGTAGTTCGAATTAGAGAGCCTAATCCGAACTACCTACTCCGTGCCGCATGTAGCCGTGGGCACGGAGTCCGCACTAAGGGGGATTTAAAAATGGCGGCGCTCGGCAAGATGCAAATGAAGCCCTGGATATTTAAATCCCGGGCTTCATTTGCAACTTCGAATGCCTACATTAGCCGCCCTAGTTCAAACTAGGGTGGCAGTGTAGACATACCCTCAGGTATCTTCTGTAGCCCACTATTACTATAGTATCTGTCTCACAATCCCTAAGATATTTAATCTTGCAACACTTGTGAAAAATAGGGAAATACTGTTGTCCTCATTGCATAGCTGGGGAGCTGAGACTCAGATTAAGTGACTTGCAGAGGTCCTAGCACCACTTGTGGCAATGGTTCTGGTAACCTATAAAAATGAGGAACCCTGTGGCTGTGGATTGCCTTCTGACCAGGGCTGGCCTCTGGAGTGTTAAGTTTCAGTGCCTTCACTTTTATCAGCCATAGTGGTGTATTTACATTTTCCAAAAGAGCTACAGTTGAAAACTGAGATTAGCTGTGTTAGTTCTGCCCCACCCAAATGAATGGTGGGGAATCTTGTGGGTGAAGGTTTCAAGAGCATCAATTTCAGGCTTTGTGTGAGCATCTATATATAAACCATATTGATGAGCATGATCATCTCCACATGCCAAATCACAGAGCAAATTCATTTATGATACCTCTGTTTTTCTCACCTGCACTCTGCCCACCCATCCATCATCCCTGAGATATGTTCCATACTCCACATATCTGAGCATCTTCAAACATCTGACATTAAATCAGTCAGCCTGCACCAAATGACATTCGCTATCTTCCTCTGCCACCGTTATTTTTCTTTGAGACAAAGGCCAAGCAAGATTCAGTCCTGGGCCAAGTCCCATCTTTCCAGACATAAAATGTCATGACTAGAAAATGATGTGTCATATCACCATTTAGATGGAACATTTTCAGCTTTCCAATGGGGCTCAGGATATGCTTTTAGCCCTGGAAGAACCTAAGAAAATTGATTTTAAAGCAATGATGTTTTTAAGTCTAAAAAAGCTATTTTTAGTTCCCCTTTTAAAGATGGATTTCCTGGCTTCCATTAAGATGTCATCCCAGCATACAGAAAACTAAAGCACCTGGTTCTAAAGGTGAAGGGATAAAAACATATAGTTCCAAAGGAAAAAAGTAAAACATTTCTAAAATCAGCATTTCTCTTTTTGATACCAGGGACCGGCTTGCTGCCTTCCTGAAAAAATGAGGAAGAACGGCTCTTGTGCAAGAGGGGGGTTTAGCGCAAAAAGGAGCCATCTACACAGCTCCTTTTTGAGCAAAAGCTTCTTGTGCAAAAGTGGCTGCTAATTAATTATGCAAATGAAGCATGGCGATATTCCACACCACGCTTCATTTGAAGAAGCTTTTCCTCAAAAAGGCTATCGTAGCTGTGCTGACAGGAGAATGCCCCTGTCAGCATAGCCCTGTCCACATCAGAAGCAGTTGGTAGAACTGCCTCAGTGGGTGTGTCTTATGCTGGTAAAATGGCATAAGTTTGTAGTGTAGACCAGGGATCAGTAATAGTTGCCTTCATGGTTTCCTCTTCTTTAACAGGGAAGTAACAGGGAAGTAACTTCTGTCCCCGGTCTAGCTCAATGATGTGGCTCACATCAACTAGTCCCTTAATCCTAGGCTACGTCTACATTGCGGCTGTGTCTACACTGGGCCACTTATTCCGGAAAAGCAGCCGCTTTTCTGGAATAACTTGCCAGCTGTCTACACTGGCCGCTTGCTTTTCCGGAAAAGCACTGACGATCTACTGTAAAATTGTCAGTGTTTTTCCGGAAAAACTATGCTGCTCCCGTTCGGGCAAAAGTCCTTTTCTGGAAAAACTGTTCCGGAAAAGGGCCAGTGTAGACAGCACAGTAGTCTTTTCCGCAAAAAAGCCCCAATCGCGAAAATGATGATCAGGGTTTTTTTCCGGAAAACCAGGTCTACATTGGCCATGGACGCTTTTCCAGAAAAAGTGCTTTTCCGGAAAAGCATCCTGCCAATGTAGACGCGCTTTTTCCGGAAATACTTATAACGGAAAACTGTTCCGTTTTAAGCATTTCCAGAAAAGGGTGCCAGTGTAGACATAGCCAGCGTGTTTATTGTTGGCAGATGATATTTGTATATCATCTCATTTGCATATCCTCTTCTGATCCTTTTTGTGGAAGATGTTTTTGCGATAAAAAGCCCTGTGTAGACAGGGCCATTTGTTGGGAAAAAACCCTTTTGCCCAAGGGCCTGTAAACCTCATTTTTTGAGGAATCTCGCACATTTTTTTTCCCCAACAAATGACCCCCATCTCCACAGGGATTTTTAATCACAAAAACCTCTTTGTCAAAAAGGCTTGGAAAAGGATATGCAAATGAGAGCATGAGATATGCAAATAAGTGCTCAATTTGCATATCTTCTGCCAAAAAAACCACGCAGTGTAGACGTAGCCCTAGAGAACAAAGTGAGAACAAGGCTGTTAGAGTCTGGCCTATGGACTTAAGGATAGAAGAGACCCATTAGGCCAATTCCTCCAGACCCCTGCCAGGGCAGGACTGTCTTCTGTGGTATGCTCTTAAATCCAGAGGGCAACGATTCTACCGTTGGAACCTCCCGTGTCTTTCAAACATCTTATTACATAAATGACTCTTCTCTCACTTTTCATGCGCAAGTAGAGCCAAGAGCAGTCACTGCAATTCTATAGGGGTCAGCAGCTACGAATGCCTTCACATCTTGCACTGGGAATATGGTAGCCAGTGGCTACATTTCCAAGAGGAGGCAGTGCTGCCAGCAGTCTGGCCCCTGAGGCAGTGCAAGGAATCCTACTCCATGCTGAAAAGGGTTGTCAGATTGGGCTTTTCCCTACCCACACAGGACACTCTGAGGAAGCTGTCTGCCCACCCTCAGCCAGTGTGGGGCCACACCACCTGCTTACTATGGACTGGGGTTTTTTAGGCACTGTCAAGCAAGTAGGGGAGGAGGTTTGTTTGGGGTGCTCAGACAGTTTCATGCTTAGACATTTTTCACCATTTAACCAAACAGCTCCACCCTCCACAATAAATCCATTTTTTCCCCAGTTAGTTAGGGTTGTATTTTTCCAGCCTTGAATGATTCTTGGGGCGTACTTTTTGTATTGCTTTCAGGGCAGCATGCAACAGAATGAATCCCAGCTTGCAGGGCTTGCTTCCTAGGCTGTAAGTTCAAAGAGAAGAAGCCCTCCAACATCATGTACACGGTGGGAACTCTGCAGTCAGTGACAAATCGAATGGAATTAAAAGTAATGGTATGATTGCAAACAAGCTTTGATAGCAGCATCCCTTAGCTGCAGCAACTTGGAACTCTGCAAAAGCTTTTGCATGCCGATTAACCAATTTATATTTTTGATTACAATTATTTTCATGCCTTTCCATGCACCTTAGCTGGGGGCTGGCATAGGGCATAATGTGTGCATGGTATGACAGGGCAGGTTAAGAGGGTTGATAGAAGGGGAGAGAAGGAGGTCTTAAAAAAGGAACAGCAAAGGCCCTGGTTAATCAGGGGCAGCTGAGATAGGGCTGCTATAAAGCAATGAAGGGCCAGGTGAGCTGTTCAGGCTGCCACCCGCCCTCTTTAAAAACCTTCGCTGTGGGCTGGGGAGGGGGAGAGTGGAAAGGAACAAACAACTGATAAGGAGACTCAGAGGAGCTGAGCAGAACAACACCAGCACTGCTAAAGGCTGCAGGGTGAGGTGAGGGGCTTGGGCAGGGAGCGTTTGGAAACTCCCTTTCCCCAAGTGACCAGAGGAGGACTGTTTACTCAGCCCCGACTGGCCAAGGGCATTGGCCCCAACACTCTGTTGTTTTGCTGAGGGACAGAAGGCCAAATGCCAAAACAAGGAGAGTGAGACTTGTACTATGGCCCCTAAACTGTGGGGTAGTGGATAGAACAGGGGTCTGGGACCCAGGAGTGGGACTGACCCGGCCACAATGGGTACAAAGGTTCATATGATGGACCCTTTGTTACACCCCTAAGAGGTATAGCCAGTATAGTGCTTAAGCATCATGTGGGCATGTCTCTTACCTCAGAGTCCCTGGAAAATCATGCAGGGGATCCTCAGAGAATCCTTTTTGAAACACTTGGAAGAGAGGAAAATGATCAGGAATAGTCAACATGGATTCACCAAGGGCAAGTCGTGCCTGACCAATCTGATTCTATGATGAGGTAACTGGTTCTGGATGAGAACGGATGTGGTGAAGTCAGTGGATGTGATATACCTTGACTGTAGCAAAGCTTTTGATATGATCTTCCACAATTCTTGCCAGCAAGTTAAGGGAATGTGGATTGGCTAAATGGACTGTAAGGTGGCAAGGAGTGGCCAGACCACAAGCAGAAGGCCACAGGACCTACCCTACCCCATCACAATACCACTTCAATGTCAGCTTCCATTCTGGTTGAAGAAGAGCTTTAAAATGATGCACCCTACATTAACAAACCAGAAGGCAAGTAACCCAAAGGTGTGTCGTTGTGTTTGGGGTTTTGTTTCGTTTTTTTTAAATCTGGTGATTTGTGAGAGGGCTGGTTTGATTTGGATCACTTGGGGTAGACCATGTTTTGGTGTGGAGAATCTTTACTGTGAATAGCAAGCATGCTCCTGCTGCTTTGGATAAGCCAATTGTGTAGCAACAGTTACAGCTTATTGACACTATCTTTCTTTCCTAACCTGAAGCTAAAGGTCTCTGAGGAAATCTGCCTAATTAAAACTAAGGATAACATTACAGAACTCAGAAGCCCTTAATTAACGTTGTCTCAATCATTTGAGATCTAATGAAAGGGTTATTAATCCTGGTGGGGGTGTGTGTGTATCCCTTGCCACTTGCATAGCAAAATATGAAAGAGAGGCATGACCCTGTTCCCACATCAGTGAGTGGCAAAATTTCATTGACTTCAATGAGAGCAATATGAGGATTTTGAAACTATAACTTTGGTTTCTGGCAATTGAGCAGTGGCATTTACTGCTTGCTTGGAAGCTGACAGGCCGGCCTAAGGTTTGTAGTGGAAAACTTAACCTTTATAAGAAGCTGTTTTTTGTTTTTTTAAAGGTGTAACTTGTTTTATATATACAGATTTCTTTGATATTTAAAGATGGGCGTAAAACACTAGCCCCACAACCTCCCCATTGTCAGCACTTCCTGCAGAGGAACTGCAGATCCCGCACAACTCCAGTGGTTAGGACACTAGCATGCGACTTATAAGAGTGAAGCAGGGAACTGAGCATAACTACAGACTTCTCATGTGACTGGGGCAAAGCCACTTAAGGTAGGTCTACACCAAGGAGTCTTTTTTTTCCGGAAAAACGGCCACTTTTCTGAGAACTTGAGTTATAGCCACACTGCAATCTCATTCTTCCGAAAGAAAATTGAAAACAGAGGGTTTTTTCTGACATTGGTAATCTTCATTCTATGAGGAAGAAGCCTTTTTCTGAAAGAGTTCTTTCGGGGGTAAAAGCCATGTGTGGACGGGGAAGAGGGAGTTCTTTCGGAATAAGAGAAGAGAGGGTATGTCTATACTGCCACCCTAGTTTGAACTAGGGTGGCTAATGTTGGCATTTGAAGTTGCAAACAAAGCCCGGGATTTAAATATCCCAGGCTTCATTTGCATCTTGCTGGGTGCCGCCATTTTTAAATCCCCTTTAGTGCGGACTCTGTGCCCGCGGCTACACGCGGCACGGAGTAGGTAGTTCGAATTAGGCTCTCTAATTTGAACTATCGGTACACCTCATTCCACAAGGAGTAATGGTAGTTCGAATTAGAGAGCCTAATTTGAACTTCCTACTCTGTGCCACGTGTAGCCGCGGGCACGGAGTCCGCACTAAGGGGGATTTAAAAATGGCGGCACCTGGCAAGATGCAAATGAAGCCTGGGATATTTAAATCCCGGGCTTCATTTGCAACTTCAAATGCCTACATTAGCCACCCTAGTTCAAACTAGGGTGGCAGTGTAGACGTACCCAGAGGAAAAAGCACAGGTGCCTTAGTGGCCACTCCGTCCATAGCAATCACAGCTTATATGCGAGGTTACTGAATGGATGCCATCTTTTGAAAAAGCAGATCACTTTTTCTATGCGCTTCTGCATTGTGTACGCTCTCTTTTGGAAGAAGTTTTCCAGAAGATCTTTTCTGGAAAAGCTTCTTTCAAAAGAAGCCTGCAGTCTAGACATAATCTTAGTCTCTGACTGGGATAGTTCTACTTTGCCACAGGGGTGTGTAGAAGATACAATAAAACTCCAATTGTCCGGCATCCAGTGGTCTGGCACTCCCAATAGTCTGGCACCAGCTGGAACCCGGAAGTGCTCTGGCCAGCCGGACAATTGGAGCTGCTCTGTGCTGCTTCCCCAAGTCCGCTGCTGCTGCTAAAACTGACAAGTGGCGGACTTGGGGAAGCGGAGCAGAGCAGCTTGGGTACTGCCAGGTTGGTCCCACAGCGCCGCCCCTCACATCCCTGCTCGGCGCCTGGCAGCACCCCAGCGGTTCTGCTCTGCGCCGCTTCCCCAAGTCTGCCGCTGCCGTAGCTGAAACTGACAAGTGGCGGACTTGGGGAAGCGGTGGCCAGAGCAGCTGGGGTGCTGCTGAGTTGGTCCTGCAGCACTGCTCAGGTGAGGGGCGACGCTGTGGGACCAACCTGGCAGCACCCCAGCTGCTCTGCCCCACTGCTTCCCCGAGTTGCCGCTGCCACTTGCAACCCCAGCTGGCCTGTCGCCGGTGGCTGCATAGTGCTTCCCCCACCTCCCTGCAAAACGGCGGAGGGCTCACTCCATGCTGCGCTGTTCCCTGCCGAACCCCCCCCACTCAACCCGTCACAGCCCTCCTGCTGGAGTACCTCCTGATACTCCAGCATATCCGATAATCCAGTACCCCCCGGGTCCCAAAGGTGCCGGATTATCGGCAGTCTACTGTACATATATTGCAGACTGAAGGGCCTGGATCCAGAGGTAGTGGTGCGAGCGAGGAATATTGAAGATTCAGTACCGATTGCTATAATGGGCTAGCACAGCCCCTCCTCCCTGAAATATTCTTGAAGTTAGAGAAAGTTCAGGTCTGTATTCAAATTTAAAGTCTGTGGCTCAGGCCCATCTCTCTACTGACAATGCCTTCTAAAAATTATCCCATTATTCCACGGCTAATATTGGCTCCAAGGGGTTGTTCCTAATCTTATTAAAACCCCCTGTAAGGCTGAGGCCTGGCCTACATTTTAAATGTAGGTGAATCTGGATATGTTGCTCAGGGATGTGAAGAATTCATGCCCCTGAGAGACATACTTAAAATGACCTAAGCCCCCGTATAGATGCCCTAGCTGTCGCCTTGCAGGGCGGGTTTACTACAGCAATAGGAATGGGATGGGTTTTCCCAGAAGCAAGTGTTACTATAATGCTACAGTGACATAGCTACAGCACTGCAGTTGTGTCCCTGGAGTGCAGGCATCACTGCAGTAAATCAAGCATACTTAGGCTATGTGACGTCTGCAGCAGAAGGAGGTTTAGTGTGTGCTGCTTGCCAGTTGTTCGTTTTTATACACTGTGAAGACCGTTTTGCACTGAATCTGACCTTTCCCCTTCTTTTGCTTTCTTAACTTTGCTTTCTTTAGCCTTCCCTGGGAGGATTACAGGGCACGCAAGGGGATTGTTTGCTCGTGGTCTTAAGTTGTGGCTTAGCGCTCTGAATTGCTGGGAGAAGATGTGGTGTAGAAATGGAGCATTTCTCTCCTTCTGTGAGCTGCAATGCAAATAAGAGGATTTAAATAACAAGCACCAGAGCGGGTTACGTTGGTCAGAAGGAAATCCAAAGGACCAGATGGTCACAGACTCTTATGAAGTTGTGCAGGGGAGATGGGAGGGATTTGGGAACTGCTCCTTTGAGGTCAGAGCATCAGCTGGTGTAAAATATTATGGCTCTAGGGTTGTAAAATATTATGGCTCTAGGGTTGCAACGCTTCATGCCAATGGAGGTCCTTGATGTGAGCTGTTGGTACATGATGCCTTAAAGGGGTATGGAGGAGGCAAGAACCATAGCTTTCTTCAACCGCAGAATTGTGCTGTGGTGTGGGCAGGGTGTCTCAGATGTACACCTGGCTGGCTCGAATACAATCTCTCGCTCACCTCCACAGGGAATGCTGCAAACTTCACACAGCCGAGCGGTAGCTGTGTAATGATGCTGTCCGTCTGCGTGTTTGCAGGGGTTTTGAACCCTGGGCCATTAGATTTAAAAGCACAAGTCTCTGCTGCATGAGCCAAAAGTCAGCAGCAGACTCGGGAACCACCATGTGCTCCGGCCACGCTCTGATGTGGGTATACTGAGCAACAGAGCCCAGCCCAGGCAGCTGAGTAATTCAAACTCTCACACACATCACCACTTGTAATGGCGCCCCTCACTGAGGCTGGCTCCGGATGTGGAACCCGGAATGCTAAACGTGGCACACTACTGCTTGAAGACTGTCAGCTGGGAGACGGTGGCTCCACCTTAAATCTCTCAGGGTGTCTACACGGCAGGGTTTCACACGAAATAAGCTCTTCAAATGGAGCTATGTCAACTGCATAGCTTATTTCAAAATTGGGAGCCTCTACAACAGCACTTATTTCGAAACGGAGCACTCTCCCTCCGACTTCCCTCACTCCTTGTACAAAGAGGGTTACAGGAGTCGGAGTAAGAAGTCCTCCAGCTTGACAGGACTTCAACACTATTTTGAAATAACTGCCTGCTGTGTAGATGCGGACCAAGTTATTTTGAAATAATGTTGCTGAGTAGATGTAGCCACAAGAAGGGGACAGAGCCACCATATGTCAGCATGGGTTACAGCTGTATGCAGAGCCGGCCCAAGCTACGGGCTGACCGAGCTACTGCCTGGGGCGCCCCATTATAGGGGGTGCCGGAGCGGGCGGAGCCGCGCATGCGCTGGACCGGGCGGGGCCGGGACGCACGAATGGCTCGGGCCAGCTCTGGCTGTATGCTACAGGGGTCTGGTCCTAAATCTAGAGCGGGGGCAGAATTGCTACCCCCTGTGCACATGGCAACAGGCTGAAATGAAGAAAAGCTCTCACAGCATTTTCCTTCAGAAATGGTGCTTTTCATTGCTTGCTGCACTGATAAATAGCACTGTGTAGACTGAGTGCTAAGTGACAATAGAACTCAGGCGTTTGATGATTCTGGGCCATAATCTGTAATGTGTGACTGTTGGGGAGGGCTGGGCCTTATATTGTATTTCCCTACAGCAGCGTCAGTGATTCTTGGCTTGTTTGGATTTGAAATGATTGCCCAGGAAAGCTGAAATTCAGCCTGCATAAGCCGAACCACTTTTTTGTGCGTTCCTACTTTAAAAACTGATATCGGAATTAACTTTTTTTGGTTGTAAATGCTATACAATAATAAGGCTCTATTCTATCCAAGTGGTTTCAGCATGTCTATTGCCATGAGTATTAGCACCTTACACACAGCGGTAACAAAGATTTCCCTCACCACTCTGATGTTAAATGCTTTTCCTTCTGTTCCTGATTTTGGGTGTCACATCATTAGGAGTTGAGGTGTCCTTTAAGAACTGGATCCTGCGAAGTGCTAAGCATGCTGGACCCATCCAGGCAAGCACTTAAGCACATGCAGAATGTTGAACATACACTATTGTTCAGCATAAAAAGAGGGAGAGCTGAAATTCTACAAGATGTAGGGTTCATTCCATCCTTCACATAGACCAGTGGTGGGCAACCTTCCACCCACAGGTCACATGCGGCCTGATCAAGGTTCTCCAGATGGCCCATGCACCCTCTGTCTTTTCCCCTCACCCTGCACCTCTCACATGCTGGGGGCCCTGCATTTACCTACTCCTCACCCTTCCTCCCAGCATTTCTGGAGCACTGTGAATCAGCTGATTAGCACTCTTCTCTCCCCCTCCCTCCCATCTGGAACACTGAAAATCAACTGTGCACTCAAGGGAGGAGGCAGGGAAGAGGTCAGGTGGAAGCAGGGCCTATAATGAAGGGGAAGATTGAGCAGCCCCTTGTAAAATGTGAATAACTAATCTGTGCTTTCCTTAAATCACCTTTCAGCGTGATACCTACGGTCCTGATCCAGCACAGCACTTAGGCACGTGAGCAGTCTGAGAGATTCACTGCACAGCAATTGACTTCAGTCGGCCTACCTATACGGTTGAAACTAAACATTTGTTTCAGTGCTTTGCTGGGTCCCTGGCCAAAGAGCCACCTGTTAAACATGTGACCAGTAAGTGCTCTCCTATCTTTTAACTTTCAGTCTTCCAACTTCACTATGACATGTGTGCCCCCCCCTATTCCTCCCCCAGAAAGGGGCTGCCGTCGCCACCCAGTGCTGCTGCCTCAGAGGCGGCAGCAGGGGCTCCCTGGGAGTGGAGCCAGGAGCTCACTGGCTGCCAGCGTCACCCCTCAGGGAATATTGCATAGATGTGTAACCGATAAGATCTCATGCGGTTACATGATTATTCAATTACACATTATCTAACAACCCTACTGCATACAGCTGAAAAGGATTTTTGTGTTCCTATTTCCCCAAGAGGCATGAGATATCAGTTTATATCAGTACGTTGTGTTTCAAAGTAAATGCGAACCAATTATCATCCCACTGGTTCGGACGAGGGCTGTTCGATAATGTCTACAGCCTGTTGCGTTAATTTTGTGTGTGTGTGTAGTGGGGGTTTCCTATTATAGATATATATTTATATAACCTTGTGATGAAGAGGAAAACATTTGCACTATTTCTGTGGAACCAATTCCAGTCCAAACTGACTAATTAGAGGGAATAAATAGTCATTAAAATATTATTCCATAATAGTGCCTTTTAAGAATATGGCTTGCGTTGAAAATAATTGCATTTTTCCACATAAAAGGTGGTCTAAAAATTGTCCCGGGAATAGAATCAGACAGCTTTTTAAAATGGTTTCTTGATATCAAAATAGGGTTTTTTGAACATTTAAATACAACTTGCTGGGAATGGGAAAGAATCCAATGCATTAGACGAGCTCATTGAACAAGCAATCTCTGCTCATAACACCATGAAAGAAGTTTTAAATAAAGCTATAGCTGTTTGACTAAGCATCCCATTGAATAGGTGGAGGATCTGTTCTATGAAGAGGTGAAGGAGAGCAACATCAGGCCCTGAAAGTTACTGTACATTCTAATTGCCAAGTTCCGGTGAATTCTCTCCCCTAACTATTCTTGGCTAAACATTTCTGCTAATCTAGCAAGTGCCATCAGGCAGAAAGCACTGTCCACTTGGTGAAATGATTGATTGACTTTATTAATTGCTCTAACCTGTTGATGGGTTTAGTTATGAGTTCTGTAACATTACAGAAAATGTTTGCATACCACAGTGGTGTTAATGTGAGCAGTCCTCAGATGCTGCAAAACACTATTACAATGCATGTGGGAAAAAGAAAGCAGAGAAGAGAAAATGAGCTCAATTTGTGTCTCATCCTAGTGAAGCTTCATTTATCTCAATGGAATTACTACTGACAATCTCACAAGTGTGATCAAAATAGGGCTCCGTGCATTTGATTTTTAAAAAAATGGGTTTAACCTACTACTCTCTCTCCTTTTAGGCCACTCACCAAATTCACTTGGTGTAAGATTGCCTGCCTCTGCTGAAATCTATGTCCCTGCTCCTACTTATGCCGTATGTGTGATAGAGGAGGAAAATATGTAGCAGAAAAGTCTTGTCTGTTTGAACATAGCAGACACAGCTTTATCTGTATTTGGATGAACAGAAAAAAAATTGGTTTTAGTTTAACGTGATCCTAAACTCTATTTGCACTCTGAAAACACACCTCCTCAGGGCCTGTGGTACTGTGTAAGATCATAGATAGACTTTGCAAATCTAGCTAAATCTTTGCATAGCGTCATTAACTTATACAGGCGGGTAGATTTAAACTGGGGGAAGAGAAGAAATAAAAAACTACTGAAAGAACCCATCCTGCACCCTGTACTAGGGGCAAAACTCCCACTGATTTTTTTTTCGAGATGTGGGACCACAACTGGGTTTTGTGAAAGAGGGAAATATTTAGGATAAATGGACAAATTTCAGAAGGCTTTAATAAGCATGCCAAAAATTTAGATTCTTCAGTGAAGCACTATGGTCTTGAAATCTCCTCCTAAGGACAAACTCTTTTGAAGGGTTTCTGTAATGATTGATGTTATACTAGGGCTGTGAGGAGCTCTGAACTTTTGATGTGTAAAGGGATCATACAACTGTGATGTTTTGTTTCAGTTCCCAAGGAGTTCACGCATTGAGTTTCACTTTAAGGCTTGGATTTAAAACTATAATAGCTGTACTGCAGAAAAGGCAGAAGTGTCAGTAATTTTTTTTAGGGTTGCCAGGTGTCCAGTATTGACCTGGACAGTCTGGTATTTTTGCCTCCTGTCTGGTAAATTCAGAAAATACTGGACACCTAAAATGTCCAGTATTTTCTGATGGTTCCCCCCCCCCCCCCCCCCCCCCCCCCCCCCCCCCCCTTCCAGGAGGTGAATATACTGGACACCTTACGACACACTCAGCAACCAGGCCCAGTCCCCTTACCTGGTTCCGCAGTAGATTGTCTTGGAATGGAAAGAGACAAAATGGCCACCGGCAAAAAAGCCTCTTCTAAAAGGGGTCATGCTGGGGTTTTTTTTTTTTTTTTTTTGCTTAATTGCTGTTAGGTCGGTCTTTTTAGCTCAACAACTTTGGTGTCTCTTCCCCCCCCCCCCCCGTTTTTTTTTCCCTCGACAGAATTTTTTTGCCAGTGTGTGGTGTGTGTGTTTTTTTTGGGGGGGGGGGAGGGGTGTTCAATATTTTTGCTTAAACCATCTGGCAACCCTAAACTTTTACTGTTTTTTATTTGGGGTGGGAGGCACCGAGCTGGTGGTAAATAAAGAGCATATTAGACATCCGTTACTAAATCTATGTATCTTAAAGTTGGCAGGTCCAGATAACTTGTAACTAAAAGTCGTGGAGAAGCAGGAAGAGTTCTCTGAACCAATGGCTAGAAGCTGAAGCGAGACAAATTCAGACTAGACAAAGTGCACATTTGTAATAGCGTGAGGGTAGCTAACCATGGAAACAACTTAACAACATTGTGGATTCTCCATCCCTGGAAATTTTAAAATTATGATTGGAATTTCTTCTAAAAGATGTGCTTTAGTAGGCCCCACCCAATGTGCTGGGATCCTATTGAGCATAGACCTGGTGTTTGGGGGAGCTGGACAGGGCTGGCCTCTGTGAACAGGGGCCACTGAACTCAGTGGAAGCCGGGACCAAGCAATTCTGGCTTGCACTGGTCCAGGATGCTGCACCTCTGCGTCTTAAATTTAGTAAGAGCCCAGCAACTCTTACCACATTTAAAATGCAGAGGTGCAGCGTGGGTGGCTCCCAGAGCCAGCACAAACTGGGACTGCTCGCGCCGGCTCCTGGAGCTATCCCCACTGTGGCTCTGCAGAGCGGTCCTTATCAACTAATCATGTGGTTGATACAATTTGTATTGACTGCACGATTAGTCAGATAATCACATTTAACATCCCTAGTCTGACTTCCTACATACAATTAGAACAGGATAAAACAGTTTCACCCAGGAATAACCGAATTAAGCTCTTATCTTATGGTGTAGCTAGAAAATAGCTTTTAGAAAAACATCTAATCTTGATGTAAAGATGTCAAGTGATAGAAAATCGGTTGGTTGAAAACATCCCTTGGTATGTTAATTACCCTCATTGTTCATTACACGTGTAAAGTAAAAATAAAAAGCTACATATTGTTATCCCTTTGAATCCAGCATAGCAAGTTTTTTCCTTTGTGTGGGTTGCTGTCCTTGGTGCTGAGAGCACTGTGATCAGAAGCCCATTGAAAGGGGAGTGAACTAGTCTTTCAAGTCTGCAAGACAGAACAGATGCTGAAAGCTTTGTGTATAATAGTAGTCATAAATTAGTGAATGCAATTATGTCCAGGAACCAGTTGGATTTAGCTGTCATTATCCTATTGTGGATGAACTGATACTACAGAACAGCTTCCATTATATACACTGTGAGCTGTTTTCATTCAGCTTTTTTAAAAAAGAATATCTTGTTTACACTTAATTAAAGAATCTCTCTTTAAACTTGGCATTGGAGTATTTAGCTGCCTACTGTGGATAATTATCTCCATAACTTGCTGCTTACATACAATGTCAGGTTAGATGGGACTGCGGGAAACAGTTATTAAATGTGACAAGAATATGAAAATTATTGAGAGAGGTTGCCCAAGAGAATAACAGCACTCCTTGTGCAAGGACTCTGAGATGAAACCCAAGGTGTCCTTGAGAAAGGAAAGCTTAAGACAACAGTAGCTGATGGTCTTCTCCCTTCCCCTTATCCTCCTCCTTCTCCCTCCTCCCCCAGTTGAACTGGCTATGACTTATATTTACTGTCGAACTAAATATTCTCTTGCCTGTTTGATCCCATTCTGTGCAGGCTGCTTGCATAGTTTGACTTGTTTAATTTTTGTGCACTGCATCAACCTTTCCCACTGACAGCTAGCGTAAAGGTCATGACGACAGGAGAGCTCAACCCCGCTCTACTGATTCACAGCTGGCATATGGCCTCTTAAGAACAGGGGAAGTTACTATTTAAATGAGCGAAGGTAGGAATCAATGCAAGAATTGCAAGAGGGATAAGGAATGGACTAAAAGGGCGAAAGCAATGGGCTCCCCTGAAAAGGTTTTCAAATTGCATGAAGATCAGATTGCATGAAGGCTACTATTGAAATTTCTCAGGGACTGGCCTTGTGACCAACCCATGTCAGTATTTATCAGTGACTTCAGCACATTCCTACTTTTGTGCCAGTGAAATTTGCTGATTAAAAATTGGGTAGGCATTCTCAGTGCAGAGGAGGATAGGCATATTCTACAGGAAAGTCTGGATGACCTTGAGGACTGGGGTGACAGAAATGGAATGAAATTCAATAGTACAAAGGGCAAAGCCATACACTTAAGGTCTAAAAATAATTTATTCTAGAAGTGGGAAAGGAGGGTGTATTGAAAAGGAACTTAGGTGGTATAGGTCACTGTTAGAATGATTGAACCACCCCAGTGTGATGTGACTGTTGAAAAGACAAATGCAAAGGGATGTATCAGATGAGGCATTTCCAGTAGAGAGAGATGATTCGTGCTATTGTACACGGCACTGGTAAGACCTCATTTGGAATACTGAGAGTACCCTTTGGGTTACGCACGTTCAAAATGAAACGGGTGCCGAGAAAAGCTACTAAGAGGCACAGGGGATTGGAAGGCCTAGCTTCTGAGGGAAGACTGGGAGGGCTTGGCTCATTTAGTCTAGATAGAAGAAGGCCGAGAGGCTATGATTGTGCTCCATTAAACATGGCATTGGGATAAATGACAGGGAAGGTGCAGAGCCACTTAAGCTAAAGGACAGTGTTTGCAAATGGAGAACACAAATGGGTATTAGCTGGCCATGAACAAACTTCGACTGGAAATCAGAAGAAAGTTTCTAACCTACAGGGGGGAGAGGTTCTGGAACAGCCTCCAAATAGGAGTTGTGGGGGCAACTCCTGAACTTAGTCAGCGCTCTCAAACTAAGTGAATGTGATTGTCTGACAGGACTGCTTGTGATGGTAGAAGGCTCACTTCTCATTTGAATCTTTATGTTCCTAAAAGCTCATGCTTTATGGCTTCCGCTGGCCACTGGCAAGGGTCAGAAAAAGGGATCTTTTTTTCCCTCTCCCAATATATTCTGTTTTCATTTGATTCCTCTGCTGAAGCATCAGGGATGTACGTGGCTGGAGATGGGGAAACTGTGGATGTGGGCCACGACTCTGGGGGGCCCCAGAGCTTTCTCTCTGAGGTGGCTGGCTAGCTGTTGCTTGCTCAACAAGAATATTCCCTCATCTCTTATTGGCAGAGATCTTATGATGGGTGCAGATCATCTGCCAGGATTATCTGGGTCTATCTCACTTAATATCAATTTAATATTTCCCTGCCACTGCGAGGGGCCTTGGACATCATAGAATCATAGAACTGGAAGAGACCTCAGAAGGTCATCAAGTCCAGCCCCCTGCCCAAGGCAGGACCAATTCCAACTAAATCAACCCGGCCAGGGCTTTGTCAAGCCGAGACTTAAACACCTCTAGGGATGGAGACTCCACTACTTCCCTAGGTAACCCATTCCAGTGCTTCACCACCCTCCTAGTGAAATAGTTTTTCCTAATATCCAACCTGGACCTCTCCCACCATAACTTGAGACCATTGCTCCTTGTTCTGCCATCCGTCACTACTGAGAACAGCCTCTCTCCATCCTCTTTGGAACCTCCCTTCAGGAAATTGAAGGCTGCTATCAAATCCCCCCTCACTCTTCGCTTCTGCAGACTAAACAGACCCAAGTCCCTCAGCCTCTCCTCATAAGTCATATGCTCCAGCCCCCTAATCATTTTGGTTGCCCTCCGCTGGACCCTCTCCATTGCGTCCACATCCTTTTTGTAGTGGGGGGCCCAGAACTGGACACAGTACTCCAGATGTGGCCTCACCAAAGCCGAATAAAGGGGAATGATGACATCTCTGGATCTGCTGGCAATGCTCCTCTTAATGCAACCTAATATGCCATTAGCCTTCTTGGCTACAAGGGCACACTGTTGACTCATATCTAGCTTCTCATCCACTGTAACCCCCAGGTCCTTTTCTGCAGAACTACTACTTAACCGGTTGGTCCCCAGCCTGTAACAATGCTTGGGATTCTTCCATCCCAAGTGCAGGACTCTACACTTGTCCTTGTTGAACCTCATCAGTGCATTGCTGTACTCCCTTTTCTCTGCCTGTGGCATGTAATAGTCAAGTCTTCTGGGGGCTGTAATCGTTTGATCCATCAGCTGTTAGGTGTAGCATGCAGATGCTAGGTGGTGTTGGTGGCCTTTGATATACAGGTCAGAGTAGGTAATTAGTAGTCCCATCTGAATGTATGCTCTATGATTGGTCTAAGTGAGGGCAGCTACTACGGATAATGGGAGGAAAAGGCCAGAAATTAAAAACACCTTTTCTGGGTTATGTTTAGCTGTGGTCATTTTAAGTGACAACTCCTAGGTGACCTGCCTGCACCCTATAAACCCCAAGCCTGAGTGGGATACTACTACTTCCCAAATAAAAGCCTTGAAGCAAGGATGGTTTAGGTTGGACATTAGGAAAAAGTTCCTAAGTGTCAGGGTGGTTAAGCACTGGAATAAATTACCTAGGGAGGCTGTGGAATCTCCATCACTGGAGTTATTTAAGAGCAGGTTAGATAGACATCTGTCAGGGATGATCTAGACGGTGCTTGGGCCTGCCGTGAAGGCAGGGGACTGGACTAGATGACCTCTTGAGGTCCCTTCCAGTTCTAGTATTTTATGATAGTCACTGATATTCAAGCTTCATGGTAAAATATTCATTTTGCACTAAGACCACCAATAACAGCTCAAAATGAATTCAATTAAGGTAACATTTCCCCCTGTAGTAGTAATATAAAAAGAAAGAAGCAAAATTGCATTAAGGCCTATGTAATTGAAATAGTCTGGTAACCAAAGGCCATAATGGTTTCAAATAGATATAAATATGTACTGATACCTGCCTTAGGCCATGTCTACACTACAAAATTAAGTTGACCTCGTTTACATTGTATCCAGCCACCATAGCAATTACATTGCTTGTGTGTGTCTCTGCTTTGCCCTTTGTGTCAGTGGTGTGTGTCCTCATCAGGAGCACTTGTATTGATTATACTGTCACTCTGGGGCATTGCAGGATGGTCTCTGAAAGTCAATAACACTTGATATAAGCAATGCAATATCTATGCTGACATTGCATTGACCTATCTATATTGACTCTACCTTGACTCTTTGCCACTTGTGAAGTGAAGTCAATGTAGCGGGACAGTTACCTCAGTAAGAGTGAAGTTAAGCGTAGTTGAGTTCTGCCTTGTGTCAACCTAACTCTGTGGTGTCAATTAGGACTTACAGGGTGACTTAACAAGTGACTTGATCACAGCCTCTAAGTATTTAAATGGAGAGAAAACTTGAGATAGTGGAGGACTCTTTCATTAAGCAGAGAAAGATCAAACCAGATCCAAATTCTGGAAGATGAAAATTTAAACTAGAACTAAGGCACAATTGATAATTTTTCCCCACAGTGAAGGTAATTAATCGTTGGAACAACTTTGAATGCAAACTATTGATTAGAATCACAAAATATGGGTTTGATGCGCAAATGACTGGATAGTTTGCATTCTGCAGGTCAGATTATCGTAATGGTCCCTGCTAACCTTAAAATCTATTTAATGTAATCCTGCATCCATGAAAGTCAATGGCCAAACTGACAGAAGTCTCAGTCATGATGTTAGAAATTACAAAGCATACTCTGTGCTCTAACTAAACAAGGATAAAACCGATTTAGAGGGGAAATCCCCTGCTTGGACAAATTGAATGAATTAAGAGTCATTTGATTAATTTGTGACTGTCAGGATCTACTAATTGCTTTTCTGACAAAGGAGAGGTAAATAGCCATCTTCAGGACAGAATGAAAGAGCCATGCTCATCTCAGAATTACTAGACAGTTATTATCTTAATTGCTTAATAAGTGCCTGTGGCCATCATAAAAGCTTGTCAGACAGGCAGGCACCAGCATCCAAACAGAAGGCACATGCAAAGTAGGTGGAAGGGACGACGTAAGAGAATAAGATGGGCGCTTAAGTCCTTTTAATGCAGGGGGCCGACCATGAAAATATAAACTTTTGGAGGAATGTAAAAGAGAAGATCTTCAACAGCCCCTAAAAGAACTGTAGAGATTAAAAGGAATCATTACTTAAAGGTGTAGGATTTGATTCTTCATTGCTCTGCATGTTGTCTACCCAATTACATCAGTACCAATTAAATGAAGAGTGGGTGTAAAATGGGACAGTTCTTCCTTGGTAGTGCTTGACATTGATTTCCCACTCAGCATGAGGGAAGGTCGGCATATGAGATGCAGAACAGTAGAGATTCGGGCCCATTGCCTCTGTCAGTCATGGGTTTTCTGTCAAATGCATACCAAAGGTTCATCTGTTCTGGTCAGCCAATGCATTGGTTCTCTGATCCATTTGTAGCATTTATTGGAGACTTCCACACAAATCAGCCGTGAAATACTAATGTGGAAATCGGAAACAGCTGTTTTTATTGTATTGGAGTTAAAGCCACCTTGTGACGAATGAGGCTGTTTATGTACATCTCCGCTATTGTTTCCAGACTCTCAAGGGCAATATTGCATTAACTGCCATTTTTCCACACTTGCAAGATTATTTTCATAACCAAAGAAGCATAAAACCCAAACCTTCAAAACTTAGGCCACAAGCCCCCCAGAATCATGAGGCTGATTTATAAATCCTGATGCGACTTATTAAAAAACCCACAAAATGTATATATTTTTAGTTTGTCTGTTGGTTCCTGAGTGCCTAGGGATTATTTTTCATATTTTCAACTGTTTTTTTGCAACCATGAAGTACAAAGAAGTTTACTTTTATTTTTTTTACACTCAAATTTTTATGTATTCTCCCTACTCCAGCACCTGGGACTTTCAGAAAAACACACCAAATAGCATGACACTCGCAGTGCAGTAATACAAATAAAAAAGACAGCACTGGACCCAAGAAGGCAAGAAACATGCTTTTAAAAGAATGCTTTGGTTCAGATTTTTCAAAATTAGATATCTAAACATTGGTTCCTCTATCCAGTTTTTTAAAACACCCAGGTAAGTAGCCTGTTGTTCAGAGTGTCTGTGTGCTCCAAAGCTCCTGCTGTCTTCAATAGATTCTGCTGGGGAATGAAAATCAGCCAGGTGCATAATTGGGGCAGTAGGAGCCAAACTGTGAAAGGCCTGGTCCTCAGCCTTCGATTCTGGAGCATCCAAACGGTAGATTTACTAGACTATGTGACTATTTCTTGACATAAAGAAGTGGTGATTGTGGTAAGAATGTATTGTTTAAAGTGAGCAGTAGAAGTGGTTTTATAAGTATATTGTTCTTCAAATAGAAACCTGTGTATTAGCTTTTGCTAACATCAGAGTCTATTTTCAACTGTCAAAAAAATGTAGTTGATATGCTAGAGGAACAAAAAAGGAAGTTCACTAAAAGGTTCTTGAAGGGATTGTTTTTGGGGAAAAAACTAATTCAAAACAATTAACAAACTTACTTAAATCTTCAGAACAGAAAACTCAGTTAGTACTGGAAACTGGGGGAGAATACAGTGGATTTTTCATAAAAAAACAAAACAAAAAAAAAACAAACGTTGGGAAGATGATTTTTTTAAAGGCCCAAATGACAGGTACCTATTGACTTGTAGTGGGAAGTGGATGTCTGTCATTTGTGCCTTTGAAAATACACCCCTCGATCCATATTTTGGATGATGGAAACACCCCATAACCACAGAGAAGTTCTAGCCTCTGTAATGCATGGGTTGGCCACCCATGTCGTAACTGGGATTAGTGGCCCAATGCTGGAGTTAGTTGCAGTCTGTATGTCCCTAGCAGCATAGCTGTGGAGATTCTTGTGCACTTAAACGGGGTTGAATAGATCTCCACGTTTTCGTCCAATGCCCTCAGGGTTAGCTTTAACTCATGGGGAAAGTTTAAATTAGCCAGTGGGACTTAAACTTAAGAACATGCTTACGTGCATTCCTGACTAAAAGTACTTAATCGTATTCTTAAATGCTTTCCAAAGCTGAGGTCTGAGCAACGATTATCCATTAGGATCAGAGTGCATTCCTTGCTACCAGTTTTCATTAGCTGAAGCAGCAAGTCTTCGATGGGGTGCTAATGTGCATTTTTTGAGGAATAAGGGTGCTTGTGCAAAATAGTTTTTTTTTTTGTGCAAAACGGAACCATCTACACTGCTTTTTTTGTGTGCAAAAACCTCTTCCGCAAAACCATTGGAAGAGAATATGCAAATGAATCGGAAGTTGCTAATGAGCACTCCATTTACATTTCCTCTTCCGCAAGAGGGAAGCACTGTAGACATAGCCTAAAAGAAGGGTGCTAAATGCAAAGTACTAGGCTTACTTCATACGCTCAGATACACATCCAGAGTAAAATGAATGGGAGAGAGGTGTAATTTTCACTCATGAAATTAAAAAAGACTCATTTGTTAATATTAAAGCAATTCTTTGCTGGGGCTGATACAGAGACAGGCCCTGGGCTAAGCACTCAAAGGACCTAAATCCAACAATGAGACCTATATAGGCAGATCCATCCTGTTGATATTAGTGGACTTTCATTTGGGTGTAAACATTCACCTAAGTGGATCCCTTTGCAGAATGAGCGCCAGGGAAGAAAATTCTGGCTCCACGTTATGGAGGATGCTCAGCATTTCTCAGGATCCGGCCCACAGTAACCCCACCTATGTGTTCAGTGATAAGAGTCTCCCTCACATTGTTTGTGGAAACTACTGAGCACAATTATTTACTGAATTAACACTCATGTAACAAGCCAAATCCATAGGATTCCATTGCCCAG
The DNA here is from genome assembly GCF_052426305.1 of Pelodiscus sinensis. Classification (NCBI taxonomy): domain Eukaryota; kingdom Metazoa; phylum Chordata; order Testudines; family Trionychidae; genus Pelodiscus; species Pelodiscus sinensis. Next base: position 125,433,515 of record NC_143055.1, read on the forward strand.
AGGGGAAATGGAAGATTCTGTTCCCAAGCGCAGCTTTCAAATATGCTGTAAGTGGAACGTTTCTACGGTCAAGAGGAGGCTATTTTCCATGCTCATTCTTGCTTATGAGTCTGCCAGCAAGGGAGGTAAATAGAGTTCAGTCACTGTAGGGATGGCAATTCTGGAGGGATAGTCTGTCCACTAAGAATCCAAACGAGGCTCTTTTCACGTAGGTATTTTATAAATACCAGCCTGAGCTTCATCTACTGTGATTTAGAGAGTGCTGGTATCACACACCCAACATTCAGGTCCATCCCCCTATATTGGCTCTTTTAAAATGTTCATGTGTTACCAACCCTAAGTGGTCAAATCAGGAACCAGGGCCCCAGAATTATGAGTTTGGCTTAAAAATGGAGATTTTAAAAAAGCATTTTGGACTCTCTTATTTGGAGTGCAGTCAGGGCCCGTTTTCAAGATGTGCTTTGCAACCAAGACAGCGAGCAGTTAGCTTTCTTAGAAATGAAAGTAGAGATTCTCCCCTAATAATAGGATTCCAGGAAAGAGCACAACACCTGCTTCAAGCCCTGAATGATGTCAGGATCTCGCCCTGAGTCTGTGGACCTTCAAAACCTGCTTCTAGGCTTCTTTGTTTGCATAGTGTTTGCTTGAGGATCGCGATTTTATTGACTTCCCTAATTGGGGTTTTGATGGAGTCACTTAATGAACATTCTCTTCATTTGTGAGCTACTTGTTGTTTACTGCTTGCTATTTCTGCAAAGTCTGTAACAGTGTTTGAGTGCATTTTATCATTTAAAAAAATATTACACAATGTCTCCTGGGCTTAGGTTTGAATTTTACACCAGCTGAAAATTGAACCTGCTCCCAGGTGCTCTATATTGATTTTTCCCCTTGGCTTTCGTAGCTGTGAAACTTCATCATTAATTTATCCCTTTCTTTGAAATAGTCTGACAGCATTAGGATCTAGCCAGAATTTTTCCTTAGCTCATGGGCAACGTTTCTGAGCTGCATGTTTCTTCAGAAAGAGAGGTTCAGTTGTTCGGTTCACTTGGGCTGTGTCCAGACTCAGGTTTTTTTTCGAAAAAACTTCACCTGCGTCTAGACTGCAGCCGCGTTCTTTCAAAATTAAATCGAAAGAATGCGGCTTTTCTTTCGACGGCGGTAAACCTAATTCCACGAGGAAGAACGCCTTTTTTCGAAAGTACTCTTTCGAAAAAAGGCATTCTTGAAAGCAAACAGGCTTTTTAGAAAGAGAGCATCCAGACTCACTTGGTGCTTTCTTTCGAAAAAGCGGCTTGCTTTTTCGAAAGTTCCACATGCAGTCTAGATGCTCTCTTTCGAAAGAGGCTTGCAGTCTAGACATAGCCTTGGGGATTAATGTGAAAACATACGGGTGTTTGTTTGAAACTTTTTTGAGCCCTTTAAGGTTTTTTGTCTTTATCTTCTCTATTCTCTCTTCCTGGCACCTTCCCTCTCTGCTATCTTCCGGATGGCCAGTTAAGCACATTCTTCTCCAGTTCATGATCTCCTCCTACCATTCTCAAGTAGCCTTCCCCTATGTCTTTTTAAGTGCTGCTCTTGGGGAGGTTAGAGGTACTGCTTTCCCCTTCACCGGTAGCAGTCAGAGGCACTGACTCTGGGGTGCTCAAGGACACAAGTGCTTGCCGATGAGAACAGAGAGAATTCAGCACCCACCAGCTATAGTGGTTTGGTGGACTTTCTTGCTCCCCAGAGCAGAGACAGTCATCTGCATGGAAGGGACTCCTGTGCCAGAGCATGCGAGCTACCCTCACGTGCTAGTGTGATCAGGTTCAACTGCTGGTGGGCCTGGTGCCCTCTCCACTGGGCAGGCCTTGGGGCAATAGAGTCATGTGAGAGGAGCTGCCTGAGCTGGGCACTGGCTTGTCATTCTGCTGCTTTTGCTGCTGTGGTTCCTGCTAGAGCCCTGTAGTTCCACAGACATCCACTCTCTCTCCATGGGCATCTACAGATACGTGTTTTGTATCCATGCAGGGCTGCAGAGCTGTGCTCTGCTCTCCCGTTCTCTCCCCCTCCAAGGTGGCGGGTGAGGTCCGCAGTGCAGAGGGGCTAGCCTTGTGAGGAAGGGGTCCCCTTTTCTGTGGATTTGAGGAGTGGGAGAAATCCTGTGACCAGGATTGTCCTTAGGCTTTATGGGGCCTGCACAGTACAATTAAATGGGTGCCCCCGTGCCCAACAGCTGCCAAGGCCAACGGTGAAATGATGATTTTTAGAGATGTCCTTTTATAATCCTCAGCAACACGCGCATGAAATATTTTAAAACAACTCTTAAGCAAAGCTCCTGTCGGGTCACAGTAAATTCAGAACCTGACAGGATACATCTGGGGTTGGCACATGCCTGCTAAATGGCTTCATTACCCCGTCGTTGGCTCTTTCATAGGTTCAGGGTGCTGCTAATACCTCCCGCAGGTTTTAGATTAACTAGCTCCCCTCCAGAGAATGCAGAGCCACGGAACAGGGATAGGGAGAGGCAGGTGGATGGACAGTAAGACCCAGTGGTGCCTCAAGTGTTCAGGTGCCTTACACAGCTGCATATGAGTCACAGGCAGAGCTGTCCTTACCATCTCCTGACTCCTCCCCCATCGGAAATTCTTGGCTCTGCAAGTCTTGGTGTCTCCATTGATACATTGTGGTTCATTGAGAATAATTTTGAACCACGCCGCTGTTCCAAAGTTAGGCTCGCTGTGTGTGGTGGCAGACCCTTTGCAAAGCAATTTAAGGCTTCCGTAGCTGCCTTAGGGATATATACAAATCCTGACTCACCAGCACAGCCCCTGCTATTTGTCACTCTGGGAATTAGCTTAGCTCTGCACTAGAGCACCCTCTTCTAGCCAGTGTCTTGCCCGCTGTTACAAGGCAGTGGGGAGTGGACAACAGGTGTCAGGACCCAGGTCCTTCCCAGACCACAACGCCCTTTCTCTCAGAGTCCTGCCCTGTCGCAGTGCCCCCACACCTCCCAGGGAGCCCCCAGCCCTCTATACCCACCTTTCCTCAGTGACCCTACTGCCAGTCTTCATCTAACCCCTCATCCCAGGGCAAACTGAAGTCTGAAATGGCCAGTCATAATTGACAAGGGAGTGTGGACCTGCTGCTTTCACGTACCCTGGCTGCCTCCCTAGTACTCTTCAAGCCCCGGGCACTGGGCCTCAGGCTGGGATTACTCAGGACAGAGCTCCCCAGCTCACCCTGCCTTTCCCCAGCACTGCTCTGTCCATAGTACCTGGGCTAGCTGGCAGCTAGGTCTGTCTCACTCCAGAGCTGAAGCAAGACTGCATGTTCCTCTGCTCTAGGAGTCCTTATAGCTCCTAGCCAAGCCCTGATTGGCTGACTTCACCCATCTCTGATTGGCTCCTAGGACAGCCTTCTAACAAAGTAGTTTTTAACCCTTTGGATCCTGCAGTGGAGTGATTGCCCTGCTATAATACCCAGTTGTAAGTTCCCTTTAATTTAGTGGCTGTAAAAATTCCACCGTTGAAAATTAAAAACACCACACTTTCCACAGGCACCATGTCTTAGCCCAGTTTTATGAGAGTTAATGTAGTGGCAGCAGAAACACTCTGCTTTCTTGTACATCTGTCCCTGAAGGATGTTGACAACGTAGGCCAAGACACACTTTGGCAGGATGGGGTGGGGGAGAGGTGAAAGACAAAACTCCAGACTGTAAACTTTTGTTTTTTCAACCATGATTAGAAAATAAATGCTCTGTTGCTTTGGCTCTATGGGGGGTGAGGAGGGAAATAATATGCAGTGCAGTCAAATTTGCTGATGACATCTGTGCAGAAAATAAATTGCCTACAGACTTGAAAACTCTGCCTACTATCGAAGCTGCATTGTTGCTTGAGCTATTTCATCAATTGGGACAAACTGATAGCTTGGTGCCTTACAGCAGGAGCCAGACAAATAGAGGCAGCATTAATAAATACCTCCCAAAGCTGCCTTGGAATAGGAACGCTGATTGAACCAAATGCTCTGTATTCAGACTAGTAAGGAGGAAGCTGGATGTTAAAAGGAAGGGGAAAATTTGTGTGGAGGAAGGGGATGGGAAGGGAAGCAGGGAGAGGATGGGAAACTAATTATTCAAGTAGTTTGCTTGGGAAATCCCCAAATACCAGTTTAAGAGGCTTTAAGAGACAAATCTATGGTGAATAAAAATCAAGTCAGTAATTAAGGGCCTGTTCCTCCTCTTGGTGACATCAATCGGAGCAAAATTGGTATTCAAACTTTATAGTTAGGACCAAATTCAGATGTATTGTCAATGGATGAAACTCCATTAACTTCAGTGGATTTATACCTACTTCCACTAAGGCTGAATTTGACGTCGAGCTTCTTTTTGAATCAAGGTTAGGAAAATGTAGTGAGTGTGATCGAATGCAGTTGTCATAAACGAAGATACTTGTCTATATCACCAAACCAGTACAACTAAACTCAGCACATTAAGGGTCTGTGTCGCCATTTGTAACCCCGTCAAACCTTCAAAATATAGAGATCTGCCTTTTTAAAATCAGTGTTAAATGACTTGTATGTCACATGGGGAAAATATAGCCAAACCTCTGCCTTTGCATTCTGGTTGCAAGCTGGGATTTGCATGATTGAAGAGTGGTGGAGCCAAAGCAGAGTTAGCCATACACAAGGAACATTCCAGACAGAAGTCATGCTAGGGCTCTGCCATCACTAGGGGAGGCAGGGAATAGGAATATAATACGTCTCCTTTTTATGCCACCGACATGCTGCATGGCCTTGGGCGTGTCACTTAACACCTCAGGTTGTCCTTGTGGAACTATGGGGGATGATGGTAATTTACCCACCTTTGTGTGTCAAGTGTTTAAATCTCCCCTCCCCCCACCGACTTCCCTCCGCTAAGAGTCCAACTCAGGTAGCAAGGTAGAGCAGCAGATGGAGAAAGCCCCTTCCCCATAGTTAGTTGTGAATGGATGTCAGCAGCTGGCGTCTGTCCCTAGCAGATGTGGCAGCAACATGAAGGTCCCCGCTTTGCATGAGAGACGTGTGAGGAAGGGAGGAGAGTGGGTTAGGGCTGCCTATTGTAGCTGCCACAGCCGGGGAAGGAGACAGCTCTTGGCAGTGGTCCATGGCCAGTTTGGGAAAAGGCTGCCCCTCCCCTCCCTCATCCCTCTCTGCTCTCACGGTGGTTTTTCTCAAGCAGATGTCTGGTTTGTCAGCCGCCCTGCCTCATATGTTTGTGCCTAACCACAACAGATGTCCACACTTTATCCTCCTCTTCCTTTCCCAGCCTCCCAAGAAGGATCCTTACTGGAGGAGGTGGTGGGGATTTACCATTGCCTAGAGCTGGCCCAGCGTGGCTGGTGACTGATACACTACTTGTGTACTGTCTGCTCTGCTGCCTTCTCCATTGTTGCTAGTTAGGGTCAAGGGTGGCAATTTTGGGGAAAAAAGGTAAAAAATGATTGAACCAGAAGTGAATTTTTCAAAGTTCTCGGTAAATTGAAATGTTAAACAAATTATTTGGGTTGACGGTATATTCCACTTGCCCTGGAAGGAAATGTTTCATTTTAGAGTTCAACATTTAGATTTAAATGTTTTCCATCTTTAATAAAATTAAAGGAAGTTTCCAAATGAAAAGGTATTTTGAATGGAAAATCAAAAATAGTTTGCTTTGAAAATGTTGAAACGAAACATTTTAGATTTTTCTGGAACTTACTTGTTTGTGGCGTTTTTATTAATGACCAAAATAATTAGCGCAAAGTCCACACGAATTCCCAAAATATGTTGGTGTCCCTAAATCTGTTCGGTTTTGTTTTTCTGAAAGGTTTTGGTTGAAAAATGTCATGCAGCTGTACTAGGAGACTCTCAGCTCTTGTCCTCAGCCTGGAAATGGAGGCCAGGGCTGGGGAAATAGAGGCTTTATTTAAAGCTTTCCTGTTGATGAGCCAGGAGAGAGAAAACCACCACTGTTTTGAAAGCCTGGGCATCAGAATGGCAATATCACACTACAGAAGTATTCAGCTTACAGGGTAAATCCTGAGGTGTTCTGAGTTATGCTTGGCATGCCTAGAAGTGGGAGGCCATTATTGCCTTGCCAGTACCTTTCCATCCCTACCAATGCCAGAAGTAGCCAGTTGCAGTCATCCCCAAAGGACCATTCTGCCTGCTCTGGCCATGACCCCTCCCATCCCAGGCACAGCCACGATATTCCATTGGGGAGCAGTGCTGGCTTTCTGCGGGGTCTGTTCCTTTAAGCCGGGTTCTGCCCTGTGCACTGACAAAAGGAATTGTAGCAGTGACTGGGATCGGGCTCAGTGTCCCTTGTAAAGCCACCCAGCTCATTAGCAGAGTGCCTGCATTAGGTTTTGTGTGTGTTTGGTGGTGCACATTCACAGTGCCTTTGTGCATATACAAATATTCTGCACATGGATGGAAAAGATTAGAAGGAGCATTGATCAGGACTATTTGATCATAGTTCTGTCTGCAGCAGCCTGTGGGATTTCCATATCTCCGACATCTAGGTATGGCAAAAAACCCTCAGTCACCGTGTCCAGGGGCTTAAGCAGAGGAGTTGGACGGGACATGGATTGATACGTTGCCTCCTTGTCCAAGTACACTGGGTTCAGCTCCTGATTTGGGTCAGAAGTGAAGATGGGATTTGCAGTCACATATAGATGTAAATTGCTGTCACAAAACTATGGCATAAGTGACTATTTGTGGCTGACGAGGGGTTGATTTGTATGGGATGTTACAAGTCAGGACTGAGTGTGGGATTTCAGAGAGTTGTGCGTAAATGACCACACTGTCTGCTTCTGCTATTCCTGACCCATATATCCAGAGAGTTTCTTTCCTTCAACAGCAGGACGGTCCAGGATTTATATTCCTCACTGTACATGTATAGTGTGGGTTGAGTGAAGTTGGTGATTGGACAAAAGACTGTCTGATCTTAAATTTAATTCTCTCCCTATCGTGTTGTAAAAAGGGGTGTCTAATGGGCTTGTCATGCAGTCCAGAAGGAGAGCTGAAGTTTTGTCAGTATTATCAATACCGGGTATTAAGGTATTATCAATACCGGGTATTAAGGAAACCGGTAAGTGATAGGAAAACAGTTACCAGTAGGTGGAGCAGTGCAGTGCCGAAGGGTCTCACAAAGGAATGTGCCAAGATTCATTGCAGGAATTCTGTGTAGTGAGGCCCGAATTTTGTTCTGAGATGGAGAAGCACAACACTATAGATTTCTAGAGTGGGGCTGCATTAGCTGTCTGTCCGGGCAGAGTGTCCAGAAAAGAGATCAGTATTTTCTGGATGGGGTGAGCGCTTTTCTTCTTTCTATATTCTGAAGCTGTAGGCCAGTGTTTCTTAAATTTTTAAGACTGAGGAACACCAAACAATAATTTTTTTTGAGGAACACCAAGGATTTTTTGTTGAGCGCCTGCGCGCGCGCACACACTCACACAAAGGTCAGGGGCGAAGTTATTGGGGGGAGGAAGATCACCTGCCCCTTTAAGGGTGGCCATTTTGAACTCTCTTGTTCTCCGCGGCGCACCAGTGTGCTACAGAACACAGTTTAAGAAACATTGTTGTAGACTCTTCCCAAGTGTGCGCCACGTTGGAGGCCGCTGGGTCCGCACCAGGCCCTGGCTTTGCACTTCAAGGAATGTCGGGAGAGCTGAATGACTGGCTTCCTTTTGCAAAGTGCAGTGTCCATCTCTGGTGATACAGAGGCCCTGCTTCCGAGTGACTGCGGGGAGACTCAGCTCTGGTGAAAGTGAAAGTCACTCTGACTTCTGCTGCTAAGAGACGCTCCTCGCCAGGGGCGGATGAGAGTTTTGCGCGGCCCAGGGTGTGGGGCCTATTGGAGCGTGAGGCCTGGGTCAGCACAATTTCGCGCATGCGCCACGGCCATAGCTGACACAGCATGTGCGGGGCCTATGAAGCGTGGGGCCCCAGGGCAGCCGCCCTGCTCGCCCTGTCCTGTATCCGCCGCTGCTCCTCTATCTTCTGCCCTGGGGGGCAGGGAAGGGGGCAGCTGGCGTATCAACCCTGCTCTCCCCGTCCAGTGGGACCACATGGCTTTTGCTACGCACGTGTTTGGTTAGCAGCAACGTTCCACTTCCCCAGTGAATCTTTTCACCTACGTCCCAGCAATTTGGCACATGCGGGGGGGGGGGGGGGGAAGGTCCAGCCTTCCCCTTTGCTCAGATTTTGGAGTTAAGAGACCTTTTGTATTCAAATGTGCCTGTGTTAAAGGGGCTGTTGCAAATCCGTGGGCTGCTCTATGAATTATGAAATGCCAACAGGGGCTTAAGAGAGCTAGGGAGACACATTTTACACTGTCTAAGCAGTTGGATAAGGTGGGGTGAGTATAGGAGAAAGGAAGCCAGGTGCCAGACAAAGCATTGGCAGGAACCGAGGCTCTGAAGCATGGCTAGTTCTGTTGCGCTGAAAACGCGCGTATAAAAACTGGTGTGATGCTGGAGCAGGAAGCCAGCATTAATGCATCCCTTGTGGAAAAGCCAAATGTTAGATTAATCACGTCAAGTCATTTCAAGGGACGCTGGATAAATGAGATGCTAATGTATGCACATTGCCATTAGAAACCAGAGAAGGAGCTCCCGTAATTTGTCTGAGACTCAAACAGATCAGAGTGATTGAGTGACCTTCAGCCTTGAGACCCACCGTCACAACCAGCACTAATTGGCACCCTGACTGGCAGGCACAGCAGCGAGCCCACAGAGTAAATGACCATGGAAGCAGAGGTAGTCTCTCACCCCAAGGGCCTGTCCACTTTGATCAGGTTCAAGCACTTGTAGGTGATACTTTCAAGCAATAACAAGGCCAGGGCTTCCCCAGGGAGTTCAACCCAAATTGGACTGAATTTTAATAGGTGCTGGACACCTCTCTACTTTAGGCTGATGGGAACATTGCACCTATCATGGTGTTCCTTCCTCCTTGCTAATGTTATTTCCAGCACGGTTGTGGCTCTATCTGATCTAGCACTCTCTCACAACCAGGAATTTGCCTGATTCAGTATGTGCTTGGTGTGGGGCTGAATGTTAATTTTGTTTCAGGTTTGATAATGGACTATCTTCTTGCCAACAACAAACTGAAGACACCACCACCATGATATGGGCAGAAGTTCCCTATGTTTTTGGTTAAACATAATTTGGGGGAGTAACATTTGAACTATTAAAACCAGAATTTCCAGACAGCAACCCCTACCGTCTTGAACCCAGCTCACACTGATTTCGGCTGAAATTGGATGTCTTTGGCGGGGAGAAGGCAGGGATGCATATTAAGATTATGGCAAAGTCAAAATATTTAGAATGGAATTTTCAAAAGTACCCAGTTGACTGCCTTGAGTAGGAGCAGAGTTAATAGAGTGCAATAAGAACAAAGGCCAATGCTGGGTGCTTTTGAAAACCCCACTCTAGGAATCTGGATCTGTTGCAGAGAGATGTGTAGAAAAGGTTCTGGACTTGCATTTCCTGGGACCCTGTGTCTCATTTTGCTCTCTTTGATCTGGAGGTTATGTTGGAGTCCTACATAGTAGAGAAGGGCCAGGAAAAAACCCCCTGAATTTAAACGCTCCCAACATTGGGGGTTTTGGAATTGTCTGAGTTCTGTAGCTTGGGGCCCATTTCTATTTTCTATAAAATTAACTATACAACAGCAGGGTTGAACGACAGCAGCATGCTAGGTGTATTAGGGGAGATGATAGATTTGTTCCTCCACAACTCTCTTCAGGTGTTGGGAATCAATGTGTCACCTCCCCTACTAACCTTCAGACTGTTTTGGAGGGGGAACGAGAAGTGTGGGTAGCTCAGCTCCAGGGGAGCAATAGCAGTAACCGAACCCCCGGAGGAGATGAAGCCTAAGTGGTAGAAATGTGACTTTGTTTGCAAGAATGAGTGATGCAGAGAAGGCTGTCATGGATGCACTGCTGTGAAGAAATGTTAAAACTAATTAACTGCAATCTGCCTTTTATTTGCTACCCTGTGATGTTGGCCACAGCTGAGGCAATTGTCAGGAAAGGAGAATCTAGAAAATGTTAGGAGAATTGGTTTGTTTAGCAGTTGTTTAGCTTTCCAACTCTGAGCAATTTTGCCAAGGATATTGGTACCCCCAAGTAATGCAATGGGTCCCTGGTATAACACACCTTACTGCTCTTCTTCATGTGTTCCCTAAGTGTTGGGGATTTTGACCTATTGTTGCTCCAAATGCTTACCTATTTTTCCAGTGAACCTAGTCTTAATGATGCTATTTCATTTGGAGGTACCCAATATGCCATCATTTCTATTTGTCCAACTATCACATTAGCCTCAATTCGTTTAGTATCCTACCATGCAGGATCTAGTATCCTAAAAGAGCATGAACTTCGTAGTAACTCTTAACTCAAAGGAGTGAGTTGTGAGTACCATGTGAACTACTCTGGAGCAGCCATTCAATGCACTTCATCATTCAAACAGCTGAATTTCACATGATATGGGACTTATATGCCCTAGTTCACTAAATCTCATAGAAACTGAAAAAAGAGAATTGCTTTCTGTGAATTCCTTGCTGTCTTGTTTTTATTATAGCAAACGGCCTCTAAGGAATGCTTATATAATAGCCACAAATCAAGTAATCTGCAGGTGCTGTAAAGGTGGATTTCCCAAAGCACCTAAAGATTTAGGGGCACAAGCTGCAGTATGACTTGTAGTATGACTTCTGTTCCTAAATCCTTTAGACATTTTGAAACTCCCTCTATGAATCTGAGACCTAGTAGATAGCTTTCCAGGGGACTTAAGCGTCTAAATCACTCAGACATTTCTGAAAGTTAAGGGATTGGACTCCTAAGTGCCTGTCTCACCTGTTGAAATGGGATATAGGCTCCTATGCCAATTAGGCACATGGAAAATTTTACCTGGAGACTGGATCTTATGATGTCAGAGTCTGTCAGCTGCTTATGGAAATGACCAAACAATGTTTTCCATGAACAGGAGATAGGGAGCGGGCGGACACCAACTCACAAAGGAAGGGACTACTGAATCTCTATGGAGGGAAGGGAAAATACTTGCCCCTCTTCAATGGTATGTATCTGTAGAGCACTGCAAATCTGCAGATTCACATCCACTGGTATCCGCATCTGCTCATTTTTGTGGATACAAATTTTGTATCCACACAGGGCTCTGTGTATTTGCTCTCTGCATTGGAGAGATGGTTTGATAGTTGAGCCCCTTGAAGAAAGCAGGTCTTTAAAAGGGAGAGTTTCTTGGCTCCTGTGAGGAATACACTCTGCCTGTAGTTTGCTCTGAGATGATTCCTATAAGGCTAGCTAACCTGGAAGGTGGGAATCTCCGGTTTTAATCTGCCTTAGGCTCATGAGTGGCTACCGAGGCATTGTTTGGCACACCAGGGTAATTTGGTTATAAACCATCTCTCGTGATTTTTGATTTTCAGTGCATGTTAAATCCCACAGGGTTAAGTACCCTCTCCTGCATTCTGCAAAAGACATCTAACAGTTTTAGGAAATTCAAGCCTAGGCTGAGGACACGGTTGGTTTTTCTTAGCAATGAGGCATCCATCGTGTTGCCGTTCACGCACAGGGTCAGTTTTCACAAGGATCATGCTACGAGGGCCAGCGTTAGTGGTCGTATGTGGCCCTTCTTCAATCCCACACAAAAAAAGGATCAATGCATAAATCAGACACTGCCAAAAGTTTTGTCCTAGAATTGGCCAGATGGTGACCATTCTGTTTTGTGACAGCTTACACGCAATGAACTGAAATGTTTTATTTCAAACTGACGTGCCATTCTGATTGGAAAATCAGGGCATTTTTCATTTAGACATTTATGAATTGAAATATTTTGGAGTCTTTACTAGGAGGGAAATGATTGATCTGTCAAACTTCTCTCCTGATTAGGATGAAAACGAGTGTCAAAATAGCAGCATTTCCTGTAGAACAGAAATTTTGTTTTCCAATTTGTTCTATATTTTAATGAACATAAATGAAGCTGTTGGTGATTTGCATCACAGTTGTTACTTATTTGCACAGAGTGTAAGTTGTGTCCATCTTAGTGAAATTCCTTTGAAAAGAATAACTGCTTGATGAGTAAATTTTGTCCCGTCCTCCCCAATTGGAAAAACAAGTTCAGAAAGCTAAAGGTGACCAGACACATTAAATAATTCATAACCTTATTATCATTTGGTGCACACAAGGGAATTCAGGTCCTAAATTGTAAAGGATTTACCCAAGTGATTTTTTCAGGGAAGCCTGGCAGTATAGGCTTTTAAGCCTAAACAATTCAGATTTATTCTCTGGGCTTCCCAACATTGGATTCAGGGGAGAAGATTTTATTGAAATGAAGGGTCATGTTGCTGATGGAATTTCTTTGACTGAGTAAGCCGTTATCATGGCCTCAATTTCCTCACGGTAAGAATTACACCAATTCCACTGCATGTTATAAAAATCCTCAGCTTCCTGGGCACCTGGCATTTGGAATATTAGAAAAAAACATTGTTAGAATGAAATAATTTGTATTCGGCTTCTGCAGAGACATGAAACCCTGAATGTAGCCACTTTTACACTAAAAGAGATCAAATTCTGTTATACTTGTGTGAATCCGGTCTAGATCCACTAACTTAAGAATAACTCCTGGAGAGCAGAGTCTGGCCAAGAGCGTTGAACCAGCAGCCTAAAGATACAGCCACAAGCAACATCATCTAAAGAAATGGGTTTTGCCCATGAAAGCTCATGATTTATATATAATTTGTTAGTCTCTAAGGGTGTGTCTAGACTACATGCCTCTGTCATCAGAGGCATGTAGATTAGACACATAGGCAAAGGCAAATGAAGCCGCGATTTAAATGATCGCGGCTTCATTTAAATTTACATGGCTGCCACGCTGAGCCGACAAACAGCTGATCAGCTGTTTGTCTGCTCAGCGCACTAGTCTGGACGCTCCCCTACCAACATCAAAGCCCTTTGTTGGCAGCCCCGGTAAACCTCATCCCACGAGGAATAACGGGGCTGCTGACAAAGGGCTTTGATGTCGGCAGGGGAGCGTCCAGACTAGTGCGCTGAGCGGACAAACAGCTGATCAGCTGTTTGTCGGCTCAGTGTGGCAGCCATGTAAATGTAAATGAAGCTGTGATCATTTAAATCGCGGCTTCATTTGCCTTTGCCTATGTGTCTAATCTACATGCCTCTGACGACAGAGGCATGTAGTCTAGACACACCCTAAGGTGTCCCAAGACTACTCATTGTATCTACACTTCCATTTGTTCCTGAGTCAGACTTTCACAAGGTACCCGGAGACCCATGTGTTAAGGCTGCAGGATGATGGTGCCTGAGCTAAGGGAGGTGAAACCTCTAAGAGAAGGAGGGAAACCCTAACAATGTGAGCTTTGAACTTGTCTCCCGTGGGAGAGGTGGAAGCCACAGTGGGCATACCGGACTAGTTAAGGACAGTGTACAGGGAAATATGCTGGTGGGAACAATGCTGTTGCATATGTAGGTATTTCTCTTCTTTAATAGTTCAGATTTTATCCCACCTCCAAAAAAAATCCCCATGAAATGGCATCGGGCAACAGAACCATTTTGTCCCCAAGGTTGTCAGCATTACATGGAGAAGATTAGTTGAAGCAAGGCAGAAGAGAGCTGGTACACCCCAGTAGTTAAATCCCTTCAGACGTAGGACTGGATTGGCAGAAACTGGATATCAGTGACTTTTTTAGACAGTAGCATATCTACACTGCTTTGAATAGATTTTTTTTGTTTTGTTTTAAGCCTGTCTGTAGCAAGGACCACCCTGACTCAATGTGGGGCTAATAGGTTATCCACTTCTGGCAAGAAAACTTATTTTAACTTCTCAAGAAAATACCCCAAAAGGTAACATGTTAGGAGCTTCTTGGCAGAGGGGGCTTTATGACCTGAAATCTGTACAAGACGGTGCTGTTTGGTATCCGCACAGATGATCTTGACAACAGCAATTTATCTTGCTACTTTGTATGCGGGCAGGAGTGAAGTGATAGTTGGTTCCAACTTTTTCTCAGCCTTTCCCCCTGTCATGATTATGCGGGTTAGCCAGCAGCCTGGGGATTAAGGAGTTAACTACACCTAGCCAGGTGAAGTGACCAGTAGGAATGTAGGTGGGACTTTCAAACTGGGATAAAGGAATTTGGGTTTTTTTCCTTTCTCCCTTTTGTCTCTCTGGGTGTGTTCTGCAGCTAGAGAGAGGGACAAGCATCTCTCTCTCTCTCTCTCCTCAAGACACCATTCTTCATTTTCTGTAAGTAGGGTAAAGTTTAGGTAGTTTCGTTAGGCTTTATTGTTTTAAGGGTTGGGTATGGGATCCGAGATCAGGCACTGTTTTGGCTTCTTTTTGTAACTAAGTTCTAGGCCCATGGAGTTTCTCCAAGAGTATATTTTGTCATTATGCTTGCAACAGGAATATTGCTGTAATAATAAAAGTTCTTTCTTTTCTTTTTATTAACCTGGCATTGGTTAATTGTGAGCCCTGATTTTTATTTTAGGGGTGAGATTTCCCAAATGATCTTTCCCCTGATTTCTTTATCAACATTTGGGTGGTGGCAGCAGAAGTTTTATTCCCAAGATCTAGGTTTTTAAGATTTTGGGGGAAGTTTTATACCAAAGCCTGGTAGATAAGGCTTTGGGGTACACTTGCTGGCCCCCACTTCTGCATTTATCATGCCAGAGTGGGGAAGGAGCCATGACACCCCTCTTCCTCTTTTCCACTGTAGCAGTCATAATTTAAGGAACTGGTTTAAATTGACTACAGTAGGACCCATGAAAATCTTTACATTGACTGCTGTGTTTCTATGGGCTGAGGTATTTCTTGACTTGAAATGGGGAGGATAGCAAATTCTGGAAGACATGTAGCTGATGACTATCTACAACCTGAGGTCCTTGATAGGTAGATGGCCTGGTGGGATTACTTATCTTGAATGATAAAGAAAATTTGATGGCAGGTTTCCTGTTATGTGACAATAACCTATATGGGTTCCATACAACTACACTCCATAGTGGATGGGGACCCAATCTTGAAAGAAATCTTTCTGGAATCCTCTCTTCT
Organism: Pelodiscus sinensis; assembly: GCF_052426305.1. Lineage (NCBI taxonomy): Eukaryota > Metazoa > Chordata > Testudines > Trionychidae > Pelodiscus > Pelodiscus sinensis. Next base: position 125,448,589 of record NC_143055.1, read on the forward strand.
GGCCTTCAGACAATACCCCCAACCTCATCATCACAAGTAAGCTCCTCACAAAGCAGGACACGCCTTTCAAATGGGCACCGGACCCTTCCAGAACAACAGATCTAAAACCTGTAGAGGTTTCTTCACTGCCGTGATGATCAATACCCTGCTACCCAGGTTTCAAGATCCACGGATGCTACACAAGCCGATCACAACATGTAGCGTGCCTCAGCCAGTGCACAAAATGCCCCAGTAACAACTATGATGCGGAAACCAGCCAATCCCAAACCTGAATGAACTCTCACAGGAATATGATAAAAGACAAACACACCCTGTTAGTTGTGGGTGAATGCTTGTCACAATGCAGTCACTGTAGATCTGACCTATCAGTCCTCATCCTCAAAGAAAACCTGCACAACACTCAAAAGACAAGCCTGGGAGCTTAAATTCATAATGTTGCTAGACACTAAAAATCATGGATGAACAGAGATACTATTTGTGGTTTATAACAATCTCTAATCCACAACCTCCCTCCCCTTATCCAATGACAGCAGAAGTGTTACTAGACCACTCTACCTTGAATGGTCCCTAGCATTCACCTTTTCAAGTTTTTCTCAATAACCATGAAGGTTGGAAGGATTATTTTTTTAATGAAAGCTGAGAGAGTTTTACATGATCATGTGATTCCAGGAGTTGGGAGCTTTAAGAAAACCAAAGATTGTAAGACTTGTAATCTAATCACCAGAGCTGGCTACACTGAAGCAATGTAAAGGGCCTTCAGTCTAAATTAGAATCTTACTTCAAGTGTTAATCAAATAATAAAGTTTAGAAGCCAACCTGTTTGTAAACATAATATTAATGGGGGAAGAAGGGCAACAATCAGAAATTAAGCTACTTGCAGGAAATAATTCACCTACCTACACTCTGCAACCCATTTCTGCATTCCTGGTACACCCAGTCTCCTTTGGTTGCAAAGGAAACCTTGGGATGCAAATGATGATGGATATTTTATGGGCAGATGTACACAGATCACAGTGACTGCTCTTATTTTCATAGCTACAAATCCATGGGAGACTGGATAAATGATTTCCATTTATCTCTCTGAGACATAATTTTCTGATGGTAAACCAAGCTCAGGGTAATTATCCAGTTCTGAACAACAAAATGTATTTGTAAGGCATAAGTGAATGGTAAGGTAGTTTTTTTTAAAACCTTTTATCTAGGAACCTTATGTTCCCCCAGCATAGCCTGTGCCTACTGAGTATATACAGCAGCCAGCTCCTACTGTATGAATGTAACAATTCTTTTGATGCTGCAGAGTGCACATATATTAGGATTTTTTTCCCTTTCCTTTCTTTTTCCTTCAGTTCATTTTTGATGGCGTGTGTGCTGACCTTAAAATGAACTTTGCAGCAGCCTGCACCCCTGCCTGGATTCTAAATGTCTAATGAAACATTCAACCCACATTATGCAGAGGGAGAATAAAAGTCACTGCTTTTATTTTTAATGTGCACTGAAGTGGCATGCTGCACATTTTTTTTCTCCTTTTCTGAGCATATATTCTTCTGGTTCTCAGTTAAACCAGAATCTTGACTGGAATCCTATTAAGATGAGATCTCAAATCAGTCTTCAGAAAAAGGTAGATCGGAGACAAGGCCTCGTCAATAGTTCACTGATGAGACTTACTGTCAGAGTTGCTCCAAGATTGCATGTTCTATATTACCACTTTACATTTCTAGAAGATGAAATTTGAGAAAGGAAACCCCCTCAGTTTTGCTCTGATTAGCTATAATCGTAATTTCAAAAATAAACTTAAACAACAAATAATTTGGTAGCACTTTAAGAAAACATGTAGATGGTGGTATGAACTTTTGTGGGCACAACCCACTTCTTCAGATGACCGGAGTATTGGATGTCCAGAACTAAAATAAATAGGGGAGAAGGGGGCGGGGGAGGGAGAACAAGAAGAGGCAGTGGGTATAAAAATATCAAGGGGAAAGCCGAGCTGGAATGTAACAGGTTCCCCAAGTTACGAACGGGTTACGGACCAAACACTTGGCTGTAACTCAAAATATTCGTAAGTCGGACCCCATTGAGTTACATTGCAACCATGCTGTTTGTAAGTGCGGGTCGCGTTCATAACTTGGGGACAGCTTTTATGACCGCTTAATGGGAGGTTTGGTCATAAATGCGAACGGTCGTAAATCGACCGTTTGTAACTCGGGGACCGGCTGTAGTCTGTAAGCACCTGAGGATTGGATGGTCAAAAGAGGCAGATAAGAACCATTAATAGGCAATTAGTGAGGAAGAGTACCACCCCTCCTGCAGAGGGCACTGTGACATAGAGCCTTATATAAGCCTTTCCCCAGATTTGGTTATTTTCATCTCTCTTGCAGAGAGCAGTGAGCCAACGTTCTATACCTTTAAAATGTTCTTGCTTTAGATTCTAAAGTTGTACAGAAAGTTTGCAAAATCTGACCATAACAATCACCCCCCAGTTCCTCAATCATCTACCTAGCAACCCACCCCTTTCAGAACATGGCTCTGTGAACTCCTGCTGTCTATGGCTATGGGGCTAGATTTGTTGGGTGTGCTCTTGCACTCTGTCTGTCTCATCTCAATATGTGCATGGGGACGTCACGGAGTGGGTACTCAAAGGTGCCTTTGCATCACTTGTGTATCCTGGAAGCGTGCCCTGAGCAAACTAGAGAAGACATGGTCATGAGGGCATGGCAGGGTTATATTGAGGAAGGGGCTCCTAGCTCGTCACTTACATGGCTCCAATGTAGGGGCAGCCCATCCATATAGGTGAACTAGGCGGTCACCTAGGGCGCCAAGTTAAATGGGGTGCTAAATGGTGGCGCAATATCGTTGAGGGGTTTGGAGGTGGGGGCACTGATTGCATGGTTCGCCTAGGGCGCCAGTTGCTGTCTAGAGGCAGTCTAGGGCCGCCCCTGGGCTCCATTGCACTCAAACCCACACACAAGATGTCACTGGAGTTGCAGTCAGCATCCCAGCTTTGAATTGTCACAAGTTCCATCTCTACCCACTGCCTTTCCTCCAGAGAGCTTGGGAGTTTGTGCAGGTATCCTACTTGCATATCCATGTTCTGAGTTGAATCCTGCAAAATGTGCAGTCCGCAGCGCTTTTCTTATAGCAACAGCAATTTGTTCTGACCTGCACCATCTTGTAGCTAGTGTTCAATGGGAAAACAAAAATCTCTGGCTTGAGGGATATGTTGCATTTACTGTGGATGCAGTTTCTCTGCAGATCAATTAATCTTCTGCTTCCTCAACAGCCAGATCTGCTAACCCAGAAGTGCTAAGTCAATCAGCTGCTCCTCTGTGCTTCTTTCCTGCTACAAGTGACCTAGTGGCAAAAATAGAAGCACATGCACGTGGTAAAATGCAAACTGACCATATTTCCCTTTCCCTTCGCTCAGCAGAGAAATGCACCCTAGGAAGGTTTTATTTAGAAATGCTTCTGTGATGAGGAGGTACATCCAGGATGCACCAGCTTTCATGCCTGTGGGCGATACACTTGTGCCACAGATGTGAGGGTCATTCTTGGCAGGTTAGGTAAGCCTTCAACCCTGTTGCATTGCACTGATGTGTTATGGGTATGTGCAAAGACACAAAGCTAGACTGTCATTTCCTTGGTCACAGCCTGTCATCTTGGAGAAACCCCTAGAGGTGCAAATGTGAATTTAATGTAGCACCAAAACTGTATTAGAAGGAACCACTCTGTTACTGGTGGAAATGCAAAGGTCTTTTGTGTAGCAAACTAAAAGAATCTCAGAAAAATGCTTCTGGCTATTTGATAGCAGAGAGGAAGAATGTTAGTGATCACAGCATCAGAGGGGTAGCCGTGTTAGTCTGAATCTGCAAAAGCGGCGAGGAGTCCTGTGGCACCTTATAGACTAACTGAAGTGTAGGAGCATAAGCTTTCGTGGGCAAAGACCCACTTCGTCAGATGCATGTAGTGGAAATTTCCAGAGGCAGGTATAAATATGCAGGCCAGAATCAGGCTGGAGTTGACGAGGTGGATCCAATCAGGGAGGATGAGGCCCACTTCTAGTAGCTGATCTGGAGGTGCGAATTCCAAGAGAGCAGAAGCTGCATGAGGCTTAGTTGGTGTTTGAGTTTTATTCCCCATTCTGCCATTAGCTAACTATAGCTTCAGTTTAGCAAAATGCTCATGCTTAATTTAAGTTCAAAAAGTGCTAGAGAAAGTATATAACAGCTGTGAAATATTTCAAAATCTTTGCATCTGCTTGTGCAAATTTGCACCACTTGTTATAAATAGCAAACAAACACTTCCAAAGTCTCCAAAGCTTTTAGATCAGGCAGTTTCAATACCTGTCTTCTCAGCCATGGGATGTGCTTGGTATGACTACCATTGATCTAAATGTCCTTTCTGTAGTCCTTTAGGGTACGTCTCCACTGTGGGACAAAGTTGAATTAAGATACGCAACTTCAGCTACGTTAATTGCGTAGCTGAAGTCGAAATAGCTTAACTTGACTTTGGCGCTGTCTACATTGCAGAAAGTCAAAGAAAGAACATTCTTCCTTCAAATTCCCTTACTGCTCATGAAATGAGGGTTACCGACATCGACAGGAGTGCCCTTCTCAGTTCGAATGAACTATCCTCACTCGATCGCTAATTCGAACCCTGGGAGATTGACAGCGGGAGCTTCGATCTTCCTCTTTAGTGTGGACACCCCATTATAGAGTCATTGAGTTGACTTTTATAAGCTAAATAGCCAGACAACTAAAGATAGCTGTTTAGGAAACACCAGGGCTATGTCTACACTCAAAGCTTCTTGTGTGAGAAATATGCAAATGAGGCTAAACGTGGAATATTGCTGAGGCTCATTTGCATATCCAGTGAGCCACCATTTTTGCAGAAGAGGCTCTTTCACCAGAAGGAGCTGTCTATACTGCCCCTTCTTGTGCAAGAAAACCCCTCTTGCGCAATGCCGCTACGCCGATTATTTTTAGGAATAATGGCATTGCACACAAGGGTTTTTCTTGTGCAAGAAGGGGCAGTGTAGACAGCTCCTTCTGGTGCAGGAGCCTCTTCTGCAAAAACGGTGGCTCATTAGGTATGCAAATGAGGCTCAGCGATATTCCATACTTAGCCTCATTTGCATATTTCTCGCGCAAGAAGCCGCGAGTGTAGACATAGCATGACATCTGGTCTACTTAAATATTAGGATAGTCACAAGTTCTGTAGTGTTGTTAGTGGGCCTGTGGCTCCAAATACTCATGCTTGGGGAAGTTAAGTGGAACTGAGCCTCAGTTTTATGATGGTCCAAACAGACACTCTAGATTTGCAGATCCTTGAACCTTGGGAATTTCAGGTCTGAACTCTGTGGTTTGTACTTGAATGATTAAAGGCTGGCCAGTTTCAAGGGCTGGTTGGGCATTGCCCGCAGTCGTGGCAAGAGGAGAGAGAAACTTTGCCTCTGTGGGGGAGAGAGCCATATTGGGACTCTTGCCTTGAGCATTTCCCAAGTGGCTCTGTCCTGCCTCAGAAGTGGGAGACTAAAGTAAGGAAAGTGACCCTCGGATTCTCTATGCAAACCTGCTAGTGTTAGTTCTCTGCTCCTGCTGGCTTTTCAATGCAAAGCTGTTTAGCCGGAGCTGCCCACTGGTACTACCACTGATCAATGGAACGACACCACTTTTCACCAGCTGAAGACGTGACTTTATAGGATTACTAGTGCACTAGAAGAAGTATGTAAATAAATGTGTAAAAAGGCCTGCAGCACCAGGTTGACTATATGCTCTTCTTTTCATTGCCTTTTTGTGCGAGCTACTTAACGCAAGCATGCACAACACACGCATCAGGAAGCAATTAAATCTTGTATTGCTTTCCTTGGGTGCACAAAGGTGCCAGTGTTACTAGAGCTCTTGGAACGGAGGGGGGGGGGGGCAAATGTTTTAAATCAGGCATTGCCTGTGTTGTATGCACAGACAGATAAAAATCCGATTCAAATTTCTTGGATTAGAGTTTAGCGGTGCCAGTCCTGAACATATCTACAATGTGTGTAGAGCTATTTAACTCTGAAAATCCGACTGGAACGTTCCCAAACACATCAGCTAAATGCCAGCAATGAAGACATACTTCCAGTAGAACATATTTCCAATGGGCATGACTGCTAAATTGGAAAATAGTGATACATGGAACCAATTGGATTAAGTTATGCTGAAACATTATGGATACATCACTCCAGTTACAAATATTTCAAAATGTCTTATTCTCAATGTATGATTGTGTTTTATTAAATAATTTTGCACTGCATTAAGACATGGGTCTTGTACTCTTTAAAATCCATGATGTTAATCATGTGCACAGAGATTAATTTTAGCCTTTTCTGTATTTTTTTTTCTACCTAAGGAACTCAAGTTTATTCAACGTCTCATTAATCCTTCTTGCCTGTCCCTATTTCTGGTGTATCCTTCTGATGTAACTGCTCAGTTTACCTTGCTCTCTTTGCATCTGAGATTGTTGCTGGCTTCAGTTCTCAGTTCCACTTTGGCTCTGTTACACCACTTTGATATTCACATGCTGAGAGCGGTGTGTAGGGGCATTAGCTTAAGTATTTCAACTTTAAGATCTCTTTGAGCATACCTATAATATTATCCATACCCTTTGCAAAGGATGAGTGGAGCTATCCTCTGTGCCATGTTAAGTGTGTAAAAACCTCTACTATTTCATCCTCTGGTGTCTCTTTCCTATCAAACAGAAATGTATCAAATGTTCTGGGACCCAAAGAAACATTCAGTAGAAATTAGAATACAAACCTAGAATCATGAATAGGGTTTGGAAGCTTGTTTTCTGTGTGACTTTCCACTCACTTTGTATTCAGAATTTTTCACTGTTGTCCACAATGTTCAAGAACTAAGTATATATATTTTAAGTGATGGGAGAGTATGGACTTTATTGGGGAACTAGTTAAAGTACTGTCGATACACATTGAGATCATATACCCTGGGATGTGAATTTTGAAGGTGCTGCAAGCTTCAGTAATGTGATAAATGTTCTGGTAGCCATGGGATGACCAGCAATCATTATGTTTCATTGATAAATCTGTACGTGACCAGTGGAACTCTAAGCTTTTGGAAATGGCAGCCCCAGGGAACACTTAGTCATTGTTGACGTTTATTTTTGTCACAAAATCCCGTTAGTGTATTGATTTGCTGAAGGCTGAAGCCAATTTTATTTTCGCAAGACTTCTGAGATGTCTTGTTTTATGTGCTTTACTTGGCAATATCTTAAGTGTTTTCTTGACAGAAAGTTTCAGTTCCCTGCTAATAGCTATAATTTGTTACTAGAGAAAGGAGAACAGGGGATTGAGCTTTTTCGGAGTATTTGCTGTGAAAGGACTCAGTGCTTCTTAGGCTGATAAGGCAAAATAATCTGTAGAGAAGATGTGAGAGCCTATAGTCAAAGGAGAGATTGACAGCCTTATGATGGCATACCCATGGCCTGGATGATCCAGGAACTGTTTTAACAATAGAAAAGCCTTTTTTGCTTCAGGAAAAGCTAATAAACTAGTGTAGTCCCCTTACTTTGGAAGCCTCTGACTTTTGCTGGGAGGATCCTTTTAGGGTTACCAGGTAGTCATAAAAAAAAAAGACACACTTCATCAGGGGAGGGACCAGCTGGGAGGGGAGCGGGGCTGGCTGGGAGGAAGGGGGGGACGGGAGGCAGAGCTGATGGGGGCGGGAGGGGGGGCGCAACGGGAAGTAGGGCTGGTTGGTGGGGGGGGGAGAGGCGGGCGGAGTAGGGCTGGCCAGGGGATATTGGGGGTGCAGGGCAGCGGCCGGCGGGAGCAGGGCTGGCTGGAGGAGCTCAGGAGGAGGAGGGGAGAACTAGCTGCCAGAAGCGGAGCTGGCCGGGGGTGCCAGAAGCGGAGCTGGCTGGGGGTGCAGCGGAGCTGGCCGGGGAAGATCGCGAGGAGATGTGGGGGAGAACCAGCTGTCTGTCAAGAGGGGAAGTGAATCGATGGTGGGGAGCAGGACTGACCTGGGCATGTGCAGATCCCAGGACACTCCCGTCCCGCACAGGGTCCAGGTGAAGCGAGAGTCAGTCCGGCTGTGGCTTCACCACGCGCTTGATCAGCGCACAGGAGCATGGACCAGGCTGCCCCTCCTCACATGCAACCAGGGCTCCCAGCACAGATCACGCCCCGCCTCCCAGCCACTCTTCCCACCCCCACCAGGATTTTCTGGATTTTTTTTACCGGACAGAGGGCCCAAAAACCGGACTGTCCGGTAGAAAACTGGACACCTGGCAACCCTAGATCCTTTGTGCTGCAGTCTAGACCTAGAAACTACAACTCCCATGAGCCCTAGGGGAAAAAGGAGGGAAATGGTGGCTCTTCCAGGCAGGGGGAGAGAGTTAGGGGGGAATCGGTATCCACCAGAACACATTCCCCTTGAGGTCCTGACATTAAGCTCAAAATTCCAATCATCAGCGGATATCTGTGAAAACCTCCAGCAGAGAGACTGTGTGTGTGTGTGTGTGTGTGTGTGTGTGTGTGTGTGTGAAACTACCTTGATATTGATTTTGAGGTTAGAAATTTGGTTGATAAAGGTACTAATGCTTAAGTAATACACTGCTACTTCTGTAAGGCATTTGACTTGGTATGACACATTTTGATTAATTAACTAGACCAACACAAAAATCAACACAGCACACCTGAAAAGGATTACAGATTGGAAAACAGGTCTCAGAATGTAATTGTAAATAGAGACTCATCACCGAGGCAGTAATGTGTGGGTTTGTGGAGGGGGAAGGGGGCGAAGAGAGAGTTCATGGAGTTTAGTTCTTGCCCGATGTTATTTTAACTACTTTATCAATGACCTGGAAGAAAACATAAAAACATCACTCATGTAGTTTGCTAAAGACAGAAAAATTGGGGGAGTGATAAATTATTGAGAGGCCAGGTCACTAGTACAGAGCAGTGTGGCTCAATTGGTAAATGGGTCACAAACAAGTGATGTATTCTGATATGGATACATGTGAATGGATCCAGCTAGAAACAAAAAATATAGCCCATAGTTACTCTGTTCCAGGGAGCAGTATCTCTGAGAGAGACGTGGCAGTTTTGAGGGATAGTCAGCTGACCATGGGCTCCAGAGTGAGCCTGTGGCCAAAGGAGCTGGCTTAGATGCAAGAATGAAACTTTTGAATAGTAGAGAGACTGTTTTACCTTGGGAGGCAGGCCAGTCCTCGCCCACAGACAACCTGCCATCTGAAGCAAATTCTCACCAGCAACTATACACCGCACCACAGTAACTCTAACTCAGGAACCAATCCCTGCAACAAACCTCGGTGCCAACTCTGCCCACATCTACACTAGAAACACCATCACAGGACCTAACCAGATCAGCCACACTATCACGGGTTCATTCACCTGCACATCTACCAATGTAATATACTCCATCATGTGCCAGCAATGCCCCTCTGCTATATGCATCGGCCAAACTGGACAGTCCCTATGTAATAGAATAAACTGACACAAATCAGATATCAGGAATGGTAATATACAAAAACCTGTAGGAGAACATTTCCTGGACACACAGTAGCAGATTTAACAGTTCCTGCAACAAAAAAAACCTTCAACAGACTTCAAAGAGAAACTGCTGAGCTAAGGTTCATCTGAAAATTTGACACCATCAGTTTAGGGTTAAACAAAGACTGAATGGCTAGCCAAATACAAAAGCAGTTTCTCCTCTCTTGGAGTATGTCTCAACTACATGCCTCTGCCAACAGAGGCATGTAAAATAGACTCCCCGACATAGTCAATGAAGCGGGGATTTAAATATCCCTGGCTTCATTACAATAAAAATGGCCGCTGCTCTGTGTTGGCTCAGCTGATTGTTTGTTTCCCCGAACAGAAAGCCTTTGTCAAGGGAAGCCTTTGCTGACCGATCCCTTATGCCTCATGAAACAGGGTTTACAGGACTGTTGGCAGAGGCATGTAGTCTAGACATACCCTTGGGGTTCACAACTCCACATTAGCTGCTAGAAGTGCATCTCATCCTCCCTCAGTGAATTGACCTCGTTATCTCCAGCCTTACTCTTGATTGGTACTCTTTTCTTATGCCTGTATATTTATACCTGCCCCTGGAATTTCCACTACATGCATCTGACGAAGTGGGTCTTTGCCCACAAAAGCTTATGCTCCTACACTTCAGTTAGTCTATACGGTGCCACAGGACTCCTTGTCGCTGGTTTACCCCTGTATTGGGCACAGGCGCTGCCACCCTTGGAACACGGAGTTTAGTGTTGGTGCTCGTGATTCAGGAAGGATGTTGATACATTGGAGAGGGTTCAGAGGGGCCACAAGAATGAATACAGGATTGGAAAACCGGAGTTGAAACTATTGAATTTTTTGAGTCCGTCTATGTAGTTTAACAAAGAGAAACTTACTGGGTGACTTAATCACAGTCCGTGAGTACAGGTTAAACCTCTAAAATCTGGGACTCACTGGTCCTGCAACATCTGTGGTCTGGTAGGACCACAGATACTTCTGGATCAGAGAGACCTGGCTGGCTAGGTTCAGGGGCTGGCTGGCGGTGGGGACCACAACCCCGGCGGCAGTGAAGCCGGCCTGGTGGGGAGCACAGCGCCACTGAGGAGCACACCTCCACTCAGGACAAAGGCAGGAGGGCAGGCGGCGGGAGCACACTAGCTGGCGGGGTCCGGGAGCATAGCCCCAGACGAACAGGATTAAAACAAGAGGGCCGGCACACAAGAGCACAGCCTTGGCCAAGAGGGGCATGGAGTGCAGCCCCGCCTGCGCTGGAGGCAGTGGGACTGGTGCCTGGGAGCGCAGCCAACTGGAACAGTACAGCAGGAATTGGAGTCCTAGCCTGGCCGGAGGCAGCGAGGCTGGAAGCCGAGAGAATAGTTGGACTGTAGCCCCAGGGGGTCGGAGTGTGGCCCAGGTGGGGCCGGCGGTGGGGAGCAGGACCAGAGGGGAGCCTTGACTTCACCTGGTCCAGCAAACTCCATGGGTTGGGCTTGCTCAGGTCCTGAGGCTGCCGGACCGGGGGGGTCCCACCTGTACCTACGTGGGGAATGGATATTGGATAAAGGGCTTTCAGTCTAGCAGACAGAGAGAGAATATGATTTAGTGTCTGCACATTGACACTAGAGCCATTCAGATTTTAACAGTGAGGGTCAGGCTTGCCAATGGGGTGAGGAGGAGGAACGAAGAGGACAGTTGCCCCCAGAGCCCAATAATCCTAAAGGGCCTGGGCTCCTGTAGCCAGACAGACCCCCCCCCCCCCATATCATCCATCTTATTTGCCTCTCTGAGGTTCTGGAAGCATACAGGGCAGAGAAGGAGCAATAAAATCAGCATAGTCTATGCTGGCTCATCTGATCCTGAGAAGCTGAAAACATAGATATGAGGAGAGAGCGATTAAGGCAATAAGCTGGCCTCAAGGCTACGAGAAGTGCCCGGCTGGCACCCATGTTGATACGAACACACACACAGTCCCTGGGAGAGGAATGTCCCACTGAGAAAAGAATCCCCAGTACTTCTAATTTAGTTATCTCTCTCTTACAAGTGTAAATTAAATTCACAACTCCCTTGTAAGAACTGGTCTCACAAAAGACAGACCAGCACCATTTGGCATGACAGACAAGAAAGAGAAATACGTGACCCCATGGGTATAAAGATGGGTCCAGCAGCACACTCACTTTGAGTGTCAATCTACCCTCCCGAGGTTCTATGGGGACGCCCACCTCGTATTTTCGTCTTTCCTAGGAACTGAGGGATCGGCCCTGGCCTGATACGCTGGAGTCGAGAGGCACAGAAGGGGGTAAAAATTGTACCTGGATGTGGTCCTCTGTCTTAAGTGTACACATAGAAAGAGTAAGCTGTTACTTGGTACCATTATTTCTATTTTTCTATCTTTATCTTCTTTGTAACCACTTTTAAGATCTATATTTTCCAGCAGTTAAGAAATAGAGCAATAGCCATTGCAACCATATGATTTATAAGCTTCTTTAATAAACCTGTAACTGTCTAAGTTTTAACCTGACTCCTTCAGTTGCTGTAACAGAACCAAGCACAATTTAAAAGAACTTCAGCCGGTCATAAAGGACAGGTATAGGAACACACCCTGCCCTGCCCGTCGGCTGACAGCTCCTGGATGCTGTCACTACTGTGGTAGAGGCTAGAGCCTCAGGCCCTTATATCACCATGGGAACACTGCACATCACACTTGCGTTGCGCGCTCTCCGGGCAGCTCAGGGTAGAGGGGCAGTAGGGTCAGGTGCAGCCCTTCCAGCTCCAGCCCCGCCCTTATAGTGAGGGTTGCCCCCCTGCCCTTCTGTGAGGGTAATTAACGACTGGAGCAATTTTCCAAGTAGGGTTGCCAGGTGTGCAGTTTTGAACCAAACAGTCCAGTATTTAAGCTTTCTGTTCGGGGAAACAAATTGAGAAAATAGAAATGAGAAAATAGACACGTCCAGTATTTTCTAAAGAAGATGTAATATAGGTTATGATGTAATGGCAAGTGTGTCCGGTATCTTTGTTGAAACCCCGTTTCCAACAGTCATGCTGGATTCTTCCTTACTGGCAATTTTTAAACTGGATGTTTTTTCTCACTGACGTGCTCCCGTTCAAACAGAAATTACTTTGAGGAAGTTCTTTGGTTTGTGATGCACAGGAGGGCTGAATAGATGATCACAGTGGTCCCTTCCGGCCTGGAGCGTTTGAATCTATGACTCTTGCCTTTTGACTATGTTAGCTATTCAGATTATAGTATCTGCCCAGAGAGCTTATCTCACATCACGCATATGTACAGTCCCTGGTTAATGAGCCCTGGTCTCATGTGGGTCTCAAGATGCTACTAAGGGATATAAATCAGGAGATTTTGTTTGAACTCTGCTGTCCTTATGTAAGTTCTAAAATGCTTTGTTATCCAACAGTAATGTGTCTATCTTGTGTCTGGGGAACAGTTTTTGGACCCTCCTTGCAACTGATTTAAAACTGATTCATTCATGTGGATGGTCTGCAAAGACTGCAGTGCCTAATTCTCTGCTCTGTTCATTTCCTCTGAAACACCTGACCAGTGTTGGAAAACAGGATAATGGGCTAAGTGGACCTTTGCTCTGATCCAATATGGCCGTTCTTATGTGCAAGATGCTGCCCCAAAGAGTTTAGTTTCCTTATTGGTGGGCATCTATCTCACAAGTGTAGATGTCCAGAGCCCACTTGAACGTAACATAGTCTTCCATTTTATGTCTAGCATTTATTTAGTAATTTCACCTTCCAAGTACTTCACAGACATGAATGGCTAATGGACTCCCCCAGGCTTCCATGAGGCCAGTGAAGAGAGAAGTACTGTTTGTCATACCTTACTGATGAAGCACTGAGGCCAATGGGTTAAATAGCTTGTGGAATGACACACAGGAAGCTAACAGACAGCTGGGGTTTGAGGTTGGAAGCTCCCAACTAGCCTACTCCTATACATCTGACATTAGTTATGGTGGCGGGACGTTCCTTGAGTGTACAACCGAGACAGTAGCAAGGAACACTAATGCCGGCATGTTTCTCTCCCCCCCCCCCATAACACTCTACAATAGGGGTGAGCAATAATTTTGAATGGGGGGGCCACTCCAATATCAAGGGTAAGTGGTCAAGGGCTGCACTTCTGTGGATGGGGCATGGGGTCTGGGACCGCAGGTGGGGTGTAGAAAGGAGCTTCAAATACAGGACTGGGGTACAGGAGAGAGTCTGCGGGTATGTCTACACTACCACCCTAGTTTGCACTAGGGTGGTTAATGTAGTCATACGGACTTGCAAATGAAGCCCGGGATTTGAATTTCCCGGGCTTCATTTGCACGTTGCCGGCTGCCGCCATTTTTAAATGGTGTAACGATAGTTCGGAAAAAGAATCCTAGTCCGAACTATCTAGTTCGTGCCGCGTGTAGCCGCGGGCACGGAGTCCGCACTAGCGGACATTTAAAAAAGTTTAGACATACCCTGAGAGGGAGTTTGGGTGAAGGAGGGGGTTATAATCTGGGGCAGGGGCGTGGGGTGCAGAGTCTAGGAGGGGGGTATAGGTGCAGGAGAAGATTCTGGCTTGGGGGAGGAGTGTTGGAGGGGGTGCAGGGTCTGGGAGGGAGTTGTGACCTGGGAGAAGGGGGAAAGGAGGGTGCAGAGGGTTTGGATGGTGACATGGGGCAGGAGTTTGGGGGGCAGGGGCAGGGAGGGGTATGTGTACAAGGAAGGGTTCTGGCCTGGGGAAGGGTGTTGGACGGGGTGCAGGGCCTGGGAGGGAGTTGTGACCTGGAGGAGGTGGGGAGCAGGGATACAGAGGGTTTGGGTGGTGGCCTGGGGCAGGTAGCTGTGGGGAGAGAGGGGGTGGGGTGCCAGAGGCAGGCTCTGGCTGGGAGATGCTTACCCAGGTGGCTCCCAGCCAGCAGCTCTGCAGACTCCCTGCCTGTGGGCTGCTCCACCTGGCTCTGCTCCAGCACGGGGGGGAGAGGGGGGGCAGAAAGGCGGCTCCATTCGCTGACCCTGCCTTCAGCCAAATTTCTCAGCACCTATTGGCCGGAAACTGGCCAATGGGAGCTTGGAGATTTTGCGAAGGGGCGGGGACAGCGCACAAAGCTTTCTCCTCCCTGTCCGGCTTGCAGAACAATTAGCCACCTGCTCTTCAAAGCAGCTGCCCCTGCCTTGTAGTAAGGGTGCCGGCGAGGCTTCTGCGAGCTAGATCCGGCATCTTGGCTCATGGCTTCTTGCCTACCCCTGCTCTACAACTAATACTATAGGATGCTCCCCCTTTTCTCCCGGACTGTTTGCTTTGAGGTTAACTTGCAAGTACATAATTGAACACCTGTTTACTAGAGGACTGCCTGGTGAATCCAACTGCAGATGACACATCTGCAAGAGCATGCCATTTGCTTTGCTCTGGACTCCAATTCTGTCTTATGAGGCGAATACATAATTTCCATTAAAGTGGGTAGGGATTTCATGCACATGTGCAGTATTAAATGTTGCCCTGGGGGTGGGTAGGGAATTAAATTATTGCAGTAGAGAGCCCACAGCGCAGTGCGGAGGAATGGTGCTCACAGCTCTTGTTCAGGTATCCTTCACTAGTGCCTGGATTCTTTCATGTGGCCTTAATTTTTTTCAACTTTAATTAAACTCTCTCTGGGCTTTGAAAGCTTAGGAAAGAAATGTTGATTGCTTACTAGCCAGACTTCCTCAGTGGCTCTTGTGGGTTTGTGTAGGTCAGTGGTCCCCAACGTTTTGGGGCTGCCGAGCGCTTGGGGGTGGGGCTGATCACGCGCCGTGCATATGGGGGCGAAGCTGCTCACGGGCCATGTGCTTGGGGGTGGGGCCAAGCATGCGCTGCATGCCCGGGGCCGGCACCAGCATGTGCCACGACCCCAGGCAGGGGCCACCCATGTGTCGTGCGCCCAGGGCTGGCACCGGCATGTACCGTGACCCCAGGCAGAGGCTGCCCAGATGCTGTGCGCCCTGGGGCTGGCACCGGCATGTGCCGCACACCCGGGGCCAGGGCCGGCACCAGCATGTGCTGCGACCCCAGGGCAGGGGCCGCCCAGGCGCCCGGGGCTGGCACCTGCCGCACGCCCGGGGGCGGGGCCAGCCCAGATTGATCCGCGGGTGCACATAAATGGCCCGGTGGGCGCCATGGTGCCAGCAGGCACCGCATTGGGGACCACTGCTGTAGGTGATGTAGTCAGTGCACAGGGCAACTTGGCTGCCTGCCTACCACATTTGGAAAAATTGGTTCCCTATGTGGAAAGGACTTCTTCAAATGCTGGGAATCATTCTCTTGGTGCCGGAGACAGGGACGGAGCAGAGGCAGGCAAAGGTGGCTTTTTGGTGCCCAAACCCCCAGGGTCAATTAGAACACATCTCTAATGGCCTTTTGTAGGCCCGATAAGTGGAGAGACTCGTAGCACAATGCCTGCTTCCCAGTCTAGCTGGGAGGTGTATGCTAGGTGGGTGAGGAGGTCAGGAGGTTGTTTCTGCCTGCTTTAAGTCCCTTTTATCTTGCCAGAGCAAGTTTTTTCCCACTATTCAGTAGGAAGAGATTGGTGTGTGCTGGTGTAACCAACACACCTGCTGGGTGTGGTGCACTGTCAGTGGCTCCGAGACTACTTACTGAGAGAATGAGTTTGCTCTACAGCCTTAGCTGACAGCCAGCTGGTTTTTCACCCCAGCTCTAGGGGCTCATGCATGAAGCTGCAGAGGTCCCAGGTTTGGTTCCACCTGCTGGCATTACGCTGGCCCACCTGATGATGCTGAATGCTTTATGCAGTGCCTGAGGGAGGCAAGGGTGTGGACAAGGGCTACCAGGCTGAGAATCAAGACAGACGGGTGGCAATGATTTTTGTTTGTTTTAAGAGGCATGTGCCCACCATTTCTGATGCAGGAGTGTGACTGGATAGTGCTGCATTTCAGGCGTGGCTCCATGTCGCTACCATGACTCTCACTGCAGCAGTGCTGGGCAATAAAGCCCTGGCTTTTTCAGCCAATGGCTCTCAGAACCCAGCTGGGGACTGGCGGTTGACTGAGTCTGTGGCTCCTTTCTTCCCAGTATTTCTGCTCAAGAATCATTGAATCTGATGCCATTCAACTTCCCATCGTCCCTGTGAAGGGAACTGCTGTTTGAGGCTTCCTAACTACTATTCCACGCAGACTTTGTGATTTTGGAGAATACTAACCATTAGCGTCCAGGACATGAATTATCCATAAATGTGTGCAAGTCCAGACTACATTAGTCTCTTACCTCAGACTTTTATCTGCACTAGGTTCATCATTAAATAATACTGACTGAACTAACAGTGCCTCCCTGCCCTTTGCTACAGAGCTATTCATAGACACAGGAGGTTGCATGCTTCAGCCAGTGGCTCCTTAAAGAGAGGGATGTTGCAGTCAGTTTCAGCTGATTAGTAATGTAAATACCGGTGACAATACCTGCAGCACTTGGCATCCTGTCTCTAGGGGTGAGATTCTATAAGAACCAATACAGCTTACTACAGGTTATCGGTGTTAAAAATATGCAAATGCAGCTCTACTTTTCTGGTGGATTCTCTGATATTTTTTTAATATTTGGTATAATGGGTACAGCATAAATGACACACCTATAGCTAGACTATTATTAGTATTTTATTCATAACTGTGCTTACTAAACATTCCTTTCAGGTAAGTCTCTGCTTCGATTTTGAAGGTTGGACATGAACAGTAGGAGACTTCTGCAGTGGACTTAAAGGGCACCCCTTTCACAATGAGTAGCGCAAGGAGGCACAAGTGATTTCCAATCCTCTGGAAATAATGTGGCAGCAATACCACACGCTACAGCTGTGAATATATATGTGAATCTTATTACGAAAAATGTCTTCAAGAATTATTTGCCTTCTACTCCAAAAAAACCAAAACAAAACAAAAAATAAAAACCCCTTTCATGTAATATTTTAGGGGTTTGAAAAACGTATTTGCAGTGAAGCAGGTGAAAATCTGACAAGCTCTCTTTGCACTTGAGGATTTTGGAACAGCTCCTAGACAAGCTACAGACTATTCCTAAAAATGCTGCTGACTTTCTCATTGGTATCATATAATTATAAAATGATTCAAGTGGCATATAAATATTGTGCTTGCATTTCCGGGTCTAGTGTATAAACAAGTCATTGTCTGTATGCAATTTGGTACTGACTTCACTACTTTTTTTTTAATGTGCCTATACAACTAGGCAAATATCTAGATGAATTGAAGTACCCCTTGGAAGACCTCTGTGTACCCCCAGAGGTACATGTACCCCTGGCAGAGAAACACTGGATTATAGCATCAATGCTCAGAGCCCTTTTGTGACTATATTTTTTTATTAAAGCTTTTCTTTTTATTACATGCTGGTTCAATCAAGTAAGAAGAGACTATATTTTTGCAGGAGGTCCTCTGGGAGTAGCAACAAGTGTAAACAAATTAGAACAGGATCTAATATTCAGCATGCCAGCCACGCTAGGTACTCTCTTCCTACAGGAAGGGACAAGAATGCGGCTCAGGCACTCTGATGTTAATAAAAAAGGAGGATTTGGAGCCAGACTCCTTATTCTTTTTTTTTAACTGTAGTATCGTTTGTTTCAGCAGGCTTTGCTATTGCTAACAACACTTTACAACCAAGTCTAAAATTTATTCCAGTTAATGCGGTGTGTTCTTTTTATCTAAAAGCCCATCTGAGTGTTGGAAATGCTGGGCTGATGTGTGAGTACACATACATTATTTCACAGCGAGAGAACAAGGTTACACACACTCAGCCGCAAACAGCTCTGCAAAGACCAGATGCTGAAAACCAGAGCCAATGGGGGTTTTGAGATGTGCAGTTATGGTGCAATGCAATCCACGCTAGCCCTGCTGTTGCTTAACCTTGCACCTGAAAAGGGGGTGCGAAAAAGCATTGCTATCGCTTTACCAGGTCCTGATGTCCGGGTTCATAATGTTTCCTTCGAGTCAGTCACCGGCAAAGATCATTTGGTGCTTCACAGTGGGGTCTGGCATGATGGGATACTGAGTATCTGATCCCATTGTAACAGCACAAGGACCAATGATGATCCTGATGTCTCCACACTTCCTCTGCATTTAAATGTGGCGTAGGCAATAGAAGTGAGGGCTGAGGCAAGAGGCTTCTCAAAACTTAGGAGAGGGGCTGATCCTGCAGCCCTTATGCAGAGAACATGGCCTGATGTCACTGGAGACATCCCAGGGAACGTAGCGAAGATTATGTGAAAGGGCTTTTACCTGCACCGTGATGGTGAGGGCCAGAGACGGGACGGGATGGACAGGCTGTCCAGGCAGCAGGGACCTGGTGATTGACAGGCACTGAAGGGAGGAAATAGAGGAAGTGGCTCACTCCTCCCTCAATACGAGGGTTTGGCCCTGTCGTTCTTTGTTGTGCATGAACCTACTGGCTACCCCCTTCCTCTCCTAGATTGCCCACGTCTCCCTTCTGTGCAAGACGCCTTTGGTTATCTGCTCTGGAGATAGGGAAGCTGGGGACAGAGAATTCCCTGGATGGGGACTGTGCTAGTTGTGCACAGCTAGTACACAACTTTTAGGCTGCCTTTTGATTTTATGCCCCCAAATTGAGGCACCTTTAGCTGTGGACCTATGGGATTAATGACGGCTGGATGAGTCTCTGGGGAGATTTTCCAAAGTGCTCAGCATCTCGCAGCTCATAAGTACAATAGGAGCTGCTGGGTTCTGAACACTTGCCATGAATAGTCCCATAGTGTCTGAACAAAGTGTGTTAGCTTCCGACCCCCCTAAACTAAATTAGTCTTCTCTTTCTTTTTGTTTCATAGTCCAGAAGTCAGTCCCGTATCACCCTGAAGCAAAGCACCAAACAGAAGGTACGTGAACTCTTTTGCTCAATCCTCTTTGTCTTGTTCCTTAGTTGATAACAATGGGCGCATAGATTTCAAGAGAAAAGAATTTCTGGTTTTCATGGCTACAGTTCTATGTTCCATGAAGGCATGTGGGGAAACAATGAAGAATACTTTCAGCAATGTATATTTGGTCTGGGGGAGGGGACTACTATGGGTTTAGGATTTTTTCCCCAGGATTCCCAGATATGCCATTCAATCTTCAGAGCACTTATGAGTAAACTAATGAAGAATGATGACCTCACCCTGCCTAGTGCCCCAGCTCAATAGGTGACATGGATTGTGCTGAAAAACTGAGCCCGGTAGAATTCCCTTGGAGCCATTGCTAGAGATTGTCCAGTGGTGAAGCTCAGAGGCAGTTTGCGTCCCTGTCACTCCTGACCGGTTACTAATGACCGTGAGTTAACAGGAGTGTTGGTCACAACTTGTGCCCAACAGAAAGAGCAAAGTATGGTGTGCGGGGGAGGATGCCGAATGGTTGGGAAATGAGGAAGGACTAGACGTGAGAGGGCAGAATGAGAGGGGAGTTTATGTGTTCTGCACAGCGGATGAGGCGGGTAGAAAGTGTGGTGCTGGAGGAGTAGGGGCTGCCCTTTGAGAGGATCCGGTTTATCAGTGTTCTAGCCCCGACTTTGGGGAGAGGAAAGGTTTCCTGAGGTCAGGAGCCAGATTCGCAATATGTGCTGTGTGTGTGTGGGTTTTTTTATTGTTGTTGTTGTTGTTTTTTGCCCGACAAATTTTCCCCGTTTTTTTTTTTTACCTTGACAATTTTTTTGTCTGTGTTGTGTCTTTTTTTTTTTTTTTTTTTTTTTTTTTTAAACCATCTAGCAGCTCTATGGGTTGCACGGGGCCACCAAGTAGTTAGGACCGGCCCTGCCTATACCTCTGGTAGCAACTGCCCTGGGAGAAACATGCATTCCTGGAAGAAGCCAGATAGCAAGGACCCAGCCCCTAGGGGTACACCAGAGAGGAACAGCTCTTTTTGAAAACTGGGCTTGATACAACTCCCACCTACTGAGGCTCTCTGTAAGACATGAAAGATGAGTGTGTGATGCAGTCAGAGGGGTGCAACTCCCTCGTAGGCTGGTAGAATGAGGCGGGAAAAACTGTGGTTGGCCCCAAATGTTGTTGTTTTCACCACAGTCCATCTTTACCTACCCAGAGAGCAATGCAGCATTGCCATGTATTCCTGTCTGTGGCTTGGGCCTCCGCTAAGCCCAACCTCATTTTCTCCCAAATTGGTTTTAAATAGAAACATTAAAAATAGCATTTCGGATAGAAGTTGGATTTTCTTTTGGTCTTACACTCTTAGCAGTGTCTCTTGCCTTTGTTTGTTTTATATCCCAAATGAGTTCAGAGCTCCACTGTGCATATACAGTAAGAGATTGTAACTCTTTGGAGCTGGGAATGTTTAAGCAGGCAAGACAAAGGGAGTAACAAAGTACAGGTTGAACCTCTCTAGTTCATCGCTCTCTGGTCCTGCAACATCTGTGGTCTAGCATGAATGTAGTTATCTGGATGTCCACTTACCATGGGCGTGGCCAAGTTTCCCCTGGTCCCATAAAGTTTTACAGCCACCAGTCCTGGTTCTCAATGTTTTGTGCTGTTTAGCTCTAATTTGCCCCTAAATATCTTCTAAGGGCCCAGTGAGCAGAGGAAGTGTTGGTGATGCGGCTAGATAATATTGACCTCCTGTTGTTTGGCAAAAATCTCTGGTTTGGCACCGGTCAGGCCCTGAGAGTGCTGGACTACAGAGGCTCCACCTGTATTAGCCCCATTTTGACATGGAGAACTGAGGCCCTGAAGCATTTCTGCATGTACAGCACATTGCTTTCATTTTTAAAAAACAAGCCATTTTTAGCCTGTAACGTACTAGTAAAATGTGCTCTGTAACCTGTCAGAGAATAGAAAGAAACATCCATTTGCCACTGCCTACTGGGGTGCAATATTTTTGGGACCATATTTATTTTTTCCAGTTTTATTGTTGCCATCGGGATATGAATTGTTTTTATTTTGCTGATTTTAATATATTCAGAGAAACATGAATTGGAGGGTGACTAGCAAAGACATTTTGACTCTGGAATGTGACTGGTTTATTGATAGTGATTCTACATTCCAGAGGCGGTGGGGGGGGCACACGACCTCCCCTCACGACTCCACCTCACCCCCTAGCTTAGGGCCCCAAAATCTTCCCCTGCCCTTCCCCATCCCACGTTACCTGGGGGTAGGAAAAGCTGGGAGGGGGAGGGGGGGCAGTACAGCAGTCATGGGAGGTGTCTGTAGCTGTGCTGCTTTCCCTGCTCTGATCTGCCAGTGGAGAAAGGAGGAGGATCCACAGGCCCACCGGCTTCCCCTCCACAGAGCTGCCTCTCCTCCGGCTCTGTAGAGCCTCAGCCCTGCTGGAGGTTGGGGGAAGGCCTGGGAGGACTGCTGCTTTCCCCACTGGGAGGGATGGGAAGGAAAGGAGCAGAACACTGGCAGATCCTGTCTGCTTTACTGCTCCCCTCCAGCCCCGTTCCCCAGTGGGGCTGTCGCTGTACGGGGGCATTGGAGGAGAGGTAGCTCTGCAGTGAGGATGGGGGCGGGATGGAGTCTTTCCCTTGCACTGTACTGGCTATACAGAGTTGGTCTGGTTTAATGGATGTTGTCAGCCACTTTCTTGCCGGTACATACCTGGCCGTACTAGCTTACTGCCACCCCTGCTGCATTCTCTTTTCCTTCTGTAAAATCAGACTCAGTCTGACTTTGTCTCTCTCTTGATTTCCACACAGTGAACAGAGCTCTGTTTTAACTCAGATTTTAGATAGGGGAAATTATATTCCTTTTGGCTCAAGCACGAGCTTACTGATTTGTGGTTCAAGGCTTTTGAAAAGCTGTTAATCAAAGCACAGCACATTATAGAAAAAGCAGAGGAAGAAGATGGCCAAGCTTCAGGAAGTTTTGATCTCTGATCTCTCCAGCTTTACTTTAATCTTTTCAAGTGTATTCCAGTTCTCTACCATGACGCTTGAAAAGATCTGTTCCAAATAATTTTTATTCTGTGTTCGATTATTTCCCAACTTGATGTCTTGGTCAGAGTTGGGCATGATCAAGTGTACAACAGATACTTGTGGTCCAAAGCAAAACCTCAGCTCTGAACCTCTGCACATTTGGTGACTGAATTTGAATGTATATGACAACTCATTAGCTGGTTGGCATTGGTTCTGACTAGGAACCTGTTTTCTGGTTTTGTTCATATACAGCCATAATCAAGCAACTCTGTACTAGATCCTTTTTTTGGCGTAAAATGGAATGACACTCCCAAAGTCCAATTTATACAAGATGAGGCTGTCCAGATATCCTCACCAAATTTTGCTATAGAAATAATCTCACAAGAATAGGTGCTCCACTAAGATTTCTGCAAACTGAAGACAAAAGTTTGCAAATTAACCTTGCAAGATGTTAGCCTTGTCAAACCTGAACCTAAACTCTAGGTCATATTTGGCCTCAGACCACAAAAGCTAACCCTAATCTGATGAAAAACTGGATTGAAAATACATCACCTTGAAC
The DNA here is from genome assembly GCF_052426305.1 of Pelodiscus sinensis. Lineage (NCBI taxonomy): Eukaryota > Metazoa > Chordata > Testudines > Trionychidae > Pelodiscus > Pelodiscus sinensis. The sequence continues at coordinate 125,471,563 of NC_143055.1, forward strand.
TACAAAAGGGAGGACTGATTGGAGGAAAAAAAAAACATTTAGGAAGATCGGTGCCTCTACCTGAAGAAGGAAACAGAAATTCAGTCGGATGCCCTAAACAAAATAGTAACAAATATGATGATTACATTAGCTGATGCTCTAGAGTCCCTTCAGTGTTTCCTGCAGATATCTTAAGTGAAGGACATGGCTTCATATAATGTTGACAAAGTTTTAATTCACCCCATAAAAAGCTTCACCCAGCTCGCAACATTAAATTCTTCACAAACATTGGCTTGGATATGAAAGGAATATTCTGTGTGTTTTCCCTTTTGTGGTTCTTTTCTATGAATATTGCAGTGAATTACTAGGTATTATTGTTCTCTGGGGAATTTGAATATTTGAATTTGAAAATACAAATATTTTCATTGGAAATCTGGATTTATGTTACACCCATTCAGTCCAGGAGCAGACACAGTACCATTGATCATATTAGTCACTGCTGCCTAATAATCACTCAGGGTATGTCTACACTTGCACCCGAGTTGGAACTTGGGATGCAAATGTAGGCATTCAAAATAGTCAATGAACCTGGGATTTAAATATCCCGCACTTCATTAGCATAGTCTCAGCCGCGCGCTATTCCGAACGCCAGCTGTTTCGAAAGTGCAAGTGCGCTCGGGGCCGTGTTAGTTTGGAATAGCGCGTGGCCAAGACTATGCTAATGAAGTGCAGGATATTTAAATCCCTGCTTCATTGACTATTTTGAATGCCTATATTTGCATCCCTACTTCGAACTAGGGTGCAAGTGTAGACATACCCTCAAGTCTCACACAGAGGAATTAATTTAAGTCAACCCTTAACAGGTCAGTTTTCTATTTCAGACCCTAGTTGTCACAGGACCATTAGTTTCCCCACCCTTTTGCTAGTGTCACTACCACCCGGTGGATTTGAACCTGGAACCTTGGTAGAGGAGCATCTACAGCTTGAGCTATAGTCTTCAGTCTAGGCCAGTGTTTCTTAAACAGAGTTCAAAATGGCCACCATTAAAGAGAAAGGCAACCTTTTTTTTTTTCCTCAATAACTTTTCCCCAGGCCTCCTCCTTTTTTTTTCTCAACCAAAAATCCTTGGTGTTCCTTATTAAAAAAAAGAATTGTTTGGTGTTCCTTGGTCTTAAAAAGTTTAAGAAACGCTGGCCTAGGCTGTAGAGGTCTCTTGATCTTATTTGTTGCTGTGGGCTAAGTGACACTGCATGGGACAGTGAACCACACTAGGTGTGTGGGTTACACAAGGACTTCCAGTCCTGTCATACATACTTGTCCACTTCAGTCAGTGTCATCACTGCTCACCCCAATACTACACATGTGACTCATGCTCAATCAAAACTAACCAACATGTCTTCAATTTGAAACATACACACCCACAACATGCTGCTCATGAACAATTTGCAGAGTAAGAACAAATCCTAGAAATTATTCAGTGAATAATTTTGAGTGATGAATAATTTCAGAGGTGGACAACTTGTGAACAAAAACAAGCTAAATGCCTCAAATCTGTCATTCCCTATGTATGATTTGCTCAGCTCCATACTCATTGCACAGATATTTGTGTCTATATCTCTGTCTGTCTCTTGCTGCCTGTACCCCCCAAAATCTCCAGCATCTGTATCTACTACTTTCTACTCTGGGGTTTTTTTTTTCATTTGCAACATCATCTTTCTGAAACTGCTACTTGCTGTATGTTTTCCCAATAGTTTTGTTTGCTCACAGTACATTCTTTTTCTTAGAAAGGGAGCAATTCCCTGTCATCAGCATAGATCTGATTTATGAAATTCCTAACCATGGTTTTACAATATTCTTTTTAAAGGAAACATGGTCACAAAACGTGGAAGTCTCTAAAAGATTCGCTCCCAAAAGTATATTTCCCAGCACAGGGATCTGAAACGGACTTCCACCCCAATAATACCACTTTGCCTGGTCTCTGTTTTAGTATGGTCCCTAAAAACAACCACGGTCCTTCAGAAGCCACCTCCATTTATTGTCACGTTACCCAGAAAATACATTGCTTGGTATTTCTGCTAGCAGAGCTACCAAGCTATTTGTGTAGAATACAACTCCTCAGAGATTTAGCTTCTCTCTCTTTTTTTAAGCTCATCTTTCAGGAACTGATGCTGATTTCAAGATTGTGTTTGCTATTCATGAGTAACCACTGGATAGTTGTTATGTTCATCTTGCTTCTGACCATTCAGTAATCATTGCTCATCTTGTCAGTAGTTGCCTGAATCTCTGTGTTTTTTTCCCTGCTTCCTGCTTGATAATGGAAACTTTCAACAGAATAATTATAATGAGCTAGCAGTGTGAATAAGAGGAATAAATATTTGTGCTTAAAATATGAAAAAAGTTTAGGATTCATGAAGATCAATTGATTAATCATAAATAAAGAATGATATGACCCTACTGGGACAATTTGGGTCCAGAAATTCTGAACCCCAAAGAATAGCCAATTGAATCAACTGATTGCATACAATACTATTATACTATAAAAGTGTACAGAGTAAAGTCTTTATGAAAGCTGGTGACAAACTGGTGATTAATATACAGGCAGTCCCCGGGTTACATGGATCCAACTTACATTGGATCCCTACTTACAAACGGGGTGAAGCAACCCCGCACTAGCTGCTTCCCCCCAGCAGACCAGGGAGACGGGAAGCTGGCGCTCCTCTCCCCCCCCCTCCCCAACAGACCAGGGAGACTCGGAGCGGCTTTTCTCAGCAGACACCTCAGCTTGAGAATAAAGGACTGAGGGAAGTGAGGTGTGGGAGAATAAAACTGAGCTCTGGAGAAATGTTTGGCTAGAGTTTCCCCTACAATATGTACCAGTTCCGACTTACATACAAATTCAACTTAAGATCAAACCTACAGTCCCTATCTTGTACATAACCCGGGGACTGCCTGGAATTGTCATGTATGGATGATGTGTAATAGTAGGAGTACTGAAAATATGTTCAGACCAGGCATTTCAAGTAGAGTTGACATATCAGTTTATCCTAGACAAAGGCATGTTGTTTGGCTGTGTCTCCTATGGTTTCAGATGTCTCAAAAATTGAGCAAGGCCAGAGATAGCAGAAGTACATTTGTATCTAAGATACTGTCCCTTCCCATTGATTGATTGATATATCTGTCCATACCTGCCAGTGTAAGCTACACGAGGCACAGATGGAAATACAGAATTGACATGAAAGCATCGGCTGGGTACAGACCATGACATTGGAATTTCATCTCTATAACTGTGCAGTAATCTGTCCCATTCCATGTATTTCCTTTTTACTTCAGTTCAGAGAATCCACCCCATTGATCTCACTGTCTTCAGGAAGAGTGGATACCAGTCATGGAAATTTCAGAAATAATCAGGGAGTCCCAAAATTGGGAGGGCCAGCAATATGCCCCTGTTTTCGTGGTACGGGAAAGCCTTGATACTGCAGATCCAACAAACACACCTAGACCACTTCTCCCTGCTGCAAAGAATGCCAGCAAGCGTACAACACCGAATGCTTTAGCTGCCAAGCTTCAATCCACAAGGCAGAAAGATTGCAGCTCTGTCTGAAGCTTTTCCTTCAGGCATATTAAGGACTCTGTTGAAAAGAAGAATGTGTCCCTATGCTGGGGGAATAGGATCAGTGTTTAAGTGAGATGTGTAGAGCTGCCAACAGTGTGTCAGGGTGATGGCGGGATGCCGGCCTTCCATTTATTACTGAGACCTGTCATTTCTTCCCTCTGCTCCCGCAGAGCGGGTGAACGTGGCAGCTGGGAGCTGAGGATGGGTTTTTTCTCTCTCTGGATTGCTTTCCCTCATGCCCATTTATTTTTGTGTTTGTGGCTTTCCCTTTTGCCACTGAGACGGTGCAGCTACGCAGCAGGGCTTAACTCGAAATCAGCTATGCAAAGTGAGCTACGACCATTGCGTAGTGTATTCTGAAACAGTTTATTTCAATATTGGGAGCGTCTACACAGCCCTTATTTCAAAATGGAGCACTCTTCCTCTGACTTCCCTTGCTCCTCGTAAAATGAGGGTTACAGGAGTCGGAGTAAGACGTCCTCCAGCTGACAGTATTTCGAAATAACTTCCTGCTGTAAAGACGCGGACTAAGTTATTTCAAAATAACCCTAGTTATTTTGAAATAATGCTGCTGTGTAGACGTATGCAGAATCTCTGACTTCAGAGCTCCCGAGAACCAGGCAATCGCTGGTCCTTCCTTTGCTTCTGTGACGCTAAATGGAGCCAGCCTGGTGGTGAGGCACTCCTTCTGCTAGCTCTCCAGGCACGGCCTCATTTGCCCATCATAAGCCAGCATGCCTGCAGGCATGGAGCAAAAGGACTTTGGGGAGAGGGAAGTCAGTTTGATGGGGAATACGGGATAGTGACATTTTATCACTCGTACGTCACTTTATTAGAACAGCAGCCTCTGTACCAAGGCTGTGCTTACTGCTCACTTTTGCAAATACCCCTATATTCAGGGCTGGAGCTAGGCCACCTGCCTCCACCCCCACCCCCACCCCCACCCAAGGAATTTATTTGATGGTTACCCCTCAATCCTCTTTGCAGACGGCCTTTTACACGCACACATACACTATAATTCTAATGTGTTTATGCTGTTTTAGTTTGTGCCGTTTCTCTAAATTACAGGGTTGGTGGATTGGGATCATAAGCCATTCCAATAGAAATATAAATTATTTACATTGTCCACATTTGAAGGCGTAGCATCTTTCCTGTGTGCTCTGACCCTCTATATCTCTCCTTTCCTTTCCTTTCTGCTATAGACTTAGGGTTGTCATTTTAGACGAGGAGTTTCACTAGCCTGTTAATCAGGAATATGCTGTACTTCTGTCTTGCCAGTGATTAACTGGATGTGCCTTCGCTTCCATACCTCAAAGTCCCATCCAGCAGACTTCTTCCCTCAAACCGTTTCTGTCATTGGAAAGAAAGTTTCAGGCAGGCTTAACTACAAAACAGGCTGGTTTATTAGCAGTGACTTAAACAGTAACTTCTAGGGCCCTGAACAAAACAGTTAGTTAAAGGGCATTCAGGTACAGGTTATCTTAAACTGACAAAATCCCAAACCCATTAGAACAAAGGCATTCACTACAGGAAAGGTACAGTGCTACACAGCCTACTCCAACCCAGTTCAGAGAATGGACAACAGACTTCATGGACAGGATACATCAGAATAACAGGGTGAGGAGACAGGAAGACGGGAATTGATCAGCGACTGGTAGCTGAAATCTACGATCTTCTGTAGATCCCTCAAAGTCTTGGCTGGGACAGGCATTGTGCTGCCACCAGGAAGGACAGTCCCATCTCTTGGGGGCACCAGTCTTTTATAGTCTCCTGTTATTGGGCAGAATACAGACCATGTGACCCTCATGCAAACTCAGGCCCAGGGGCCAGATCCGGCCTGCCAACCATCTCTCCAACCCACCCAGCTGATGAGCAGAGGTGAATGCTTACAGCCAGCAGCTTGTCTTCAGCTGCCCCTCCCCACCTTGCTCCGTCCTGCAGCTGAGCTGCTCCCAGGATTCTCCTGCTAGCTGTGCAAAGTGGGGGTGGAGGGGAGAAGGGAGCGGTGAAGTCAGGGTACCCCCCTACCCCTGTACCCCATCTCTGCTGAGCAGGGGTCATAGAGGGAAACATACAGTCAGCAGAGCTGCTTCGGTCTGAAGCATGAGACTCAGTCTGTCACAAAGTCCATCTCTCACACACATACTTTCTCTCTGTAGCCCCCAGCCCCGCCCCTTTTAGGGGCTCTGGAGCTGTCCCATGACCACGTATCAAAATTTGTGAAGTGGCTCCCTCTGCAAAAATTATTGCCCCACTCTTATGCTAAGACATAGGCGTTGACTTCTCATTTTGCTGGGGGTGCTTGAAACACCCTCCTTCTCGTAGGGTTGCCAAGTGTCTGGTATTGACCCGGACAGTCCAGTATTTTCACCACCTGTCTGGTAAAAAAAATTCAGAAAATACCAGACACCTAAAATGTCTGGTATTTTCTGATTTTTTGTCCTGTCCAGGAGAGGAAAATACTGGGTGCTTAGCTGGTTCTGCAGAGGAGCTGTCTGGTCCGGAGCAGGAAAACAAGATGGCAGACGGCCATTGGCAGCCTGTTAGGGCCAAAAAACCTCAAAAGCATCTCTTGAAGGGGCCATGCTTTTTATTTTATTTTATTTATCAAGCTTAATAACTCTTGAGGTCCCCCCCCCTTTTTTTTTGGCTTAACAATTTTGGTCTCCCCCACCCCTTTTTTTCCTCAACAGAATTTTTTCCCTGGTGGTTTTTTTGGGGAGGGAGGGGCAGGCAGGTGTTCGGTATTTTTTGGTTACACCATCTGGCAACCCTACCTTCTCACCAGCTCCTGCCCGTGCTCCACCCCTTCTCCAGCCCTCTGCCCCTGCTGCACTTCCACCCTGTCTCTTCCTCAGCTCCTTCCCAGAGCGTGCCCCATCGCTAGCATGCCCCATCGCTCCCTCCCCCCCCCCGCCACTCCCTGCCAGACCTTTTAATACTGGGAATGCGTACTTTGCAGCACTCCACAAGCATGGGGAGGGAGTGGGAGCTGTTGATAAGCATGGAGCCTCTGGCTCGGGGGTGGCGGGGGTGGGGCAGAAGAGAGCACTCCCCACTCACTAATCCTTTCCCTTGGGTGCTCCAGCCACAGAGCACCCGTGGAGTCGCTGTGTATGTTACTATATGCATGTGATACGTGTCTCTGCACGCGGGGGGCGGGGGAGATGTGGGACTGTACCTCCAAGAACACCTGCTAAACCCCGGAGGAATGTATCGTTGCACACTAACTTGTGGCTGGTGGCGGGGAGGGTGGGGGCTGTTTGGGAGTATGGCTCACATCCAGCTGCACTAGTGGGTGGTGGATGTAGACTGGCAGAGAAGAAAGAGATTGTGCTGAGAAACTGTTGTGTCCCAGGCTGAACACTGCTCTGCGCTCCTTTGGCAGCAGCTACCATTGCTAGCAAACATGGAATGTCTGTCCTGGCAGACTAAGGCCTGTGTGGTCTAGCCTACCTTGTAGACGCCACTCCTACTTGGAAGGAAACATTCACCTGTTCTCTTGCTCCAAATTAATTGATCCTCCAGAACAGGAGAAAAAAAAATCTAAAACCTGCGATGAAGCCACAATGTAGCAGCAATTGAGAGAAAAATGGGTATGGAAATAGAAATTGCTTGCAACAAGATCTGGCAGTCTGAGTGAACTCCATTCTACGCTCAGGCTATGTCTACACTACGTAGTTTTTCGGAAAAACGGGGTCCACACCTCAAGCGTGTTTTTGCACAAGAGAATCAAAAGAACAGAGCGTTTTTTCTGCAATTGGTATTCCTCTTTCTACGAGGAAGAAGCCTTTCTGTGAAAGAGCTCTTCCGCAAAAAGACGTGTGTGGATAGGGAAGAGGGAGTTTTTGCGCAAAAACAGGAAAAAGCACAGGTGACCTGGTGGCCATTCTGTGCATACCAATCAGTGCTTACTTTCCAGAGAGCGTCCATGTAGTCTGGACACTCTTTTGCAAAAGCCCACCACTTTTTTTTATGGGCTTTTGCGGCGTGGATGTGCTCTTGTGCAAGAAGTTTTTGCGGAAGATCTCTTCCGATAAAAGCTTCTTGCGCAAGAAGCCTGCAGTCTAGACGTAGCCTCGTTGACACCAGCGTAAACTGAGCATTGCCCCTGACTTCAGACTGAGGGAAGGGCAGAATTTGCCTGTTACTCACTTTCTGCTGTTGATGTCAGTAATGCATTGGGGATGCATTATTTATAAGCGCTCTGAAAATTGATCTTTTGCCCATCAAACGGCATTAACGGTGTTCTGAATTGATTGTCAATGGCTAATCCTGGTAGGAGAGCTGCGTTAGCACTCAGAAGTAAAAAATAAATTGTTTGAGAGAGTGATTGATTTTGAAGAAGCTGTTAGTGATGGTGAATTAATTCCTCACGGGCCGAATCCTGTAAGTCAATAGCAAAACTGTTGCCATGCGGGGACCAGGATTTGGACCAGACAGTGCAGCTTCTTCTACCACAGAAGTATTCTGCAAAAGGAGAAGGCTTTACAGGGTGCGGAACAGTGTTCTCTCTCACGTTTGTGTCCATGTGCAAAATGCTGTCATGTGGACCAGTATGCAGTGATGTATCACATAACAAAAGTCATGTTATGGCTGAAGGCTTTGGCTGAAGGTACAAACTCTGGGGAGGGCCTGGGGATAAAAGGCTAGGGGTGCCAGGCTGCTCTGTGGAGAGAGGACTCTCTACAAGCCTCTTATACTGCAGCAGCTCGAGGCCAGGTGAGAGGTGCCTCTCTGTGGCTGCAGAAGCTCCAGCGGGCCTGGTCAGGGACAGCCAGGGCAGGGCAGGGCTGGGCTGGGTTGGGTTGAGTGGGGCCAGCAAGGATGCCTCTCCCCTGGCCACGGCAGCTCTGCGCTGGGGCTGGTAGGCAGACGCACCTCTCTCCTGGGCATGGCAGCTGCAGGGCTTGCAGAGACATCTTTCCCTGCTGCAGCCTTGAGCCCCTGCATGGGGCTTTATAGGGAAGCGCGCAGCCACCTGGGTGTGCAGCACAGAGGGAGCATAGCTGCTGGAACAATTTGTATAGTGCGTGTGGGGTGCTGCTGATGGAAATCAGGTGTTTGGTGATGATTGTTATTACTACTTCAAGCTCAGGGGTACAGCAGCATCCCTATCTCCCACACTACTTTTATACTTACCATTGTAACCTTCAGGGCAAGATAACACTTTACCTTTTAAGAGCTGCACTGTACCCAGAGTGTGATGTACACAACATTGGTTCATTTTACTCACAAAAGCCTAGTCAAATATTTTTTATGTATCGATATAGCAACCCTCCTAAAATTTGAGAGAGGCTTTCTAGGAAAGAAGCTGTCATATGGTTGTAGCTATAAATTCAGTCTTTGCACTGAATGAACACAGTTTTTGAGTCTTTGATGAATGCCTACCTCCCCTGGTGTTTCTCTAACATATGTATTACTTAATGCGCTGGATTAGTTTAAACTTTTGGGGGTGTCAGTACAACATGGTGTTATGTTTCCTATTACTTACAGTAATCCCAGATGCTAGCAGTATAGCCTAAGTGTCATGTGTGGGTTTTTTTGTATTATTATATGGCAATATAGCTAGCTCATAGAGCTGGAAGGGACCTTAAGAGGTCATTGAGGCCAGTTCCCTGCCCTCATAGCAAGACCTAGTACCATCCCTGACAGATTTGTCCCAGACCCTTAAACGGCCCCCTCAAGTATTGAGCTCACAACTCTTGGATTCGTAGGCCACTGAGCTATCCCTCCCCCCATGACTAATGTTTCCAGCAATAATAGAACCTGCTTGCAAAAGCACAAGTGTTGCACAGCTAAGGTTGCAGAGACAGTGCCTAGAACTTTTCATCTTCAGAGGATTTTTACAAAGCACATTCCTTAGAGCATCCCAGCCCCATGTCTGTCTTGCAAATTATTGCAACTTGCATTACCCGTTCTGTTGGAATGGTAGCCTCCCTGCTGTTCCTGTGATATTTGTATATAACAAATACATTTATTTTGTATTATGATATATAACAGGAGTGGGCAAGAGGCTGGCAGTGGGCCAAGCCACTGGATCCGGCCTCTGGCTGCCTCACAGGGACTGTTAAGCACAGCTCGGCAGCAGCCGCTTTAAATGTGGCTGGTCTGTTCTGGGAATAAGGAAGGAGACTTTGGGCCCTGTCCCACCCCTCAGCAAAATCTCTTAGCTTTCATTGGCCAGTTTCTGACCAATAGCAGCAGAGATATTTTGCTTGCAGCAGGGGTAGCCAGTGAAGCCCTTCACCCTGCTTGGAGCAGAACCACATGGAGCAGCTTGTGACTGCAGCCTTCAGTTTCCTGCAGGGCTGCTGACTGGGAGCAACCTAGGTAAGTGCCTCCCAGCCAGAGCCTACCTCTGGCACATCCCCCCTCTTCTCCCTCCCCCATCTACCTGCCCCAGGCCACCACCCAAACCCTCTGTAAACACCTTTCCCCCAGGTCACAACTCCTTCCCAGACCCTCTCCTATATCCTTCTCCCAGGCCAGAATCCTCTCCTGCACTCTCACTCCCTCCTGGACTCTACACCCCAAGCCTGTGCCCCAGATCACACACCCCTCCTTCACCCACCCCCCCTCCTCCACCCCAATCTCCTACCTCAAGCTCCCTTCTGCACCCAACCTCAGTAGAAATGTGGCCCTTGACCACTTACCAAAATCTTGGAGTGCCCCCCCCATGAAAAATTATTGCCCACCCCTGATATATAACATACAGTGTAAAAGTACAACCCCCCCTGAAAAGTTATTTCAAAACGAACAATCAAACTGTTTTGAAAATGGTGAAATGAAACATTTTGATACTAACAATCCTCCTTCCCGTTTCTTTATGGGTAAAATTCTGCCAAACTCCACAGGGTTGTTTTTTTTTGTAATGTTTTGGTTGTGATGGATCTGCCCATTCACCTCAGGTAGGGTTCCACAGAAGTTTCTTTGACTGTTTCTCAGTATGGTGGTTGAAGTATTGCTTCAGAGGTCTCCTCCCAGTTAGAGACCATCATGCCCCAGCCTTGCCTGCCATGTCATGTCGCTAAATGCATCAGATCCATAATACCAGCTCAAGAGGCCTTCAGTGTGTAGCATATTTGGCATTCTCCCAATACTAAATTGAATCCAACCCTGACATTCTTGAGGGATGAGTTGATGGGAGTTTTGCCACTAACTTTGCTGAGATCAAAGGTGGGCCAAGACAAGGTGCTTCTGAAAACCACATCCAGGAGTTAGCTAGCCTACACCAGAAAGAATGAACATAAAACATTTCAGTACTTGCAAAGGCATAATAAGCCTGTCCAACTACAGACCAACTTCTGCCACAAACACTAGCCACATTGCTATAGGAAGGCGTAGCACTTTAAAGACTAACAAGATGGTTTATTAGATGATGAGCTTTCGTGGGCCCGACCCACTTCCTCAGATCAAATAGTGGAAGAAAATTGTCACAACCATATATACCAAAGGATACAATTTAAAAAAATGAACACACATGAAAAGGACAAATCAAATTTCAGAACAGAAGGGAGTGGGGGAGGAAGGTAAATGTCTGTGAGCTAATGATATTAGAGGTGATAATTGGGGAATCTATCTTTGTAATGGGTAAGGTAGTTAGATTCTTTACGCCTGAGTTTGAATAAAGAATCTAATTACCTTACCCATTACAAAGATAGCTTCCCCAATTATCACCTCTAATATCATTAGCTCACAGACATTTACCTTCCCCCCCATCCCCGTTCTGTTCTGAAATTTGATTTGTCCTTTTCATATGTGTTCATTTTTTTTAATTGTATCCTTTGGTATATATGGTTGTGACAATTTTCTTCCACTATTTGATCTGAGGAAGTGGGTCTGGCCCACGAAAGCTCATCACCTAATAAATCATCTTGTTAGTCTTTAAAGTGCTACACAGTCCTGTTTTTTGATTCAGACTAACACGGCTACGTTTCTATCACCTGATCAAGGCTCATTCTTTGATGGTAGATACTTGTTTATTTACAGAACATGCAACTGTTGGAAGTCCATTAAAAAAAATTAACTGGCAGTTGTTCACAAAAAAAGGGAAGCAAACAAATGTAGGTGCTTGTGGGTACGCTTTATACAGTATATGGTGGCCTGAGGGCCAGTCTCTGCTCTCACGCAGACATAAGCCTGGAGCAGTGTCATTCAGTTCTATGAGGCTACTATGCATTTATGCTAAAATGAGAATACAAGATTACTCTACACATGCTGTTTAAACTGCAGAGTTGTATTTGTTATTCACCAAAGGTAGTGCAGTTTTTAAAAGAATGAATGGCATTGGTCTGCGTGGAAAAAAGTCTGCTACAGATGCCTCAAAGAACTCCATTTCCCCACTTCCCAGAGGGGGGGTCTCTATTTTTTTCCATTGTCATCCTCATCAAGGTGAAAGTAAGTAGACTTTGTGCACAGGACAATCAATTTCAAGACTAACCCTCTTGCTAAATGTCTCAGACCTCATGGACTTCATCAAGAAGAAGGAGTCTAGCTACCAGGAATCACAGGGCTCAGCATGATTAAAATGCCTGTGAAGATAATGGTAGATGGGAAAGCCATAAATTCATGTACAAGATTGATTGCATAACGAGGGTAGATAAGATATTTTACATAACTGGAGTTGCATACCTCACCTGACTTTCCAGGTCTAGTGTAGACCTGGCCTTAGTGAGAGGAAAAAGAAAGTCCAAAAGCAAAAAAATATTATTTGCTGCACTTTTGATTTCTCTTTTATTTTGCTTTGTTTCAGGAGACTCAGGTGCAATGCAGAGAGGGAGGTTTAAAGGAGAAATCTTCATAAATCTAGTTAGGAAGAGGGTTCCTGAAATCTGGGCTGAGATTTGTCTTGTTCTTTTCCGTCTCTGTGCAGCTCATTTGTTTCAATGATCATGTTTCCCCCCATCCAGTCGTTCTATATAAGGCTAAATTGTTTTGCCCTATTTTTTCCTCCCTTGGTTTTCTCCAGTAACTTGTTTTATGCTCAGACATTTGGCCCGTTTTTATCAATATTTTTAGAAAAAAATACATTATTTATTACTTAGAAGTATAAAAAAGGCATCACAGATTGATTTTTTTTCAGCAAAGCAACCAAAAATCTGTGCAGAGTCATTTTAATATCCCTGTCTATCCTACCTCTTTAAAGCCATGTCCTTTGTGTGCAATTTTACTTCCTGGCAGGGGGTTGATTTTGCCCATGATTGTGATGAAAAAGAGTTTAGTGCATGGATGTGTTCAAAACACTTTTGCTCTGAAATTATTAGTAGTGCCTGCCAGCTAATTCCACAAAGAACAAAGCAGAATCAACACAGGTGCTTGTAGAATATCAAGTTCCAAACCAAGAAGAAAACATGTAGGTTTAGAGTGATGATACAAATATGTGCACTGGAGACAATTTGAAATGAACGTGAACCTTTACTTCAAATAACTGCAGGTGTTTATCTGAATCTGTGACATATGTGAGCAGCAGCACGTTCGGCTCTGCACACCTGTGCAAATAAGCTTGAAAATTCAGTCTAAATCACAGGTGTATATATGCGGAAGATATTTAATTACATGTACCTGTAGTTCTTAATGCGTGACAATCTATGGAATTATCTAGTTTTGTAGACAGAACGGAGTTTGCTTTGGTCTTCCACACTTCCTGCCTTATTTCAGCATACTAGGCACATCTTGGATGCAACTGGGTATAGCTATATGTGTGAATCCTAAAAGATATAAACAATGTTACAGAACCTAAAACGACTTCATGACAGAGTGCCATGAGCTAATTATAACATGATGTCTTGGCACAGGGAAAAATTCCAACCGACTTGAATAGAGAACTTTATCCCTTCCCTGGAACGGTTTTTAAAAAGTTCTCATTGTCTGTTTACAGCTAGACGTCTTAAAAATCATGTCTATGGCAGTTTTTATATTTTATATACAAATAACATTTTATAAAAATATTGTAATTTTAAGTGAGTTGTGAGATATTTGGTGCCCTGACTCCTGGATTAATTTCTTAGGAATATTTTAAAAAGTAAGTTTCTAGGCCTTGTGGATTTGGAGAAAAGCTGAAAAACATGAGTATATCCTAAAGGCTTAACTAGGAAGCAAATAAGAAAACACTATATCTGGTTTAAAATCCCCAAAGTTTAAAATAAAACAAATCTTACAAGACAGGGTCCCCAAAATCATGTTATTTTTGAATGCTAGGGATCTGAAGTATTCGTATCGAACCTTTCATTCCTATTAAATTCTGTAGGAATTCTGGGTGTGTCTTGATATTTTAATTGTGACTGACATTACTGGAGACTGATGCAGCCCTCAGGCTGCTCCAGGGACAAGGGACATACTCAGCACCCCAGCCACACTGATTTACATATACTTGGCATAGGCAGCACCCCTATGGCAATAGTGCTGTTTGTTGCTTACACCCGCTCAGCTTTGTACTTGGGTGGGTGCCCAGGAGAGATTCAGATTCCACCCAACTGATTGGCAGAGCACCCAGAGCTGTCTACCAGTGGCAGCTTGTTTCTCCGGGTGGTGCACATCTGTACATATGTAAGTGCACATAAAATTTATTCTGCACGTGAATGGAAAGCCTTGTAAAAGTTTTTGAACCTGCTCATTTTGAGCTGGGCCTGGATTTCAATAGGCTACTTGTGGCACAAGGTGCTATTGACTGCGAGAGAGGGTCGTAAAAATCAGGCCCCAAATAATTAATCTTACACACTATTTTAGCATCTCTCCCAGATTGTTTGTTAAACCAAGATATGCAGAGTCACAAAGTGAGTAAAAGAAACAAAAGGTAACCAAACTTTCATTTGAACCTGAACAAGGGATTTGGATTCTGCTCCAGTTCTCAGTAAAAGCTTGAGATTTATTATTTCATTGCAAATCCACTTACAATAATTTGCAGGCAGCAATCTTGTTACCCTGTTAACTCTCACCATCAGCATATGTACGCTAGCAAGCTCTGTTAACAAATACAAAGCTGTGTCTAACAGGCTGAAACTTCTGCAGTTTGGCAGAAAAAGCCCTAATCTTTCCCCCTTTGGTCTGCACGCTGTGGCTCTCACTCACTCAATGAGCAGGATGGTTTGCTCTGATTTCTGCAAGAGGAAATGTGTAACTTTTCATGAGGCAATTGCACCGGGGGCACTGCATTGAAACAGCGCTGATACTACATTGCCTTTTACAGCTGCACAGAGTGGTTTCTTTCAGTTAAAGCTGAGGTCAGGGCACCTTCTGAAAGTTGCTAGTGGGTTTTGAGTGGGAGCATTCAGAAACCATTAATGCCCATTGGTGCCAACCAGTTTGGACATGAGAATAGTTAGATTTCCATAATTCTTTGGTTCCTTGCATACTATCTGGAAGAAAACCTAAACGATCTCCCAAGCATTTTCCTCTATTGTGAATCTTTAAATAAAAAAAAATTGTATGTAATCCTTTCATTCTAGCCTCAGAGAGGTTTGCGAGATCTGGTTAAATGGTGACGTAACAGGATTTGTTATTTTGATTTCAGGTGAAATGGAGCACTTTGTGACTAGCATGTTAGTATGTTCAATGGATGAATAGCCTGTTCTCTACATGGACTTAGTCCATGTGTGGCCAAGGGTGACCCGATTAAAATGTCATGCTAGTGGTGTAGTTCCTAAGCCACTAATATCTGAACTTGTATTGATTTGGAAATGGAGGGTAAATTCTGTTTGCACTTGAGTGGGTGCCACTGTCTTTGCATGCTAAGCTATGCATTAACGCATCAGGCAGAAATCTATTGAGGAAAAAGCCTCTGGGTTAATCGATGGCAAAAGCATTATGTGACCACCTCTTAAATTAGACTCTGTGGGAAATAACAGGTGGCTGACTAATGTCACAATTGATAGGCCTCTTTGCATCAGCTCTTCTGTATATTTACACGAAGATCAATTTTAGTGGAAGATTAGCGCTGTTCATTCCTAACACAACACAGTCAAATACAATTCATATTTGTAGCACTTTGCTGAGATTCCTGACTCTGCTTTGTGGTGGCAAGATGCAGCCTTTGCTGTACATCGTCCGTTCTGCTATTTATTACGCAGTAGCGACTCCTCAGTAGAATCTTTCTTGTGTGGAGGCCCTTCAATTATGGGGGAAGGAGAAAGGATCCTACTTTTTAAAAAAGCAGCACCGTCTTTGAACATTATTCAATCCTGAACATAGAATCAGAAAATAGAACCCAACTTTTCCTTTTATTAATGTATCTAGCACTCTCCTGAGCCTACTGCGCGTCAGGTGACAATGAGGGTCACTGTGATAAAAAGGACTCTGATAGAATAAAGCAAGGCTGATCAGGAAGGATAAGGCAGTGTGTAAGGGGAAGAGCACAGGTGACAGAACCCTAGTGATCAGCTGAATTTTCCTTGACATTTCCACCCAAACGAATGCCGCCTTGAATCACACTCCTTGCATTGCTTCCTTTTGTTAGACCGTTACAGCTGAGATGAGTGGATCCTAGTGAGATGTCAGCAGCAATGTACGGAAGGAGGTGGAGATGAGAAATTGGAAGTCCCTCTCCATCCGCATAATAATTCTAGAATGTTTTCGGCACCCTTATGGCAAACCCGTTGTGGTTTTTTTTTTTTTTTTTTCCCCTTTCTAGCCAGTAGTTAAATTGTGAAGCTATTGATTTCTCGTCAGACTGCCAGTTAGGGCAGCTAAGATAATGGCAAATTAACGTTCATTCACCAACATCAGTGCTGGGCTTTTCAACGAGAACACATCAGAGAGGGACTTGAGGCTGTCATTACTGTGATGCTTCCATTGAAATGATTTGTAGTGGCCAGTGATTACAATAATAACTTTATATCAAGCTGTGAATTTTCCCCTTGCGTTCATCGCATCAGTCTGTATTATGTATTAATGTAGTCTTTGTTTGCGATGAATAGATTCAGGTACATACTGGTCAGAGAGAATTAACTAATGAAAGGAAAAGATGGGGGAATGCCTTGCTGAAAGTACCTTGGGGAAAGTGAGGTAGTGTGAATTGAAAGAGATGTCCAACACAATTGCAATTCACACAAAGCTGTCGATGGCAAAGACATTGTAATCCTCGCTCTCCTTTGTGCCCAGTCAACCCCATTGGGCAAGGCATTGTACAAAGACGGTGTGAGATGGTCCCTGCCCCAAAGAGCTTATGGCTGAAATAGACAAGACAGACAAAGGGGGAGTGAGAGAGAATGGAAATAGTATTCCCATTTTACAGAGGGGGAACTGAGAGAGATCCAGTGACTTCCCAAGGTCACACAGGAGGTCTACAGCAGAGCTAGGAATGGACTGCAGATCTGCTGAGTCATCCCCCACCCTTCTAATGCCTTCAGCAGAGGACCATCTGTCTTCACGCATAAAGGGGAATGTGGAACAGAACTGAGTTTTGTGTGGACTTATATGGCTCCCATGTCAGAGTCCTCGCTCCTGTAAGTGGTCCGACTGAACAAACTAGATTTTCACTGGCTAAATGACTCATAAAAATGTGTACAAAGGAATATGTTAATAAATGGCTGTTTTTCTGGCCACTAAACGAGGCGTAGTGAAGTGTGATCGGTATGGAGGAACTCCTCTGAAGACTGAGGCCAAAACTCTCAAGGTTGGTTGCCTAAAACGAGGCTGCTGAATAAAATGGGTTGATTTTCAAAAGTGCTGAGTTGAATTTGTAGGTGTTTGGCCCTGCTCACAATCAGGTAAGATGATTGGTTTGCTTCCCAGATGATGAAAATTATCTGCCTCATCAGTGATTGTTAGCAGCTGATGGGCTAGTTTAAGTATCTTAGAATCTTTCTTGACCTTCTCTTCCAGCAAACATTTGGTCAGCAGTTTCTATTACTCATCCTGAACTATGGGGGTGCTAGCTATAATGTTTATAGCGGTGCTACTAACAGAGGCTACAAGTATTCTATTATTCTGAAATGTGATTGTCTCAAGTAATCAGTTTAGTTACTGGTGCCATTACCAGTTATCAATTCTCCAATCAGTCACCAAGTATGAAACATTAAAGGTGGGAGATACATGCAGCTGACAGCACAGGAGTTGGATGTAGCCCTGAAAGCAAATTTTTGTACAAACAGCTAAAAAACTATGCAGAAAAGATCTTGATTTTCACGTGATTTCTGTTTGAAAGGCTAACTTAGAGGTAGTCATCTTTTTTGGCCAGGTCCAGATTTCTTGGTTAAGGTATACTGAAAGTCCAAATTCCAGAAAAATAATGATGATAAAAATATCAGATAATAATCAAATGAAAAGATTTTGGGGTACATTCAGAAGTGCCCGGTGGTTTGGACTTGGCCTAGGGTCCACCTATTGTTTATCCCTAGGTTAACCTGTCTCTTGAACTCATAAAATTTAGCTCATCACAACTGAGCAAATATTATGTCTTGATTAGGTGAACCAAGGGATATGTTTAGTATTCAGTGAAGATATAAGAAGATTTGATTTTTCTATGGTTTGCATTTTGTCACGAGTTTTCTTTTTAATTACCTGAGTGCTCCAAATTTTCATTAACTAAATAGGATGCAGAAGATGGTTATTAGTTTGGAAAATAAATCCTGCTGGCACATTTACATGCTTTTCACTTGACTAATTGAATTTCAAGTATTCACAAACCCCAAGAAAGCATTATCATTTTATCATTTATACATAGAGTATGATTTTAGACTGTTTTCGAGCATATTAGTCTAGAAGGATGATTGTTCCCAGTTGGCCTGGAAGGAAATGTGACCTGGTATAAGCAGGAATAAAGATGATTATTTAAATGCTTGCAAAAAGTTTCTAGTGCATTTTGTGGAAGGCCCGGCTGGCTAGAGTCAAGACAAAATCCAGTCTCTGCGACACATTAGACCTCTCTTGCTTTGTAGAGCTGCTAGGCCCTAGCAATACAAGTTATTTCACAAGATAATGTTATGCTCCTTAATAGGCCCATGAATCATGTCCCATCATGCTCAAATGCCCAAGAAATTGTTAGCATTGGTATAACGTGAAGAAGCATTGCAGGCATAGAGAAAAGACATGGGAAAGTTAATTAGACTTTAAACCCTCCTTGACTTTCATGGAGATTTATCATTCATTAAAACGTTTTGGCCCATCTTCAGTCTAAGGCAGGGGTGGGGAAGCTAAGGCCTAGGGAAGCCCATATTGGTAAGGGATGGTTTTGGGGTTTTTTTTTGTTTGTTTGTTTTTTTTGTTCTCACTTGTGTGCAGCACTGGACTGATTTTTCTGTGGGCCAGTAGTCCCTGACCCAAAAAAGGTTTCCCCACCCCTGGTCTAAGGAGTTGGATATAACACACTAGTTCTATTTCTGTTCTCTAAACTGAACATCCATCAATAACACTTATTTCAGGGATTGGTTTTTAAATTCAGAATTCCTTAACCTTTATAGCTTGGTTGCAGACTAACCTCAGAGTGAAAATCCCTGTGCAGAGTCAAGGTCTAGTCACCGTGAGACTAAAAAATGGGCTTAAATGTGACTCTAAAACTTCTATAGTTCTGCATGTAAAATGATGTGTGTGCACCGGTACTGCAGTTTGCATCTCCAGGCAGTTACTGATTTCTGGTTTCCACCTAACTGCCTTTTTAATGTGTGTTGTCTGGGAATTGCAGGAGGGTGTTTGCCGTCAAAAAGAGCTAATTCTCTGGGGGTTGGAAAATGTTCTGGTTCCCTAGCAATGCTCATTAATTTATTACATTAGTGTTAGGGACTACAGTTAGAGGAAGGGTAATTAAGATGGTGGATTGGGAATCAGTAGATCTGCATTCAGTTCCCAGCTCAATCACAGACTGCCTGTGTGACCTTGAGCAAATCACTTAATTGTTCTGTGCCTCAATTCCCCACCTTCTGTTTGTATGTTTGATAATTTTCTCCTGCTCTTTGCCTGTCTTCTCTAGAAAATGTTTCCCTTGAAGGAAGGGGTTGTTTTTTATGATATGTTTGTTTAGTGCCAATGGGGCACAATTGTTGATTGATTCCTTTAGATGTTAATATTAAACAAATAATAAGTGATTAGTGAAATACTGAATAAGACTTTTTAAGTGTCTCTGCATGCTAGCAATAATAAGCTTGGGCTTCCCATCAGCTGTTTTTCTTGTGTCCATCAAAACCTGCTTCATGTATAGGTCAGCAAAAATGAGCTACAGAGTATGTTTCCCACTACACTTCTGCCTCGAACAGCATTTTGGGTCTGCATACACTAGATAGCGGAAGAAAAAAATCCTGGGGAAAAATCTTAATCTAGATCTCAGCACTTAAAGGCAAATTGTGCTTTCACACAAGATTAGGTTGTCCTAAACCTTTAGAGAGTCTGCTAAATGTCACACATGCACATCGTCGGCTATTTAAAAATATAGTCAGCACTGTGTTTTAATAAAATTGCCTTAATAAAATGTGAGTATTCCTGTGTTCTCTACCAGACTGAGTGACATACACGAAGGGAATGGAAAGCTGAAGGTACCTTTGCTTGATACTTGTGGTGCCATGTGAGCTGGCAGAGAAATTTGGGAGTCTGATGCTTTGGATGGAGGAGAGAAAGTGATATTTTTGAGTACAGGGAGCATTCCATTTTAAGGCCTCTATGCGTTCTACTCTTTATGGACTTTTACTAAGTGGGCTATTTAACATGCGTCCCTATCAGAAGATCACTGTCCCATTTCAGGGAGTCTGGAGTCAGCCACTGACCTGTGACTGCTTTACATCTCAGAGCATGGAGATCACATGACAAGGGTACATCTGATTAGAGATAGGCCTGCTATGAGAGAGAAGGTCAGCCGGGTTCAGTCCCATGCCCCCTTGCCATGGTGTGGCCCTTGTGCTTTGAAGGTTAAATTAATCCCGTCTGGGATTGAATCCAGAGTCCCCCATGAATGGGGCAAGCTGTCACTGGAATCCTTCCCGTGATGAAGGTTCTGGATGTTGGAGTCATGAGTTGGAATTATGAATGAATATGTACATGATTAAATGCACAGTCAGCCGTCTTTAATAAGAAGTCATCTCTATGTGGAGGCAAAACATGAAATTAACAATATTGCTCCTGAGCCAGGGTCCCTATGACTGTTCATTGCTGTTGGTAGTTTGCTATTAAATTCCAATGAGCACTATAATTTTTCGGGCATGATTCTGCCACCCTTGCTCAGGTTGGACAGTACCTGACCCAAGACAAGCCTTATTGAAATCAAGAGTATTTGCAGTGAAAGATGCTATTCTGTGTTAGTTAATGGGGAAAGCATCTGGCTCTTAATGAGCATTGGGACAACTAGAACAGTGGTTCTCAGCCAGGGTGCACGTACCTCTGGGGGTACGCAAAGGTCTTCCAGAGGATACTCAACTCATCTAGATATTTGCCTAGTTTTACAACAGGCTACATAAAAGGCACTAGCAAAGTCAGTGCAATCTAAAATTTCATACAGAGAGTGATTTATTTACTCTGTGTACTATACACTGAAATGTAAGTACAATACTTATATACCAATTGCTTTATTTTATAATGACATAGTAAAAAATGAGAAAGTAAGCAACTGGTCAGTAACAGTGTGCTAGGACACTTTTTTGTATTTTTATGTCTGATTTTGTGAGCATGCCGTTTTTAAGTGAGGTGTAACTTGTAGGTACGCAAGACAAATCAAACTCCTGAAAGGTGTACAGTCATCTGGAAATATTGAGAGCCACTGGTCTAGACTCTAAGCACTGACCATCAGCACTGGTAGAGGGGAAATCTCTGTTTGCCATGCAGTGAATATGCCACTTAATTATTTAGTCTGGGTTAACGGATTTTTCACATTTCTTATTTTTTTTTCAGATCACAACTTTCAGTACCTTGGCCAATGAGAAGTCATTATCTGACCGCAAACAGGTAAGCTAACCCCTCAGCTTTACATCTCCTTAAATTGCTACAGGTTTTCTAAGCCTCAGAATGTCTAGCAAGAGACACAACCATCTTACTGAGAGCAGACAGCTGCTATAATTAAATAATGCATTACCCAGCAGTGGAAACTTGACAGGCTGTGGTTCAAACAAAGGTAAACTCCCTTTCATGTTGTCTTGAGTGTGTGCAAGAGCTTTCTCATTGTGACATGGCTTCTGTTCTAGAGGATTAGAAAAAATGTTATTGACAGAACATGTGGAGGTATCTGCAATTCAGTATTCGCTCACATTTAGGATTTTGGTACGTTGTTCTGTGATTTATTAAAAGCACAATCTTTTGCATTGAAATCTGACTGCGATTCACCACCATCATTTTTTAAGCTTTCTGCCTGCTTACCTGAAGAGATCTGGTATATGAATTAGTATTTGTTGGAAGAAGATCCAGTAAAAGTAAGATATGGCTACACTGCATCTTGGAGTTAGTCTCCTACCCCAGGTCCACAGAGTAAAACAGAGTAAATCAGCACTCGATTCAGAGATTATATGAGAAAAAATCCATACCCCTTGCAGTATCTTTCCTGTGCGAGACAACATCTGTACAATTTTTGCCAGTTGATAATTCTAATAATTCTGTCAAAGTGGTGCTAATAGTAGTGTATAGTCATGCTAGAGAAAGGAGAAATAATCTATTCTGGTCTAGGCTATGCAGCAGTTGGATAAAGTCAGGTGATCTGTAGTGTGCTGTTTATGAAATGTTTTCCTAGAATTTCTATAAAATATTCATGGCTATTTTATGTATTGGATCCACAGCTTGGCTCTGGCTCTGCCCTGTCTCATGGGTATATCAAGGACATAAATGTTTGCACGAGAGGCTGGCACAGCCTCTGTTAGCCTGTTGAATGTATTGGTCATTCTAGACTGACCTGGAGGACATTTCACTCACAGAGATGGAGTTACCTTCATTCAGGAAAAGGGATTATTAGAAATGCACAGTATAATGGGACAGTGGAAGCATCAGCTGTCTCATCATTTCCTGATGAGTATTGCTTTCCTGATTAAACATACCCAAACAATGACATTAATGGCTGTGTATTTACTTAACATTCTAGACAAGGATTTGCTATTTGGAAGGAGGCATTGTACAATTGTTAATTCTGAATTCCAAGAGGAAATATCTCTGGAATGGCCTCTAGTAATATATGTCTAACTGCAGAAACAAACACGCACGCGCACACACACACACACACACACACACACACGGTTTGCCAGGGTTAGCCACTGGTGGGCTACCGGCATTTTATTCACCTGTGTGTCCACAGGTGTGGCTCCTTACAGCCCTGTTGGTGTGAATCGCTGTTCTTGACCAATGGGAGCTGTGGGGAGCAGCATCCTGACCCATGCCACTTCTGCAGCTTCCGTTGGCTGAACAGCAGTCTGTGGGAGCTGCAAGTGGCCTTACCTGTGGACATGTAGGTAAATTAATTTCTGGTGGCCCATCAGAGGCTAACCTTGGTGAACTGCCTCCGGTGTATTGCCCACTCCTGACTGCGTGGGGCCTTGTGAAACTACTCCACTAAGTCATATGGTGACTGATTATGGGACAATGGTCATTTTGTTGAAAAAGATGAGTTGTGAAGGGCAGTACCTCTGTTCTTCCGCTATCCCCACTCAGTTTTCTTCTCCAGTTCCTCAGCCAGTGGTGAATTGTGGTCATTGAAGATGGTGAAGATTAAGACATAGCTGAACAAAAGAGACGGCCAGCTCTCTCAGTTCTGTTGTGCGTCTGATGATATTTTAGGTTTTTTCTTTTATGTCTCCTGAAGTCACGTGATCAGGTAAGAATCCTAGCTTTCATTTTTAGCCCTCGTGGTTGAAGAGAAAAGCGTAAAAGGTGACCCAAATCCACTCTAAAAGCTCAGAAGTAAAGTGTACAAAACAAACCCATACACATTATTTTTAATCTTTTTTTTTCGTAAGCCAGTTTCTTGATTGAGACCTGACTCGTGATTTTTGAATGCTTGGATTTGGCAGTACCACTGACCTGCTACAGACGCTGAGAGTGACTTTTTTCCTTGAAAGACTCGAGCCTGAGTGTGCAAACTTTTAAGTTAAAAATAATTAAGGAGCTAGCAGTTCTGGTTTATTTTTATTGTACAGCCTCAAAGCCTAACTGATACTTCCCCAGGGTGGAACAATCAAGTGACTGGTACTGTAGTTGCTTGTCTGGTCCCAATGTAATAATGTGAGGAGGAGGAGGTCAAAGAAAATGTAATGAAAAGGAAACGAAGACTGACCCAAAATTGGAAGGTCTGAATTTTCAGCGCTCAAAGTAGAATGATTTGATAGAAATACTTAATCAAAGCCATGTCTGTGGGACCAAAGGGGCAGATTGTGTTATGAGAAAATAGCTGGGTCAAATGGACATGGAAACTAGACTCTCCAGCTATCAAATCATTCAACTGTCTCCCAAAGAAAAGAACAAAAATGACAAGACTGACAAGGAAAACGAGTCTATAGCAAATGACCCTGGTGGCTGTGAAGGACAAAGAAACAATATGTCTGTTTACCTTGGTCAGTCGAAGTAGCAATTCTTGTGTCCCCTGTCGATTACTAGTTCAGGCTTTGAGAAAGGCAAGCAAGAGCTAAGGAAATAGCAATATTTAACATAATATCTCAGCAAAGCCAGGATGGAATTTCACAGGAGAAAGAAAAGGCACTTCTGTAATCTGACATATACCAATGGGTTGCTGCAAATATTGGAGGTATAAGAGCTTCTCAAAGAAAAGATGCAAAGAACCTTTTGTAGTGAAAGAGTTAAGTGATGTAACGATAGGGATCTCTACCATCTCACTGTAATATGTGACATACAAGCTGTATTGTTTGAGACAGATCAGCTTTGTTGTTTAGTGTTGCATTTTCCTGACAGGGTGGGTATGCAGGCACTTGGGTTGAAATATTTTTGTCAGTGAATTAATACCAAAGCATAAGGCACGTGGGGATGGGGAGGCTGGCTGAAGGAAATTCATTAAAAAAAATTGAGCAGATATTGGGAAGGGGAACAGGTTTTTGTTTTGGTTTTTCTCCAGTGTTTGCTCAGGTCTAATGAAGATCTCAGTAGCTAAAGATTTGTTAAAATGTCTACATTGCATTCCCCTTCCGAGAGAGGAATGCAAATGCAGATGAGCAAAATTGCAAATGAAGCCCGGATTTGAATTTCCCATGATTCATTTGCATAATTGCAAACCGCTGCTATTTCGAAATACCCTATTTCAAAATAAAGAATGCTGTGTAGACGTGGTTGTTTTGCAAGAAACCCCTTCTTTCAAAATAACCGTTAAAATTAATCTTTTTAGGAATAAGGGTTATTTCGAAAGAAGGGGTTTCTTTCAAAATAACTGCATCTACACAGCGTTATTTATTTTGAAATAGGGTATTTCGAAATAGCAGCGGTTTGCAATTATACAAATGAAGCGCGGGAAGTTCAAATCTGTGCTTCATTTGCAATTTCATTCGTCTGAATTTTCATTCCTCTCTTGGAAGAGGAATGCAATGTAGACATACCCTATAATGGCTGAAATGGAACATCTCACACAGCTGTCAGGTACTTCCCAGAGCTTTGAAAAGGGAGGGGCACATGCCTGTAGGACAGCAGAGATCACAAAACACTGAGCACAGCTATCAGGGCAGGCATTGTGGAATACTGGCAGAAGCCGGTTCTCAATAAAACAAACAGCAGAGTCCATACTGGCCCTTTGTCGACAATAAAGGGAGGGAAAAAGACAATAGTCTCTTGTGGGAGTGGAAGATTTTCTTGCCAAAACTGGGTGTTTTTCCTGACAAAAAGCAGGTGACAAAACATGCCATTGTAGACAAGGCCTTAGATTCTGAAGCAGAAATATGTAGGAAGAGGCGGGTAGACTCTGCAGCAAATTCCGGGGCTAGGGCTATAGAGTTGCAAAATATATGAAGCCCTGCTCATAGGCTAATGTAATCGTGCACTTTCTCTTTCTAAAGCTTTTACAAAAGGTGCAGAAAGATATTCATTCTTCTCTACAGGAAGGCATGCATTCTCTGCTCCCTTCAGCCTGTTATTAATTACTGCTTAATTCTGATCTGTATATTCTGAGAATACACAAAGGGAAGCTATGTGTTTCCTGTTGTACTAGCTTGATTTTCTTAATAGCTGTTATTTATTGATATCATTTTCCCCAGACTATTTAAAATTCCTGTGAGTTTCAACTTTTATTGTCATCCTATTCTTGTGTATGCTGAATTATTATGTAATATCTATAATTTGGGTGCAAGCCTCACTGTACAACACATACAAAGACAGGACTATGATTTTGATGACTATTTAATGGGTCCCCACAAGTTGTTGTTGAAATAATTTGTGAAAAATAATCTCGCATTGAGATATTTGAAAATAATGGAGGGTGCTCCCAAAGAGAACCCTACAGCGCTGGTTAGGTTTTGACTTCACTATGCTTAGTCCCAGCACTTGTAAGTTAAGTTAGTTACATGAACTAAGTTCAGTTAGCATTTAATCAGGTGTAACAAAAGACAGGACTATGCAGCACTTTAAATACTAACATCTTTAAAGATGTTAAAGATAAGCATCACCTTATAAACCATCTTGTTAGTCTTTACAGTGCTGCATAGTCCTGTCTTTTGTTTCAGCAAGACCAGACTAACACAGCTACATCTCTATTACTATTTAGGTGTGTGTGAGAAGACCCTTTTAGTCTCCAGTAGGGGGACACATGGATGTAAGGGTCTGCCCATGTGGATCCAATTGTAGGATAGCGGTCCTTGATTATAACAATGCTACTGGGCCTTTTTTATTGTTGTTCAATTTTGAGCCATAGCATATTAAAAACTAATGGTATGTTGTTATTTAAGGGCTCCATGCTATTATTGGTCCATCATTTTCAACATCCTAAACAGCTGAGGAGTGTTGGTCCACACAGCTAATCAGCTGTAGCGCTCCTCATTAGGAATGGCTTCACTTTTCTGGTAGAGTGGAATCACCCCATTTCCACTATATAAAGTGCATTGGGAGCCTTCTGAGTGACAGGTGCTGTATGTGCATTTCATCGATGAAACCTCTCTGTGGCTCATCATTGCAGAGAGGTGTCTTTATCACTCAGTTATTCCTCACTATGGCCTCCCTGCTTTCACTTCATTGCTTTAGACTTGGGATAAAGACATGAACCTTCTTATACACCATGGCTTGGTTAGAACCCACTCATAGCTTAGCAGCATGGTAGAACTGATGAGCAAAAGGGAACTCTTTAACTCTGCCTCTGTAGAGAGGCAGAGGAGTGGGAAACCCGCATCTATGAATGCCCTCTTCACCTTCATTCATTACCCAATTTGTTTACATTACACACACTGGACCTTTTTTAAAAAATTGCAATTGAGCTAATTGAAGCCTGTGATTGAACACGATGACTCTACAATAATCTTATTTACAGAAGGGTCTTGTAAGGGAGAAGTGCTTTGTTTTATGTTGATTACACCTGAGATTCAGAGAGACGCTAATCCTGCAAAGAGCCTCCTAAGTGTAGGGTACTGTCCTATTGGACTGCTCCGTGGGTACGTCTAGACTACCGCGTTTTGTCGACGGAAGTTTTGTCGACAGGTACTGTCGACAAAACTTCCGTCGACAATTTGCGTCCAGACACATGGAGTTCTGTTGACAAAGCAAGCCGCTTTGTCGACAGAACTCCGTAGTCTGGACGCAACGTTACAGGCAATAACACCTTCTGTCGACAGAACTCTGTCGACAGAAGGTGTTTTGCCTCGTAAAATGAGGTATACAAGCGTCGACAAAACCGCGGAGTTCTGTCGACGTTATGTCGACAGAACTCCGCGGTAGTGTAGACGCTGGTATTGTTTTGTCGACAAAAGTCCACTTTTGTCGACAAAACTAGGTAGTCTAGACACACCCCGTATCATGGCCTGCAGTGCTCCGGTGTTTTCTTCAGCCCCCTTGAAATAGAACAATGGGTATTTATTATTTCTCCAGTGCCTTGATATTCATCACGCAGTACAGATGAAGAAACCCCCTAATTCCATGCCCCAAAGAGCTTGCCGTCTATGTCCTATGGAACAGTCACTAAAACAGATTGCAAACTACAGGTTCACTTGTGGCTTTCCCATTTGGGCAGTGCACAGTTGTGCTATCCCAAGAGTAGCGCAGGGACTGCGGTCTGGCTCAGAGTCAAGATCTGGTCCCTGGCTCACCAATGCAGCTTTTCTTCCCACTCCAGGCTAGTTCCATTGTGCCGGGTGCTTTGTTAGTTCAGAGAAGGGTCTCTACGTCTTCCCTGCTCATCCTGATGGGATGGCAGAAAGTAGCCCCCTGGAAGTTGCTTTTCCCTCAGACTACTAGTAGCGCAAAGAGTAGACAGCACAGGAGAGCAAGTTGGGTGACTTATGTTCCTTTACTCCCTCGTGCAGAGGTGCACCTGGGTCACATCTGTGTTTTGAAACATGACGGGGGAGGACAATGAAAGATGCACAAAATGTATTCATAGATTAACGACTGTGCATCCTCTCTTTACAGGAACATAGCCTGTCTGTTCAGCGCGGGTCTCCAGTACTGCTCAGTGTTGCACTTAATTAATGTAAGTAGTAATTTCTTCCCTGTTGCAGAATTCCAGCATGGCAGTGGTTGATTTCTTAGCTAATTAGAAAAATTAAAGACAAGGCCCTCATTTGTGGAGTAATACTAGGCCTATCCGCCGCTAAATGACTTATTTAATCACTGAACTTTGGGTATGTAATGAGGGATGACGCATTCAACTATAAAGACAATGTCTTTTTTGTTAATTAGGCAACAAGACGAGAGGACGTCTTAACTCTGTCTAATTGCTTGATATTCTGTCTTGTCTCCCTGATGCAGTAAAGTCCAGGCGATTCGTTTCTCCCACAAAATGGAGCCTAATGAGATGGAAATGGCTCTAAGCACAAATAATTGTCTAGTCTCAGATGAAAGCAAACCAGATATCAGGCTGAGATTGTTTTGTGTCTAATGCCATTGCATTTGGCTATCTGAGGTTATAGGTTTGACAGCAGTGAAGGCTAAGCCTTTGAACATGATAAGATAGGGAGCTTCACTTAATAGAATTTTACTACATTTCTATTTTTGTTTTGCCATAAAGATTGTTATTTGGGGCCAGTTGATGTTCAAACTAGCATGAATCTACCTCGGTCTATTCGTTGACTTCTTTGGAACTACCCTACTTTACCCCAGCTGAGAATTTGGTCCTCTGACTTCTAGGTAAAGAAGGACTTGCACAGAGCAAAACATAGCAAACTGCATCCCAAGATACTGGAGATGTCCTAACTGGTGAGGCTGCACTACCAGACCCAAGTAACTTGGGTGAAATATTCAGTGTCCCTTTCCCAAAATCATCTTTCCTGAATGTTCCTGAATGGTGGGCCTGATTCACCCAGGTGTTACTTCCTGTTTGACATGGGAGGCTACAATGATTTTTCAAAGGGGTCCCGTTTCACTCCCCCAATCTTCTGTGACTTCTCTTTCTTATTTGCCAAGTTCCACTGCAGTTCCAGACTGGCTGAACCAGCACCACAGTGGCTTAACTTAAGAAGCCACCTGAATAAGAGAGAAAGAGAAAGAAAGAACCTACCTGGTTCTGAAAACCTGGTCTTTCCCACTATTATTTGAGGTTAAAAATACCCAACCCCACACTCCTGGAGGTAGTAGGTCTTACAACATCATGGGCCAAATTTTCAGGGAGCAAATGTTAAAAGACTCCTGGGAACTAAACAGCAGCTTGCCCACCACTCGTCCTATCCCAGTGTGGATTTGGCAGTCCTTGACTTTCTTCTGTGTCCGAGAGAACGTTCTGGACTCATCAAGGTGGCTTGGGTTGGGAAAAGTGCATGTTCTTTTTCTGAAGGATCCCTGGATTGCGGATGATTATACTCTCCTTCAAGCTCTGCGTCTGAGGTATTTTATGAAAGCTCTGAAAATAAATTTGATAGCATTCTCCACGTAATGCTCCAAACAGCCTCCGACAGCATCTGCTGCCCGTCTTGTTCCCCTGCCATCTCCCACTTGCACAAGTTACAGTATTTCTTGAAAGACCACAAAGGCCTGGGTGTCGTTGCTTAAAGTGGATTTGACAGAAGCCAATTGCGTCAACGAGGGCAAATGTGATTTGTCTTCCACTGAATAGCTCAGAAACCACAGAGGCAGAATGTGCTAGTTATCAGAGCTGACAACACCAATGGCAATAATCCCTTCATTAAAAAGGACAGAGAAAGGGCTCCCCCATCTTTCAAAACAGACATCTCTAAGGACTTAGGATCACTGTACACAGCCAGCAACTGTTTCCTCCTGTATGCTGAAAATAATTGTGTGTGGCCAAGAGCTGCCTGTCTATTGACATTGATTGCATTTTCAATTTCAGTCTATTTGCGCCATGGTGCAGCGGAGTGAATTAGGGTGAGCAGCAGCCATAGGCAGCAGAAACCACCAACCTAGAGGAGTGCTGCAATGTTATTTTGCTTCCTGGGCTTGAGTAACTCCTGGGTAGGCCGTGGCAGGCAGATTCAGCAGGGCTCAATCGCCTCTCTTCACTTGTCAAAGCAACTTTAAAAGCTGCTTTGCAAACCTTTCGTCTGCACGACAGACCAGATAATCCCCTGTCTCAGATCGGATGAGCATTAAATACAGTATTTTATGCAAAGAAAACAGATAATGGAATTTCCATTATGGCAGCAGTAAGATTTACAAATTTACACCAGTTGATCTAATTATTAGCATTTTTTCCATTGTGTACTGTTAGTCTTTTACTTTTCTTTTCCAGTACAGTAGGTGAAATCCATTCAGACTACATTTAATCTATTTAACATTGTGTGACGTGCTCCTTCTCTGCCGTGGTGGGTTCTGTGCTTTTTGGTGGCCTGCTCACCACCGAGGTTCATGGTGACCCTCAGTTTAGATGCTTTCCCCTGGGCACACACTTGCCATTTACTCAGTCATCCTCCTCATTGGCCGGCATGGGGGAAAGGGAGGAGAACCACCTCTATAGTCTCTGCTGCCTCTCTGGGTGGGTCAGAGACAGGTCAGACCCCTTTCCAAAGTAGCCCTTCCTCTCTGGTGTGTCTCACTGCCCAGGTCATCTCTCCTATGGTAAGTAGAGTTAGGACATGGGGGAGAACCCAGGCCCGCTCTCTGCTCCGGGTCCCAGTTAGGATCCTGTGGATAGCAGCTGTCTGCAATGTCTGCTGAGCCAACTGTGTGGCTGTGGTCACTACGATTCCCTGGGCAACTTCCCCCTCACCCCTCACCAGTACTTTCTTTATCCTTATCATAGGGCCTTCCTCCTGGTACCTGATAGAGTTTGTGCCGTCCAGTCCACTAGCAGCACATCTTACCCACAGCTCCTTGCACACTGAACTAAGTGAAGGGGCCTCTCTTTAACCAGTGCTAGCCTGCCTTAATTGGGTCTAGCAAGTTCCTGATTGACTCCAGGTGATTTGATTTCTCTGGGTAAGCTAACAGAGGCTACTCCAGAGCAAAGGGACCTGTTTAATCTGGGGACAATATACCTGCCTTCGGTCACTCTCCTGTCACCTTTTCACCTGACCTTGTCACAGTCTTCAAAGTCTGAAGAATAGTGTCTTCTGGTCCTACTTTGCTCGTGAATCTATTTCTATAAAATCATTTGCAGTTTATGTAGGCCCTATAATAATTTGTACTCAGATGCTCTAGACAGCTAGCAGAAAACACACAAGCTGAGTCGCAAACTTTGTTCCTAGAGCTCCGCTGATATAATCAATGATAGTGAATCACAAGCAATGCTGTGAATAGGGGAGGGAGGCCAGCTGCCATGCAAACAGAAACAGTTAAAAGCTTTCTATTCAATACCCATAGCATAACACGAGTGAAATTTGAAACCAAGAGAGGGTGGCTCCATGGTCATCATCTGTAGCTATTAACCCCTGGTAAGGGCCCACCACTGTGAAGTTCCTGTGCATTTCATTTTGAGTCCCATGCCAAAAATGAAGCGGCAATATCTCCTATCTGATAGTCAACCCAAAATGTGATTGGAAGTTCCAGCAGTATCCTGAACAAACCTTGGTGAGTTAAGTTTAAATATCTTAAGAATTCATTGTCCTTACAGTGCAAATGTTTGTGAGGTTGTAGGATTGTACGGATTTCCCTAGGGATGAGACAGGACTAAAGTAAGACCCTGGGAAGTGTTATGATGTTCAGGGGGCTATTTTAAAACTATGGACTGCAGAAAAGAAGGAACTTCTGAGATAATTGTTTATCTTCCTAGGGAACACCTGGGGGAAGGGAGTGCAAATTCCCCATCTCTGGATCCAACCTTTTGAAGCTATGTCTTGAGAAACCTATTGTTTGGTTACCTAGTCATAGTCTCTACGGATCAAAGACCTGATTGTGTGGAGAAGAAAAATCACAGATTCACAGGGCTGCTTGTTCTGAGCCAAGTCTGTTATGAACTTGTAACCAGAGGAAAACACCTTGCTGGGTTTGAAGAACTGGCCACCTGCTGGAACCATTACTGGGATTGGGTGATGGGGGATCTCTGCTGAACTTCCTGGCATGTTTGTAGGTTTTTTCTGTTGGTTTTCTCTGTAATGCTTTCACTTCAACAAATGTGCTTGCTTAGAAAGGGCTGCCTGGTAACTTGCCCATGAACAGCAACGGTGTGTAGCCTCTGAGGAAGGCAGGCATGTCAAATGCAGGGAGCTGTGCAGCCTTGAAAGGCCCTTGTCACAGGGAAGAGGAAACAGGTTTGTCCCACAAGAGCTGGCCCCCTAAAGGTGTGTCTACCCTGCAATGTAACCCAGGATTAGGGGAACTTGGGTCAGCTGAGCTAGACCTATAAATGAAGCCGGTGGAATATATTAGGAGCATTTTGGAACTAGACATCTACTATCTATTTGAGAGAGTTTGCGAGCGAGCGAGTCTGTCTGTCTGTCCATCCATTTGTTCAAGAACTCCTCCTCAATGGTAAGAGCGTGGATCATCGAATTTGGCACCTTCCTCTTATCAAAACTTAAAGCAAGGTAAGGGTTTGTGGGGGGAGAGGGGGCAAAGCTCCCCCCTCGTGTACGGGGATGCATAAAACCATACAGAAAAGATACAAAAGCGGCGAGGAGTCCTGTGGCACCTTATAGACTAACTGAAGTGTAGGAGCATAAGCTTTCGTGGGCAAAGACCCACTTCGTCAGATGCATGTAGTGGAAATTTCCAGAGGCAGGTGTAAATATGCAGGCCAGGATCAGGCTGGAGATGACGAGGGGGATCCAATCAAGGAGGATGAGGCCCACTTCTAGCAGCTGATCTGGAGGTGAGAATTCCAAGAGAGCAGAAGCTGCTTTTGTAGTTAGCAAGCCATTCACAGTCTTTGTTTAATCCAGAGTTGATTGTGTCAAACTTGAAGATGAACTGAATTCACAGCTCCAGATCAGCTGCTAGAAGTGGGCCTCATCCTCCTTGATTGGATCCACCTCGTCATCTCCAGCCTGATCCTGGCCTGCATATTTATACCTGCCTCTGGAAATTTCCACTACATGCATCTGATGAAGTGGGTCTTTGCCCACGAAAGCTTATGCTCCTACACTTCAGTTAGTCTATAAGGTGCCACAGGACTCCTCACCGCTTTTGCAGATTCAGACTAACATGGCTACCCCTCTGATACTTGAGAAAAGATACAGAATCACTAGGCAGGTGAAGGGGGCTGGCTGGGGGCTGTCCCCCTGTCCAGGACTGCCCTCGCCAGGAGCCTCCAATCCCCTAGGTACCCTATTCGGAGGGTGAGGGTGGGGGTTGCAGTTTCCCTACATTCATTTGGGAACATTACTGCCAGGGAGGAAGAGGAAAGTGCACGGTTTACTACATTCCTCAGTCTGGCTGGGGAGCATAAGGGGCAGATGAACCTGGAGCTATCTCAGTCGGGGGACATGCACCCCTCTCCTGACTATGCCCACTGGAGCGGCAGTGGCCTTGGAGAGGCGTTTCTTACCTGGCCCCAAGCTGCTGTGGTGAGAGAGAGAGATCTGGGGTTGTCCTCTCTCCCCAGGGCAGCCTGCATTCTGAACCCCTCATCCCTAGTCCCACCCTGAGCAACGATTTAAATGAAAAAAAATTGAGTAAAAGACCTGAGCAACTCCGGGTAAATTTTCTAGTTTTAATATATTTATGAACCCATATATGCAGGATTTCCTTTGCTGTACATCAAGAGTCCTTTCACCATAAGATGTGGTTTTCTGAAGGAATGTGGAGGCACATAACCATAGAACTCATTCCTAATAGAATAAATGGCAAACCAGAAAAGTTGTAATGTAGGGTTTTAAAATCATTGGCCTACATTTTCAAAAGGGACTAGTGATTATGGGTGTCTCATTTTTGAGTGTCCAACAACTAACACACTTTGGCTGTGTCTACACTGCACCCCTTTTCCGGAAAAGGGATGCAGATTAGACACTTCGGAATTGCAAATCCGCGGGGGATTTAAATATCCCCCGCGGCATTTGCATTTACATGGCTGCCGCTTTTTTCCGGCTTGGGGACAAGCCGGAGAAAAGCGCCAGTCTAGACGCGATTCTCTGGAAAATAAGCCCTTTTCCGGAGGATTTCTTATTCCTACTTGAAAAGGGCTTATTTTCCGGAGAATCGTATCTAGACTGGCACTTTTCTCCGGCTTATCCCCAAGCCGGAAAAAAGCATCAGCCATGTAAAGGCAAATGCCGCGGGGGATATTTAAATCCCCCGCGGATTTGCAATTCCGAAGTGTCTAATCTGCGTCCCTTTTCCGGAAAAGGGGTGCAGTGTAGACACAGCCCTTGAATAAATCTGTAGCCATTTCTGAGAGTGTATTTTATTACCATTATCGATAGACTGCTGTTACCTCTTCTCAGCTTTCTTTTCACTTCCAATCAACCAGCTAACCTCTTGGAAATATGATTCAGCATGGCATGTACATAGCTGCTGTATCTGTGTGGTGGACACATTTCAGAGAACTATTCCCTCCTTCTTATCCCTTTCAGGGAGACAGTAATGACTGAACAGAAAAATACAATAATTCTAACAGTCTTGAGAAAAATTTCATCTTATAGAAAAATACAGGAAGAATAATGACAATAAAAATAACACTGTCCTCAAGGTGAAATGGAACCAAAGTTAAAAGCCTCATTATAGTTAAAAATGACATTTTTATGGGAATCTGTTTGCATTTATTATTCTTTTGTAGTCAATGGTGGTTCCTTTTCATTGTATCTTATCCTCTTTCTCCAGAGATACAAATGCATTAGGGGAGATGGTAACCCATAGCAACCAGCCACAATGTGAGTGAGGAAAGCTAACTTGGGAAGTGATTCTTTAATTAATGTTTGCTCAGTGATGGAAGCTTGAGGTAGGTTTCCCTCTCACCTCTGCCTATGGAAATCCTAGACACGTCTTTTACTGACTGCATTGTGAGATTTGCAACAGTTGGTAGCCTGTTAAAGGCCTTTCCAAGTTTAGTTTCCAGTTAAAATCCTAGGGCTGGAAGAGCCCTCAGGAGGTCATCGAGTCCAGCCCCCTGCCCAAAGCAGGACCAACCCCAACTAAATCTTCCAAGCCAGGGCTTTGTCAAGCCAGGACTTAAAAACCTCTAGGGATGGAGATCCACCACCTCCCTAGGTAACCCATTCCAGTGCTTCACACCCTCCTAGTGAAATAGCTCCAGTCCATCTTGGATAGTGTGTGTGTTTGTGTGTGTGTGTGTGTTATTTTACTTGTAGATAGTGGTTCCCATTAAAGCTGATCTCTTTCTGATACGTACTGTGCGATCTGTGATGTGTTGTTAGTCAGATCCTAAGCCTATGGATGTCAGTAGGAGTCTTTCCGTTGACCGTGGGCTTTTGATCAGATATTTAGTTCCTGTACTCAGGTGAGGAAATCACTGGCATTTTGGATTCTACTGTGGCAATGGTTGACTTTTAACTATCAATATATACCTCTGTGTAGTGTAAATTCCCCACTATATAGCTGTTTGTGAGAAGTGCAGAGCAGATGCAGATATGTAATAACGTTAGGAATATGAGAAGTAAGCATTTCTGTATGTTGTGTGTGACCAACTCGGTAAGGGGAAATGGTTATATATGGGTTACCACAGTTACTGGCACAACTCAATCGATCTAGTTGAAATGGTGGGCTGTATGTGTATTGTGTTCCTAGAGTGATCAAATTTGATGGGGTCTGTGCAGGCAGGCAGTCCAATGACTTTCCGAAGGAGAAGATCCAAGAACACACTTGAAAGACAGTGGGGGAAGCTGTTCATTTTCAAGAAGCTGTCTCCAGCTCAGCACTTTTTTTTGTAAGAAAAAAGGTGCAGGTACTCCAGTTCCAGGCTGTACTGTCACACAAAAAAGCACCGCTCCAGCTGGGTGCAAACCTTGTTATGCCAGAGCTGGGAGTTACTATTTCAAAGGGCTATAATATAACGTGATTCCTGGGACAAGGGACTTAGTTGGCTGGAGTTGTCCAGGGTGTTATCTGACAGGGAGATAAGCTGACGAAGAGACAGGCTGTAGTAAGTTAGTCCTTCCAGGCTTCCCCTGTGGAAGATAGTGAAGTAAGCAGGGCTACGTCTAGATTGGCATGATTTTCCGGAAATGCTTTTAATGGAAAATTTTTCTGTTAAAAGCATTTTCGGAAGAGAGCGTCTAGATTGACACGGACGCTTTTTCGCAAAAGCACTTTTTGTGGAAAAGCATCCGTGCCAATCTAGATGTGCTTTTGCGCAAAAAAGCCCCGATTGCCATTTTCGCGATCGGGGCTTTTTTGCGGAAAACAAATCTCAGCTGTCTACACTGGCCCTTTTGCGCAAAAGTTTTGCGCAAAAGTGACTTTTGCCCGAACGGGAGCAGCATGGTATTTCCGCAAAAAGCACTGATTTCTTACCGTAGGAAGTCAGTGCTTTTGCGGAAATTCACGCGGCCCGTGCAGACAGCTGGCAAGTTTTTCCCGAAAAGCGGCTGATTTTCTGGAAAAACTGGCCAGTCTAGACACAGCCTAGGTGTGTGTATGATTGTATTCTTTGTAAGTTGTTTTCCCTGAAATGCATTTCTCCTAATAAATGATACTTTGCTTTAAGCTGGCTACTGCTGTTATTGCCTCAGCGGGAACAGAACAGCAAGGTCTGAGTCTTAGTTAGATCGTGGGAGACTGCCATAATTAGTACCAGGGGACTGCAGCCCAGGGCCTGGTCTGAGAGAACCATGCAGCTTCACCCTCGGCTCAGTTGGTGATAGAGGCCTGGGACCTACAGGGGAGTTTACTCAGAGACCAGGAGAGGGCAGAGGTGCACTTAGCCAGGGACATACATGGTGCCTGTGATTGTGGGATGCTGTCAGAGGTGCATTTCCAATATGTGCATCCAGCCACGTGGGTGATTTCAATGGAATTCTCATTTCAAATAGCCATCGAGGTGTGTGCTATGATGGAGGGAGGGTCCCGTCATCAAGGTATGACTAGAAAAGAAAGATCTTCAAAAATTAAGAATAAAGCAGCTTATTTAAATACCTATAATATAGGGGGTAGGAGTTGAGAGGGAGTATCATGGACAGAAATCCAGCCCTTGTTTGAAAATTAATGGAGCTCAGTGCAACTTGCCCCTCCCCCCCACCGAAGCAACCTTTAAACTCTGGGAAAACAATGTACCAAAACAAGATAAAATATGAATGAAAAGCCCTCTCAACTGGGCTGGCAAACCTGGGAACACAAACCAGAATTATAAACTACTCACCTTTACCTTGGCATTGAGAACAATACCCTGCATCAGGGGTAGGCAATCATTTTTAGCCAGGTGCCACTTCAGAAATTTTGGAAGTGGCCCCAGACTGCACTGGAAGGGGCAGAGCCAGGATACTTTCCTGCTTCCCCTACCCACAGGCCATGATTGGTCTGGGGGTGGAGGAGCGCTTTGGCCCCCCACAGAGGTTCCCTATAGGAGCCCAGGTCCCTGGTGGTGGGAGGAGACGTTGCACACTCCCCGTTCTGCTCTCAGGCCAATCAGGGCTTGGGGGCGAGGGAGCGCGTGAAGTCTCCTCCCACCCTTCCAGGAGCCCGTGGTACTTTTAAGTGCTGTGTGCTCCAGGTGGATGGGGGCAGGGCAGAGGAAACTTGGCACGCTCCCCTTGCCCCCAGGCCCTAACTGACCTGGGGGCAGGGGAGCGCGTGAAGTCTCCTCCCACCCTTCCAGGAGCCCGTGGTACTTTTAAGTGCTGTGTGCTCCAGGTGGATGGGGGCAGGGCAGAGGAAACTTGGCACGCTCCCCTTGCCCCCAAGCCCTAACTGACCTGGGGGCGGGGGAGCAGCAGGGTCTCTGTGGGCTGGATCAACCCACTTGGGAGGCCGGATTCAGCCTGCAGAGGCCCTTTTGTTCACCCCCCGCCCTGCATAGAACAATGTAACTCACCAAGGGAAAACATGTTAGGCCTCAGCTGGAGTACTGTGTCCAGTTCTGGGCGCCACATTTCAAGAAAGATGTGGAGAAATTGGAAAGGGTACAGAGAAGAGCGACAAGAATGATTAAAGGTCTAGAGAACATGACCTATGAAGCCAGGCTTCATGAACTGGGCTTGTTTAGTTTGGAAAAAAGAAGATTAAGGGGGGACATGATAGTGGTTTTCAAATATCTAAAAGGGTGTCACAAGGAGGAAGGAGAAAATTTGTTCCTCTTGGTTTCTGAGGACAGGACAAGGAGTAATGGGCTTAAAGTGCAGCAGGGGAGGTTTAGATTGGACATTAGGAAAAAATTCCTAACTGTCAGGGTGGTCAAATATTGGAATAAATTGCCAAGGGAGGTGGTGGAATCTCCCTCTCTGGAGATATTTAAGAACAGGTTAGATAGACATCTGTCAGGGATGGTGTAGACAGAGCTTGGTCCTGCCTTGAGGGCGGGGGGCTGGACTCGATGACCTCTTGAGGTCCCTTCCAGTCCTATTATTCTATGATTCTATGATTCTATGTTCTCAATAAAATATGCACAGGCAACCAATAGAAGGCCAGTTTAGTTGGCACGTTCTGGCTGTTTGCATCACCTCCAGCAATGCAAACCAGAGCGTAAACCCATCTGAACCAGACTGCTAAGCAGTGTTTATGGTGCTTTTGTGGTGTAGCACACAAAGCAACCGGAATGTCACCCTTGTAAATCTGGCCCACCAACTCCACATCTGCAGCATGAAGCACTCAGTAATGCAGCATGTAGACCACATGCTGTAATATGGCGTGTGTCATGGCTGCAGGAGATGCTACTATGTCTAGATTTTGGGGCAGTCTATAAAGCACTGGGATTTTTTTCTATTGCAGCCTTTTTAACAAAGCAATCAACCCTTTTGGGTAGTGAATTGGCCAAAGTATTTCTAGCCTTCATATTTTTTAACTCACACAGCAAATAATATAAGAGAAATACACTATTAAAGGCCATGTGGAATGTAGAAAATGTAGATACACACGTTTCTGGAATTCTACTCATAAGAGGTATGTTTCATAGTCACTTTGGCTGGGTAGAGAGCTTGGAGGCAGATCCTTGGGTGGCATAAATCAGTGTAGCTTTATTAATGTCAGTGGAGCTTTGCTGATTTAGGTCTGCTGAGTTATAGATTTGGCCCTTTCTTATGCATCCTGAACCCAATTCCTGCTCCCTCTGAAATCAGTGGGAGTTTTGCTTCATTTCAGTGGAAACAGAATCAACGCTCCCTCTACCCCCGTATACTCCTGCAGTTATCCACAGCTCGTCAATTAATGGAATAGTGTGATGGAACCATATCATTGTTTTACAGTGTGCTGGCCTCAAGTAGGACAATTTCATATAAACTGCCTTCAGTTCAAAGCGCTGATCTTATTGCTGATGGGAAACACGTGATTGTTGTGACCTTCTGAGAGTATAAGGTTCAGGGCATCACTAGATAGTATTTCTTCTTTTCCTGATGAGACACAAAAAGGATAAAAGCAATGGGACAGGGAGAAAATGAACTGAGATGCAATAACAGATCAAAGTCCAGGAGTTGGCTAGACTTGCTTTTCCTGCGGCAGCGTAAAACAATTGAAATATTATTGGAATTTCTTAAAAAGAATGCTAAGGCACTGCCAGTTGCAGCTTTTTTTTTTTAAGCCTTTCTTCTATAAACTAGAAGTGCTCTAGGCACTTTGGAACTGCTCTACCCTGTACAAGCCCCACAGACAAATTATGCCTAAATTCAAGAACACTGGCATTTTTAACTGACACTCCCGCAGTCTATGCACTATAGGATGGAATGCGATTGTGAGACTTTTCTATCCATGCGTTGCTCAATACT
The DNA here is from genome assembly GCF_052426305.1 of Pelodiscus sinensis. NCBI lineage: Eukaryota > Metazoa > Chordata > Testudines > Trionychidae > Pelodiscus > Pelodiscus sinensis. The sequence goes on from NC_143055.1 coordinate 125,511,379, forward strand.
GAATTGAGCTTGATTCAGCTATCATGGCCCCCAGCAGCCAGTGTCAGCTCTGTGCACGGTAAAAGCTTCTGATATGCTGCTACCATTGCTGGGGTGCTTCAGCCTGCTAGAGTAGTGTTGGTCTGCGTCTCCCTGTGGGATGTACCGTTCTAGTTGAGCCTGCAGCGGAACTTCATACTCCATGTTTTTTGTCTTAGTTGGCATTGCTGGGGGCAGAATAATAGTGAGTCCTTGGATGCTTGGGATCTGGGTCCAGTATTCGCTGCCTATAGTGAGCCAGAGAGAGCAGCAGAGGCAACACATGTCTCTAAAGCTGCAGCTGAGGCCTGTTAAAGGACTAAAATTGGGATCCATTGAAAAGAGAGAAGGAAAAGAAATCCCCGTATCCCTTGCTCTAGTCTTGACACCTGGTTTCATTGGGAACTGGCTCAGGGAAGTTGGACATAGAGCTGTGGAAAGAGCAACCGTGGTTACAGATTGGCTATGACAGAGGAGGAGGAAAGGAACCATATGGAGGGAGATTGTAGCTGGAGAGTTGCACATGTGAACCACCCGCCATTTACATGAGGAGGAAACTGGATTGAAGAAATCTAGAAGAATCAGGGGAAATCTAGAAGAATCTGCATGGAGTGCACTGAGCCCTGTGGATTCCAGAAATGGAGTGGATGCTCCTAAAGGCTTGTCATAGTACCTAGCTACAGAAGTTGTGGCTTTTTACAAAGTTAAACTATCCAGAATAATGAGACTATGGCAAAAATCACAGGGTATCACAGACCCACTCTGAGGGTATATTAGACTCCCATTTTTAAATTAGACCATGTACGTTCTTCACTGACCATCTTGTTTGGATGCCCTGCCTCTTCCAACACTGACATTCTTAATTGTTTCAGGTAATTTTGTTTAAAATGTAATGGACCTCCTCATTAGCATCTCTGCTTTCTTAGCAGATCTCCTGCTTCGTGCTTGTGTTTTAAGTGCTTGGTAGCATGTGACAGTAATTTGGATGCTTCTCTGAAGTTTCTCTGTTCATCTAGAACAGAGCTGGCTGATTATCTAGTGCAAATATTTATTGCACATTTTGGTGACTTTTTTCCCATAATGATTCTAGATAATTAATTCTAGGGTCCTGATTTCCCATCCACCCTTCCCCTTTCTTTTGATATGGAAGCTAGCCAATCAACCCCTGCCATTGAATTTTACCAGCAGACCCCTTACACATAACATTTTCCCAAAAGCACCTCTGTTACGTGCCAATAAGCAACACTTAATGGTGTCAGGATGGAATGGGGCCTGGGACACAGCTGTCCAATTCTTAATTCTCTCTGGTTAAAAAAGGAGTTTGCTCATTAATTGGCTTGAAAAGTCCCAAACAAAATAGAGAACTCTTTTGTGCCGAATTAGGTGCCACACAGCTTGCTAACGGTGCTTGAGAAGGAAGATTATTTCAAGTGGCATTTGCTTCCCACATAAAATCAACATTGTGGCTTGCATTGTTGCAATCAGGGTTTCTTTCCTTATCACAGGAGATAGAGATTGTGGAAGAGATTTTGTTTTGGTGCTTTGTTTTCTAGGTGTTTGGATGATAGTGCTAACAAAATAATTGATCTTATTTTCCTGTTCTGTGGCTTTATCAAATCTCTTTTAGGGCATGTTGCCTCATTTGATTTGCTATAGGACCCAGGGGATGTGATTTACAGAAACAAGTTATTTTATTATATCACCGTTATTATCTATTACTTCCTATTTTTACACAAAGAACCAAGTGGATAGAGGTAGAAGTCAGAAATAATAGCTTTTAACTTAAGGATGCCGTTTCTAATTGAGCAAAAATGTCCCATAATGGCCAAACCGAGCACTTCATTTGTTACATGTTCATATGCTTTGATGGTAATGTTGCATAATCCAGTTACTAGGCACCGAAGCAGCATGTTTAATGAATTTAGTTACTTATATTTCAAAGCAAATCATTTTCTGTATTGCTTCTCAAGCTGCATAGTTTAATAGAGACACTCTCTTGCCCTTTTTTCCTTTGTTTGTATGTGTGTGTTATCAAGGATGCTGCACCCTTAGGTATTGTATTGTTTAATTTTCAGACATATTCAGCTATCCAAAATACTGACGATTTGCCGAACTCTACCAATTGCCAATGGAGGTTGTTTTTATTATCTTTACTGATCAATTAGTTGAACATTTCTTATAATTTGTTGAGAGAACTGCATATTTTGCTGATCATAAGAACAGTACAATGTATTCGATTTAGGCTGATTTGTATAATTTGCTGATTAAGATACCTATTAACCTTTGGGCTCTTGCACCGTTACCAAGGTGCATAATAATTAGGTTGCACACTTAACTGGAAGGAATTTCCATCTTATGAAATAAATGTACACCTTATATGTTTCCAGGTACAGAATGGAGCGATGTCATGAATTGAGGGTTTTTTTGAAGGGCTGTTGATCAATTGCAGTTAATTCACATAATTAACTCAAAAAACTATCACAATTTAAAAAATAAATTGTGATTAATCACAGTTTTAATCACATCATTAAACAATAGAATACCAGTTGAAGTTTATGCAATATTTTGTTTTTTTCCCCACAGGTTCATATGTACTGTATTCCATCTTGTAATGAAATCAGTGTAATTATTTTCTACAAATATAAAATTTAAAATGATTTCTTATTCAATTCACTTTGCACTACAGTACTTGTGTAATCTCTTTGTTCTGAATGTACAACTTACAAATATAGATTTTTGTTGTTATATAACTGCACTCAGAAACAAAACAATGTAAAACTTCAGAGCCTACAAGTCCTCTCAGTCCTACTTCTTGATCACTAAGGGTATGTCTACACTTGTACCCTCTTTTGAGAGAGGGATGCAAACGAAGACATTCAAAATTGCAAATGAAGCTGGGATTTATATATCCTGTGCTTCATTTGCATAATCGCATTATGGAGCTATTTTGAAATAACAAACGTGGTGTAGATGCGGCTATTTCAGGAGAACGCCCTTAGAATCACTGAATCATAGAACCATAGAGCTGGAGGAGACCTCAGAAGGCCATCAAGTCCAGCCCCCTGCCCAAGGAAGGACCAATCCCAATTAAATCAACCCAGCCAGGGCTTTATCAAGCTGAGACTTAAACACCTTTAGGGATGGTGATTCCACTACTTCCCTAGGTAACCCATTCCAGTGCTTCATTGCCCTCCTAGGCTGTGTCCAGACTCCATGCCTCCGTCGACGGAGGCATGTAGATTAGCCAGCTCGGAAGAGGGAAATGAAGCCGCGATTAAAATAATCGCGGCTTCATTTAAATTTAAATGGCTGCCCCGATCTGCCGATCAGCTGTTTGTCGTGAAACCAGGCTTACCTGTGTCGATGAAGAAAGGCTTCTTTGTCGGGGCATCGCGTCCAGACTCTCCCGATCTGCCGACAAACAGCTGATCGGCAGATCGGGGCAGCCATTTAAATTTAAATGAAGCCGCGATTATTTTGATCGCGGCTTCATTTCCCTCTTCCGAGCTGGCTAATCTACATGCCTCCGTCGACGGAGGCATGGAGTCTGGACACAGCCCTAGTGAAATAGTTTTTCCTAATATCCAACCTGGACCTCTCCCACCGCAACTTGAAACCATTGATCCTTGTTCTGCCCTCTGTCACTACTGTGAACAGCCTTTCTCCAGCCTCTTTGGGACCTTCCTTAAGGAAGTTGAAGGCTGCTATCAAATCTCCCCTCACTCTTCTCTTCTGCAGACTAAAGAGACCCAACTCCCTCAGCCTCTCCTTGTAGGTCATATGCTCCAGCCCCCTAATCATTCTGGTTGCCCTCTCCAATGCGTCCACATCCTTCCTGTAATTGGGGCCCCAGAACTGGACACAATACTCCAGATGTGGCCTCACCAGAGCCGAATAAAGAGGAATAATCACATCTCTGGATCTACTGGCAATACTTCTCTTAATGCAACCTAATATGCCATTAGCCTTCTTGGCTATAAGGACACCCTGTTGACTCACATCCAGCCTCTCATCCACTGTAACCCCCAGGTCCTTTTCTGCTGAACTGCTACTTAGTCAGTTGGTCCCCAGCCTGTAACAATGCTTGGGATTCTTCCTTCCCAAGTGCAGGACTCTACACTTGTCCTTGTTGAACCTCATCAGATTTCTTGTGGCCCAATCCTCCAATTTGTGTAAGTCACTCTGGTCTCTATCCCTGCCCTCCATCATATCTACCTCACCCCTAGCTTAGTATCATCTGGAAACTTGCTGAGGGTGCAATCCATCCCTTCATCAAGGTCATTAATAAAGATGTTGAACACCCTTCCCTCAAAATAACCGTTAAATCTCATTTTATGAGGATTAAGAGTTATTTCATTTTTGTCATCTGAATCTGCTACCAACAGCAGAAAGTTAATTTTCTTTCTTTCTTTGAGGGGTGTGATGGGATGTGTTTCCATGCTGATGACATTCATTAAAAAATAATGTATTAATTGAACTTGGGGGTAAACTTATGTCCCTTGTTCTGTTTTACCCACATTCTGCCACATATTTAATATTCTAGCAGTCTTGGGTGAGGATCCGGCATGTTTTCTCTTTAAGAACACTTTCACTGCAGATTTTACAAAACACAAAGATGAGTGTGAGATTTCTATAGATAAGTACAACACTCAACTCAAGGTTTAAGAATCTGAAGTGCTTTCCAAAATCTGAGAGGGATGAGGATGCTTTTGGAAGTTTTTAAAGAGCAACACTCTGGTGTGGAAACTTCAGAGCCAATCCCCTTCTCTCCCCTCCCCCCCCCCAAAAAAAAAGAGAAAGAAGGAAAGAAAGTTAACTTTCTGCTGTTGGTAGTGGATTCCGATGACAAAAATGAACATGTGTCAGTCTGCATGGATCTGAACCTGTACCTGTCATCAGCATGGACCATGCCCTCTGGAATGGGGATTGAAGCATGATGATATAATACACACACACACACACACACACACACACACACACACTCGTATGTATGTATGTGGAGCTACGCCATCTGATAGAGCTGGCAGGGACCTTGGGAGGTCATTGAGTCCAGTGCCTTCCCTCATAGCAGGACCAAGTACCATCCCTGACAGATTTGCCCCAGATTCCTAAACAGCCCCCTCAAAGATTGAACTCCCAACCCTGGGTTTAGCAGGCTAACATGCAAACCACTGAGCTATCCCCCCTCCCTGTGTGACTCCTTAGCATATGAATCTTTAGCATATTTTGCACTTAAATATCTTGCAACACCAGATACAACAATGCCATGAGAACACCCGTTCTTACTTTCAAGTGACATTATAAACAAGAAACCGGCTCTGTTATTTCCTGTAAATGTAAACAAATTTGTCTGAGCAATTAACTGAACAAGAAGTAAGACTGAAGAGATTTGCAGACCATAACTCTTTAGGTTCTTTTATTTTTTAATGCAATTTTTGTACATAATTCTACAATTGTAAATTCAGCTTTCATGATAAAAAGATTGCACTTGTATTAGGTGCAAGAAATACAGGCAGTCCCCAGGTTACATGGATCCGACTTATGTCGGATCCCTACTTACAAACAGGGTGAGGCAACCCCGCACTAGCTGCTTACCCCCAGCAGACCAGGGAGACGCGCAGCTAGCGCCCCCCCCGCCCCAGCAGACCAGAGAGACTGTGACACCCCGGGTCGCCCCGCGGCGTTTGTCCCGAGGGCTCTCTCCTGTCCTAGAGCTCCGAGTCCTTCAGTTTCCCTTTTTCACGCGTTTATCTTCGTTTTCCCTCTCCCTGGCAAGGCGGGAGGGGAAGGGGGGCCCGGGCCTGCCCACTCTCACGGGCCCCAGCCCAGGGCCCTAAGGGTTCAGGTTCAGTTTGACCCGAACCCGGCTGACGGGGTGCGACCCCTTAACACATCAGCCCACCAGTCAATCCTGACTTTGCCCTGGGCTGCTTCCTTCCTCTCCGGCACCGTCGTCCCCCGGCGCCCCTCTGCCCGGCTCGGACCGCTCACCCTGTTGAGTACTGCTGCCGCCACTTGCCTCCGCCTGCGCAATCCGCTCAGCTCCTTCTCCCCCCTTAACTCGGCATGGCCGGGCCATTTTAAAGTTGGTGCCAGGGTCGCGACCCCAGCATCTCCTGGCAACCCGCCCCGTGTGCCTGGGCTTCCCCCCGTTGCCAGGGTGACGTGGCTGATGTCTCCACGGCGCCCGGCTGATGTCCTCCGGCGCGCCGGAGGCCGGAGCGCTCCGTGCCGCAGCCGAACACCCCAGGCAGAGGCGGGCGGCGCGTGGCGTCCCGCCATACAGCGCGGCTTGGGCGGGTGCCCCCGCCGCGAGCGGGTCTGCCCCGTCACAGAGACGCGGAGCGGCTTTTCTCAGCAGACACCTCAGCTTGAGAATAAAGGACTGAGGGAAGTGAGGTGTGGGAGAATAAAACTGAGCTCTGGAGAAATGTTTGGCTAGAGTTTCCCCTACAATATGTACCAGTTCCGACTTACATACAAATTCAACCTAAGAACAAACCTACAGTCCCTATCTTGTACGTAACCCGGGGACTGCCTGTACTATTTTTTTTATAGTGCAAATATTGGTAACCAAAAATAAAGTGAGCATTGCACACTTTTTATTCTGTTGTAACTGAAATGAGTATATTTGAAAATGTCGAAAACATCAAAACTATTGAAATATATGGCAATCTATTATTGCTTAATGGTGCAATTAATCTTCATTAATTTTTGAATTGCTTGACGGCCCTAGGTCTTTTCCTAAATAAAAATAATCTGACAGAAACATCGGAATGACCATTTGAGGTAAGACCAATTGTCCACCTAACACAGTATCCTGTCTTCAGACAGTGGTCATTGTCAGATGCTTCAGAGGAAGTGAACAGATTTGGGCAATTTTATTGAGTAGTCAATCCCTGATTATCTAGTCCCAGCGTCTAGGACATCTGGACCGTGCAGTGGAATTCCTGACTATCTTGGTTAATAGTCATTGATCAACCTATTCTCCATGTACCTATTTTATTCTTTGTTGAACTCGGTCATATTCTTGGCCTTCATAACATACCCAGGCAATGAGTTCTATAGGTTAGAGTGTGCGTTGCATGAAGAAGTACTTTTTTTTGTTTGTTGTTTGAATCTTTTGCCTGTTAATTTGATTGGTTCTTGTGTTATGTGAAATAGTAAATAACATTTTTCTATTCACTTTCTCCACACTATTTATGATGCTATGGACCTCTATCATCTATATCCCCGTTTGTAATCTCTTCTAAAATGAACAATCCCAATCTTTTACATCTTTCCTCATATGGAAGCTGTTTCATACCTCTAATAATTTGTGTGTGCTTCTATATTCCCTTTTCCAATTCTAATATATTTTTGAGATGGGATGACCAGAACTGTATGCAGTATTGAAGGTATAGCTGCGCCATGGATTTATGATGTGCTGGTAAACACTGTAGCCTAAATATTAATCTCAGTTTCTCATTACATGCCACTTATGGTTTGGCCTCAGCAAATGAACATGCTGCAAAATTCCTCCCTTCCCCCAAGAGCCAAATTGAGACTGCTCCTGCTTAGATTAGAGCTCTATTGACATACCTGGGAGCAGATCAGAGTTATGTCAGGACTCAAGCTGGTTCTTGGTCTTTTGCACAGAGCAAATGAGATTAATTCTTTTCACCAAGAGCTCCACCTTACAAACACATCTCTGCCAGTTCAAAAAAATGGCTTATTTGCTATATAGCATATACAGAGCAGAAGATAGTAAACATAATTCCCATTGGATTGGTTCAGTGTACATAGCAACTAGAAGTCTGAAACTAGATCAGCAAAGAGTTTACAAATGAAACAACCAGAACATGCAGCTAGGACTAGAACAGGGGTTTCACCATGGAACACTAGGTATCTGCAGACTATGTCTAAGATTTTCAAAGGGGTTCACATCACTATTAGACATTTTTTAGGGGATGCAAATGAAAAAAAGTTGTGAACTACTGGTGTAGAAAGAAGGAATGGTTAGTGAACTGTGTACAACGCCATGCAAACCTCACAGCCCAGGTATAGCTCAGTTAACAGAGTGTATCGCTTATCAACTGGCTTAAAAAGATATTCTGTTGGGGACAGCCTGTGTTTAGTTCTGTGCATGTCACACACCAATAGCCAGATCCTCAGTTGCTGTCACTCAGTTTAGCTCCATGGACTTCAGTGGAAGTATGCTAATTTAGACTACAGCAAATAGCGTAGCTGAAGTCGACGTACTTACCATAGTGTCATCTCTGAAGGAAGGTTGTGGGCAGGGTGAAGGGGTGGAGGGAGGCTGCTCTCTGTTGACGCTGGCTACTCTTTTCATCCTGGTGGAGTATAGTAGACAAAGTGACTGAGCAGGCGCAATAAATTGACTGCTGGTGGGTAGATCACTGTAGCGTTGATCCATTGTGTAGCAGAGGCAAGTCCTAATTGAGAATTGGCAATCAGTTAAAATGACTGGGTCTACTCTCCTTCCAGGGTGCTGAGCTCAGGCACGGGCAGAATCAAATGAATGAATCACTCTTAGGGTATGTCTAGACTACAGGCTTTTGTCGACAGAAGTTTTGTCGACAGATACTGTCGACAAAGCTTCTTTCGACAAAGAGTGTCTAGACTACAGTCAGTTCTGTCGACAAAGCAAGCCGCTTTGTCGACAAAACCCTGTAGTCTAGACACAACCCTAGATGCAATAACGCTTTCTGTCGACAGAACTCTGTCAACAGAAGGCGTTATGCCTCATAAAATGAGGTTTACCAGCGTCGACAAAACTGCTGAGTTCTGTCGACGTTATGTCGACAGAACTCAGCGGTAGTGTAGACGCAGGTATAGTTTTGTCGACAAAAGTCCACTTTTGTCGACAAAACCCTGTAGTCTAGACACACCCTTAATGTTATGGTACATCTATAACTCATCTTCAGATTTTCTGTAGAGGGAATTCTGGTTACCAGAATGGTGGACCTCATAGGTTAATAACTTCAAATGCAGTTGAAGGATTTTCATATATGTGAGTGTTAGACATGGATAACTGTGAGCCAAGTCTTCACCTGGTGGAAATTGAGGTAGCTCCATTGATGTCATTAGATCTGTGCCAATATACACCATTTTAAGGATTTGACCCTCATAGAATCATAGGGCTTGAAGAGACCTGAAGAGGTCATAAGGTCCAGTCCTGTGCCCAAAGCAGGACCAGTCCCAACTAAATCAACCCAATTATCCTCTCTATGCAGGGCAACTAGTGTTTTTCCAGCTACATGGCTGACTGAGTTAGGCATTTAGATGGCAGTTGCCCTCCGGAAACAGTTATTTCCACTCTAAAAAATCTCGGTGAAACCCCTATTAACACCTGAAGCAATGATAGACGAATAACTCTTGGGATTTGTAAAGTGGTTTGCATTTTTTAAAGCACTGTAGCAACATTAACTAATTAACATGAATGAGGGTGATAAACAAATGCTGTCTTAAATACAGCCTCGATGCTCACATCATGCCCCATTGGGGAGAAGATGGAAAGTAGATGTGAGAATATTGTACACCAGGAATGGGTGAGGATTATTTTTTATTTTCTGCATAATAGTCCCTGTGCTATTCCACTGCATGGAAGCAAAGGAAATGAGCAAAGGCAGATAATGTCATCAGGCACAAAATATATGGCTGCATCATTCAGTATTAGGTGTCACTGAAACTGACAAGGGAGACCAGCACTAGCGTCTGCAATGCAAACTGTTATGTTGAGTACATCTTTTTTCAGGGTGTAATTGTGCAGCACATTCTAATTCATTAGAGTCAATCTCAATGTGTCTAGAGTGAAATCCCAGGATATTTGAAGGTCTTATCAGAAAAAAACTAGGTGATTAATTTTCCTGGAAGGTTATCCCCCGCCCCCTCCCACTATTGATTTATTACAGTATTATTAATGCTACAGCTGAATTCAAGTAAACCATTCAGCAGGTCTGCTTTTCAACATGATTGGCAATTATGTATGTAATTTGCTTATTCAACTGAATGCCTAATTTGTGCACACCTTTAAAGTTGTGCGCTCTTACGAGGCATTGGTGCATTCCAATGGTCAGTTGGATGGATAACCACATGTTTGCAGATGGAAACAGCAAATAATCACTTGCAATTGTAATTGTAAGCAAAAATTAGACAGGTAGTTAGTTGCATGAGCAACTTTCTGAAAAATCGGAGTCTTAGTAACCCAGGATGCTTCTGGAGGGTGCTGGGAAATGGAAATTTCTTAGATTTGCAATTGAGCTTTTGGAATAGGAATGGGCAATAAGTTTTTCTGGGGGCCACTCCAAAAATTTGGTAAGTGGTCCAGGACCGCACTTTTCCATAATGGTAATGGAAGACGTGTGGGGTCTGAAAGGGAGTTTGGGTGAAGCAGGGGGTTTTGATCTGGGGCCGAGGACTGGGGTGCAGGATCCAGGAGTGGGGTGTGGGTGCAGGAGAGGATTCTGACCTGGGAGAGAGGTGTAGGAGAGGGTGCAGGGTCTGGGAGGGAATTGTGACTGGGGCACAGGTACAGGAGGGAGTGCGGGGGGTTGGTTTGTGACCTGGGGTAGGCAGTTGGGGGAAGGGAGTGGCTGGGGTGGCAGGTGCAGGCTCTGGCCAGGAGGCACTTACCTTAGGCAGCTCCTGGCCAGTAGCCCAGTGGGACTCTCGGTCAGGCTCCCTGCCTGTCACATCCCGACATGCTGCTCAGAATGGCCAGCTGCTGAAGCCACATGTGGGGGGAGCTCCGTGTGTTGCCTGAGTCACAAGTACAGTCCTGGCAGTGCCCATTGGCTGGTTCCTCCCACATGGGGCACGAGGCGCAGAGATGCATGTGGGACGGCAGCAGGCAGGGAGCCTACCCAAGGGTCCTGCTGGGCTATGGGACATGGGCAGCTCAGAGTATCGTGGTGGGCCGGGGCCGGAGGTTGGGCGTGCTGTATTTTGCCCACCCCTGTTATGGAAACTCAGTTCCTTCCTCTTCTTCCCACACTCGCAGCCCATGTCTCACGAATGCATGTCGGCTGCCCCCTGCATTCCTGCTCCATTTTCAGCTGCCTACAGCTGTGGCCCCTCTGCACCCTCTCTCAGTCAGCTCCCTCTGCTGGGTCTGAGCAGGAAAAGAGCCTGGGGAGGAGTAGATGAGTGGCAGCAAGCAGAAGTGACAATTGGCCCATCGATCGGCCAGCATCCAACCCGGCCCAGACACTCCCATCCACCCATCCCTGACGCATCTTGGCTTCCATTCAGCTCCCAGCTACTCTATACAGCCACCCCAACCAACCCCTAGCCTCTGCCCAGCCCATGGGCACCTCACCCAGCTACTTCCATCTTCCACAAAACCTGCCTGTCTTCCTCCCCCCCCCCATTCCCACAGATCATTTCCAGACCCCTTTGTCCCCTGGACCTTTACAAGCCCAGCTCATTTGTTCCAGCTTCTCCTCCAAACTACTCTGCCCTTTTCTCAAATCTAGCTCCCCTAGGCAACCCGGCTACCACCCACCTCACCCATCTGCTCCCAGCTTCCCCTGGCCATTGAGCTGGCTTCCATCTTCCTGATAACCCTACAAACCCACCTTCGCTTCCCTACCTCCTCCTCTCCCCCAGCCGCCTTCCCTCACTGTTAGCCGGAAACCCTTGTCTGTAAGGGTATGTCTACACTACCCCCCTAGTTCGAACTAGGGGGGGTAATGTAGTCATACGGAGTTGCAAATGAAGCCCGGGATTTGAATTCCCCGGGCTTCAGTTGCATAAAGCCGGCTGGCGCCATTTTTAAATGCCGGCTAGTGGAACGAGGTGTACAGCTAGTTCGGATTCGGAAGCCTAATCCGAACTAGCTAGTTCATGCCGCGTGTAGCCGCGCGGCACGCAGTCCGAACTAGCCGGCATTTAAAAATGGCGCCGGCCGGCTTTATGCAAATGAAGCCCAGGAAATTCAAATCCCAGGCTTCATTTGCAACTCCGTATGACTACATTACCCCCCCCTAGTTCGAACTAGGGGGGTAGTGTAGACATACCCTAAGGAAATCAGCTATCAGGCTCGCCCCCACACCTGCCTCTATCATTGGGGTTATTAGGATTCTCCCCAAAAACTAGAACAGGGAAGAGGAATGAACTAAGAGGGGTTTTTTGTTAACAGTTCAACACAAGGTAAATAGCTATAACAGAACAAATAGGACCCCACTAAAAGGGGATATAACAAAAGAAAAACTAAACTGCGACTTATAAAGATGACCCCAGGTAAAAGCCCAGTAACTAAGTGTTTGGTCACAGCAAGGCTACGTCTACACTGGCATGATTTTCTGAAAATGCTTTTAACGGAAAAGTTTTCCGTTAAAAGCATTTTCGGAAAAATCGTGTCTAGATTGCCCATTTTCGCGATCGGTGCTTTTTTTTCGGAAAACAGTACTATGCTGTCTACACTGGCCCTTTTGCGCAAAAGTCTTTCGGAAAAAGACTTTTTCCTGAACGGGAGAAGCATAGTTTTTCCGGAAAAGCACTGATGATTTTACATGAGATCGTCAGTGCTTTTCCGGAAATTCAAGCGGCCAGTGTAGACATCTGGGAAGTTTTTCCGCAAAATCATTTGATTTTGCGGAAAAACTTGCCAATCTAGACACAGCCCAACCGTACCATGTCTCGCAGCTTTTGGAATCTTGCCCCAGTGACACGGTTCTGGTTCCGCTCCACAGGAAAGGCGGGAACAGCTGGAACGGTCAGGACTGCTCCACAGCGTGGAGCTATCAGACCTAACACTCTTTCCCCGGCGTTGTCAAGTATGAGTTGGACAGAGAGGGGTGGCAGGTGACCACACAGCCCTTGCGTGTGAGTAGGCTTACCTCCCAACCCTAAATCCACAATGTGTGGTACGTGGAAAACCTGTCTGAATGGCCCTACCACGCTGCCACTCAGCTCCAGCTCATTAGCTGCAAAGAGTCTGGTACAAAACAGGGACACCCCGGAGCACTCCTCATCTACCACACACACGGCTAATTGTCACGGCGTGGACAATGCCGATGTGGTGGGGAGATCATTTGACGTGCTTGCTGCTGGGTATTCGTTAAATTGTTCTGGAGTTTTGAAAGTGTCACAGATTTTAGCACCAATGATAGTTCACCCAGGTGGCCGTACCAGAAGTGCATTATTCACTTTTAATTACTCCTCTGGCAGCCATTCAGACAAGTGATTTAAACAGTGGGCTACCACCTCAGCAAGTGTCAATCAGTGCTGCTCTACTGATCTGGGAGGGGGTATGGGTGCAGGAGGGGGGCAGAGGATTTGGGTTATGTGGGGTAGGGAGGCAGGAGTTGGGGGAGGGAGGGGCTGGAGTGCCAGAGGCAGGCTGTGGCCAGGAGACTGACTCTTGGCCAGCAGCCCCATACGATTCTGCGGTAGCCTGTCTGCCTGCCCCGCCCCCCCCCCCCCCCCCATAGGCTACAGGGCCATGTGCATGGTTGAATAACTACGAGCTGGAGGGGAGAGGAATGGTGCTTTGTGTTTTTCAAATAGGCAGCTCCCATTGGCCAGAAACCAGCCAATGGGATTGTGCTGGGGGTAGGGGCAGCTCATGAAGCCTCCCCTGCTCCAGCCTCTCAGTGGTGAAACAGAAACAGCCCAGCAGCTGCTTTTTTGAGTGGTGTGCGGGTGGAGCAAGGCAAGCAGAGAGCCTGCCTGGGACCCCCTGCTGTGTCTGTGGGCCGGATCCAGGGGCTTGGTGGGCCGGATGTGGCCCATGGGCCATATTTTGCCCAGCCCTGCTCCAGGGCAATCCTAGAGACAGTTTCACTGAGCACTTCCTGCTCTTGATTTCCCAGTGCTTCTAATATTTTCCTTTCTGTCTCCCTCCTCTCCCTCCATTCTTTAGGACTAGTCTACAGTGGAAGTTAGCCTATGATAGAACATGGTTTTCATACACAGATGTAACCATTATTTCTGCTAATACAGGCTGAATACAGTTTACTTGATCACTGTGGGGGCCTAGTTTAAAAAAAAAGTCTCACGACTGTTTTTAAATGGCTTTGCCTGCTTCTCAGTGATCATGGCACTGTACTTAATACACTGGACCTCAGCAGAAGCTTTTTCGAGGCTTGTGTTTGAAAATGGATACCAACGCAGGCTACATTCCAGTGTGGACAGGGGTTCCGTTTATCTGGATCCTTGATAGGGAAAGCTGGAGAAACAGCACATTTCTATTTCTGTGGAATAATGTTTATTCTCTTTGATTGTGTGGGGAACACCCCTGCCGAGAGCACCTACCACAGATCACTTGTGAGCAGCTACTAGATCTACCTGCCCGATGCTGTTTTCCTTTCAAATCATTCCACCCGTCTTTGAGTCTCAAACTGTAACGTTAGTCAGATCCCTGGGAACTTGAGGAGAAGCAGCACAGCTGTTGTTACTGTCTTAAATAATGAATTCTGATTCTGTGCCACAAACTTGCAAATGAGTCCTGATGCACACATAATTATTCCTTTAATGAAAATGCAACATCAAGACATTCCCAGCAACATATTAAGCCTCAGTTGGTTGGCGCACTGAGCCTTTCATTAACCTTTTCACACATTGGATTTATCTTACTTAGCAGAACTTTTTTTGAAGTCCTCTGAATCTGCTAAAATGACTTGAGATATATGCATTTGTACAATTTCTTTTAGACGTTGTTAAAACAACATTCCAGGGGCCAGGGAAACTTGGTTGGCCAATTAGCAAGGGAATTGCCACCAAAACCTCTGCCCTCTCTGAGTCTCTAAGGGTGCATCTAGACAGTAGTGCTATTTGTATCCCGAAATAGCTATTCCATGTCTTTTAAACAAGCCCATTATTTAAAAAAAAAAAAAGCTTGGGAAATAACAGGCTCGCTATTCCGACATCCCTGTAAACCTCATTCCACGAGGATTAAGGGACGTTTCGGAATAGTGCGCTATTTCAAAATTTGGCTCTTGGTAGACAGCACCAAATTTCAAAATAAGCTATTTTGAAATACACTTGAAATAAGCTATGCAATTTGTGTAGCTCAAATTGCATAGCTTATTTTGAGCTACTGATGCAGTGTAGAAGCACCCTACCAGTGGTTCTGTTTAATCTTTTTGGGTTAGGCTAGGGATGTTCTTGAGGCATGCACCTCGTTACTACATAAGAACAGAATAGGCCACTCTCAGAAGACAGGATACTGGGCTCGACGGATCCAGTATATCCATTCTTATGTTCTTATGCTCCTCTTCTTTTCAGACCCAAACAGGTGATGAGGTTCAAGGGACAATTTTTCCCCTTCCTTCAAAGTAGATGTTTGGTACCTGTAGTTTTTTGTGGGCACAATAATCATGACTGCATTCCCAGAGCCAAGAGTTTTTTCAACACAAATAGCCTTCTAGTCATGTCAATAATTATTGTGTATGCAGCACCCATGAAGTTGGTGCCATTGTGTAAACTGGAAAAAAGGCCTCCATGTATAAAGTAGACTTTCCATATAGAATCAAACTGTCAGACTGGAGGCTTTGCAAAGAGAGATGTAGCATTTGCATTAGGTTTCATGGGTCTCGTCTGGGGATTGTTCCATTGTTCTGTTTATCCCAGAAGTTTATACAATAATCTAAGTAGACTGGTGTGGAGACCTTCATCTGCATAGAAAAGGCTACATTTTGTATGTTCTGTTTACATTCTGCACAGACTGGCGCTATCTCAGCTGGCTTTGGTTAGTGTACTTATTTGATGGCCAGTTCATTTGTGTGATGGTACTGCCAGGATGCTAGAAAACACGCAGCATTTGCCAGGTTGCGCATGGGAAGCTGGTGTTATATTCACTGGAAGCAGAGCTGACATTAGCTGGACTCCTAATAGCCCCTTTGTCTTTGCCTTTTCCAAAGTGCTGCCCCTGAAACATTCACACACAAAATAATGCCAGTTCCAGGTAGGAAAGCTGCAGAAGAGGAGCTGATCCAAAGTGCATTGAAATTAGTGGGATTCCTGCCATTGCCCTAAGGCTTGGACTACACTTCCTGAATAATAGTTCCCTCATAACACTTGTATTTTCCAGAGTTGGAACATATTATCTTATCCCTCTCCATCACCCCTCCACACTCCTCAAAGTACAACCCCGGATTTTTAGTAGCATCAATTCATACAGAGAAAGACTGGTAACTCCATATTTTGTAAATTCCTTTGAAATCAGTTAACTGAAGAGCAAGATTACAACGGTGATTACAGGTTAAACGAATGGTCTTTAGAGCTTGTCTACACTGGGAAATTGACTGGAATAGCTACTGCAGAATAGCTGTTGTGAAATGCCTTATTCTACAATAGTTTTTCCAAAGAATTTCCCTACAAAGAGTAGCCTTTAGGTTATGTAGAAGGAGATTTTCAAAGGCTCAAATGGTATTAAGGCTGCTAACTATTACTGACTTTCAGCGGGAAGTAGGTAACAAGCTACACTGGAAAATTTTCCCTATGGTCTGTTAAAAGGAAGGACATGTTGCTACTGACTTGTAACTTGCTGCCCAATTATTATAATCAATTTATAGTTCTGAAAGTGCTTTATAAAAGGAGGTGAGTATTATTGGTAATATACGATAACTTGTGTATAGGCTACAGGTGGGGAAACTGAGGCACAGAAAGATGAAATAACTTGTCCAAGGCAACCCAGAAGGCCTGGTAGTAGAGCAGTGGAGTCTGGAATTGAGCTAAAGTCTCCTGATTAGAGCAGGGTGAATAACTGATTTCTGTTTGTTTGTTCGGCTAGCAAACCCAAAAATCAGGAGAAATATTTTTGTTTGGGTCTGAAAATGTTGGCCATTCGGAAAAGCCTGATTGGAAGGTGTGGCGTGATGAGGGCGAGGGGGCATTCATTGCCGCCTCCATTATAGATTTTAGCTTAGCGCCGGAGGAGACAAGTGAATCTCCACTCCGGAGCAGGGACTTGAATTCAGATCTCTGCTCTCCCAGCTGATTGTCCTACCTACTACGTGGTAGGTGAGTCACTCTCCGTCTCTCTTGTCCAAACTGTTGCACTTTGTAGAAATACAGTGGACAGGAGAGTGACTGACTCTCTAACCTAGTAATTGTAGCCTGAGGGCTAGGAGACATGAGTCAGGCAGATTTGAGCCCACGTCTCCTGCCTCCCAAGTGATGCTTTAATTACCAAGCTACAGAGCTGTCCTTTTATGTATTTCTACAAAGCAACTTCAAGCCCTGAGTCCTCACTGGGGATTCAAATCTGGGTCTCCCCCTTCTCAGGAAAGTGCCTTGACTGCCAGACTAGAGATGATAAAGGAGAGGGAAGCGTTTCCCCAGCCAGAACAATCACATCATACACTCAGGTAGTTCTGGTCAACCTGAAACACCATTGTTGGGTGAATAGATTATTCCTCTGAACAGTTTTTCTCCTCTATGCCAGTCCAGTGTTTTATCCAGCAGACCACATGCCTCTCAACATAAGTGCGCATCTGCCCATGAGAACAGGGAAGCAAATACTCTAGTTTCCAAAGGGCGCTCCAGTAGACAAACCACCAGCATGCTCCGGTAGTACATGCTACCCTTGTGCAGAGACTGGAGTACCTTCCTCTCCTCCTTCTTGGTCACTTCCACATAAGCTGACCTAATCATACAATGACATGCCATTACCAGGACTCGACACTTATGAAAATGACTTTTCAGCATTGAAATACCCCAGTGGTCAGTAGGGTGGACCTAGTACATCTCAGCGCATCTCCTGGGTTAGTTTATCGTTGCTGAGGGACAACTACAAAAGTCTATAGCTTTGTACTTGGATTTCACACTTTGTGAGTTCAGATTAGTTTGTGACTGGGCATCCTTTTTAATAAACCCTTTATGAGAGAGAAGTCTTGCAGGGCAGTGAAGTCACCAGCTGGCTGTTGATGCTCTCAGAAAGAGAGTGCTTCGTGATAACCAATTCCACTGATCCTCTTTTCTCTTTTGAGCGCTCTCTTTTGGAAGCTGGAAAAGCTATCTTTCTGGGCTACTGTTGCTTATAAACGATGGGGCATTTTTATTATAAATGCTTGGAATTTTTATAAACTTATTTATGAAGCCTGACAACAGCGTATCATTCATCACACATTAGCTCCCGCCCACCCTGGGAGGTGCCAGGCAGCCAACACCAGTTCCCTCCGGGATGGATCTGCCCCCATCCCCGCATTAGGAAGGCAGACTCAGCCTGCCAAGCGGGTTGATCCATCCCACGGAGGCCCTACCGCTCCCTCGCCCCCAAGCCAATTGTGGCCTGGGGGCGGGGGAGCACGCAAAACTTCCTCCTGCCCTGCGAGGAGCACGCTGCTCTTCAAGGTGCTACACACTCCTCACAGGGCGGGAGACGATGTCACGCGGCTCTCCCGCCCCCAAGCCCTGATTGGCCTGGGGGCGGGGAGCTGCGAGGAGCGCATAGCACTTTGAAGTGTCGCGTGCGCCTCGCCGGGTGGGGGGGAGAGGGGATAGGGCGGGAGGAGGCTTCGGGAGCTCCCCTGCCCTCAGGCCAATCAGGGCCTGTGGGTGGGGGAGCTGCATGAAGCTTCCTTCGCCCTGCCCTGGCCCTGCGAGGAGCGCGAGGCACATCAAAGCGGCACATGCTCCTTGCAGGGTGGAAGGAGGCTTCGAGCGCTG
The DNA here is from genome assembly GCF_052426305.1 of Pelodiscus sinensis. Taxonomy (NCBI): domain Eukaryota; kingdom Metazoa; phylum Chordata; order Testudines; family Trionychidae; genus Pelodiscus; species Pelodiscus sinensis. Next base: position 125,530,012 of record NC_143055.1, read on the forward strand.
CCCTGCCCCCAGACCCTGATTGTCCTGGGGGCAAGGGGAGCGCCTGAAGCCGCCTCCTGCCCTACCCCCGCCCTGTGAGGAGCCTGTGGCAGGGCGCAGCACAAGTGGTGTGGGTGCCTAGTGGGAAGGGGGGGCAAAGTTGCTCCCCCATCCCCAGACCTGTCATGGTCGGTGGGTGGGGTAGCCCAGAAGCATCTTGGCCCCTCCATTTCTGGTTTAGGCCCCGCCCCTTCTGGGCCCCCCCCAGCCAGCTCTGCATGAGGGGGGAGAGGCTGAGCATGAGTCACTCCAGATGTGTATTGGGCCCAGACATCTGAGGGCCAGACATAGGAGATAACTCCTGGCCAGGAAGGAAGACAATGGATAGGCAGGGCTGACTCCAGGCTGGGGGTGCAGGTGGAGGTAGGGATAGGGTTAGGAGCAGGGCCTGTGAGAGGAGTCAGTTGCGTCTGGGATAGGAGGAGAGAAAGGGCTTAGAGCAGGAAAGGGGGGAGAAGGATCTTGGACCCCGTCTCTCCAAGATTAATAATGCGGCTGCTCTTGGTACCTGTCTGACATCGATCCTGTGCTACACTGCGTCCTTGTGAACCAATGAATAAAACATCTGTTCTACCTGCTGGCTGAGAGTCACATCTGGCTGCGAATGGGCGGAGGAGGGAGCAGGGTCAGGACCCCCCCCAACGCACCACAGCAGTGGGGTGGGTCCTGGAGTGGACTGGGGGCTGGGGCATTTGCCAGGGGAGGGGAGGTTGTGGGTTCCCTCTCTGCCCACCCTAGGGGCAGCTAGGCAGCCAACACCAGTTGCCCCATGGATGGAGCTTGCTCCTGCATCAGGAGGGCAGAATAAGGGACACCCTGAAGGTGGGGTGGGTCATAGGCGGGTCGTAGGCTGGACTAGGGGGTGGGATATTTGCCTGGGGAGGGCAGGGTTGTGGGTTCTCGATTTCCCTCTTCCCCATCCACCCTTGGAGAAGCAGGACTGCCAAGAGAGGTTGCCCCAGGGAGGGATCTGGCTCCTGCCTTAGGAAGGCAGGATAAGGATGCCTTGAAGGTAGGGAGGTGGTGGGTGGGTTCTTGCGTGGACTAGGGGATAAGGTATTTGCTGGGATAGCATAGGGTTGAGGGCTTGAGCTCTGCTCACCCCAGGAGGTTCGGGACAGGTGGCAACACCAGTTACCCGTGGGATGGAGCTGGCTGCCCCATTAGGAAAGCTGGATAAGGGATGCTTGGGACATAGGGTGTGTTCTTGAGTGGACTAGGCTAGCAGGTATTTGCCTGGGGAAAGCACGGTAGTGAGGTTTGAGTCCCCACCCCCCTTCTTCCCACCCTGGGAGCACTGGAGCATTGGTACAGCCAACACCAGTTGCTCACAGGATGATTGGCATAAGCAAAGTTAGTCTCCATGCCTAAGAAGCCATTGGAGCTCCTTTGGCGCAAATGCAATGATTTGTTCCAGTTTAATTAGCAATCAATAGGTTTCGCTATGGAATTATTGCATAAAGCTGTATCTTTTCTGACAGGAGCTACTGGCTGAAAGAAGCTAATAGGCAGGTAATTAATACAAATGAGAAGCTCTGTATGAAGATCACAAATTGGTTGTGTCTGCAGCAACTTCTCTGGAAGGTGGTAATGAGTTTTTGTTTCGGTGTGTTTATTCCATCTGAAAAAGTAATGGCTCTCTATTTGCTGGCTCTGCTGAGCAAAAGTATTGGAGCTCATTATGTTCAGACTGATTTCTGTGTTTGTATTCCTTCTACCTCTCTAAACCAAAACACACGCTGTAAAAATGACTAACAGATTTAAAAAATGTACAAGCACTTTTTATCCGATTTGAACACCGAGAATGATGATTGGGGAAACTCTAGATCCAAACAACTCTATACTTCTGGAGGTACAAACTCTGCAGATGACATATCCGGCACTGAGTCTGACTCTAATTACATTTTTTAAATACATACAGCAAGCATCTTGCTGTTAATCACATTGAATGCAGCTTTTTTTGTTTTGTTTTAGTAGAGTTTACTTCCATTCATGAAGTGAATCTCAGTCTACTGGATGGTGATAAATATTCCCTCTTACTGTGAAAGGAAACACATCTGGGGTTCCCTCTGAAGGCATGTCTAGACTTGTTTTCACTTTCGAAAGAAGCTATGCAAATTTGGCATGAATTTGCATATCTTCTTCCGATGGCTTTTTTGAAAGAGCTTCTTTCGAAAAAGAAAGTGGTCTAGACGTGGTTCTTTTTTTAAAAAAAAGAGGTTTACACGGTTCTTTCGAAAAAGGGTTTTTTCTTGAAAGAACCACCCTAGGCTACTTTCTTTTTCGAAAGAACCTCTTTCGAAAAAGTGATCAGAAGAAGATATGCAAATTTGTTTCAAATTTGCATATCTTCTTTCAAAAGTGAAAGCAAATCTAGATGTGCCCTGAGAAAGGTCAGGAGCCATTGAATTGAAGATCTCTTGATGACACTATGGAGGAAAAACACAATGTCCCTCCCCGCAACAATGTTTTTGTTCTCAGCCTCTGAGCTGGTCAAGTGCAACTGTCAAGAGTGAAGGAAAATTTCAAGATCTGGTATAATGATCCTGCTTTCTTCTTTTCCCATCAAAATGTTCCATAGAGGGCCATTTTCTGGTCAAAGCTAATTTAACACAGAGGGCCTGGTTCTCTAATACTTTGCACAATGTGCGGTCATGTGTCAATGCTGAGTGCCACTGTTCTGATTTGGTAGTGTTTTACTGCTGCTTCAATGTCGTTTACAGGTGCATTGCTTATTGTACGGGGCAACTAAAAATCAGGCCAAGAGAGTTTAAGTGACTTGCTCCTGGTTAGAGAGGAAGTTGGTACAAAGTCAGGAACAGGTTCCTGATCACCCTGATGGTTGATGCTGATCTGATCTGTTAGGCTCCAGTGCTTTTCATATGGACTATCTTATCAAATCACTACAATCTTAATTCTTACCAAAATAAACCTGATTCTTCTGTCAGCAGTAGCCACATAAGCAGAACAAGCCACCTTTTCAGAAAAGGAAACATAATTATGTCTGTATGTATGATACCACCTTTATTGATCGCCCTCATATGCAAGGCCAGTGACTCTCATAATTTTTGTGTAAATTGATGTTTCTACACTTTTCGTATTAAACCATTTATGCATTACAGGCAGTCCCCGGGTTACATGGATCCGACTTACATCGGATCCCTACTTACAAACGGGGTGAGGCAACCCCGTATTAGCTACTTCCCCCCAGCAGACCAGGGAGACACGAAGCTAGCCCTCCCCCCCCCCCCAGCAGATCAGGGAGACGCGGAGCGGCTTTTCTCAGCAGACACCTCAGCTTGAGAATAAAGGACTGAGGGAAGTGAGGTGTGGGAGAATAAAACTGAGCTCTGGAGAAATGTTTGGCTAGAGTTTCCCCTACAATATGTACCAGTTCCGACGTACATACAAATTCAACTTAAGAACAAACGTACAGTCCCTATCTTGTACGTAACCTGGGGACTGCCTGTATTCTGAAGAGACAGTAATACGTACGTATAAAAATATCTTTTGTCAGCAGATGGAAAACATCATCAGATTATCTATTTGAAGGTATTCTTTAAAGGAAAATAAGTAGGTACCGAAACGAAGTTGATTAAAAAGTTTAAAGGCAAACCCTTAATCCATAGGTCAAAAGTCTCAGAGGGGTAGCCATTTTTGTCTGTATCAGCAAAAACAACAAGGAGTCCTGTGGAGTCCTAACTCTGTTAGGGTACGTCTACACTTGCACCCTAGTTCGAACTAGGGATGCAAATATAGGCGACTGAAATTGTTAATGAAACTGGGATTTAAATATCCCACGCTTCATTAGCATGATCTTGTCGGCGCATTACTCTGCTGAACAGCTGTTTCGAAAGTGAAAGTACGCACCAGGACGCGTTAGTTTCAACCAAACCCCATGGTTTGAACTAATGTTATTCCTCATTTTTTGAGGAGTAACGTTAGTTTGAGCCAAGGGGGTTTGGTTCCAACTACCGCGTCCCGGCACGCACTTTCACTTTTGAAACAGCTGTTCAGTAGAGAAACGTGCTGGCAAGATCATGCTAATGAAGTGTGGGATATTTAAATCCCAGCTTCGTTAGCAATTTCGGTCGCCTACATTTGCATCCCTAGTTCGAACTAGGGTGCAAGTGCAGAAGTACTCTTAGTCATTAAGGTGCTACTCCAATGCATCTAATGAAGTGTTTTTACCCACAAAAGCTTATGCCCAAATAAATCCATGAGTCAAAGTGAATGTTGTTGTGTTATGATGAAATATACATTTCGTACTGTATTTGTGAAAAATAGAGTGTTTGGTTATTATATTGGCAGTATGAGAATTATTCTATCATCAGTGATTATTTTCTTAAGGTGCTGGGGTTTTATAAGTGAGGTAACCATATTGTTGTCCTTGTAGAGCCTTAGTTTTTGAAACATTTTTACTTTGAAAAATAGTGACTGATTTGAACTATAACTGTATCCTTTACTCCAAAGTAGTGCTGGAACGAGTCATAAAATTAGCCTGAGATTGCCCGTGTTTATCAAAGGAAATGTGTTTTAAGTTTCAAAATCTTGCATTCATGATGACTCTGAATGCTCCATTTGCCTGCCCCAGTCTAATCATTTTTAGGTAATATTTTAAACTTGCAATACTTGGAAGTTCTGTGGCCCATTGCAGATGAATTCTAAAAACTTGCTGATGTCAGTTTTAGTGCTGCTATTTGGATTTGCAGAGATCTGTTTGTATTTTCTACAAAGCAGGTTCATTATTATATGGCATATATACAGTCCATGGAACAATGTCTGAAAATATGAGAGGTTGGTCACTTCCCATCTTCTTTGTTTAATGACTTTTTCTGATTTGAGCGGATCTGCATTGCTTTGTGTTTCATGTTGCAGTGTTTGGCAGTTGCTTACATGCTGTATATGGTACTTTTATATAGCTGCTGTTACCGAGTTTAAGAATCTTATTAGAATAGAGTGGAAAGTTAATTGCAATGAACACTGTTCAAATTCAATTTTTCCAGCAGCATGGACTGGGTGAAATGTTCACATGTAGGTAGATAAGCACCTAGACATGAGAAGTATTTTTTTAAACCTGTACAAATACAAGTTGGTGCTATCTGCCTAAGCCACTTTTAGGACCCCTTCCACTGTAGAATCAACCAGTCTGGAGGACCAGGTTAGGGCAAATAGAATTGTCTTGTATATATGGGATGCACAGAGGTATTGGAATTGTGTCCTCCAAGTATGTGTTCCCAGTTCCCCATGAAACTGTTAGATGAAGTCTGGGGGTCTCCTCCAGCAGATGGCACCAAACTAAAGTGTAGGAACCACTCTTAAAGGTGGTGATAAATGGATTTGGGACCTTCTTGTTTCTGTCTTTCTGCAATATGAAAGCCTGAAAGGTTATTTTCTAAACAGTTTTTTAAAATGTGGTCTTTTTTCTTTCTTATAAATTTGGGTTGTATCTAAGTACTTAACTGATACCCAGTTGAAGAATTAGTGGAAGGGTAACCTTACAAAGACTCAAAGTTTCTCAGTTGGAGGGAAAACTGCTTTGTCTGAAACTCGGGTTTAGTAAAAACACATTTTACTTCAATATCTAATGTAAGACCTGGGAGAAAGGAGAATATTTTTAGACACCCAATCTCTCTCTCTGTTCAGCTTAAGGTGTGAGAGAGGCGGTTATGCCAACAAATTCTCCAGTAACACCAGGGAAGATCTGACATGACATTCCTGATACTTCCAAAGTTAAGAAAAAAAAGCATTAAAAGCCTTAGCCCTCTTTTTCTGGGCAGAAAGCTAGTTGGAAAACTTGTTATAAATCGGCTTTTTTTTTCTGCTGAAAATGTGGGTGAAAATGAGGGGGGGAATTAAAAAAAATCATAGAAATGTTTGACATTCCAGAAAAATATTAAAAACTATTTTTTGGCTGAAAACTAAACATTTCCAGTTTTTGACAGAAAACAGATATTTTTGTGATAATTTTTTTCCTTTTAAAACCCATTTTTCAGTTTTGAAAAACCATGTAACTAAAAAACTTTCCATTAGTCTGAATCTTTACACATCTCACACAGGCGAATAAAGGACACAAATCTATTTGCTTTTATTTTTGGTAGGTATCCATCCATTGACTTTCGCCTTTTCCACTGGGGACGGGATTAGTAGATTTAATTGGAAGTAAACATTTCCTGATACACATGCTAAATTTCCCTCTTAAAGGTTTCAGTTACATTACAAATTACAGATACTCTTGAGCATTTTACGTGCCTTGTGTCAGAGAGAGGTGTCAGAGTGCTTGACCATGTTTATTTTTATTTATTTAATCTTATAATTTTCATTAGTATTCACATCGTTATTGTTTTGAAATCAAATAGTGATAAAGGAGTCAAGAAAAAATGCCATAATTCTCCTACTATAAATCCCGAAAAGCTCTGGCTACTGGAACAGTCGTATAGAATGATTGATTATAGGTTTCCCTCGTTATTCAAACATAGGCCTCTTCCGTTTCACAAAGAGGTCTAAGTGGCTTTGGTTTTAGAAGAGTGCATCAAAAAGTGATAAGCTCATAGCTGTAATTGCTCTCTAGTGGAAAGGTTACAACAGACACAGGAGAACTTTTCATGGCTAATTTTACACTGCTGTGACTAATAGGACTAATTGACTGAATATAGCCACTTGTGCTGATGGAGCTTCAACAAGAGAAGCAGCATGAGGTGGGGGTGGCAAAGGAAACATAAAAACCCCTTCACTTAAGTACTTCAGGGAGGATTTTTGAAAAGACCTAACCATATGAGTTGACTCCTTGAGCTTAGTCAAACTCAGTTGTCACCCTGGACTAACTCTAACAATGCGAGTCAAGTTTCAGGTACTGTGAGGATACTTTTAAATTCAGAGCTCCATGGTTTGGATGCCCTAGATCAGACCCATTTTATTGTAGGTTACCCTCTCAGCAGCACGTACCTCAAAATAAGCTACACAATTAGCTTATTTTGATATTTGGCGTGGTCTACACAGCGCTTATTTCAAAATAAATCGCTAGTCCGCTGACTTCCTTAATCCTTGTACGATGAGGTTTGCAGGAAGTCAGAGTAAGGAGCCCATTACCGGTACTTTGAATTTATTTCGAAATAACGGGCTTCTTGTCTAGATAGCACATTACATAATTTTGGAATAACGGACATTATTCCAAAATAACTCTGCTGTGTAAAAGTACTCTTAATGGGATGAGTGTTTATAAAATATAAAGTGTAAGAGGTGTTCCTGCGATGGTTTGCTTTTGTTTCTGGGTTTGCTTTTGTTAGTTCAACAATTCAGAGCTCAATGGAATGGAAGAGGAGGAGGTTATAAAATGACTTCAACCAGCAGATTTTTTAATAAGAAAGGGACACATTTGTTGTGAAGATTTTCACCAAATGTCACCACAATATAGCCAATTCCCCACCATAGAGTTCATCAAAAAATTTCAAATATGGATGCTTTCTATGGAAAAAGGACACAGTTTTCAATCTTTTTATGAGAAAGTCTCAGATTTTTGACTGGCTCTAGTGATTTGTTAAGAAGCAAAATGGAGGTTTTTCCATTTTGAAAATGAAACATAAAAGCTAGGTTATAACTATAGCTGAATTTTCAGGTAACTCAGGAGTTGTTCTGAATCGCTAAGTGAACAGCTGTGGTTAGTATGCGTGGGCGTACTTAGGAGAGGGGAAAGATTGACTAATCATTGCCTAGGAAGACAATTTTGAGTTTAATTGGCATTTAATTAAATTTAAATAATTGTTTAAGAATTCTTTTGGTTGGACTGCCATTGACAATCCCAAAAGTTTGAATATGTATCAGATGTGAATGTCAAATCAAGAGGGATCAGTGCCAGGTTAATGAGCCAAGGTTCCACACTGTAACTGAAATTGTCTCCTCTGTATAATGAAGTGTAATTGAGCACTTTGTGATAAGGCTGCAGACCGGTTTATATTAGAAAACATGTAGTAATGTAACATAATCATTGTAAAATGTTGTCACACCACTTCACACCTGCAGTGTAGACAGTATAAATCAGTTTACATTGCACCTAAACTGGTTCAGATTAATTTGCTGAAACTGGTTTGGTGGGTCTACTCACACACTGAAAGTTACGCTTTGCTGGATCAGAGCATAAATATCCCTCTGCTCCTTTAGGATGAAATTTGCTCCCTTCCCAAGAGCCAGAACAATGTCCTTTGTGCCACTGAAATGCCTCAACATAGAGCTTAAGCGGGAGTTATGTTTTACAGGGGCTTTGTACCAGTTTCCTCCTAAATGAGGTCCAAAATTGTTGTTTATGTGCCTGTGACGGGGCGTCGCAGCCCCACACTGTAGCCACTGCTGTAAGCGCCTTGTTTGGGGCGCGAGAGGCAGGGCACCGGCATTGTGCTAGGTGATCGCGGGCCGCTGAGCATCTGGTGGCCCCAGGCGCAGCAGCCGAGGAGCGGCCCAGACGCTATGGAGTGGGTGGAGCCACCCTCATGACATCAGAGTGACGTCCCGTCCAGCGCTGGAAGCAGTGGGGGATTTAAATGCTGCTCCGCTCTGGGAAGGGGGAGCGGGCACCAGTTAGCAGGACCTCCGTGGAGCAACGGGGATCCAAACCTGGTGCATGTAAGGGTGGGGGCAGACGTATCCCTAGCGGGTCCCCCGTGAGGCAATGGGGTCCAAGCCCTGACAGGGAAGTCAAGCAGTCGGGCCGCTGGAGGCCTGGCAGTACCAGTGGGGGTGGGGAGAGAGAGGAAGTAGCCCAGGGCAGGACCGTGCTAAGTTCGTGGGCTGACGAGTTTCGGCGGGAAGCCCCCATCAGCCGGACCAGACTCCTGAAGGTCCGCATCCTTAGGGCCCTGGGCTGGGGCCCCTGAGTGAGGGTGGGCCCAGGCCCCCCTCTCCTCTCTCACCCCCAAGGAGCGAGTACCCCGTGACTGGGGAAGAGAAGCTACAAAACCTCCCCCCTCCCGCCTCAGACTCCCCTGTCTGCTCTGAACGAGGGCATTGCGCCGTGAAGAATACATAAGAACATAAGAACGGCCATACTGGGTCAGACCAAAGGTCCATCTAGCCCAGTATCCTGTCTACCAACAGTGGCCAGCACCAGGTGCCCCAGAGAGGGTGGACCGAAGACAATGATCAAGCGATTTGTCTCCTGCCATCCTTCTCCAGCCTCTGAGAAACAGAGGCCAGGGATACCATTTCTATCTCCTGGCTACTAGCCTTTTATGGACCTAACCTCCATGAAATTATCTAGCTTCTCTTTAAACTCTGTTATAGTCCTAGCCTTCACAGCCTCCTCTGGCAAGGAGTTCCACAGGCTGACTACACGCTGTGTGAAGAAGAACTTTCTTTTTATTAGTTTTAAACCTGTTACCCATTAATTTCATTTGGTGTCCTCTAGTTCTTCTATTATGGGAACTAATAAATAACTTTTCTTTATCCGCCCTCTCCACACCAGTCATGATTTTATAATATAGACAGCCGGGCTAAGGAAGCCGGTCAAGGACAAAACTATGGATGAGGTGGTGGGATGTTTGGGACAGTCCATCGGGCCGGGGAGAGGACAAGCGGGAGGTCCGTCCCGGCCTGGTCACAGTGCCTAAACTCCCAGGTAACTGTGCTAGGAGGGAGAATGGCTGAATCATCCCCCACAGAGAAGAAATGAAAAGAAAAGAGAGCCAAGTCTCTGCTGTCCCTGGATGAGAACTGACAGGTGGGCAATGATAGTGCAATTCCTCTGTCTGGGCTGGGTTTGCCAGAAGGTCCACGCTCCCCCAGCGGTAATGAATCCTGACAGCACCAGCTGTCAGTCAGGGAGAAAAATCTCCCAGTGCTACAGTGCCTGCCACTTTTTTCTCTTGTGCCGACGCATGAGACTAACGCCAGACGATGGGACGCCTTGGCAGCAGATGAAGAATGCTCATGGAAATCTTCGCCGCAGTCCGTTTTATCTATGCCTTTGCCCAGTATTTACATAATTAGCCGTCTTAAATGTATAAGATGGCAAAATCGGGAAAATAAACTGTGCTGCACCCTTTGTTGTTGTAACATCTTTTGGTCGGTACCTAGACTACCTGCACTCCTTGCCACTCAGCTCCTGCCATGCTAGATGAATGTGAGTGGGTCTTCAGACCCATCATCAGAAGTTACTTTTCTCCTTGCAAGATATTAAAAGCACAACATCATTAACTCAGGCACATGTTGCAGGTATGGCTCCCAGTCTGTGAGTTTCCTTCTACCGTGAAATTCTGGCCCCACAGAAATCAATGTCATTGTGTTCAGTGGGGCCAGAATTCACCCCTAGTGTTTCAGAGATGTCCGGTTAGTAGGGAAGACTTGAAAGCAATCTTCATTAGTACAACAACATCCTCCCTATTAAACCTAGTCATTGGAAGGGACACCACTGATTAAAACTGATTAAAAAAACAAAAAAACAAACAAAAACTCTTGTTAATGACTCTCTTAGTGGACAAAAGGTAATTATGGCAAAGACGACGTTTATTCTTCTGCAGCTGTGGCTCATAAAACTGTTCCTGTGTTATGACCTGAGGGAAAAGGTTGTGTTTTATGTGTTGCAAAACCCCGCATGTTCTCTGGGATTTGGAGGAAAAAAACCACTCATGATTTTATAATATAGATAGCCGGGCAAAACATCTCACAAACAAAATTTCTCTTCTGTCTAGGTGTTTCTTGGAGCAGATCCTTCTTTTCTCCCTGTGTTTGTAAAGCTTCTCCTGGTCCAGGTTTGGGACTCCTAGGAGAAACAATCACAATATAAACAAACAACAATAATATTAATTGACACGATATTTGAGCACCTTAAAAACTGTCAAGTAACAGGAAGTTCTCCTTCTCTCTCCCTTTTTGCCAGGTGTGCGGTTGGTTTTTGTTTGGTTTTACTGTGGGAAAGCAATGACGGAGGTGTATGTTTGGCTGTAACCTTGACAAGTCTCATCCAGGTGGGTTAGCAGTTCCATTGTTTTTAGGATCATAGCTGCTGGAGGTGGCATGGCCATAGAAAGAAGCTCCTGAGGCAGCTGCAGCCAATCACTTGACAACAGAATGAAACCTTGAGTCGGTGTCTGAATTCTAGATAAGGCTGAGTTTAGTTTACTGATTTTTACTTTTCTAGATAGGGATGGAAAATTTAAAATGGATTTTTTTAAATTGCTTTAATATTTTGCAAACTCATTATTTACGACATGGACTCTATTAGTATTTACCCATGAGCTTTTGGTCCTCTACTTACTATAGTGCCAAATTCTGGCCTGATGGAAGTGAATGGGAGCTTTGCCAATACTTCTAAATCCATGGGCTCAAGCCTGGGAATGCATAAGCTTCAAGGCATGCTGTTGGAATCTCTTGTAGGGTACCTAGCGCTTTGATGACAGATTGTATGTTGTATGAATTTACTGCAGTGCTGTTTGGAAAATGATCATATGCTATTTCCATAGAGATTTCTTAGTGATTGTTTTAGGAGAAGGAGGTGGTCACACAATTAAGAAATGTTACTTTTCAGGGGGATTTTTCAGTCCCAATCTTTTTATTTATTTTATTTATTTTTACATAAAAGATTTGGGAACAGCATCCAGACTGTGTTGAGAGAGGGACCCCAGACCCCTCCTTGAATCCTTTGGGAGAGTGTGGATCTGGATCTGAATTTTGTGGCTTGGACCTTTCTGTTAATGGAGTATTTTTAAATGTTATTTTTAACTTCGTGTTTCTCTGGGATACCTAGCAAGCTGTGGTCATTAGGCACCAAAGAAATAAATTGTACTGTTGTAACAAATCTGGACAGGTTGGTTAGTTGTTTCTCTGGCTTTCAGCGACTGCCTTAAATCAGTAATGACAGAGGATATATAAAATATCACTTTAAATCAGAGTTCCCGGGTGAGCTGATGCTTTGGGGTTATTTTGTTTTAGTGGAAACTATGACATCATATATGCTTTAAAGACTCCCTACTAGAAATTGATTCTCCTACTACACACGCAAGGGGATGAGGGTTCATAGGTGGCAGGAGATGAAAAGGAACTGTTTTCACTGTGGTGTAATATGCATCATCATGAAAGGTAAAAGAACTCCCCCCTCCCACACACACACACATGCTACATTTTCTCGCAGTCTTTGCAAGGCTGATTGCTACTCACTGAGCAAAGTTCACATGGGCATTGAGCCTGGAGGGATGAGAAGACATTCAAAAATATTTTGTTCAGTGAATGGCGTTGTTGACTGAATAATTGATTGCTGTTCCCTGTAACCAAGCGTGCGGAACATCTGGTTGCTGCACGATCCTGCATCAGCCACTTGAGCCTACAGGCAGGGGGTAAGGCTAGGGTCTGAAAGCCCCTTTGAAGGGGTTACAATTGATCCCTCTTCCCTTGGAAGGCAAAGAACAGCTGTTAAAAGATTGTCAGGACCTCTGTGGAATGATGAATAGCGCCATGACCACATCACCCTTTTACAGCCTTTTTCTGGGGGCAGGAAGGGTATGCGTGTATCTTCAGTGCTTGTCAAAGGTGTCAGACCAACAGGCTGTACTGTCCCATCAGTATGTCTCTAATCTGACCTAGAAGGGAATCGTCTGTGAAGGGGAAAACATTAGCTCTCTCTCCAGGCCCATTCAGTCCTCAAATTCTCTGTTGAACATCAGGGTGCCACTTTGTACCAACTATAGTGTATTTTGTCAATGTTAAGGACCCGTGTCCATAGGGAACAGAATTGGGAGCACCACATTCATATCACAGAGGCCATGTGGTACCTAGGTTCCCAAGATGGGGATTTCCAATTTCCCATGTAGCAGTGTTGTGTGCAGTCTGTACTACACGTAAAGGGTGGCCCAAATTCTGCCGCCACCTCCCTGGCCACGTGCGGCCGCTGTGAAACACAAAGATTGCTAGAGACAAGTGCTGCTTCACAGTGACTCTCAGCCAGGACATGGAGCAGATATAAGGTTAGAGCATGGGCAGCCCAGGGCAGGGAGGAGCATGTAAGGAGCTACAAAGGTTAATCCAGGCATTGGGTTGAAAGAACTTCTCCGAAACTGATCTGGGACCTGACAATTAGAGTTCCCCCCCAACCCCATCCCCGCCTACACCTCTGCCTGGCTGAGCCAACTGAACAGAGCACTAGTTTGGGAATTTAGTTCAAATTCAACCTCCTGTGATTTTTGTTTCTAAGGATTTACACTGATTCCAGTAATCAGTGTCCAACCCTGACATAGCCATACCAGCACAGACCTCCAGGTTAGAGAGGCACAACCACAATGTGCCCAATGCTATTTACCCAACAGGGCAAATCAGGACTTTCTTTGACTAGGACTTGCACTGAACTCCAGTGGCTAGAATCGGGGAAATTCCTAGAGCCATTGATTTGGTCCCAGAGTCCTGCTTTATGGGAAGCAGGAAAGCTGTGACATATTAAGACCCACGTATTGCATAAGTAGGGTTGCCAGGTGTCCGGTTTTGAACCGGACAGTCCAGTATTTGAGCTTTCTCTTCGGGAAACAAATTGAGAAAACGGAAATGTCGGGTATTTTCTAAATAAGCTGTATTGTAGATTGTGATGTAATGTCAAGTGTGTCTGGTATTTTTGTTGAAACCATCTGGCAACCCTATGCATAAGCAAAGGGATGGTGATTTCCTGGGCAGCATTTGATGCCCTATTTTTCTTTCTTACTCAGGGATCATTGTGAATCGCTCTTCCCATGGTTGAAAAAGAAACCCTCCTGCACAGGTGCGGAACATTTTGTGTAAATGGAAAAGTGGCGTATTATGATTAACAAACTGTAAGAAATACTAAGCATGAAAAACAGTGGTGTAGCAGAGCCTCAGCCTAAGAAAAATCTTTTCCTTATGAGAAAAGGGCACATCTCCAAACAGGGCCCTTTGTATCAGAGCAGGTCTGGGAAACACCAGCCAGGTTGTAAATAGTTTTCTTGACTCATTCCTGAGCTCAGTAGAGTCAGTACATCCAGACCTGTAGAGAGCATGCCTGGGAACAGGAGACGGGCAAGGCTGCATACAAGGACTATAGCAGAGCCTGCATTGGGTTAAGACTGTGACCCACTGCTAAATGAGTATAACACACTGCTAAATGAGCATGAGAATGATTTATGCTCAGTTTGCCTTAGTGTGAGGCTACATTTAGACTGCACTCTTAAATTGGAAAAAGAGATGCAATTTGCGCTACACAAATTGAGTATCTTTTTTTGATTTAATTTCAAAAGAGGCTTTTTTGAAATTTGGCACATCTACATGGTGCCAAATTTCAGAAAAAGGTGCTCTTTCAAGCCATCCCTTATTCCTCGTAGAACGGGGTTTACAGGGATGACGAAAGAGCGTGTCCATTCTTTCAAAAAAAATTTCAAAAAAGCAGACGCATTTCTTGGATACAGCATTGCTTTTTCGGAATACTTCCAGTACCCTAAAAAAGCAATGCAGTCTCGACATAGCTTGAATGACTACACTAAGGGTACATCTAGACTATACCCTTCTTTCGAAAGAAGCTTTTTCGAAAGAGTCTTTCGAAAAAGCTTCTTTAGAAAGAGAGCGTTTAGACAGGCACAGCTTTTTCCGAAAAAGCAATCTGCTTTTTTGAAAGAGAGCACCCAGGCAATCTGGACGCTCTCTTTCAAAAAAGCCCTGTTTGCGTTCAAGAATGTCTTTTTTTTTTAAAGAGCTCTTTTGAAAAAAAGGCCTTGTTCCTCGTAAATGAGGTTTACTGCTGTCGAAAAAACTGCCGCGTTCTTTCGATTTAATTTCAAAAGAATGCGATGGCAGTCTAGACGCAGGTGACATATTTTTTCAAAAAAAGACCACTTTTTTCAAAAAAACCCTGTAGTCTAGACATAGCCTAAGTGCAGAGCAATGATGTATCTGGCCCAATTACTTTGGGTCTTTCGTAAATGTGTGCAAAGGGGGAGTGTTTCTTTCCTGAAGAAAAATGGGGAAAGGATTCATGGATTTGAAGGCAGGAATGGGATCTGTGATTATCTTGTTTGGCCTCCTTCATAACCCAGGCCACATAGCATTCCACTCCATCAATATTGCACCAAGCCCAGTGTCGTGTGATTGAAGCATCAAGCGATAAGGCTGAATAAGACCAGAGATGAAGAGACACCTTCCTAATCTATTATGTGTCAGCCTCACTCCTGGCCTAAGAAGATGTTGCAGTGTTAGATTTCAAGGCCATTTATGGCAATTTAAGGCCCATTCTGTAGTATTATTTTGTGATCGTTATTAAATGTAGCCATGAGGGGACAAAGGTACCTTGAAGAAAAGAGGAGCGACAGTAAAAGGAGAAAAGGACTGAGGGCTGTGAAGTTGGTTCTAATGCCAAAGTTTCTGGTGGCCTGAGACCTTTTCCCTAAAACTTATGATCACCTTGAAGCTAGTAATTCAGAGCTAAGAGTTCCAGTAGATGGCGAAGCAGCCCAATACCGCTGCAGAATGAAGCTCCATAAATCTCTATTTGGAGGCCCTTTGACATTGGCTTCATGCATCTGACAAAGGGAGTTGCAACTCACGAAAGCTTTTGACCAAGTAAACTTGTTTGTCTTTAAGGTGCCATCGGACTCCTTGTTGCTTTTCTATACACTCTGTATGTATGTTGGGATAGCTGCAGTCAAGTGGTTTGAGCCACGTGGATAGGAAATCTAAAGATCTGGCTTCCATACTTGCTTCTGCACTGATTTGCTGTATGACACTGGATGGTTGAGTTTTGTTACTTTCTCTGTCTCAGGCACCCAGTCTCTCAACTAGAGTTGTTAAGATTTTTCTCACATAGGCAATTTGAAAGTGGGGGGAGGAGAAGAGGGGTTATTTTGATGAAACAAACAAAATGTCATTGCCCTCCTCCCTGGCCTTTTCCAGTTTTGCCACTTTGCTAATGAAGTTTTGTAGTACAGGCTTACCTACTTTTGTAAAGCACTGTCAAATCTCTAGCTGAAATGTGTGCAAAAAAATGATTATTTCTGATACATTGCTATCTCCTTGTTTAGTCTTTAAATGTTCCTCCAAATCAGTGCTCCATTCCCTTAAACAAGAGGCATGTGATACCTTTTTATTTTTAGCTGGATTTTGGGGGCTGAGTACGTTTCCGTACCCACTGCAAACCAATGCTGATTTGAAGCACTCCCAATGTGACTGTCACTGCTGAACAGAACACGCTGTACTATAGCTATATTTACACATTGGAATTTGTTTGTAGGTAGGCTGCTATCCCTGGATGGATCCTGCCCATCCATGTTGCTGGACTCTAGCCACAGTACAAAATCATTAGGTGGCGTGGATATATTTTCTTTCTCTTTGCGTTTTGCTGACAGGTGTCCCCTCCAACCTATATCTCCTTCCTGTTCACCAAAGAGCAGCAAAATCCTTTTTCATCAATACTTTTGTGAAAGTAATGGTTAAATCAAACAGTAGCGTATCTCTCTTGGCAGACAGAACATGCCAACTCCAATACCACTCTAGCAGGTTAGCAGTAGGGCATCCTAAAACACTATGCACTATATTTTTATAGAAATATGTTTTTTGAATATGTATAACTCAAATATGCTTTAATCCCTGAATGTGTATATTATATTTGTGTCCAAGTAGGTGAAGTTAGAAATATAAAATATAAACCAGATTATTAATTCTAGGTCTTCTAGTGAAATCCATTTGTGGTACCTAAGGAACTTAATGGCCTGGTGCTGAAGCCAATGATCTGTCAATGGTTTTGTTTTTCCTGTAAGCCCAAACTGCTGTTGGTCCTACAGAGACATGTGACTATGCCACCTAATGCTGGAATACATATTGAATTTGGAATTTTTCCATTGGGATGCAGAGGATGTAACAGGCTTTGGGGAAATTCTACTTAAGGGATGGGAAAATAAGGAGGACTGTAACGAGGGGTGGATGAACATTGCTGGGCCAAGGTCAGAGAAAGATCAGCTCTGGCTTGTGAAGAACTGCACCTGAAATAAGCTTGAGGGTGAGAAATATGATTTGTAACAACTTCTCTTAGTGTATAAGGCTTAGCTGACATGTTTTGCTTTATTTTTGTTTAATAACTTACTTTGACCTGTTTTCACCAGCAATCACTTAAATCCTATTTTTTAAACTTAATAGAACACTTTTGTTTATTATCAAACCCAGTGTAAATAATTGTTACCAGGGAAGAGGGGGGAAGAAACAATTGTGCATATCTCTCTTTCATTGATAAAGAGAGTAAACTTATGAGCTTTCTCTGGCTGTGTCCAGACTCAGGGGTTTTTTCGGGAAAAGTAGCCTTTTTCTGAAAAAACTTCACCTGCGTCTAGACTGCAGCCGCGTTCTTTCGAAATTAAATCGAAAGAACGCGGCTTTTCTTTCGACGGCGGTAAACCTCATTTCACGAGGAAGAACGCCTTCTTTCAAAAGTGCTTCTTTCGAAAGAAGGCGTTCTTGAATGTAAATAGGGCTTCTTCGAAAGAGAGCATCCAGACTCACTGGGTGCTTTCTTTCGAAAAAGCGGCTTGCTCTTTCGAAAGTTCCGCGTGCAGTCTAGACGCTCTCTTTCGAAAGAGGCTCTTTCGAAAGTATCTTTCGAAAGAGCCTCTTTCGAAAGAGGCTTGCAGTCTAGACATAGCCTCTGTGTGAAACTTTCATATGGTAACTCCTTCTGTGTGAAACCTTTTAAGTGGGAGAGTCCTTCAGAAATATCCATGAGGAATCAACCAGCGATTTTGACACTATGACTTGTCGAAATAGATCAGTAATACCCCCCTCAAGACCATCTTTTGTCTGAAGGAGGAACTACCGATCTCTTTGTCTACTTATGTGGAAGCATCTTGGCCCCATTTATATCAGGGCCTGGGTTTTCACCCCTGTTGTCTACATCCTAGGAATTTTACCCACCTGTTTCTGTTTGTCAGTTTTGTCAAACAATTTGGCGCAGATTAAGAAAAGCATCTGGAAAATGATGAAATGGCAGAGAACAACGAGGGAAGTGATAAGAAGGGAAGCGTCAAAGGACACCTATGCCCATACCAAAGCATTGTCATTAAATGTAATGGATCCCCCGTGGCTGTAGCAGCATCTGCTGTTGTGATTTTGAGCGCACATGGGACTGTGGCCTGACAGAATGAAGCGTGTGGTACCTGGCAATGCAACAGATAATGATGGCTTCAAAGAGTGTATCCTTCAGAGTCAGCCCCTTTCCTCCCAACGCATCTGTCTATGGAAAATAATGAGATTCTGACTTTGTGAGCAGTGTTGTTCATGACAGCAAGAGCTCTGGTGTGGGCATCTGTTTGCAAGCCATGTGCTCTCCAGTTCAAATTGCAGAGACATTCTGCAGGATGCGAGGTTATGATTCCGGAACCCTGCACTCCTGACATAAGAGGTCGATTTATGCCTCCCACTCATTCTACTTAGCATGCTCTCTCTGCGCCGTCCCATGCATGTATTGTACTCATCCCCACAGCATCTGAGCACCTTCCAGAGGCAGGTTAGACAATGTGGCGAACAGCCTTTGTTGCTTGTTCTTTGGTCTTCTCTACAGGGGGAGAAGTGAGTACAATGAATTGTCCTGTTGCAGTATAGTTTGCTTTGCTTTTTAATAAATATATCTGTTGCTATGGACTTATCCTACAAAAGGCAAGGTCACAACATGTGCTGTGCACATGGAGGAGAAAGTGGAAAGGTTTGTGATAGATCCTAGTTCCTAGTGTGTTCGTTCCTCGGTATTGGATCAGCCCCCTGGAAAAGTTCTGTCACTTGTACAGACAAGTTTTACTAACCTTATCGGGGAGCAGAGTGGTTGACCATCATCTTCATTGTGGTCTTTTATTGACAGTTAAAACAAAAGGGCCCACTGAAAATTTGTAAACTAGTTTAATTGCACTTGTTACTTTTTCTTGTGCTTTCATATTTGCACAGGATAACTCGTAGACTCCAAGATCAGAAGGGACCATCATGATCATCTAGTCTGACCACCTGCACAATGCAGGCCACAGAATCTCACCCACCCCCTCCTAGAATAATCCTCTCAACTATATCTCAGATATCGAAGCCTTCAAATAGTTTTAAGACCCCAAGATGCAGAGAATCCTCCAGCTGTGATCTGTCCCCCGTGCTACAGAGAAAGGTGAAAAACCTCCAGGGCCTCTGCCAATCTACCCTGGAGGAAAATTCCTTCCCGACCCCAAATATGGTGATCAGCTAAACCCTGAGCACGTGGGCAAGACTCACCAGCCAGACACCCAGAAAATTCTCTATAGTAACTCCTATCATCCCTCCATTGACCTATTTACCACTGATAATGAATGGTCAATAACTCTCTAACTTGCAGGTGACTCTGAATGGATGTTCATATCATAGACATTTCATGTAAAGCACCTGTCTTTTTAGCTGAGAATGTCTTATTCGGGACATAAGGTAATATTTAAAAAATATCTTTTAAAAGGAAAAACTTAAAAAACAATGAATAGTCTAGCAGCACCTTAAAGACTAACAAAACATGTAGATGGTATCATTTACATGTTTTGTTAGTCTTTAAGATGCTGTAAGACTATTCATTGTTTTTTAAGTTTTTCCCATTAGGGTATGTCTACATTACAGAGGCTTTTTTCAGAAAAATGGCAATTTTTCTGAAAAAACTTCAGTTACATCCACACTGCAATCACGTTCTTCTGAAAGAAAATCGAAAGAACAGAGGGGGTTGTCCGACATTGGTAATCGTCACTCTACAAGGAAGAAGCCTTTTTCCGAAAGAGATCTTTCCGAAAGAGAGTGTGTGGACGGGTAAGAAGGAGTTCTTTCAAAAGAAGAGGAAAGAGAAAAAAGCACAGGTGCCCTGGTGGCCACTCCCTCCGTAGTAATAATAGCTGAAATGCGAGATAGTGTCAATTCAGTGTGGACGTTATCTTCCGAAAAAGCACATTGTATTTTCGATGCGCTTTTGCAGTATGCATGTTCTCTTTTGGAAGAAGGTTTTCTGGAAGATCTCTTCCAGAAAAGCTTCTTTCGAAAGAAGCCCGCAGTCTAGACATGGCCTTACAGACTAACTCGGCTCCCTCTCTGAAACTTTTTAAAAGAGACAAAATTGGATGATTTTAAGTATGTATTTTTCATTCTATTAGACAACTGGAGACAATCTCTCCATTTTCAGCTTTATGACAGAATAATGTGGCTGTTTCAGGCAGTGAGTCAGTGATGGCTCAAGAAAATTCCCAATCTAAAAGGAAAGCTCTAATGAAAACTAGACTTTTTTTGTAGGAAAAATGGAACAGCTGTTCCTATAAATCTCAATACACAAAGAAATAAAGTTTGGCATTTAATTACTCATTTGCAACCCTTAATTGATGATAGAAGGGAGCAGACAAACAACAAACCATTTTTTCTCGTATTTAAATTCTTACATTTTAAACAATGAAAAGCCGACTCTTGAATTTTTGATTGAGTAAGAAATGTGACCATGAAAAAGCCCATCAGATTACAGCATATAAATACTTCTAAAATCTTTTCTTTCCAGATCCACTGGATGCTTGTATTGCTGTCATATTATAACATATCGTTTAGTTTAGTTGGTTTTTTTTAGCCGATGTATTTTAAGATGAGTACACTTCCTTACTTTCAAGGTCTCACATGACAGTCATGCCACCCTGTTGCTGGTTGAAGCTGCTGGTTGCCTCTTCTTAATTAGCTGAAGGAGTCACTGTTAGAAAATACAAGCCTGGTCTTTGTTTAGAATGGTCCCAGTTTTCCTGACTGTAGCAATGCTCTCCTAAGCCTCCTGAGTGTTGCGCTCCTCATCCCTCATGTTCATGGCTAAACGGGACTGTTAAACAGCCCATGGCCCTTGCAGATTTGGAGTCCACAACAAGGAGGCACAGCCCATGGCAAAGTCCCCTGTAAGTAAACCGAGTCCGACCAAGCAAATTGAACTTACCTCCAATATAATGCTAGTTAGCCCATGTTAATATTCCCCATCCAATCCTATGTGTAAGGCAATAAGACAAGCACGAGCTGCCAGGACGAGGCAACTTTTAGTTAGAGCCACATTGGGCCCTTTCCCAGATTCCCAAGGCAATCATTTTTGTGTCTAGTCTGTAGATGCCCTGGGCTTTGTGGTGCAGCTATGTTGCTAATATCTGTCTCCGGTACCTAACTGTGATTGAAGGGAATTAATGCAATTTTCCACTTGGGAATAATTGACTTTGAGCTAATCCATCATGCAAACCTTACAGGTCTTTCCTTAAGGGAACAAAGGAGAGACTCTTTGCTCGGGCCAGGAGCTTAAAGAGCTGAAATAAGGCATGTCTGAGAAGTGAAACAGATAAGGCAAGGGCCACTGTGCTAATCACTGGTAATTCTTCAGTTCTTCTGATATTTATTTTCCTATTGAGAGGGCCTTTACCTAAAGCTAACTATAGAGATAGGCAGGTTCTCCGAAATTCTAGATCCCAAACCAGGTTTCCCGCTTCCGAGCAACTGGAAGCTATTAGTTTCAAGTTGATTAATTAGCCCCCCCCCCCCCCCCCCCGACAAGCACAGCATCTGCCGACTCAAAAAACAAAGAGGAAAAATGAGAGCTTCTCGAGGACAGGAAGAGATGGCTCCTTCAAAGTCAAGG
Organism: Pelodiscus sinensis; assembly: GCF_052426305.1. NCBI lineage: Eukaryota > Metazoa > Chordata > Testudines > Trionychidae > Pelodiscus > Pelodiscus sinensis. The sequence goes on from NC_143055.1 coordinate 125,551,643, forward strand.
GTCAGCTCCGACTGTTTTTAACTCTTTTGAGGCAAAAACTGATTAGTCAATTTAATAATTGAATCAAGAGACACAACAGTAACTTTATGATGGACACTTCTATCCAAAGAGTGGACAAATTGTGGTCCCAGGATTTTATTATGGGGTGTACAACTGTCCTTGTTTTTCTTAGGGTCTGACACAAATAGCAATGCTATTTTGGGACACCAGATGTATCCCAAAATAGCTACCCCATCTTTTTTGAATATTTTTTGAAATTTTTTGAATTTGCAAAATATAGCGGATGTCTTATTCGGCATCCCTGTAAACCTTATTGCACGAGGGATAAGGGATGTCTCGAAATAGTGTTTTATTTCTAAATTTGGTGCTGTGTAGATGTGCCAAATTTCAAAATAGCCTATTGCGAAATAAGATACGCAATTTGCATGGTGAAAATTGCATATCTTATTTAGAGCTAAGGGTGAAGTGTAGACGCACCCCGAGGGACATACGGTTGACCAATGGATATTACCAGTCAAAGAACATATTGAGCCCACAGATGGCCACTCAGATCACTGCAAATCATTACATGCGTGATCTATGGCATCTGGACTGCCACACCTCCACGTCCAAGAGAGTGGTTGCAACAAAATGCAGAATTGTTTTGCAACTTCAAGTGTTGTCTTTGGGCTCCTGGCAAGTTGCTGGAGTGGCACTCCATTAGGGTGATCTAGTTGTCTGTTCTGCAGTGAAGAGAATGAATTTCTGAGTGTTGCCTGATGGAACGCATGTTTACTTTAATGACTTGGACGGACTGTTCTTTGCAGAAGACTTCAGTCACACTGTAGAAGTGCAGGAAACTTGAAACCGTTGATTAGCAGGCCACTACTGGTAGCATTATGGGGACTGCTTAATTGTAGCGATCTTATGACTTTGGCTTCAGAACCCAGAATATTATACAGTGAGACTACGTCTAGACTGGCATGGTTTTCCACAAATGCTTTTAACGGAAAAGTTTTCCGTTAAAAGCATTTGCAGAAAAGTGCGTCCAGATTGGCACGGACGCTTTTCTGCAAAAGCACTTTTTGCGGAAAAGCGTCTGTGCCTATCTAGATGTGCTTTTGCGCAAAAAAGCCCCGATCGCCATTTTCGCGATCGGGGCTTTTTTGCGCAAAACAAATCTGAGCTGTCTACACTGGCCGTTTTGCACAAAAGCTTTTGCCCGAACGGGAGCAGCATGGTATTTCTGCAAGAAGCACTGATTTCTTACATGAGATCATCAGTGTCCTTGCAGAAATTAAGCGGCCAGTGTAGACAGCTGGCAAGCTTTTCCGCAAAAGCACTTGCTTTTGCAGGAAAACTTGCCAGTCTAGACAGCCTGAGTGTAAATGAATTTTTAAAATAAATATTGTGAAGTCTTTAGGAACTGTTCAGTACTTAAAATTCTGTGTGATTAGAAAATTAACTATGGACCCTGTCCTCAGCCAGTGTAAATTGAAGTGGAACCATCGATTCCATGCCGACTTACACCATGTGCGAGTCTGGCCCTGTGTGTTTCCTTAACGTGATTGGAAAACGCTCTGCCTTTTATTCCTTCAAGCTAATCCACTGCGGGGAAGAAGTTCCAGGAATATTTCAGGGTAATTCTATTCCAAGATCATCTTGCCAAGTCAAGAATCAGAAAGTGGGAGGGAAACTTGGGCAAATGCAGTTACTTGGGCATTAGCCTTCACCTGTTGGGTTTAAACTGTGCTTCAGGCTAGAAAAGGCAATAAGTGTGATGGCCTCAGTACTGAATATGACAGAATTATTTGTAGACCGCCTAATGAAACGGGGGCACGATTGGATGGAGTTGGCAGTGGCAGTCTCTTTGCAGATATTGCAGTGTTAGGTCAGAGAGCTGCGAAGAGATGTTTGCGTAGTGCCTGCATGCAGCATGCTTTGTTCGAGGCAGTATTACTAGTCTGTCTTGCTTGCCATTTAAATCACTAAAATGTAGCTGTGCAAATGAATAGGAAAAGTAAGCAGAGACCCGTCTCTCTGCTGTGCTCTCCACTGTGGCCTTCAATCTGGGTTTGATTTAGTATTGCTGATAAGCATTCAAGGAGGTTGTTAAAGCATTTGGGATGAGGACAGTGGCTACCTATGTGGGTAAAGCCCCTGCCATATTCTGGCTGGGACATCAGCGTTCGTTTCATTCGAAGCAGAAACAAAGCTGCGTGACAAACACATCCGCGCAGGAACAGTTAGGAAATGCCAGTGTTTCAGATGCCCATGCAAACGTCAGTCTGCCGCCTGGCATGTGCACACGGAGTCAGTCATTTTAGGACCCCAGGCTCCTGCAGGATTCCTGGCCAAACAGTAGGCCGAGTGGTCTGAGAAGGGGCAGTGTGGGTACAGTAGCAAGCTTGACAGCGGTGCCTGGATGTGCACCTTTCATGGCTGCTTGACAGCAACAGCTGAGAGGTTGTCACTGGGCTGCTCTGCTCATTGCTTCTTTTTAAACTGCAGAGGAGCGGTTAGAGGCATCTCAGCACTTGCTGCGGTGGCTATAGGGGGGTGGTTTTGGTCTGCTGGTGGCTAGGACACCCGACTTAATCCTTACTCTTGGGATAACATATCAGGTGGTTTTTACTGGCCACAAGTCGTCAGGACCTCAGTTTTGCCTCTCACCTGACAAATGACCCCTCCAACACCACAGTGCTCCCCATAGTGCCGACTGTCTAAATACTGAGGGGTGCGCGGTCCCCGGGTTCTGCCTCAGAGCCCACCCCCACTCCACCCCTTTGCCACACTCACCACGGTGACAGAAGCCGGAGTCACTTGGCAGCCTGCTCCTCTCTGCCCTGCCGCCCTCTCCCAGGCCACTACGCTTCGTCCGGCAGCAGTAGCACATCCTGAGGGGAGAGAGGGAAGGAGGGGGGACTCTGCTTCCTGTGGCCGCAATAAATCACAGTGCAGCAGGTGGGGAGAGGGTGGTGGAGGGGAGCAGGCTGCTGGATCACTCTGGCTCCCATCTCCGCAGTCACGTAGTCCCCCAGGCTGCTCTGGGTCCCCCGGGCCCTGTCCATAGGATGTTTGAAACAGCTACCGCAAGGGGCCCCAAGTGCGGGGCCTGGACGGGACGGCTCTGTGTGTTCTGGGAACCTAGGGGGTGTTCCCATGTTGGGACGGGGAGATGTGAGGTGCAGCATGAAACATGCTGGTAGCTCAGGGCCGGGCGGACTCTGTGTGTCTGGCAACTGCTCGTTTGTAACTGGGCTCAGCAGAGCGGGGATGTCCCTGCCATGTCGTGTCCTGGCCTGTCTCTCTCTCCAGGGACTGACTCCCCCTGCCCTCTGCCATGCTGTATGTTTGGCACCAGGCCCACACAAAGTTAATCTATGCCTGTGAAAGCCTTTCAGCTCAGAGTCACTTTTACTAACTCTTTGCCTCTCCTCACTTGCCCGTGATAGTTCTGGATGGTGCCTTCAAAGTAAAATTCTGGCCTTGTGTTCTGGGCTTTCCCGTGGGTTTGGAAGAGTGCGGAAAAACTGGAATGTAAAATATTTCCTTACAGCAGGGGGAGTAAAGTGTCTAGGAATGGTGTCAACAGGGCAACCTTAGTCTGCAAATAACAGCGATGCCTGGACATAGCCCGTTATTTTGATTGGTATTTGATTAAACACAGAGCTATTGGAGCAGTGGGTGTAAATCAATCAGATGATTGTAAATCAAAACCCTGAATCTAAACAACCCTGAACTTCATGGAAAGTTGGATCCAGACGTGTCGTTTGCATCTCTGGCCCATCTCTTATGTGAATAATATTGATGGATCTTTAAAACGTACATAGAGCATTTCCTTGTAGAAAGGACTTTCCCGTGTAATGTTCTTTTTTCCCCATAGTAGAGCCTGTTAGAAGAGGGGTGTAATATTTTGAGTCATTTATTTCCTTTTGTGACATTAGTATGTAGTACGTGCACTCGGGGCTCTGTGTTTTCTTCCTAATGAGTATCTTCATGTTATATCATTTGAGGCTATAGGCCTCCGCTGGCACCGCTGCCCTTAAAATCACTGCCAGCTCTGAGGGCTGCTGGAGAAGGCACGCTTCTCTCTGTGTGGCCACGCCTCTTCTATCTGAAGCCCCTCCCCTTCTGGGGACACATAACAGGGCCCCGCCCCCTCCCTATCTCGCCAGGGGCCCAGCCAGGCACTACTTCCTCTGTATGATACTGTTTCTAGCTGCTTATAAATTTGCCAAATTCTGACCATTCAGGCTGGAATTTCCCATGCGCAGCTGCACAGGCAGTCGTAATTCTGGCATTTCCTAACTGCTGAGTTCTTGACTTTGCAACCTCAACATCTTTTAATGTAGTTTATGTGGTAAAAATCGAAACGATGACAAGTGCTATGGCCGGGTGCCAGAGCTAACGAGCACCGTGAGTGCCTTACGTGTTAATGTTATAAGCCCTTGAAGTGTTATCAAATAATTAAAGACGCTTCCTTTTTCAGCAATAACAGTGGAATGAGCAGTGATCTGTAATATCTCTTTTCATAAAACTGGCCTTGGAATATTCAGCTAGTTGAATGATCTGAGCAGCTCACTGTTCTTAAGCGGCTTAAAAATCAGTACATTAATGAAAACATAAATGTCAATTGTCACGCCTTAGCAGACATAAGGAGACATTTTAAAGTCCCAGGGAGGCATTTTCTAGGCAATCATTTACATAGCGTTTCCTTTTCCAAAGAGCTGCACAAATGCTAATTCCTAGGACAGTTGAGATTGCCCCAGTTCCTCTTTAACCAAACACATGTATAGTGCATGCCAATTAATGTACATTGAAGACTTTGGAATTACATTTGAGCCTTTGATCAGTTCATTGGCCAGCATTACCTGAAATTCTTTACGTGTGGTTATCCTGAAATGTGCAAGGAGTCTACATTTTTGTGGAACCTTTTATTGTACCTCGGCCTCAAATTACAAGGCAGAGTTCTCCAAAGGTCACCATTAGCTTACAGAGGTTTGCTGCAGGAACACTTTGGGGTTCCCAGGCCTCCTTTGTTTAAAATTTTGCCACCCAAAAACTTGACACGATCTCTGCCTCTGTGACCACTCTCTCTGGAGACTGTTCTATCTTCTCTGCCAAAGAGAACTTATCCCTGGGGCTTGCAAAATTATCAACTTTCACTGAGGCCTTGTTTATCCTACCAAGTTTTGTCACCCAAAACTGCCTCTTAGGACAAAACAGTGAGAGCATACACATTGCAATGCAACTTTTGTCAGGAAATACGCCACGTTTCAGCGACAAAAAACTTCCAGCTTTGTGAGAGACTTTTTTTTCTTTTCCCCTCCCTTTATTCTTCTTCTTTTCCCCTTCCTTTATTTTTGACAAAGAGCCCGCATAGACACTGCTGGTTTTTGTTGTTGTTGATGACAGAACTGGCTTCTGCCGGTATCCCACTACGCCTGCCCTGATGGCTCTGCTTAGTGTTTTGATTTTTGCCGGGCTGCAGGCATGCACCCGTCCCTTTTCAAAGCTCCAGAGGAAGTATCGGACATCTGTGTGAGCTGCTGTTTGGGGAACAAACGAAGAACACACCAGTGGACTGCTTCTGTTCTGCCCTGCACTAGGAACACAGAGACAGGCAGGCAGGCTGCTGCAGGAGAGGGAGGGAGACAGACGCTGTGCTGCTTTGACATTCCTCAGCACTGAGATCTCAGAGAGCTACTCATGATACTGCTCCCTGCTGTGGGAAAACTCAGAGGGAATCCCAAGATTTGCAGGAATCAGTGCTGCTTTCCCACAGCACTGCACTGTGGGTTACATATCCATTGTGCATAACTCACATGTTGATGATGATGCCCCCAATGTGGACATGATCTGGGAGCAAATTTGAACACCCTCTGGTGATGTTTGTTTTGTTGACTTTTGGGCATTGACATAAGTTTTGGTGACAAAACTTGATGGTGTACACAATGGCTGCGTCTAGACTGGCAAGTTTTTCCGCAAAAGCAACTGCTTTTGTGGAAAAACTTGCCAGTTGTCTACACTGGCCGCCTGAATTTCCGCAAGAACACTGGCAATCTCATGTAAGATTGTCAGTGTTCTTGCAGAAATGCTATGCTACTCCTGTTCAGGCAAAAGCCCTCTTGTGCAAATGCTTTTGCTCAAGAGGGCCAGTGTAGACAACGCGGTATTGTTTTGCGCAAAAAAGCCCCGATCGCGAAAATGGTGATCAGGGCTTTCTTGCGCAAAACCACGTCTAGATTGGCACAGACGCTTTTCTGCAAAAAGTTCTTTTGCGGAAAAGTGTCTCTGCCAATCTAGACGCTCTTTTCCGCAAATGCTTTTAACGGAAAAACTTGCCAGTCTAGACGTAGCCAAGGTGTAAGGCTTTGTCTACGTGAAACAGCTTGTAGTGCCACAGCTGTGTTGCTAAAATCAGGCAGCGTAAACACTGTTTGTCTGCACTTTTGCCAACCAAAAAACTTTGTTGCCTTGTTGGCAGGAGGGCACTCAAAGCACTGTTTACACTAGCACTTGCTGCGGCAAAGCTTTTGTCGTTCCGGGTTTTTTTTAAGCTCCTGTGAAGAACAAAAACTGTGTTGCTCAATTGCCAGTGTAGACAAAGCCAAGTGGCTGCTGCCTTACAAATTTCTTTATCCCAACCCTCCACTTGGAAGGATACAAAATGAGTATGTTAGGCAATGAATGTGTTCAGCATATTCTTCTGGATCCAAATATGAACATTCCAGGAAGAAATTGATTTTTTTTACCTCCTTTTTTGGTTAGAGTTATGGGGAAAGGGTGATATTTTTAAAATGAGAAAACAAATGAGTAGATTCCTTTGTCTCTAGGCCCTCTGTGACAGACACCAGCATTCTTGGTTCTTGGCTTATTGTAGGAGGCCAGACTGCAAGTGGTCCTTTAATGGGACTATTTGTGGAGCAAAAGGTGCTACTCTGCGTGAGTAAAGATATCAGAATCTCTTGCAGACTAAATGGTAGGGGGATACAATCTTTCGGAGAGTTCCCACATCGACAGCTCATCATTGATCAATTTCCTATAGTTCCCAGTTAAATACTTAAAGGCTACGTCTGCATTGGCCCCCTATTACGGAATAGGGATGCAAATGTAGCACTTGGGAAGAGGCAAATGCGCGGGGGATTTAAATATCCCCCACGGCATTTGCATTTTCATGGCCGCCGCTTTTTTCCAGCTTGGAGATAAGCCAGAGAAAAGCGTCCAGACTGGCGCGATCCTCCGGAATAAAGCCCTATTCCGGAGGATCTCTTATTCCTACTTGCAAAGCGTTTGAAGTCTTTATAGGAAAAGAAACTTAAGCAAGACTTAGCGGTTAATTTCTTTGCCCTGAACACTTTATCACAATTAGAAATGATATCATGCTTACTGTTGCTAGATCTTAAAACACTTTGCAGGTTGATCAGCCTCATTTTCCCCCTTTTGTAGATCGGGAAACTGAGGAACAGAGATGCTCAAGGTCACTGAGTATGTCAGTGCCAGGATTCAAATTGAGAACTCCCAAGTCCCAAACCAGTGCGCTATCCACTAGGACATACTGCCTCTCAAGCAATGCCACTATTCTTTTTCATGTTCAGTGAACAAGGGAAGGGACGTGGTAGGGAGGCTTGTGTGTAGAGAGCTGAGGGAAAGGGAGTTGAGTTGTTTCCCAAAAAGTTTCCCAGGAAACACAGGTATTTCTCCAATTTTGTACAAACTTGCACTAGTGCAAAGCTAGGAATGTTACTAGAGTTTGTGAGAGCACCTAGCAGTGGCATTCAGTATTTTGTATTATCCATATTGAAGTGGGAGAAAAGGACCAGATTAGCATTCTAGTTCAGCAAAGGACTCACCCAAGCACATGTGTAATATCCAAGCATATTAGCAGTTGTATTGAAGTCAAAGGGACTACAGTTATGCTTATAGTCAAGTACATTCTCAAGTAATTCACTGAAACAAGGCCTAAAATCTCTAGAAATTCCAGTCCCCAAGTCACTGACCTAGAACGTCACTGAGAGTTTATGGACAAGTGCACCAACTTTGTTCCAGAAGAAGATAGGGAGCAGTTCATTTCTGATGCCTGCTCAGTCTTTGGTGTCTGTAGCATGCTACGACAAGTATGTCAATTTTGGCAGCAGTTCTTGTTATATACCTATTTGTCCACTAGGAATTGGACAGAAGCTGTTAATTTATTTGACATTTCCCACTCATCTCATAAAAATGGCATAGGTGACTATTGTCCCGGGATGTTTTTTAATTAGTAGCTTAGAGGTGGGACTCTCCATTTTATGAGCTTCCTGAGCAGTCTTGGCAATTGTCTGACTTGATTTCAACTCTCACAACATTTGATGTTTGTCTTAATGGTCCAAGGTCTGCACTCATGAGTGTGTGGGAATTTCAGCTGTGTTTTTAGTGAACGTTTTCAACCCTACTGGTTGCACAGACCTTAAAACGTGAACTGTACAGATTGAGACAGTAGCTGGCACATTTTTTGAAAAAGGTACCACAGTTACTGCTTTTAGAAACCTCCCTATGACTTTTACAGGGGGGCAAGAGGAGATGCCTCATTCATGAGTTTTGAAAGTTTTGGGTTGGCAAAGTGGCCTCAAACATCTGATGCATTTACCATGCCTTACATTTCAGTGCATGATCAATAAGGTGTAAATTACACACAATATTGACTACATCTACACTGGCAGCTTCTTGCGCAAGAACTCTTTTGCAGAAGAGTTCTTGTGCAAAAACTCTTCCACAAGAGAGCTTCTACACTGCCATGGGCTTTTGCGCAAGAGATGTGCTTTTGTGCAAGAGCATCCATGGCAGTGTGGATGCTCTCTTCTGCAAGAAAGCTCTGATGGCCATTTAACCATAGGGGCTACTTGCACAAAAAATTCATGTTGCCTATCTACACTGCCCTCTTGTGGAAGAGCTCTTGTGCAAGAGGGCTTATTCCTCGTGGGGAGAGGAATAACTCTTCTGGAAGAAGCCCTGTTTTACAACGCTGTACTGTAAATTTACTTCTGGAAGAACACTCATGCAGTATAGACAGCCGGCAAGTTTTTGTGGAAGAATGGCTGTTCTTCCGCAAGAAGCTGCCAGTGTAGACGTATCCTAAGGGTACATCTAGACTACGTTCTTTTTTCGAAAGGAGATATGCAAATTCGACACTAATTTGCATGTATTCTTCCAATCGCTTTTTCAAAAGCAATTTTTTTGAAAAAGAAAGCAGTTTAGACATGGTTCTTTCAGGGAAACCCCCTTTTTTTGAAAGAACCCTTCTTCCTCAAAAAATGAGGTGTGCAGGATTCTTTCAAAAAAGGGTTTTTTTCAAAAGAACCACATCTAAACTGCTTTCTTTTTTGAAAAAAAAAAAACACTTTTGGAAAAGCAATCGGAAGAATATATGCAAATTAGCACTGAATTTGCATATCTCCTTTCGAATAAAGAACATAGACTAGATGTACCCTAAGTATGTACAAAGCAACTTTCCCTACTCTAAGGACATCGAGATCTAATGCCTCTAATACAGTGTCGCTTTCGCTAACGACAGGATGTTGGCGGGCATCCTTTATTCTTCAGAGAAGTGGGGCTACTCTTGGGGCTTCAGAGCCTACCACAAACAAAGGAATGTAGATGCAAAATGGCCGTAGATAGGTGAAAGGCTTGAGTAGCGCGTAGACTAGATATTTCTTGGGTCTGTCTTTTGGCCACATTTCAGGAATGGCCTTTTCTGCCTTGCTCCACTCCTGCAGTTTTCAAGTCAGTGTTACACGGGCTCTTCTGTGAGAAGGAACCCGGCACCATAGCCCCTACCTATCATAGGCGCCTGGTGCCTGTGAGGAGAGGAGGTGCAGGGAGGGCCACCCAGAGGAACAGGGGGAGGCATGAGGGAGCTCCCCATTTAGCAATCAAAATGTCGGTAAGGGCACAGGGAAGCAGTGTGTCTCCTGAGTGCTACCATGAGACTCCCCTGGCCCCTCTTCATTAATGCAGCTAACATCGCTAAGGTGCTTGTCTCTAATTTCAGTGGCATCCCTCTCTTCCATGGATCCAATGCAAGATGTATGCTTTTGCTTTCCTCCCTGGTGCACTGACTTCATGCCTGGTCTTGTGAGACGCTTGGTGCTTCCTGGAAAGGCTCAGGACTCTCCACTGCACCTGACTCTGGCTCCTCGCGGGATGGAAGTAGAGGGCTGGGTTTCTTTTTTCTTTCTCACTCCATGTCCTTGTTAGCAGGTGCCATGCAAGTGCACAGAGGGGGAGAATAGACTGTGTGGTTTTAAGTCTTCTCTCATTTCTCTTTCAAGCCAGTAATTCCACGGACTTCTCGGGTGTGATTTGTAATTTTGAGCAAGATCAGTGAGGTCAGAATCAGACCCTTTGAATTTAAAAGTTACTGAATGTCTTAGAGCAGGCCTGGGTAAAATATGGCCCGTGGACCAGATTCGGCCCTCCAAGCCATCAGATCTGGCCTGTGGAGGCAATGGGGAGCCCCAGCCAGGCTGAAACGCAGCTGTAAGGATCCCTTTCAGTTTTGAAACTAGAAGGGAGGGGGGAAGTTTTAGGAGCCACCCCGCCCCCAGCACATTCCAATTGGCCAGTTTCTGGCAGAAACCGGCCAATGGGAGCTGCTTGTTAGAATAACAGGCAGCTAAGAAGAATCACGCCGCCTCTTCTGGGCTCAATTATTCAGGAAGCACATGGCCAGGCTGGCTGGGAAACATTTTAAGCTCTGCAAGCAGGCAGGCTAGTTTGTCAGCTGGCCAAGTAAGTCTCATCCCAACTCCCTCCCAGACTCCAGTCTCTCTCCTGCACTCCAGTCCCTTACCCTAAGCTCCCTTCTGCACCCAACCTCCATTCCAGACCCACATCTCCGTTAAGATCCTGGAACAGTGCGGCCCTCGACCACTTTCCAAAATCTTGGAGTGGCCCCCCCATCAAAAAATTATTGCCCACCCCTGTCTTAGAGGGACATGGCTTATTGCGTACTTGTCATGCCAACAGGCGAAACTGAACCTGGGACCTCTGGAGCTTAGAACATGGGCCTCTCAGGAGCTAAAAGCCAGCTGGCTTTCAGCTACGGCTGTGAAGCAGACTCATTTTTCTGTCTGTGAGTGGTCTCCGCACCACTAGCTGTGACAGTGCACCACACCCAGAAAGTGTGGGTTGCATAATAATAATGGAAGAGGCACACAGTGCTAGGTGTCCATCTGTCTCCAGCAGGTGCAGCCAGCGTTTGATGTCTTAAGCATTGTGTGCATGACCTGCTGCCGTACAAACGCAGCAATTCCGTGATCAGGGCAGCTGTGAAAAGGACATTGCCCCTGACAGAAACGTGAAAGGAAAAGGATATCCTATCCTGTCCTGTCCTTTTCCAGCTAAATCAGCAAAAGAGACCATGTAAACCAGTCATGGCTGTTTGCACCTGTGGGTTAAATCTGTTTTGTATATTCCAGCAAGGCTACCTTTTGTTTTCACAGTTAATAAGAAATGATTACTGTGCTATTTACAAAACCACCGCATCTGGGATACCAAATGTAGATCCATGTTCAGTGCTGTTTGGGAGTACTGGAGGAAAAGCATAGGTAAAAGGCTTATTATGCAGAAGAAAATGGTATAGAACTGCCAAACAAAACATTTGATGTGCAGCAGACCAAAAACAATCAAACCTATTCAGGGTGTAATTCAGTTTTACTAAAGAATGCCTCCTAGAGGGGTTAGCTTTTTTAAACACCCACGTTCTTATGTACTAGAAAGTACAAGAGAAAACTGATTTCTTTAAAAGAACAGAAACTAAATATTTTCTTTCCTCCTGACTGTAATAACAGATTGGTGCAGTATGGTTGTCGGTTTTATCAGGGTTCTCCTGGAGTGTCTTTTGGACCTGATTCATCACTGCATTACTCCAATTTTACAGAGTCATAACTCCACTGACATGAGTGGCATTGCATCAGGGTGACACTGGAGTAACATTGTGCTGAATTACGGCCCTTGTATTTTGTCAGACAAATTATAATTGGTTTACTGCATAATGCTGGCTTTTGCTGCTTGACAAAGAGTAATGAGGTACTATGGTTTGGAGGAAAACCACCATTGACTTCCTCTCGCCCCCTTCCTTTCTCCTAAGAGTCTGATTTATGGCCCTGTTTTTGCATGCATAGATTGTGGGGTTAATCTTAATGATGTAAGTCCATTTTCAAACCAGGCCATGATCTGCAAAATGACTCCTATTAGCTTTATTGGAACTCCACACAAGTGTACGGGTCCACCTGCAGGAATCACTTGCAAGTTTTTGGCTGAGAGTGGCCTGAATTAAAAGAGGTGTTATCAAGGCAAGAGTGGGAGCAGAAGGATGAAGGTTGCCCAGATGCAACTGTGGATAGAAGAAAGCTTGCAAAAACTGTTCCACATTGCCACCGGTTAGTGAGAGGGAAAATCCAAACCAGATGGTCAGAGCCCAGGTGAAAATTGCCGTTTGAAACCGAGCTATTAAGTTGTAAAGTGGGTGAAATTGATGTGGGAATCAGAGACAATAAATAAGGATCTCCATGTATCATTCTTCACTTTTCAGAGTAGAATTCCACTGAAAGTATGAAGTCACACAAGGACAATAGCTCAAGTCAAGTGGATATTTGTTATTTTAAACTGCAGCAATGAGAAAAATAATAATCACTTTTTACTCGCGTACCACATTTCCACACTTACGCCTGGCTTCAAAAGGTGACAACTTTCATTCGCTGAACAAATTGAAGCAGCCACTGGTAATACAAGCTTTCTCGTGGCTGCCTGATTGGATGTTACGTTTGCAAATACAAGCCATGTCATTGCTATCCTGTTTTTTGAGAATGACAGCGTCGCTGGAAACTTTCTGCTTCGCTGTGCCCAGCTCTATGAGGTTGGGAGGAGAACGTACAAGATCCTCAAGTGTCAGGCACAGTTCAGCGAATATAACACCCACAGCAATGCTGGGTAAGAAGAACCGTAGCCACATCCACCTTCTCCTGCCCTGGTCAGAAAAGCTGGTCCTGTACAGCAAGGAGAACACATTGCTCCTTGTCAAAGGGGATACATCAGATAGGTCCACTGGGTGCTTTAGGAGTGATTGTCCCAGCTTTACTTTTGCTGTTTGCAGACCTGATGCTCTGGGTATCTAAACCACCATTGGATGTTCTGCTCAGTACAATAGTTGCAGGGAAGAGGCTAATACAATATCTATGCTCTCATCGAGAGATGTTCCCTGCAAGTCAAGTTTGGGGCTTGTTGGCTGGCAACATGAGCAACTTTATATACCTTGTTGTCTTTACTGGACCTGCTCTGGGAATAAGCAGAGGACTCCGATCTCAGGTCAATGAAGCTGGCACTTCTCATAATACTAACATCACTTGAAAGGTGTCGAAAAAAAATCCCTACGAATCCAAGCAGTGACACTCAACCACAGTTGTTTGCACCTCTGTTCAGTAAGGGCTAGACTGTCTAAACTAAAGAGCTGAGGTCAGGTTTTCAAATGAGCACACAATATGCTGAGTTCTTGGGAGAATCCAGACACTTATGTTGATGCCATTAGTCCCAGTGATGTGTGGAACTTCTTTGGAAAATCCGGCCCTGCACCTGCTTCGTACACTATGCATTAAAATCCATCTGCCGTAGAGTATCATCTTGTACCTTTAACTTCCTGCCATGTTGTTCTTTGCTTGTCCAGGTGCCCTCTATGCTGTGGCCACCCAGTTCTGATGGGCTTGGGAAAGGAAGACCTTTCATTGATTGTCTGCTTGCACAGGTGTTATACATGAGAAAATAAAGAGGGCTTTCATGGTTCCTTTATGCCAAGGGCCCTGCCCAAGGGTGTGCATAATGTGCAGTGTATGGGGCTAGCTTTAGAGAGAGTGGGTTGACAGCCACAGCCCTCGACCTCCTTGACCCGGCATTGCTTGTCCAAAGCCATTGCATTTTTTCTCTCTTTGGGAGCTGACACAGAACTAAGACATCTCAGAGGGGTAGCCATGTCAGTCGGTAACTTTAAAAACACCAAGCAGTCCTGTGGCACCTTAGGCTGTGTCTAGACTACATGCCTCTGTCGGCAGAGGCATGTAGATTAGGGTTGTAGGCAAAGGCAAATGAAGCCGCGATTTAAATGATCGCGGCTTCATTTACATTTACATGGCTGCCGCGCTGAGCCGACAAATAGCTGATCAGCTGTTTGTCGGCTCGCGCGCTAGTCTGGACATTCCCCCTGTCGACATCAAAGCCCTTTGTCGGCAGCCCCGTTATTCCTCGTGGAATGAGGTTTACCGGGGCTGCCGACAAAGGGCTTTGATGTCGACAGGGGGAACGTCCAGACTAGCGCGCGAGCCGACAAACAGCTGATCAGCTATTTGTCAGCTCAGCGCAGCAGCCATGTAAATGTAAATGAAGTCTTCATTTGCCTTTGCCTACAACCCTAATCTACATGCCTCTGCCGACAGAGGCATGTAGTCTAGACTCAGCCTTAGAGACTAACAAATATATTAGGTCATGAGCTCTCCTAGGTAAAACCCAGTTCATCAGATGAGTGGGTAGAAAACACCAACTAGTCAGGGAATAAAAGGCAGAATGGTGGGATGAATCAGGTTGATTCTGCTAATTCTAGTGATGCTTTCCCCTGATTAACTGTCTGTTTGTAACTGAGCTTCTGTTCCGGGGGCTAAATGCAACACATTGGGAGGGAAATCAACACACAGCTTCTTAACTGGCATATGATTGATTGATTGATTTAAATTACCATTGAAAATGGGTTTGGCTTTATTAGGTATTAAACTCAGCCAAGAAATCCAAACGGAAACCCCCATAAAATTCCTTAAGTTTTGACAACACCGTTTGTCAGCTTTGTGATCAGAACTGGGTGTCTGGAGAGGCAATGTTAGGGCCAAATCCTGGCCAGCTGTCTCTGACGTTGAGCTGGGCCAGAGTTCCTCAGCCTAGCTGGGCTCCATTCTTGCCAGAGCTCTGTGGATTTCTTGAAGAGACAGGATCCCTTGGGTGACAGCTGCAGAGCCTCTCCGCTGGCCATTCAGCTGCATCCACTCCTCTGAGGTGGAGTCCACGACATACAACCATGGTATTACTGGTAAACAGTGATGTGGAAAGGGCTGATGTTTGTACAGGTGTGGGTCTCCCTATCAGGCTGAAATCAGAGAAGGGCATATTTATTTATTTAGATTATAAAACTGCAAGAGATGCCTATTTGGATATTCTAGATGCCTCTTATAAATACTGAACTATACAATAAATTGCAACCCCCCTATAGCATATACTAATATGGAAGAACCAGGAACCCCCAAAATTAAACCAAATTGCACCGTTTTCTCTCTATGCCTTCCCAACATTTGTTTCTTCATCGGTCCTCCAAAAATGATGGGCCTTGCAAGCCGTGAAGGTCTACAGCTTCTCCATATTTTGGATCAGATCTGCTGGTCATGAGGTCTGCCTGACTGCCTGGATAGATAGGAAGGACCTCCCAAAGGAAAGCGGCCCTCACGGAGCACATTGTCACCGGTATGTCATGAGGAGGGAGAGCAGGTTTACGGTGGAAGAGTCTACAGCAGGGGTGGGGAACCTTTTTTGGGGCTAGGGGCCTCTGAACCACAGATAAATCAGTTGGGGGCCACACACAAGCGAGAAGCAAAAAGAAAAAAACACCCCTCACTGATGTGGTCCCTGACGGAGAAAGACACTCTCCACATTCCCTTCTCACACCAGAGCCTAGGGGGCAGGCTAGTAGGTTTTTGTGTGCTTTAGCCCCGTAGTGGGGCAGCAGGGAGCCAAAGCACCAGCATAGGCTCCCCAATGCGGGAGGGGAGCCCTGAGAACCAGATCCAGGCAAGCTGGAGGGAAGCCACTATGGCTTATAGGGAAAAGAGAAAAACAGAATAACAGTTAAAGGTCACGGTGGAAGGGCGGGAGAGAAGTGAAAAGTGCCTGCAAGTATCAGACTGCAAACACCCTGGAGAGAGTGGAATTGTTTCGAGTGGTACCACGAGGCGTTAATGAAGAAGAAAATTGAGCAAAGGAAGGAAAATTTCATCTGAATATGAGGAAAAAATTCATGATGGAGAAAACTGCTTGTGTGGAATAGTGTCTTGAGGGAGGCAGTGGGAGTCCCTTTGCTTGAGTCATTGAAACCTGGACTGAACAAGGCACTCCAAAACTTAGTGAGGAACAATCTGATACTTCCCATGCCATGATTTTCTAGCAGGTGTTTTTCGGAGGCGCTCACTGTACATTTGCCAGGGTGGAAGGAGTGATGAATTGCATTTTGGCTTGGTGAGAGTTCTCTTCCCTTCCCCGCCCCCATGTTAGCAGACATAGGAACTGTGGACAATTAACTCATGCACTGGGGCTCAGCAATATTACTGTGCCTTCAATTTCAGCTGTGATTACAGAAGCCTGCCAGAGCACTCACTCGAATGCTGTGTGTAACCGATTGTAAAGAAAATGTTTTTCTCTCTGTGGAAAAACTGCAGGGGCAACTCCTGAGGCGTTTGTCCACTTTCTACTCAGGCAAACTCTCTGGAAGCCAGTGGGGCTTTTGTTGAGATGGTCAATGAAATTGAAAGTGGCTAATTCCAAACTGCGAAAGGGAAATACGCCTCTGTACAACTAGCTTATGGAACTCATTGCCACAAGAGCCGCGCAGGAAGCAAAGAAAGACTGGCTGTTAGTCAGGATAACAAGATATGCAGAACTGTAATAGTCCATGTTAAAAATTGATTGGGAGCTTTGGAAAAGATCCAGACCCTCAAGCTCCAGGGCCAGGGCCAGATTGTGAAAGTGGCGTTAGGGGCTGCAGCTCAAGTCCCCAGGCTAAAGGGGGTCCTAGGAGACAGCTACTAAAGACCCTGCATGCTGTGGCTCTGCCTGGCCGTGGGCAGGGGGAGTGGGTCTGATGCTGCTGTTCCCCTCCTGCCCCCCAGGCTGGAGCCACATGTATTGCTGTTAGTGGCACTCACCTACAGGCTCCACCCCATATGCTCCCATTGGCTGGGAACTGTTGCCAATGGGAGCAGCAGGGGGCGGTGTCTGCAAGCACAAGGCTGTGTGGAGCCTCATAGTCCACACCCTGGGAGCTGAGCTCCAATTACCTGCTCCCTCTCTTTTTCCCAGATCCCACACTCCCACCCCCAGTCCACTCCTACAACCTGCCTTCTGCCCAGATCCTGCACTCCCAACTGCAGCCTGCTCCTATACCCTCCTTCTGCCTAGATCTTGCACCCCCATTCCCAGCGCGCTCCCGCAACTTCATCCCGCACTCTAGCAGCTCCTTCTCCCGCATTGAACCAACTCAAAACCAATGGGGGCTCACAAAATCTACTAGCCTTAAGCCCCCAGAACAGTTAAACCAGCCCTGTTCATGGCATAATCCAGCCTCTTTTGGAGGCTAAAAGGAAACATGCCTGTGGCTGGGTTATTCTATGACTTGCTCTTGGAAAGTTTCTTGTGCCTTCCTCTGAAGTAGCTGGTATTGGCCACTGTCACAGGATACTGGGACAAGCTGAGCTCCTGATTGGATCATGTTTGGCAATTTGGATGTTGCTACGAGCAATAACTCCCGGATTTGGCCTGCTGATTTGAGAAGTGATCAGTGAGGCTGTTGGTTGCAATGATTTTTGGTCACCCAGCTAGCTCAGATCAGTAGTGACAGGGAGTGTCTAGCAGCTTGCAACAGGACAGTCGTGGGTCTCCTTTGAGTTTGTCGCATTGACTTCACAGAGAGGGAGTAAGGGAGAAAAGAGAGGAGTCTTTACCTAGTGGAGAATAACAAGCCTCACAGTGTGAGTGAGCGATGGGTGTGAAATATGGGTACATCCCATCTAGAGAAACAGCCACTTTCTTCTTGGAAGACATTTCCCTCTTTCTCCGAACAGAGCCTGGATTAGGTCCATATTCTGACTGAAGAAGGGGATAATCTCTTCTGCCAGGGCTCACCAGAGTGTTCGTTTCATTCCCAGTCATAACACAAGGAATGTGATGTTAGTGAAAATGTGACTCACTGGAAAAGTTCTGTGCCTGGAAGGGTGACAATGGAAAAACATCTGCTTTCTGCGCTCTGTCTTGCCACTGTACAGCATAACAATACATGAGTAATATGTTTAGGTTAACTCCTGAAGCGGTCTCTTCATATAAAGTTACTTTTAGGTAGCTGTCTTGAATTATTATTAAATAGTTATATTTTTTTCTCGTGCCTTTAGCAACAGAATATGACATTTATAAGCATGTGCCATTCAGTTATGTGTTTTATTTTTGCTGATAAAAATACCTTGTTGCCTGTGGTTAAAACCTATCTGGGAAGGAGCCTCAAGTGGCATTAGTTGTCATAGCTCCAATGAAGTCAATAGAGCTATGCCAGTTTACACCAAGGGTATGTCTACACTACCACCCTAGTTCGAACTAGGGTGGTTAATGTAGGCATCCGAAGTTGCAAATGAAGCCTGGGATTTAAATATCCCGGGCTTCATTTGCATCTTGCCGGGCGCCGCCATTTTAAAATGCTCGTTAGTGCGGACTCCGTGCCCGCGGCTACACGCGGCACGGAGTAGGTAGTTCGAATTAGGCTCTCTATTCCGAACTACCGGTACACCTCGTTCCAGGAGGAGTAACGGTAGTTCGGAATAGAGAGCCAAACCCGAACTACCTACTCTGTGCTGCGTGTAGCCGTGGGCACGGAGTCCACACTAACGGGCATTTAAAAATGGCGGCGCCCAGCAAGATGCAAATGAAGCCTGGGATATTTAAATCCCGGGCTTCATTTGCAACTTCGGATGCCTACATTAACCACCCTAGTTCGAACTAGGGTGGTAGTGTAGACATACCCCAACAGAGGATCTAGCCTGATGTATGTGAAGAAAGGCCTATGGCAGGGTACTAGTGCAAGAGCACCTGATTAGCCCCTGCTCTTTCAGCCCCAATCCAGGGCTACGTCTAGATTGCAAGCCTCTTTTGAAAGAAGCTTTTTTGAAAGAGCATCTAGACTACAACCAGTACTTTCGAAAAAGCACGCCACTTTTTTGAAAGAGAGCACCCAAGCAGTCTGGATGCTCTCTTTCGAAAAAGCACAATTTGCATTACATAGCGCCTTTTTTTGAAAGAGCGCTTTTGAAAAAAGGCGTTCTTCCTCGTAAAACGAGGTTTTCCGCGGTCGAAAAAACTTCCGCGTTCTTTCGATTTACTTTTGCAGGGGAATTTTTTTCGAAAAAAGGTCACTTTTTTTTTTCGAAAAAACCCTGTAGTCTAGATACACCCCAGGGGAACAGATTGGGGCTGATGAAAAGGTCTAATGCTGGGCTGAGGATTGGCGACACCTGCTGGCCTGACCAGCCAAGTGCAATACAGGCTCGGAA
The DNA here is from genome assembly GCF_052426305.1 of Pelodiscus sinensis. Classification (NCBI taxonomy): domain Eukaryota; kingdom Metazoa; phylum Chordata; order Testudines; family Trionychidae; genus Pelodiscus; species Pelodiscus sinensis. The sequence continues at coordinate 125,570,998 of NC_143055.1, forward strand.
GGAGCCAGAAGTGGGAGGCAGTGAGAGAGAAGTCAGTCAGGGAAGGAGCTGGAGGTCTCCTGCCTGAGAACTGACTGCCTGTAAAAGGGAAAAAACCCTGTAACGACTGTACATAGTTTGGCACTGGTGATGGGACAGGCTTGAGTGAATAAAGACGTGGGTGTTGCACAATTCTGAGGTCTCTCTGAATCTGACATGAGAAGGCAACCAGTGCCCAAGAAGGGGGGGGGGGGGGGAGAATAGTCATGCACCTCTTACAAGACCTATCCACCCAGCAAACAGTATCCTCAAGTTATGGCCAATACTGCTTTATATGGATTTTCAGACACATCTTATTTGATTACCATTTTCACAAAAAAGATGGTGAATTCATGAGATCTGAATACAAAGAGGGAATTTTCACATCGCAGAATTTTGGGGAGTTCATAAACCTAAATGTTTACTGAGTAATGATTTTAGAAAGCTGTGCACAGCCAGGCATGAAAAGGTCAAAGGTAAGCAACAGAATACATCAAAATATATGTTAAAACTTGTGGAAATCAGTCCTTCCCTGGTGTGCCTGGCAGGTATGCCTAGGTTCTGTGGGGTGGTGATCTTCAGGGGCTTCCCTGCAGCTGGTCACCTGTCTCTGAGCAACCCCTTTTCCTTATCAGCTTTGCCCACCCAATCCCAGCTATCAGCAGCCTCCCTTTGCTCTGTGTTTGTGCAGCAGCAACTGATGGCAAAACCAGCAGTGACCCCAAACAGAATCCACTCTGCTCTTATAGAAAAGGGTTGGCTGAAATGGACTCGGTATCTGAAACAACCAGTATCTTCTTGATGAGGGTTTGCAAATCAAATGTAAAATTACTCCTTCATGTAGCGAAGGCTGAGGAGGCACAATTGGCATGTGACGCTAAATTATATAGGTTAGTCAACACTGGGATAGTGTGTGAGGAGCATGAACAAGCAGCATCATGGCAGACATAATTCAGTGCATACAAATACCATGTAATGCACATTGGACAGACTAAGATGATCATTTTATATTAGTAATAGAAATGTAGACGTGTTAGTCTGGTGTAGCTGAAGCAAAATGCAGGACAACGTAGCACTTTAAAGACTAACAAGATGGTTTATTAGATGATGAGCTTTCGTGGGCCAGACCCACTTCCTCAGATCAAATAGTGGAAGAAAATAGTCACAACCATATATACCAAAGGATACAATTTAAAAAAATGAACACATATGGAAAGGACAAATCACATTTCAGAATAGAAGGGGGATGCGGGGGGGGGGGGGGGGGGGGGGAAGGAGGAAGGAAGGTAAGTGTCTGTGAGTTAATGATATTAGAGGTGGGGAAAGTTAGATGTCTGTGAGCTAATGGTATTAGAGGTGATAACTGGGGAAGCTATCTTGGTAATGGGAAACATTTTATATTCTGCTTTATTGTAAGCACGTGGGGGAAAGTCCTAAGTTTTGCTGCAGACAGTTCAGTGAAAACATCGGCCCAAGTGCAGCTTGGGTCAAAAGAGTATGGATAGTTATACGAATAATGAGAACATCTACAACTACATTAGAAACCATACAGATTTGTAAAGTTCTCATGCTTCATATGACCGTCATTAATTGATGGGGTCCAGAGGAAACTTCCCCATGTGGACAGGTTAGTCCTCAGAAGTATCTGGTCCTGGCTACTGTTGGAGATAGGTTACCAGTTTGGATGGATGGATGGTACATCCCATTTCACTGTGTTGTGTATCTCCAACCTTGCACTATTCTAGATGATTGTGAGGATGTCCTCAATTATTGCAGGCTCAATTTACATCTCTGAATTTAGCTCTTGGTAGGCAAAAGCTGAAGCTACTGATTCTCAAAAATCTCCTTTGCAATTAGAGGTAAGACTGAACCAAACCCCTGAGTCTGAAGGCTTGTTGAACTTCAGGGAGCAAAGGATGGAATCCAGAATTTAGCGAAATAGCCTCAGTCTTTGTTCCATGACTGTTTTGTAATAAATAAATGATGTGCTGGAATCTTGCAGATAAGTGTGAAGATGAACATCTATGCCCCCAAATCCATAACTTAAATAAAGGGCCTGACTGAAGATAATTTGGGGGAAAAGGGAAACCATTTTCAATTTGCATTGTGCTTGAAATTGGGGTCCTTATTTTGTAGATTGGACCCATTTTTCAGAAAAAATACATATACTATAGCTTCTACAGAGCGGTTAAGATTTCACTGATGGTGGCAGTGTTCATTTTCCATCCCTTAAAACAAATAAATTACGTTCCAGCCAATAGCTTCATATTAAATACGGGTACCACGTACATGTATCAGAGTCTGCTTTGCACTCCTGACCATTGACTTCAGTGGTAGTTTTGTCTCATTAATGGGGTGCTGGACCAGACCCACAATCTCCTACAGCTTTGAATTAGTTACTACTTATTACAACTGCTTATGTCATTCAACCTTTGACAGCGACTCGGCTGCTTTGTATGAGACGTTCCTGTGCTTTGTACACGTGCTACAGAGAAAAGGGCTTGGTATGCAGGCTGGAGCTGCGACTAGTTTGTTTTTACTGCGCATCACGACTGTGTTTGTAGATAATTATATTACTGCCTCGCTGCAAGAATAAATAGCCACCCTCTTCCTGAACCTTGTGCTGATTTATACTGTAATCTGGTGATTTTTGCAGCATTCTTCTACATACAGATTGTCTCCATTCTAGGAGTGAAAGTAGAAACCCGTAGTTTCATATAGGCATGGGGGGTCGAGTCCCCCTCTCTCTCCACAGTTTCCAGCATCCCGATACCCTTACCCTGCTTCTTTACATGGCTCTTCATCCCAAACCACTGCCCCTCCCTAGCCCAGCAGCAGGACACACACACCCATCTGCTGTGTAACTCAACCCCACCCCCATCTTTGACCCCCAGCCTATGTCCTTCACCCACTCCCTTCCGCAGGGGCTTCCTGCTACCGCTCGCTCTGACCTCAGCACATGTTGCTCACCCAGCCCCTCTTTCTAAGGCTCAGGCTGACTTCTGACCCGGCTTAAATTCTCCACCTCTGACATCCTGTCTCGTCTCCCCAGATGGCCTCCCTTCCCCCACATACATTCCTGGCTTGCTTCCTTCCCCTGCAGCCTTCTCAGTAATCCCAGAGAGAGTAATCGTCCACAGGGCGAATCCGGGCAGCCACTGCAGACCCTGCACTTTTGGGTACCCCGCAGTGGCTGCCCAGAGGGGCCCAGGGTATTATGGGGGGCATAGTGTGGGGCAACAGCAGGGGTCACCCCCTGCACTCACCATGTGGGGAGCAGAAGCTGGAGCAGCCGGGCAGTCTTCTCTGCCCCACCACGCTACCCTCCTGGCTCGCTGTGCTTGGCTTCCCTGCGGTGGCAGGAAGCAGAGCGCCCCAGCCCAAAGGGGCTCTGATTCCTGCTGCTGTGGAGAAGCGGGGCACAATGGGCTGGAAGAGTGTGGTGCGGCGGGGTGGAGCAGGCTTCTGGATCACTCCGGGGTAATCTCCCCCATTACCACATGGCTAGTGTGGGGGGGTGACCCCTGTTGCTGCCATGCCAGGTCCCCTGTAATTCCCTGGGTCTTGTTGCTTGGGGGAAGGGGCAAGGGAGCAAAGCAGAAGTGGGGCTTGGGAAAGGGGAGGTGTGGGGGTGGGGCCTGTAATGGGGGAGGTTGCCGTGAGCCCCATGCCTGGGACACTGAGGGGCGTTGTCCCGCACCCCCCTCGGGAAGGCCCTCATAGTGGCGTGCTTAAATCATAGTGTGTATCACAGGCTACAAAGAACCAGTGATTTGCACGTGTTAGGAATTGTCACGTCGCTGTTCTGAATCTGACAAAACATGCGACAAGGTGGGTGAAATAGTGTCTTCTATTGGACCAGCTTCTGCGGGGGAGAGGGAGACGAGCTGTTGAGCTCACACCGAGATTTTCCGCCGGGAGATGCACTCAGAGTGTCACAGCTAGATCGGTGGTGGAACAGATTGCTCTGCATAAGTAGCTAACGCACATTGCAAAGGACCATTCAAGGTGAAGCGACCATTTAACATGTGTGACAAGATGTGAACAAATGTAACAAGACATCAGTATGAAAAAGTCCTTATTTTTGGCTGTCAAGTCAGCACTTCCCTGTAGCACATCTTCAAGTCAAATGCAGGCACAGTCCTGGGTTTTGGCTTGCCTCTTTATTTTACTAGCTAGCGAAATACAAATGAGGCCAATAGTTTTGATGAGCTTTCTGGTCCCTCACACTAGGGGTGTGTCTAGACTACATGCCTCCTTCGACGGAGGCATGTAGATTAGCCAGATAGGAAGAGGGAAATGAAGCCGCGATTAAAATAATCGCGGCTTCATTTAAATTTAAATGGCTGCCCCGATCTGCCGATCAGCTGTTTGTCGGCAGATCGGGGCAGTCTGGACGCGATGCGCCGACAAAGGCTTACCTGTGCCGACGAGGCTTACCTGTGCCGATGAAGAAAGGCTTCTTTGTCGGCGCATCGCGCCCAGACTGCCCCGATCTGCCGACAAACAGCTGATCGGCAGATCGGGGCAGCCATTTAAATTTAAATGAAGCCGCGATTATTTTAATCGCAGCTTCATTTCCCTCTTCCGATCTGGCTAATCTACATGCCTCCGTCGAAGGAGGCATGTAGTCTAGACACACCCTAGGTGGGGTGTTTGCTGACTTCTGGGGTATGTCTTTCCCACCCTGAGAGCAGGTTGAGTAAGAAATATCCCCACTTTCTGGGGAATGGGTGACTTCCATGGCATGGATCATTTGATGATTAGTGTCCTATTCATGCCCTCTGGGGCACCTGGCATTAGCCAATATTGGCAGACAGGATACTGGGCTAGATGGACCTTTCATCTGACCCAGTATGGCCGTTCTTATGGATCCCCTTTGCCAGTCTTCTATTGTTATGATTGTGTCTGATCTATTTCCTTTTACCAACTGCTGATTCCTAAAGCTCATCTCTGGGTTAACCTGCAAAATGCCCCTAGTGCTCCTGGTGCAATAAAGGAAGAAAAAGGGGCACTGAAATGAAATATATCAAACTGATGAAATTCTTTTTATGCAAAATCAGAGCATAATTCTCTGTGGCAAAGTTCTCCTTTCTTACGCTGCCGTCTGGAGGGTGAACAGTCAATACCAGTGTGCTAGTGAGGTGCTGGTAGTTATTGTAGATGCAAAGATGTAGATTGTAAGGCTATGTCTAGACTACGCAGAATTTTTGAAAGAGGATATCTTCTTCAGATCTCCCTTTCGAAAGTGAAAGTAGTCTGGATGCAGTTTTTTCGGGGGGGGGGGACCCTTTTTCAAAAAAAATGCTCCTCCTTAAAAAAGGAGGTTTACGCAGTTTTTTCAAAAAAGGGTTTTTTTCCCCGAAAAAAACGCGTCCAGATTACTTTCAGTTTCGAAAGATGCTCTTTCGAAAAGAAAAAAACATAGTTTAGACGCGCCGTAAATCTTTGCTTTACTGTTGAATTTTTCAGAACAAGAAAAAGTCAGTACAAGATTAAACAAAAACTTACCAACATATGAGTACTCAAAGCATGTATAGGTTGTTCCTAGTCCAGCAACATCCGTGGCCCGGCATGATTTTAGTTAGCTGAAGAGCAGGGCTGGCCCACATTTTGGCACCTGAGGCGGGGAGCTCAAATGACGTCACCATGCCACCTTTTTTCCTGCCTGCCTGTTATGTCTCTTGTGCCCTCCTTTCTCCAGCACAGTACTCCACCAACTCTGTGTATCTAGAGTAGAAGGAATACATCTGCATCAGCAGCAGACGCAATTTTCTACACTCTGGGTCCTAGTGACACCCCCACATAGTCTGGCACCTGAGGCAGCCGCCTCAGTTCGCCTCATGGTAAGGCCAGCCCTGCTGGATAGTTAACTTATCATGGGTGTAGCCAACTTTCCTGTGGTTCCACAAAGTTTGTTTACAGCCACCAGTCCTGGCACTCAGTGTTCTATGCTGTTATTTAGCTCCAATTTACCTCTAAATGTCTTCTAAGCCCAGTAAGCAGTGGAAGTGTTGGTAACACTGCTAGACAATATTGACCTCCCATGATTAAGCAAATTCTCTGGATCGGCACTGGTCAGGTCCTGAAGGTGTGGGACTAGAGAAGTTCAACCTGTACAATGGGTGTATGAGTGCAATACCTGTTAAACAACACGTACAAGATTTCAGTGTAAGATATACTCAGATGCATAGTTCTAAGTCCAGATAATGTTGTGTTAATGTGTGAGTATCTGATAGAGGCCTACTACACAGCATACAGATTGTACATTTAAATGAATGTATTTATACATTCCATATGACTGTGCCCTTAGAAGATACATTTAGAAACAATATACAATTTACAACACACAAATGCCCAGATCTTCCTTTGCTGTACACTGATACAACTGCATTGCAATACAAATAGACATGCTTATTTACACCGCTGAGAACCTGGCTTGGTAGGTCTGTAAATGTGTGTGCATACATGTAAACACACACACGTGCTTAACCATACCCTCTGTACTCTATCGTAGCCTTCCCTCTTATCTTTAAAATTCCCGTACACAATAAGAGAGCCTTTAAAAAGCATCTTACATTTAATATTTTATAATATTTGATAGTAGGGTGTATTCTGTGATTTGTTTAGCCCAGTAGCTCAATTTAAGGGCATTTTCCCCTCATTATTTCACAGTGTGTCTAACTGCTGCCAGAGCTTTGTGTGTGAGTATGAAATAAACTAGGAGCTGAGTGCAGGGTTAGTGGTTTAAAAAAAACCCAAATCTCTAGCTTTTCAGGGTAAAAAGGGTTTGGGCCAATTATCAGCTGATGTAAATCAGCCCCGTAATTGGACATTACTGATTTACACCAGCTTAGGGTCTGATACTTTTTCTTTACCACTAAATCCCACCTTTTATTTTAAGTGGCACATCCCTGCCGTCATAGATTTATTCCTGAAGCCCAAATCACAATGATGATGATACCGTGCATAGATTGAGAAATATAAACAAATTTCCAAAGAGCAACAGTCAGAGTTTAAAAACTAACAAACTTGCAAGGATGTAATAGGCCTCCTTGGGTTCTGAATAACCTCTCCACCTCCCTCTCCACCTCTATATTGCTATATTCTGGTTTATAGCAATCTAATGGAATTCTAGCCTCGGTTGCTTCTTTGTCTGTTTTCCTTTATTACAAAAATGTGGGTATATAGGTAGAGAGAATACAGTAATTTCAAGATTAAAAACTCAGTCCATCACTTTTTATAGCCACAGCTAGGGTTTAATTTTTATTTTGAAATGTTCAATTAACTGCCTACTTCCCTGTAAAAACCGTAGATTTCTCAGGGGAAGGATTGGTGTGCCCTGGCTCTTAAGATTTAAGGCTCTTTGTTCTTTTAAAATGTGGAATTTTCATTCCTCAGTGATTCTGATGGTGACTTTCTTCTTTTTTACTATGTATCCCAAGATTATTTGGGGGTAGGGTATTATTTGGGGGTATGCCTGTTTGTGTGTCTGTTTCGGTACATGCGATGTGGCCATTCGGTGTAGCATACTCCATTATGGTGCAGTGGAAATGTGATTACAGTAGTTTACTAAAAGCGCAATGCTTTAAAGCAGGCGTGGGCAATTTTTTTGGCCCAAGTGCCACATCAGGATAGGAAAACTGTATGTGGGCCATGAATATAGGGCTGGGACAGGGGGCAAGGATGTGAGATGCTGGTTACAGTCAGGTGCTACTTACTTTGGGTGGATCTGGGGTGTAGCGCAGCAGGGCTAAGGCAGACTCCCTGCCAGCACTGGCTCCACATGGCTCCTGGAAGTGGCCAGCATGTCTGGTAGCGACTCCTAGGCGGTGGGGTGGGGCAGCTAGCTCCATGCACTGCTGCTGTCTATGGGCACTGCTCATACAGCTCCCATTGGCAGCGATTGCCTGTTCTTAGCCAATGGGAGCTGTGGGTGGTGGTGTTTGCAAGCAGTGGCAGCATGCAGAGATCACCCACCACACACAAGGGTTGCAGGTATGTGCTGGCTACTTCCAGGAACAGCATGATGCCACAGCAGGCAGGGAGCCTACTTTTGCCCCACTGTGCCGCTAGACTGTTGAAAGCCATGGGCCGGATTAAAATCTCCGAGACTCTGGGTGCGTCCCATGGGCCATAGTTTGTGCACCCCTGCTTTAAAGGCTGCTCTGATGGCAAAAAAGGTCTTTTTACGTCACTCGCAGGCTGTTTTCAGCCTCGTCCTTTGTGCATCTCAGTGTCTTTCTGAACAGTTTATGCAGTTAAGCCAGTGCACACCTACGCACTCGACATGTGAGTGAAATAACAGCTGTCCTGATCCTTGAGCTGCTGAAGGCCAGCCCACGAGGGATTTTACGAACCATGAAAATCGCTTTTCAAGTCAACAGCTCTCTGCTGTCAGGAGCACAAAGAAAAATATGCATCCAAGTTTGGCTTTGTTATGTTTGAATAACCCCTTATTCTACAACACGTAAATCTGCCTTCGCTTTTATTTTAAGTCACCACAGGGGCCCGGGATGAGTTGTGCAACAGCCTTTTGCTTCTGTGAGGTGTGTCAGACTGTTTTCTTTTTCTGATTAAAATATTTTTATTTTTATAAAAGTATTTAATGGGACTAAGAGAAGGCAAGTATAGGAAAGAATTTTATGTACCAACGAACATGGTAAACAAATGAATGCTACACATATGCACCTATAATATTCATTTTACAGCCCAGAAGCAAAAACAAGCCACTTCAAAATTGTCTTTATCTTTCCAGCTATTTGGAATCCTCTGTTTGACCCCAAACTGGAAAGTGAGTCCCCACAAGCCAATACAAGCTGACCCTGGGCTTAGGGTTACCAGATGATTTCAACAAAAATACTGGACACACTTGACATTACATCACAATCTACATTACGTCGTATTTAGAAAATACCAGACATTTCTGTTTTCTCATTTCTACTTTCTCAATTTGTTTCCCGAACAGAAAGCTCAAATACTGGACTGTCCAGTTCAAAACTGGACACCTGGCAACCCTACCTGGGCTCCACGGTGCTGTCCTTTGAAACACCGAGGCAGCGTTTCAAAGGGGCAGCTCCATTGGTTTGGATGGGACTCGGTGCTAATGTTAAGGATCCATCTGAGAGGGTCTGGTTATAGGATCAAGGACTAAAGGTGCTGCTAATTCCCACATTCTGTGTTATTTAGTCCTTTTTGTTTACAATGGACGTTATTCAGATTCTGTCCTAGTTTAAAAAAAAAAGTTTCACGTGTAATGGTAATGTTAGATTTACTCTTCATAACACTGTGCCATAAAATGCCAGTCTATTCTAAAAAATGTCTGTGTAAACCCATTGCCACCTTGCTCCATAGATCTGCTCTTGGCGTACATCTGGAGAGCTGTGATAGTTCAGCAGCGCTTTGAGAGCGTAAGCTGAATTGTATTTCTTCTTCCACTTGTTAATTAATGGCTTTAGTCAAACCCAGGGACATCTTCCCATTGTCCTCAGTGGCCTGGATTGGAAGCTCAGGGTTGGTATGAATTCTTCCTTCCCTACACATGCTTCAGGGGGTAGCTAAGTTAGTCTGTACAAGACAGGGCTGGCTCTCAACGTTTTGGCACCTGAGGCGGGGAGCTCAAATGACACCCCTATGCCACCTTTTCTCCTGCCTGCGTGTTATGTCTCTTGTGCCCTCCTTCCTCCAGAACAACACTCCACCATCTCTGTGCATCTAGAGCAGAGAGAATACATATGCACCAGCAGCAGATGCAATTTTCTACACTCTGGGTCTTAGTGGTGTTCCCCCCACCCCATAGTCTGGCACCTGAGGTGGCCACCTCAGTTTGCCTCATGGTAAGGCCAGCCCTGGTACAGGATAAACTTAAAAAAACAACAAGTAGTTTGGTAGCACTTTAAAGACTAACCAAACATGAAGATGGTATCACACGTGCAACTCCATTGAATATAGTGCACAGGGATAAGTGAGAGAACCCAGAACTCCTGACTCACAATTCATTACTTTAACCACAAAACATCCTAGCTCCCAGTAGGAAGGGAAGGAAGAATTCTGTATCAGTTGCACCTGTTTACATCCTGTTTATACCCTATCATTCTTGGACCACATTGCTACTCCCGTGGTCTGTTATAGTAAACATAATAAAACTCAGAATTGTGATAAAGATAAACCAATGACAGTTCCCCAAATAGCAATCCTATCTGCTACTGCACAGTATCACTTCCTGGTTTAGCCATAATGATTTCTGACAGAGCAGAGAGTTTCTTTCATCAAATAAGGCCGAGATCTTTAGGCTCTGGAGTCTGTATTTGGGAACGTAGAGAAGTGACCCATTTTTTAACAGTGAAGAGCATCGAGCAGCTATTACTTGCTTTCAGTGGGAACCAAAAGTGAAGATACCTAAATGCAGAATCAGAAGCTTAACTTTAGATGCACTTTTTTACAGTTTGGTCTGAAGGTATATAAACCTGTCAGCTCACATCAATAAACATGGCTGCCCAAAATCATGGTGCACTTGGTTTTCTGAGTATCATTTACCAGTTTCACACAGACTCCTATGCCTTGAAAGCTCATCTGAAGATCACTGGAGCTACATCTACACTGCAGCGTGATTTCGGGATACTTCCAAAATAGCTATTCCGCCTCTTCTGAGCACGCCCGTTATTTTGAAATATAACGGGCTCACTATTCCGACATTCCTGTAAACTTCATTCCATGAGGAGTAAGGGACATTTCGGAATAGCGATTTATTTTGAAATAAATGCTGTGTAGACGGCGACAGATTTCGACATAAGCTATTTTGAAATTGAGTCGAAATGCATAGCTCAAATTGCGTAGCTTATTTCGAGCTACGGGTGGTATGTAGATGCTCCCTAGATGCTTCCAGTCCACTTGCTCAAGAGAGGAAGGGAAGAAAGGCTGGAATTTTTCATCCTCACCAAGGTCAGTGATTAAATCTTGGACGTGAGTGGAATTTTGTTCTATTATCAAATCAAACTTGGCAGGAGAGAAGTTTAAATTGTGGTATTATCCTGAAGATTAAAAATGTCTACAGAATAATTATGCAGTACATACATGGGTATGCCCACACAATCTGAAGAGTCAAGTGATTTGTGCTGGTAGGATTCAACGGTGTCATCTGGATGCCACCAGTGATTTCTATTGCAGGCAGAAGAGTCTTGAATCTCAAAAAACGGAGGACATAATTTGGAAGAACATACACTGCAGGTCACCTTTCGACATAGCTGAAGAAATATATATTAAACTCTGTTGTCAAGGAACAGTTTATAGATTTCCCTTGTGAAGTGTGAGAGACAGACAGTGAAAGTACATTTGCTTGGCAAAGGCACTGCTTGTTCTGTGCCAACTGATGATGTGAACCTGAGTCAAATGCTCCCAGACTTCTAGGGTGTTTGAAATACAGATTTGAACTTTGTATCTTGAACTCATGTCTGCTTTAGGGACAGATTCAAATACCTTTAACGCTTTCCTCCTTCAGTAGTTTCATCAACTGCAGTGGTATTACTTGGCGGAAGGGAACCACAATCTGGTTCTGTGTGTCTCTGAAAATGGATTTTCATAATGTTTTCTCCTTTTTGTTCACTGGCTTCTAGGTTTCCATTCTGTTCTGTAGCCCTGTCTGCCCACCTCAAATGCACACACACTGCCTTGACTCTCTCAGGCTGATGCTAATCTTTTACATTGGTTGGAAAGGGCATGACCAAAATCCAGTCTCCCTTCCCCTGTTACCCATTGTGTCATCTCCCTGCTGCATTCCAGATGCCTGGACACGTTCTGACAGATCAGCCACGCTTGCAGCTGATGACCTCACACAAGTGGATGATACATCCTGGATTAACTACAAGTTACAGGCCATGACAGAATGATTTTATTAGGGGGAAACGATCAACAAAATAATTCTGAACCTTGTGAAACACCTAACGTTAACTCAACATTTCTGCATAGTTGTCTGAACGTACATTATGAAACACAGCAAAATTGCCAGAGGAATGCTGTCAAGCCACATAAATACACTTCGGAGCCCCAAGCGCTCTGACCTGAATGGATCTCTCATGTCTCCTGATTGTGAGCTCTATTTACTGGCCCATAAGACAGCTTCCTGCAGGCTGTCCAGCTGGCGCCGCATTGTGTGGGGGAGAGAGACGGGCCTCTCAAGCAATTCCTGCCTGATTAAGCCAGGATTAAATGAGATGGTCTTGCAGTCCTAGTAGCTCCTAAGTTATTCTATTCCATCCTTGAACATGTATCCTTATACACCCCCCTCTTGCACACAGATCCTTTGTCCCCTTTGACCCCTCCCCGGTGGGTTTGAGCCCTGTATTTCTGTAGAGACCCTCACTCTTTCCAGCAAGGAGGGAGGCCTGTATATTTGGCCAGTCATGTCCACTTTAAACCCTTAGCTTTCCTGCTTCCTGCATCTGGAGTGAAACTAACCAAAGTGATAGATCAATACATTCATAGACCCTCATCCTGCTGCCACCACCCAAAGAAAACAAACTATTTTCCCTCCAATTCTTTTTAAAAATGACCCTTCATCCTGCTTCAGGCAGCTGTTCTTGCTTGTCCTGAATCAAAATCTGTTAGCCCAATGGCCCCAGTCTTAGAGGAAATTCAAGTTAGATTTCAGCTCAATGATGAGTTTCTACCTCCGTACCTGCTAAGTGCCAGTCCTTGGGAGGGACAATCACAGATGTGTCCCCATCACACTCTCACTGTTTTTGGCCCTTTATCTGTAAACACTTCAGCACATATGTAAATTTACTTAGGCCTCTGCAGGAAGAGGACAGTATGCAGAAAATCTAAGGTTCTGAAGCTATCTGTCACTTGGGGGCTACAAAGAGTGTCATGGAAAACACATAATGAAACTCCTTTATTATAAAAAATGCTTTCTGAAGAAGCCTTGATTAACTGTGATTTCTACTTTGCTCTAAGATGCTATCAAATTAAAGGAATTAAATGCTGCAGCCACCATGATTTTTCATCAATAATTCTTGCCATCTTTGGACCCCCACTCACCCACACTCTCTCTGTCTCTGATAAACAGCATAACACTGAATTTGAAGAAAATATTTTTCAGAGCCTGCCTACTGAAAGCACGATACCAAAACGTAGATAAATGAATACAGATCCTCTGTGCACACTAATCAGTGGAAAAGGTACTTCTATAGATACATGATCTAAGCCAGGCTAAAGACAATAGGAATGTTCTCTCACAAGTTGCAATACTTTAACCAATTCAGTTTTAAAAAATTCACACCTGCGTAGTTTGACGGAGTGCAACTTCGTGTGCAGATCAAATCTTAACAGATTATTTTAAACCAGCTAAGAAATAGAACTAGAAATGAGCATTAGCGTATTAAAAAGTGAGATTACAAATAAGAGAGGAACAGTAAGGTGTAATGGTATTTCATTGTGTGATGGCCACAAAGAATACAGAAGACAACTATTTTAAAGTGCAGTTATGGGCCAGATTCTCATCTGGTGTAAAAGTCCATGGAGCTGTGCTCATTTTACACCAGCAGAGAATTTGTCTCGGTAAATTTTTTGCTCTGAAAAACTTAAAGAGTTTGTTGCAATAGCCCAAGCATCTGACAAACACTAGTGTCCTCACAGTGTGGCAATGAGCTCTGTGGTCTAAGTCTTGGTGGGGCTTAGTCTCGTAGTAATTCCTGGGGGCAGAGACAGCACAGGGTCACAAAAGAGGGTCAGTGGCTGAGCTTAATCTCACTGCACAAGGCTCATTTTCCTTCTCGCTGAAGGCTTTTAAGGCTGGGCTCCATTCTCAGTACTTAATCTGCTAAACCAGCCTCCTGGCTAATTTATACTGTAATTTATGTGACACTTCTTGACATGAAAGTGTGTGAGAGCGGGAGGGATGGGTCATCTGGAAAGAAGCTCAGCTTCACTATATCACAGTTTGCTTCTGCCACAGTGGCTTTTTGCTGAGTTTCTTAAATAACATGACCCGTCGCGCCTAGATTTATGGGGCATAGGGCACATGGCACTGTGTGAGCGGTATAGTCAAAGATGAGAGTGGCTAGGAGCAGTAATTGAGTTGGTTCAGTGGAACCTCCCTCGTAATAAGGTTTAAAAAAAGGGGAGTTGCTCTGTTTTCTTAAGCATAATGCCTCGGCTTCTTTTCCTGTTCTCAGGGTCCCTGGAGGAAACAGGTCAAGTCCTTTTGTGCATCAGCAGTCAGAAAGAGGGATAGCACATAGCGATAGATCTATGAAACAGCATGGTCTCGGTGCATATTCTGTTTCTGATGAGATGAGCTTATTGACAGAGGAGAGGGAGAAGCTTGTTGTGGCTAGTAACATCTACCTGTGCAGTTCTACTTCGATTGTCTACACTGTTAGAGATAGAGATAGCAGTTACCAACTGGAGGCCCTACCTGGCAATTCCACATTTTGTCCCCTATGAAATAACAACTGTAGGGAGGAAAAAATTACATCGTCTCCCCTCCAAACTTTACCTTGTCTTCCTTCCCAGCTCATTTGTCCATTTGTTTACATGTTGCATATTGTGTAATTTCTAGATTGTGAGCTCACTTCCTGTAACACAGAAAGTAAGATTCACCTAGTGAAATTAACCAGCACCATGTTTAAAACTTCATCTGAAGAAGTGGATTGTGCCTACGAAAGCTCATGATACCATCTGCATTTTTTGTTAGTCTCTATGGTGCTGCAGGACTATTTGTTGTTAAATTTATCTGGATTTTGAGTTTGTAAGGAAACCCTGTATTATTTTGCTTGGGCCCAAAATTTTGTTTTTTAAAGGAGATAGCTACTTTCCAACAGGTTAGATTGTATGAAATGCATGGCATTTTCAGTCCACTGTTATTTACGAACCCAAAATCTATGGTTATGCTTTCTGAAAAGCTGATGCATGTTGTTAGAAGCACTCAGCGCATATTAATGGAAATATATAGACCCAATATTTTATATTAATAACATTAAAAGTTAGCATGAGATCTGGATTCATTGCCCAGCTTTATACTTTTTGCATGACTGATTTCGTACCTCTGCTAGACACTGGGCAACTACTCATCAGCCCACAGTTGGCGTCCGATTGCAAGTATTTCTAGTGGTCAATGCTTGATGCTTATCCTCTCCCATATGATTATTTATAGGGGGCCAGATCCTGCTCCCATTGAACTCAATCGCAAAGCTCCTTTTTTACTTCAGTGAGAATAGAATTAAGTCCATGGTGTGAAAAAAACAGGCAGTATTGCACTAAGAAGTGTAACTACACATAGATTAACTGCTTAAAAGGAAAGAAGTACAGGCCTGAACCTCAGCTCAATGTGCCATATTACACACAAATCTCAGAATATCCCCTTCTTGTCCAACTTGGAAAGATGCATATTTTAAATCTGAAAGAGTCGAATGTCTGGCCCAGCACACTTAGTCCATGCACATGCACCATGGCAGAAAATGCAACACTTATACATTATGAAACCTTTACATTACTTATTACTAATTGGTCTACTTCACCATCAAGAACTTTTTTTTTTTTTGAGTTTTAACTTGGCCCTATCCAAAATCCATTGCAGTGCATGGACAGACACCCACTACCTGGAGTGGACTTTGAATCAAGCCTTGTATTATGAAAAAAACAAACTCTCCTTTTCTTTAGCCTACTTTACAGGCTAAGTGTGTTTAATACAGCTTTTACAGGGATATTCAACTAAAATATCCCTAAAAGTGGGGTCTGCGATTCATTAGAAGCATGAATATTTATTTCTAAATTTAAAATGTTCATAGAATCATAGAGCTGTAAGTGACCTCAGGAGGTCATCAAGTCCAGCCCCCTGCCCAAGGCAGGACCAATCCCAACTCAATCAACCCAGCCAGGGCTTTGTCAAGCCGAGACTTAAACACCTCTTGTTTAATAAAAATAGACTACTTTTTATATTTATAGTATAGCTGTTGATTAATTACAGTTAACTTACATAATTAATCCAAGAACATTAATTGTAATTAAAATAATCACAATTAATCACCATTTTAATTGTAGTGTTAAATGGAATATCAATTCAAGTTTATTAAATGTTTTAAAAATATATTAATTACTATTACAACTCAGGGTTCAATTTATATTATTACTTTTATTACAAACATTTGCATGTAAAATGATCAAAGAAATGGTATTTTTCAATTCACCTCATACAAGTTCTGTCATACAATCTCTTTATCATGAAAGTTCAACTTACAAATGTAGATTTGTTTTTTGTTATATAGCTGCACTCAAAAACAAAACAGTGTAAAATTTCAGAGCTTAGAAGTCCACTCAGTCCTACTGCTTGTTCAGGCAATCACTTAATGAAACAAGTATGTTTATATTTATGGTAGATCATGTTGACCATGCTGAAAGTGAGAGCAGATGTTTACAAGGCACTTTTGTAGCCAGTGTTGCAAGGTACTTATGTATCAGATATGCTAAACATTTGCATGCCCCTTCATGCTTCGGCCACCATTCCAGAGAACTTACTTCAAGGCTGATGATGCGTGGTAAAAAAAATAATGCCTTTAATTGCTCCTGTGGTTCAAAGACATGAATCAGCAGCACTGATCCAGTTAAGAGATGATAATAGACAACCTGGTATGTGGAACTTGTACCAGGATAACGGTGCCCATAATCCAGTGTACCATGGTGTATTAGGATGGTTAGATGGAGAGGCAGTGAATGGCTCTGCATCTTTTCATTATGTGGTGTGTGACAAGTAGTTCTAGTGCTCTCGTGAATCTATTGTGTTGCCCCCATTGTCCTTGAACTGGTCTTGGAGTGCCTTCTCTGTTGCTGAGCCGAGGATGCTGTATGAACGGAGAAAGCTTTGACTGGAAGAAAAGCCGTGTTTGACTTGAAAGCTTGTCTCTCTCATCCAGCAGAACTTGGTCCAATAAAAGACATTACACATCACCCACCTTGTCCTTCTACTTGATCGATCAAATACGAGTAATCAAGAACAGTCAACAGATCTCTTTTGAGTCAGTTCTTGCAGGCTCCTGATAGAAGAAGATACCAGGTTTTATGAGCAGTATGTTTTTACCTTTGTCAATGGGTCATAGCCCCATAAGTGTAGCTCTGTTAATTTCAAGTGCAAGTTTACAGATTTATAGCAGTCACCCACAGTGCTTTGTTATATTGTGATTACACAAAAGAGTGCAGTGATAGATACATATAATGTAATTATGGTCTTGGTGGCCTGGTTCATATTGATGTATTTGTATTTGAGTAATAGATGGTGAATGAATGATGTTATGTACTAGCCACTTGCTTTTTAATTATGCAGAGCATGAATCACTGTTCCCTTCAGTGGGGTCTGCAGGAAATTCTTTTCTCTATTGTTGTACAAAGCTTTTTAAAGTACCCACTAGCTCTCGTCATGTCAGTCACACCTGTCCTTGCTACTCTTTTAAAGGCAGCGTCCTCAGACATGCTCTGCACATGCAGCTTCCTTTGAGGTTGGCAAGAGATTCAAGAGCACAAAAAGATGAGATAGATCTATTAGGGATGGTCATGGTGCTTGGTCCTGCCTTGAGGGCAGGGGACTAGATTTGATGACCTCCCAAGGTGCCTTCTAGTTCCAGTGTTCTATGATTCTATGATTTAGCCCTAGTTGAGGAAACTTCTAATTTGGAGTCCCTGGAGCAGTGGGTTATGCCCATGAAAGCTCCTGATATTATTTATATATTTTTGTTAATCTCCAAGGTGCTACAGGACCATTGTTTTTTAAGAGAGGCCTTCCATCTTTACGCCTGATTTCCAGCCTGAATCTGACTGAAAGTTGAAGTTAAACAAATTCAGAATGGAAATATTGTGTACTTTTTTAACAGAGAGAGCAATTGAACTGTAACCAAAGGTCATAGTGAATCCTCCATCACTGACAGCTTTTAACCCGACATTGGACATTTCTCTAAGGGTATGTCTACACTGCATTCCTCTTTAGAGACAGGAATACAAATTCAGCTGAGCGAAATTGCAAACGAAGCGCTAATTTACAAATCTTATGCTTCATTTGCATAATGGCAACCGAGCGCTTTTTCGAAATACTATATTTCGAAAAAAAATGCCATCTAGATCGGGTTATTTCAGGAAAAAACCTTCCTTTGAAATAACCCTTAAACCTCATGTTTTAAGGAGTAAGGGGTTTTTTTTCTGAAAGAAGGGTGTTTTTCAAAATAACCCCGTCTAGATGGCGAGGTTTTTTTTCGAAATAAGGTATTTCGAAAAAGTGCCTGGATGCTATTATGCAAATGAAGTGCGAGATTTGTAAATTCGCGCTTCATTTGCAATTTAGCTCGGCTGCATTTGCATTCCTCTCTCGAAAGAGGAATGCAGTTTAGACCTACCCTATAAGATCTGCTCTAGGGATTATTGTGGGGAAAGTTCTCTGGCCTTTGTTATAGAAGAGGCCATACCAGATGATCAGAATGGTTCCTTGCAGGCCTCGGAATCTAATAACGTGAATGTTTACTAACGGTAGCATATATGTACAGATGGGCTGGTCAAAAGCATTTAGAACTGAACATTTTCTTGTATTCGGTACAGGCAGTCCCCGGGTTACGTACAAGATAGGGACTGTAGGTTTGTTCTTAAGTTGAATTTGTATGTAAGTCGGAACTGGTACATATTGTAGGGGAAACTCTAGTCAAACATTTCTCCAGAGCTCAGTTTTATTCTCCCACACCTCACTTCCCTCAGTCCTTTATTCTCAAGCTGAGGTGTCTGCTGAGAAAAGCCGCTCCGCGTCTCCCTGGTCTGCTGGGGGGGAGGGGGGGCGGAGCGCTAGCTTCGCGTCTCCCTGGTCTGCTGGGGGGAAGCAGCTAGTGCGAGGTTGCCTCACCCCGTTTGTAAGTAGGGATCCGATGTAAGTCGGATCCATGTAACCCGGGGACTGCCTGTATTGGTTTGTAACAGCCCAGCACAGGCTGTTAAAAAGGAGCCACGAGATGGGCAATGTTACCTCTGCTTGGTTTGGCCAAATCAGAACACAATGCTGATGAAGGGACTATAGAGAGAGAATTATTACTTCCTCGGCTCATGATTATTTTTCTTGTGGTTATAGTCACACGCTGTGCTGCACATGTCTTTGTGAGAAATAGAAAATTATGAGTCCTATAGATTATATGAACCATAGTGTTGAATTTAATTTAGAAGTATACAGCATCTGTGTGGGGAAGCAAGAGCCTTCAGATTAGGAAAGAAGAGAGGCCTCCGAAAGTGGATTGGTTAGTGGTTACTCATGCTGGTTGGGATTTTATAAAGCACTCAGTATTAGCCTAATGCTGCTTCCATCAAAGTCAGTGATAAAATATCCTCTGACTCCAGTGAATACAGAGTTTGGGTAATGCTGATTACGTCTGAAAAATCCCACCCGCTCCATCTTTTGGACCTAGTACTCTACTCTGCTAGGCAGGGCTCTCAGAGCATATTCTTAATGCAAATTATCGAAACATACCAATTACAAATACAAGATCTATCAGAGCATTATAGGAACTAGCCCTTGCATCAGTCTGAATTGTTTGCCAGTATAGAACTCTGCCTAATTATTTAGCTAATTATTAAGATATGATTGGTCAGATTGGAAAATGTATTGCAAATCTAGAGGGGATGAACATTCAAATGACTTATGATCTGACCTTCAGTACTTAACAATGTGGCAGGAGTTCATATCTGACCGCTCACAACGACTATTCATTATTTTAAGCTCTGGCAATACCTTCAGAATGCCCCAATTAAATGTGTGACCTTTCATTATTTCCGGTTAGTTTCTTTAACTTAATACCATTTTTCAAAAAAAAGCTTGCCAGCGTTTAGAGCAATTTTCATGGAAATATTGGTGTTTTATGGAGAACTAATTCAGCTAGACTTCTAGCACTGACAGACCAAAGTATAGTTCATAGCACCGTGGTAGCTGTGATGCCTGGTTCCATCTAATATTGTTCTGTGGCCTGCCTGGCGGCAGGATAACTTGTCACATGGAACTGTTTGTTCATGCAAAGTCACAGTTTGGAAAACCAGCACATTCCGTTTTATTTTTCTTTAATCCATAGAAGGACACCAGATGGGAAACCAGGTGATGCAAGTTTAATACCTGGTTCTGCCACAGGCTTCTTGTGTTACCTTGTAACAGTCATTTAAGCTCTCTCTACCTTAAGATATTATTCCATCTCTAAAATAGAGATGAGACTACATCTTTTTTCCCACCCTTCATCTGGCTTATCTACAGATGGGCTGTGTCTACTCTGGCACCCTTTTCCGTAAAAGGGATGCTAATGAGACACTTCGGAATTGCAAATTCCACGGGGGATTTAAATATCCCCCGCGGCATTTGCATGAACATGGCTGCCGCTTTTTTCCGGCTCGGGGATTTGCCGGAGAAAAGCACCAGTCTTTGAAAGTACTTTGAAAGTAGGAATAAGGGATCTTGCGGAAAAGGGCTTATTTTCCGCAAGATCCCGTCTAGACTGGCGCTTTTCTCCGGCAAATCCCCGAGCCGGAAAAAAGCGGCAGCCATGTTCATGCAAATGCCGCGGGGGATTTGCAATTCCGAAGTGTCTCATTAGCATCCCTTTTACGGAAAAGGGTGCCAGTGTAAACACAGCCATGCTGTTTAAAACAATGTCTGAAACAATGGTGTTCCTGTGTCAGTCAGTAAGTCTAGGCACTATTCTAATGCAATTCATTTAATACATAACTGCTATTTCATTACAACAAAATAAAAAATTAATTAAATGCTTGTTCTCTCATGCTAAGGTATGAATAATAGTATGTAGAAGTTCAGCCAGAATTCAACAGTGCCTTTGAATTATAATGGGTTATCTTTTTTTTTATTAAGACGTCAAACAGCATATGCAACATATGTACAGAGAAGAAACAAGCTAATGTATTAACTACAATAAAAACACATGAATATTAATAGGCAATGCAATACAAAATAGGAAAACAGTTCATCCATACATAATTGCAGGGAGAGGCTTGCTAAAAACCTTTCATCTGTAAAAGTTAATATTTTCATCACTGATCCAAACCCAGCTTGTGGGTAGAATTCTGGTAGTAATCAGGTACTACAGATGAATGTATTCACCCAGTATAGATACAGTCATACACGGAATTATTTTCTACAGAGTAATTTTATTCTATCCAGATTTTCGCTGTAACTGGAATTATAGTTTGCACATGGTAGGGGGTATATTAACCATCAGTGTAGGTAGCATTGTATATGGCGGGGTGTATATTCATCATCAGCATATCAGTTTCCCTATATCTAACATCATTGCAACTGTGTTATTCTGTTTCAAAATTATACCCACCGAGAGGTGAGCCAAAGAGATTGAGAGTGCAAATTAGAAGCCGTTTCACACTTTGTGGTTTACCCCGATGGAGAATGAACCACATTCAACTGACTCACATGAAGGAGGTAGACATCCTCCGGTAGAAGTGAATCTAAAAGGTGATCAGCAGACTCCCAGCTGTGGTACCATAAAGTTGCTTGGTCACTTTCCTTCCAAAGTACAGTCATGCACTGAACACAAATCAAGTTAAAAAATAGGACTGTGGAGTGATGAAAAATCTGATCCAATTTAAAGAGGTTAGAAAAAATGGAACCTTTGAAATATTTGAGAGAAGTATAAGCATGCAGAGTCAGAAGCATATAAAGTGTATGTGTGTAACAGAGCATGTTATCAGTGGTCTCTATACCCACTGAGGAATTTTGGCATATTTAGTGTTGAGCTTTTCTGATACTCTGGCATTGGCCCTGTAAATATGTGTGTATATACACTGTTTGTATATATTAGTCTATATGTGTATGCTTCTATAACGGGCCCAAACGCCACACATTACAAGAAAAATGTTACTATAGTATTCTGCACCTATTGTTTTCAATAAAAGCAAAAATACTCAGGAATCAGCAGAATCTAGCCTGAGAGATTCTTAGGCAGCTGTGAAGTAAATGAAAAGCCTCAGTAGAGAATGAAAGCGCATTTAGGTTTAACAGCACCAAAGGTTTTAGCAAACCTTAGGGCAAAAATCAGCAGCACATGTTTATAAAGGGCAGATTTGTGACATGTGGAAGAACTTCTTCTCCAAAAAGCATTTTTTCTGCAAAAACAAAGCAACAACAACATCAGATAGCCTGCATTGGCATGCAACTTTGCAACCAGTGGAGTGTGTATTATTAATGCTGGGAAGGGTGGAGAGGTAAAGTGCAAATGTCCCAGTTCACAAAGCTGGGACTTGCCCTGTTACCTACAACAGCATAAGGAGTGGAGTGTCAGGGTCTGCTGACAACTGAGTCATTCAGCATTTAGGTACCCTCCATCCTGCTCTTCCTCCCTTCCTTCTCCTCGCCCTTCCTTTTGCCTGGCGCTGTGGAACTCTTCTGGAACGGATGGCGAGTTGTAGGCACTCATTGCTCCATTGTCACAAATGCTGGCACAACACAAGGCTCTAAAATGCTTGGGTCTTCCCTCCACACCCTTGCGCTGGGGTGCTACCAAGGGGATGCAGCAGTGGCGCTCGGCTGGAGCATTTCCTTTTCAAAGATTGCCCTCTGCTTCCCAGTCCTCAGCCCATCTTTTCATACTCTTCTCCCTGCCAGCTGATACACTACTTTCCTCTGCCCAAGTGGCATGCAGCTGCAGCTCTTCCCTCAGCTGTGACCTGCATTGCTACCGCTGCTTATCCCAATGGGCTTGCCAGCATCTTCTCAGGCAGCCTCCCCCATCCTTGCCCTTGCCTCTTGCTGCTGCTCCTCTGCTTTGTGGCCTCTCCAGAACAGAAGCCCTTTCCTCACAGAATCACAGCACCACATGAGGCCATGGGCTAGTATGATCTAAGAGGCAAGCTGGGGGTGTGGTCTTCTCCAGTTCTCAGGGCGTAAAAGCTCTTGGTGTTCCGGCAGCCAGTGTCTGACACGAAAAAAAATCCCAGTCTCACTCCTGGAACCTTTTCTGAGAGTAGAACCAAAGTGGAGAATATGAAGGGGCATTTGTTAGGACTGTTCAAAACTCAACAGTTATGTTTTCTGGGGTCTAACTGGCTCTTGTTTTCTGGTCTCTGTTCACATGGCTGTGTGCATCCTGGGCATCTCCACAACTAGCAGAGATCAGGGGAGCTACACCAGTTTACATGATCTAGTGGAGGACTTGGCCCTTGGGATTTTACTTTGACTTTTGGTTCACATGAATCCAGAACTTACCTGAAATCAGCAAATGTTCTGCATGTTGCGGTCAGAACTAAAGCTAGGCCCAAATGGGAAGCACACAACCAGGACCAGGGTCAGACTCAAGTTCCAGCCTGTTTCTGGAATGTGCCAAATTTGATCACAACCAGAAATTTGGGAGATTCAAGTTAAAACCTAATTATGGTATATTGCGGTGCGGGGTAAGCTAGTTCAGTCCCTTGGAGAGAGGTAGTTCTGGTCCAGAGCTGAAAACAGGGTTTTAGCTCAGGTCCAACTTCAGTAACAACTGAAATAATAAATTAGCCAGGCTATTCTTCAAACTCAGCTCTTGTTGTTGTTTAAAAAAAATAACACCAAGAAATACACTGCCCCTGCGCTAAGAAACTTGCAGACCTTATAAGTAATGAGTTTGATGAAAGGCTTCTGAACCTAAGTTTCTGAACAAGACACAAGTTGGGTCTAAAACTATAAACCAAGTGAGTTTCACCTGGCTTCAGATTTTGTTGTGAAGATTTTCCCCAGTTCTAGTTCCCAGTAATGAATTGTTCTGAATGAAGCTCTCCTTCCAAATGTGAATATTTGGACTGATGTTGAATTCAAAGCATAGCTGAATTTTCTCAATAAAGTCAGAGAAAATCACAACCTACTACATTTACTTCCGAGATACCAACTTGTGGGTGGAAGGTTTGGGGGGGGTAGTATTTTCCCTCCCTCTGAGAGACAATTCCATATTGCCCTCCTTTAAAGATGTCTTCCACAAGGCTCTTTGTTCCCTTTAACAACCTGTCAGTTCTACTTTATACACAATCATTAGGGTCACGGCAGGGTATTCTGTATCTCTCCCGCTACCCTCCGGGTTGGAACATGCTGCTTCTCCAGCATCCCTTCTTTCTAGCTTCTGAAGACACTTCCTTTGAAGTAGCATGCATTCCTTTCTTGATTTAGATGCCTTTTGTCCAAGGGATGTGTTTGCCATGTAAGGTAGTGGCCACATTCCTGCTGATGTTCTTAATGTTTACTTTGTTGTTTCTTGTAGACTTTCTGTCCAAAAACCAAATTCTGCCCTCCGATCTGGAAGCACAATTACTGTAATCAATTGGAGTTGTACCAGCATGTCTCACAGTAGTACTTAACCCTAAAAACACAGCTGAAAATGTCAAGTGGCATAAGACAATAGATCTGAAATAAAAATAGCCTATGATCTACTTTCTATTATGCTTTTATGAATTACTCTCTAACGGTATGTTTCATAGGAGATATTTCTGTTATGTGGAAATGTTAAAATTCTCCATTTACAGAACTGTATGTTACAGATCTGCACTTTCCTAATGGATTAGGGGTCAAATAGTTTAAAACTGGGTGCCAAAAGTCGGATTCCTATATAGAATTGTCCCTGAACTCTTTTCTTTAGGTGCCTACCTAAGACACTGATATCTGATATACTGGCTTGACTATATTTCACATTTTTTTAATCTATACTGCATTTTTGTGGCATCCTTTTCAAAACCGGTTTAAGGAATTTGTTTTCTGTAATTTATGTATTGATTATTTTATGTATTTATTAAGAACCACCACATTCCTACAGTTTGCTAGCTTTAGGAATGTTTGTTTGTGTATTACCTCTTGTCGTTAATAATTTTTGTGGCCCCTTTTGCCAAACGAATGTTTTACTGTTAAAGGCAAACTTTATTTGCAGTGCCCAGATTCAAAGTGCAATTCTTTTATATGTGTGGTGATTAAGTACCAAATTCAGGAAACAAATTTTCCTTCCATGTAAACAGGTGAGAACAAAGAAGTACAGAGTCTTAAATGAATGTTTTCTATAGCCAGTGAATTTTTGTTCTAACGACAAATATAATTTTGTAGAATGAAAAGCATTGTACCGTGGACAGCCAGAGCACAGTGGGTCATCTCCCATCCTGGCTCCATGCATACCGGTTTCACCTTTATGATACAGAGGTAGGGTCAGTCTCTTTTGTGGTATCATCCCCGGGCCATGGGACCTGCAAAGTTCCCTACACATGCCGAGAAATCTGTGCCCCAGGAAGGGGTTAGGAGTGGGACTGGATTGTTTTACCTTAAGACTGGCCAGCTTCCACAGTGTGAAACCCCCGCCCCCATGGGAGGGATATAGAGGAACATGGTAGGGCATGGAGAGAGGTACGAGGCCCCCCAGAGCTGTGAGGGTCTCTGGCTGGGAGCCTGGCCCACTGTTTCTTTCACAGGGGTGGGAGTCAGTAAGAGAGAGGCTGATGCTTCTTGACAGGGGAGTCAACAGCTACATTGTCGTTGGACCCCTGGTCAAGGCGTGGGAGGATGGCGCTGTGATCCTGGAAGGGGCGGGGCCTTGAGTGGAAGGGGGTGGGGCTGGGGCTGGGGAAGCCAGCCCAGAGCACTGCCCAGACCACAGTGCGTGGCGAGAACTCTGAGCCCTTTAAAATTGCCAGGCCCTGGGCAGTTGTCCCCCTCCTCCCCCTGCCTCCCCTCCCCCTCGCACTCCCTCCCATCAGCTGGCCTGGCTCTTTTGGAAGCTGCTGAATTCTAAACTTTGCCATTGGTCTGCCTGTCGCCATCCACCGAGGCTCGTTCAGAAGCCCACAGTTATGATCCAGATCAGAATGCTCCAAACTAGGTATTTAGATGTGATTTACCCTAGAACGATCGAGATGGGAACCCCTCTTCTTCACCAGCAGTCTGTGTCTCAGCAGTACAGGTTGCTGCTTAAACCATGTACAACAGAATAGCGCTCATCAGGGTGTCGCCAGCCTCTCCTGTTCTGGCTTCGATCTTGATGTTTCTGCTTGAATTTCAAATGCCTCTGAGTGAGTGCAATCCCATTGCCTGCATATGTAGGAGCAGGAAGCCTCAAACTGTCTGTTTTCTGGAACATTGACATGTTACCAGTGTAACAGCAGAGCTGCCTGTGCTTCTTGGATGCTGTTTTTGTGCTCAGCACACAAGTGCCTGCACTTTCCAGGGTTTACATAAAACCAGTTTGGAAAACAGATCATCTGGAGTCAATATAAATCCTAACCTGAACCCTTCCAAGGGCACAAAATGTGCTGGCAGCCACTTCTACAAAAATAATTTCCCTTAGTTGTGGTCCTGTTTAAGGAGTCTAAATATATCACCCGGCTCACAGTGGTGACATTAAGCTACATCTAGACTGCAGGCTTCTTTCAGAAGAAGCTTTTCGAGAAGAGATCTTCCAAAAAAACTTCTTCCAAAAGAGTGTCCACACTGCCAAAGCGCATAGAAAAAGTGATGTGCTTTTCTGAAAGATAGCATCCGCATTCAATGGACGCTATTTTGCATTTAAACGGTGATTACTATGGATGGAGTGGTCACCAGGGCACCTGTGCTTTTTCCTCTTTCCTCTTCTTTCGAGAGAACTCCCTCTTCCCCATCCACACATGCCTTTTTCCAAAAGAGCTCTTTCAGAAAAGGGCTTCTTCCTCATAGAAAGAGGGTTATCAATGCCGGAAAAAAACCCTCTGTTCTTTCAATTTTCTTTCGAAAGAATGCGATTCCAGTGTGGACGTAATTTAAGTTTTTTCGGAAAAACGGCCGGGGAACGCACCGTGGTCTGGGCAGCACTAAGGGCTGGCTGAGTCTGACCCTTCTGTCCAAGCCCCACCCATTCTGGTGGTGCGGAGCCAGCTTCCTCACAGCTTGTTCCAGGGCCCACGGTGGCTGTTGGCCCTGCTGACCTAACCCCTCTTTGGCAGTTGCCTGGGGGTTGAGATTGCAGGACCTGTGTGAATACAGTTGTGTGCTTCTCTTGGTTCACTGCCAGTGTGATCTTGTGCCAAGCCCGATGTGGACTGGTGCAGGGCCCTTCTCTAGAGCATGCTGGGAGTGTTCAGGCACAGCCTCCCTCACCCCCAAGCAGGCTTCTTGTAAGGCCTCTGCAACGCCGACGAATGTCATGCGAAGGAAAAGGGATTTGATGTGTGGCAGCTGATTTCTGGGACAGATGGGATACAGTGGCATTGTCCCCAGAGCGGGGAATGGGGCTAATGGAATGGGAAGGAGCCTGTCTGAGATTCCCATATCTGTGCTAGGATTAGGGCACAGAAAGCTGCAAATGGCTGAGGGGAAATAACTGAATAAACAAAGATAGAGAGGATGGAAATTGTTGGCTGCGAATTCGTAGCACTTAGAATCTTGAGAGACATGGGGAAGTGGTGATTCTGAGACAGTTTCTCCTTAAGGGGGGAAAATGTTTTAACTGGCGCAGGGTAGAAACCGGGCAAGGAAGTTCCATTTTCCTCATTTGGTGTAAACAGCCTGAACATCGGGGGTGAAATTTGTAGTGTGACTTAGGGGGGAGTTGAACCCACATCTCCCATTAATGAGGGACGTCTGCAGATTAATCCCTCTTACCGTGGTGCAGTTTGACTGCGGAATCGGACCTCCGGGGTCAGCAATTGGATTCAGATCTAGAAGCCCCTGGCTCTCCCTCCTGGCTTGTTTTAGTCCTTTGCACTCTGCTTAGCTGAAAATGCCATCCCTTCTGTTTCCATCTGTATGGGTCCCACTTTGTTATGTACTGTACGCTGGGCAGTGCCCATTGAAGCCAATTAGGGTTGCTAGGTGTCTGGTATTCTACCGGACAGTCCGGTTTTTGCACCCTCTGTCCGGTAAAAAAAATTAAGAAAATACCGGACACGTGCAATGTCCGGTATTTTCTGTTTTTCCGGCTGGGCGCCGGACGGAAGTCTGGCAGGGGCGAGGGGAGTGGCTGGGAGGCGGGGCCGTTATCGGTGCTGGGAGCCTGTGGTAGCGTGCCGAAGCCTGGCGGGGGCAGGGAGAGTGGCTGGGAGGCGGGGCCGTGATCGGTGCTGGGAGCCTGTGGTTGTGTGCAGAAGCCGGACGGGGGCAGTGACTGGGAGTCCCAGCCACTCCCCCCGCTCCCGCCCCTGCCAGGCTTCTGCACGCAACCAGAGGGAGTCCCAGGCTGGAAGGTGGGGCCGCGATTGGCACTGGGAGCCTCTGGTTGCGTGCAGAAACCGGGCAGGGATGGGGGGAGTGGCTGGGAGGCGGGGCGCAATCGGCGCTGGGAGCCCTCAGCTGATTGTGTCTGAGGAGGAGTGACACCTTGGGGAGGAGGAGAAGCCCTGTCCCTGCTCCTGAGCGCTGGTCAAGCGCGTTGTGGTGCCATGGTCCAGGAGAGAAGCCTGCAGGTGCTTTGTGGTTGCGTTTAGGCGCCTTCCATGGGCTCTCGGCCGAAACTGACTGGGCTGGAATTTCTGCTTCTTCCCACTGGGACACCCAAAGACCTGGCTATGAGGGAGTCGCCTTCCTACCCATGGTCGCCCTCCCCTCCTCCACCCTGCCATTGTGTTGCCCCGGGGTCTGCCTCTCTCTGCTTTGGGTAGCAGGCAGCTGCTTTGCAGAGCAGGCTCTGCTGGGTGGCTCTTGGTAGTAGCCACACAGGATATGTGTTCGGTGTGGGTGGGTTTTGTTTTTGCTCGACACATTTTTAGCCTGTGTGTTCGGTATTTTTTGGGAGACCAGCTGGCAACCCTAAAGCCGATAAGAAGTGAGGCCGTTAATAAAATACATGTCTCTAAATCTCCTTAGTTTAAAATGTGTCTAAATCCTCTGAGATTGCTTGGCAATTCCATTCTAAATATTTATTTACTTCAAATATTTACAGGCCTATTCTATGTTCACGGCACCCTCTGCATAAACTAAAATACACAACACCGATATTATACAATACAGCAGAGCCATTATTTTCTTTAAAGATGTAAACATACTCTTGTAAAAAAAGACCTGCTTGAATAATTAAGTTTGTCCTGCTAATAGTGCTTCATTGCAAGGATGCGTTATTCTTTGAGGAGAAATCGCTTACTCGTATGCTTTGCACACCTATTATCAACCAGAACTATCAATCTTTCCCTTAGGCTTGAGACAGTATTGTCTGATGTCACAGATCAACAGGCTATCTGTTCAGGATAGTAGCAAAGGAACTACCCAAGTCTCAGAAAAGTGGAGCTATTGGATTTTTAAAACCTGCTACCTGTTTGTCAAAGGCCACTTCCTATGCACCTTATGTGTCCATTTACAGTAAGTACATATGAGTATGTAATGCTGTCATTCAAATTTGGTAGCATTTTGGAGCCATTTATGCAGGCAGAGGAGAATCCAAACCCAAAGATTTTCAGAGCAGTGGTCCTTTCTGAAGAAGATGGCATTGGGACACCAAAGGTCTACTATGAGACAAATTAGAATGATTTAGGGCATGTGTACATGGTGCAGCAACTAAATGCATAGCAAACTACACCTTATTTCATGCATCATGTAGAAAAACCCCTTGAGACAAGAGACCAACATTTTCGAAGTGATTTTCAAGTTTTGAGTGTCATTTGAGACAGTTGGAAAGGGGCTGATTTTTAGAGGGTTTATTATCTGATTATTAGGCAGCCCAGGTTAGGCACCCAAAAATGACAATTCACATCTGCAAGTCTTACCCAGAGTTCATAAGAGACACGCTGGATTGAGTGCCATAGTTAGGTAGCCCTTTCCGGAATTATACCAATCACAGCAGAAAAGATTATATAGAAGGAGCAATGGGCATGCATTAGAACCAAATAAAAGGGAACCCAGCTCTAAACAACTGCAGATAAGCCTTAGGAGACAAAGCATTTGACTGAACTGGGCTTTTCCAAAGAGGAGGAATTCCCCAGAGAAGGTTCATAATGAAAAAGGGTCTGGTGCCAAATTAACTGGATTCCTGACAGAAGAAACCATCAACAGCTATTTTGGGTTCATGTTTGGCATTAGAAGGGGGTAGGAGAATATATATGTGTGTGTGTGTGTGTGTGTGTGTGTGTGTGTGTGTGTGTCACCCACACACTTTTTTAAAGGCAGGCTAAATGGGAAAGAGAGGAGGCATTAAGACATGAATGGATATTGCAGCTTGGTGAAATTTTGATGAACTATTTTGACAGTTTGTTTTGATGTGGTATTAAGAATGAATCTTTTTGCATGCAATTGTATTTAAAACATACTTGTCAAAACAACAGGCAAAGCCTTGGTATTGGGTTTAAAACTGGAGGCATGATCATCATGAAAGTATAATTTTCTTACATTTTATAGAAGATATTGAACTAAATGATGAAATCTATGTGTGTGTGGGAGTATTGCATTCATGGCTATTAATATCTTCTCCTCTCCCTGATTTTTAAATTATTGAATCTTAATACTTTTTTTATATACAGTAATTCAGTTAATGAGCATAGCAATTTACAATTAAAAAGAAAAACCCTAAACTTAGCACTTTTATTGCATTCTTTTAAAAAATGTTTTACAAGCATTAACTAGTGCTTGTAACACTCGGATGAGACAGGTCGATAAGTGATATTATCTCCATTCTACAGATTGGAAATGGAGCACTAGAAAGGTTAATTACATGCTCAAGTCACTGTGTTTGAAATAAGAGTACAACTCCAGAATCACTAGTTCCCATGTGAATAGCTGTTTGCCAGACTGAAGCTGAAGTCTGTAACATGTCAGAGCTAGAAAGGACAGATTGCGTTTGTGTAAATATGAAGGCCTGAGAAGCAGTGAGACACGAGCTCTCAGGCTTGATATATTTTTTCTGCCTACGTCAACTTCTGGGTGCGGCTAGAGTATCCGGCTCTGGGGCAGCAGTGGAAGGTTAGGGAGTTGCCTCTCTGCTTCCTGAATTTCCTGATTTCCCAAGGTCTGGGCATCTTTTTGCTGCTTTGCTCACTAAGGCACAGCTCCCTCCTGAATCCTTCTATCTGTGAGAGCTCTCTGTTACACTTGCCATTTATACTGACAACAGCAAATAGAAGCCACTGCAGCATGCTTCTCAAGCTGATTTCAGACTGAGTCTAGCTTTATTAAACTGCCACTCTAGCTCAGAAAGGGAGCCTGTTTAAGATAAGGACTCAATGGCTACGTCTAGACTGCTTGCTTTTTGCGCAAGAAGCTTTTGTCGGAAGAGATATTCCGCAAAAACTTCTTGCACAAGAGAGCAACCACACTGCAAAAGTGCATCGAAAAAGTGATGTGCTTTTGCACAGGAGAGCATCCAGACTGCCTGAATGCTCTCTCACAAATAAGCAGTGATTGCTATGGACAGAATGGCCACTAGGGCACCTGTGCTTTTTCCTCTTCCCTCTTCTTGCGCAAAAAACCCCTCTTCCCCATCCACACATGCCTTTTTGTGCAAGAGCTCTCACAAGTGAAGAAGGGCTTGATGCCTCTCCCCTTCATCTCTATCTGTGTGTGCCATAAAACCACCAGTGCCCTGGGGAAGCTGTAGGTCAGGATGGAGGTGCCCTCACAGAGCTGTGTGTGGAAGAACTTGATTAGCTACTCCCCCCCCCCCCCACTCAGCCTCATTTTCATCAGCACTACCTTTGTACAGTACAGTCACATAGAGAAGGGAGCTTACCATCGTTTCCACAGAGCTAATCTCAAGATTAGCTGGACAGTGCACTTTCCACTGCAGACGGCAGGGTCAAACTGCCGGCCATCCAGCTGCCTGGCCCTCATTCCAATCTCCTGTTTATATCGTTGGGCCTCTCCTCAGCGCAGTCTCCAAGAAGACAACAAGGATTTGTGTGTGATTGATACTATTTCCGCATGTGCCAGCCCCCAAATGGAAGATTAAAAAAATCTATTTGTTTCCAAGAGCCCTTTCAGTGTGTAGCGGACTGCCTGCCTGCCTGTCTGCCTGGGGTAGCCAAGACGTTCCATTTTCATTAACAAGAAAATTAACCCCCCCTTTTTTTTGTAAGGTGATTAATGCCCGTGATTATGCTTTAACAGTTTTTGGATAGACGTGAGGTTTTTATCACTCAAACAGCATGATGATAGGTCACTTAGATCTTGTGGGGCCTTACCAATTAACTGATGATGGGGGAGATAATTACGGCAGATAAGCACGTAGCTGAGGTTTGGTCATTTGTCAGACTCCATTTTATATAAATGAATAGCCAGTGCTCAGTTGCCTATAGCTGAGACGTTCTAGCGTAGGGGCCAGTCCTGTGATGTTCTGAGGGGCCTCCGCTCACATTGTCTTCAGTCAGAGTTTGCAGTGCTCGGCCCCTCGCAAGGTGGGGCCCATAAGCAGAAGAAATGGAACCTCAAAGGATGGCATTTCAACCTTTGTATCCAGATATGCAGCTTTCAGGAGATCTGGCCTCTTGTATTCTAATACTGTGGGCCTGATATTCCTACCAGAGGCACCACTGTAAATGACAAATCACTCCACTGAAGTCAGTGGAGCTATATTGGTGTAAAAAAGGAAAATCCGATCCTGCGTTTTTCCATGATCTTGCACAAGTCACTCTGTCTCTTCCTCTGTTTCCCCATCTGTAGTACAGGTTTAACCATAATTATCTCCTTCAAAAGGCTGTGGCAGGAATGAATGAGTTAACATTTCTGAGGTGATATGAAGGTAAAAAGCCTGCATACTGAGCCACTCGTCCCCAGCCGCATCCCAGAGCAACGATTTCAGTGAAGAAAAAAACAAAAATGATTTGAGCTAAGGACCCAAGCAATGCCAGGAAAATCCTCCAGTGCATGTGTATCTATTTTAGATAATATGTTCATCTGTCTGTGTGTCTGTGTGTCCTTCCATCTGTCCATGAGTCCGTTTGTTCAAGAACCCTTTGGTACGCAACTTCCTCTTATCAAGATCAGGGTTTAGTTGTTCCAGAACCATAGGATGTGCCTGTCATGCGACTGTTTTGCATCAAACAGAAAGGGAGGGTATAAGAGCAGGGACAGTTATACTCATGAATGACCACAGGAGGGCAGCAAGCACCTGAGCTCTGGAGAGCAGCTGCTGGCCAGCAGCACAGCCCCTGCCACACTGGGGTGAGAAGCAGCCATCGAATAGCCTGTGTGCACCCCCAACCTAGGCCAGCCCTGGGAAGAAGACAGTGGGTGAGATGCAAGGTCTTACCAACCCAGGTTGGCCCTGGACAATGCTGGGCAACTCTTCTGGTGTATGTATGCATATCTATCTATCTATCTATCTATCTATCTATCTATCTATCTATCTATCTATCTATCTATCTATCTATCTAATCGAAAGAGATATGCTGTTTGCCTTCATTGTTCCCAAACCTAAAAATTTAATAGATAAGCCACTGCTCATAGTGAGTTTGAATCAGAGAATCATAGGGTTGGAAGATATCTTAGGAGGTCATGGAGTCCAACACCCTGCTAAGAGCAGCACTAAGCCCAACTAAATCATCCCAGACAGGGCTTTGTCATGCTGGGACTTAAAAATCTCTAGGGATGGAGATTCCACCGTATTCCTAGGTAACCCATTCCAGTACATTACCACCCTCCTATTAAAATAGTTTTTCTTATTAGCCAACCTAGACCTCCCTCCACTGCAATTTGAGACCATTGCTCCTTGTTCTGGCATCTGGCATCATTGAGAACAGCTTCTCTCCATCCTCTTTGGAACCTCCCCCCTTCAGGTTCCAAAGGCTGCTATCAAATCCCCCCTCACTCTTCTCTTCTGTAGACTAAATAAGCCCAAATCCCTCAGTCTCTCCTCATAAGTCATGTGCTCCAGACCCCTAATCATTTTTGTTGCCCTCCTCTGGACTTTCTCTGATGCATCCACATCCTTTCTGTAAGGAGCAGGGAGCAGAATTGGACACAATACTCCAGATGTGGCCTCACCAGTGCAGAATAAAGGGGAATAATCACTTCCCTAGATCTGCTGACAATGTTCCTACTAATGCATCCCAATATGCTGTTAACCTTCTTGGCTACAAGGGCACAATATGGACTCATATCCAGCTTCTCATCCACTATAATCCCCAGGTCCTTTTCTGCAGAACTGCTACTTAGCCAGTCGGTCCCCAGACTGTAACAATGCTTGGGATTCTTCCGTTCCAAGTGCAGGACTCTGCACTTGTACTGGTTGAACCTCATCAGATTTCTTTCAGCCCAATCCTGCAATTTGTCTAGGTCACTGTATACCCAATCCCTACGCTCCAAAGTATCTACCTCTTCTCTAGCTTAGTGTCATCTGTGAACTTGCAGAGTGCGCTAACCATCCCCTCATCCTGGTCATTAATAAAGATGTTGAACAAAACTGGCCCTAGAACCGATCCTTGAGGCACTCCGCTAGAAACAGACAGCCAATTAGACATTGAACCTTTGATCACTATCCATTGATCCTGACAATCTAGCAAGCTTTCTATCCACTTTACAGCCCATTTATCCTATCCAGACTTCCTAAACTTGCTGGCAAGAATACTGTGGGAAACATATCAAAAGCTTTGCTAGAGTCAAGGTATATCACATCCACTGCCTTCTCTGTGTCCACAGATCCGGTTTCACTTTCCTCTCTTCCAAGTGATTCCATACGGATTTCGTGTGGATCCCTTCTATGAACACATCCATCAGATTCTGGGTAAAGAACAAAACCCCAACTCAGTGCAAAAAGGAAAGTGGAAAGATCCAAAGAATGTTCCAAATGCGACACTAAGCTATCCTGTCTGGCATTGGTTCTTTGGGGGCAGGCAAGGAATACAGCTGGAAATTCCATATTAGAAACTTCCAGATAACTAATATGATCATCCTTTTATTGTGTGCTTGTAAAGCCTGATCCAGTGGGACTTTACAATACAAATCATTGATAATGACGATGTTATGATTTGAAACACCCCTTAACTCCTACAATAGGCAGTTCACCTCCTTTCAGTTGTGTTAACTGGTCACACTGGGGGAGACCATCGTTACAACAGAGCTATATATACCCAAGTACCTCCTGAAGAGAAGCCCTTAGAATTCTGCCTGCCATTTGTTCCTAAATATCAGGTTGGGCATGATTGCTGGACCTTGGTCTGATCACACCAAGCCCCTCCCCCCAGCCAGTATTCACATGATCACTGTTGTAATCCTGATTTTTGTCACCTGAAAAGGAAACTCCTCTAGTGCACTCTGTGGATTTGGCTGCACTGCAGAAGTGAATGGACTGTTAAAACGTATGAACTAATACAGTGTTTCTCAACAGTGTTTTTTTTTTATAAAGTACCCCTTTTAAAAAAGAATTGTAAGAACCCCCAATACCTACAGAATTCAGATACACACATTTTTTTCTACAGTAGCAACATATTTGTTTAAACAACTTAATCGTAGCTGGGCAGGCAATGACATTTTTGGATGTAAAATGTACAAAAATAACAAAATGTTGTAAAACTTAACTGAAATTTGGAGAAAACTGAATTTTTGTTTTGTGTTGACGTACCCCCCCAGACTTCTCTCGAGTACCCCTAAGGGTACTTGTACCACTGGTTGAGAAACACTGAACTCACACACATTCCCAAACACAACTTAATAGTGTAAGCAAAGATTGTCGCTTCAAAAAAGTGTCACCTGGTCAGGGTTAATACTATACCCGATTTTGTGACTGAGAAGAGGTACTCGTCTACCATGTTTAATTTCATACATCCAGTTATTTATTTCTGGTCCAGTAGTTGGGGCCCATTGTGCCGTGGTACTGTACAAAGACATAGTGGCTAAAGAGCTTGCAGTCCTGATAGGACAAAGGACAGCAGAAAGGAAATGCTGTTATCCTTACCATGACAAGAGTTGTGTGTTAACAATCTACTGTAAATTTGTAGTCTGGTTCATACCCAGTGAAAGCCTAGGGCTATGTCTAGACTGCAGGCTTCTTTCGAAAGAGGCTCTTTCGAAAGCATCTTTCGAAAGAGCCTCTTTCGAAAGATCGCGTCTAGACTGCAGGCGGATCTTTCGAAAGAGAAATCCGCTTTTTCGAAAGAGAGCACCCAGCGAGTCTGGATGCTCTCTTTCGAAGACGGCCTCTTTACATTGAAGAACGCCTTCCTTCGAAAGAGGAACTTTCGAAGGAAGGCGTTCTTCCTCGTGAAACGAGGTTTACCGCCATCGAAAGAAAAGCCGCGTTCTTTCGAAATAATTTCGAAAGAACGCGGCTTGAGTCTGGACGCAGGGGAAGTTTTTTCGGGAAAAGGCTACTTTTCCCGAAAAAACCCCTGAGTCTGGACACGGCCTATGAGAACTGAAGGCAGTAATTTTGATCTCAGCGACATCAATATATTAACTCAGTCTTTGAACTAAATGCACTGCATAGGGACTCTGTTTATTGTATGTATCGCAGTGTGCCCACACACGGCCATCCCTAGAAGGGTAGGGGGCCTGGAACAACCCTCCATTCTGCTCCAGGCCCTGCCCTGTACCTCATGTCTTCCTCTACCCCTGCTCTGTCCTCACCCTGTTCCCACTCCATCCCCAAGCGCCACTCCTCGGTCCTGCCTCTGCTCTGCCCCCAAACCTCTCTCCCCTGAGCAATGTGGCCCAGGGGTTACCATGGGGCCTGGCGCGGTGCAGCAGCAGGTGTCATGCACACCCCTGCACTCAGCGTAGCAGTGGGAGCTGTGGGAAGGGGAGTGAGCCAGCAGCCCACTCCGTCCTGCCACCCATCTCTTAGCTGGGTTCCCCACAGCTGTGGGAAGTGGAGCGACCTGTTCCCAGCCCGCTGCACTCCTCATCACTGAGCCTGCAGCATTCTGCTTCCTGCCCTCACTGTGAAGTGGAGCAACCTGGTGGGAGAGGACAATGGGGTGGTGCAGGCTGCTGAGTTGCTCTGCTTCCTGTGGCCCCCACACTGCTGCAGGGAGTGTGTGGGGGGGCCAACCCCTGTTGCTGCCCTGCACCAGGCCCCACATGGATGGGGTGGCTCTATGCTTACAGCTCCCAGATATAAGCAGGGAGCCATTGTGCACGGTACTGTACAAACCCAGAGTTTAAAACAGCCCTTATTCTGGAAGGGTGTGTCTAGACTACAGGTTTTTTTTTAAAAAAAGTGGTCTTTTTTTAAAAAAAACTTCCTCTGCATCTAGACGGCCGCCAAGTTCTTTCAAAATTAAATCGAAAGAACACGGCGGTGTTTTTGACCACGGTAAACTTCCTTTTACGAGGAAGAACGCCTTTTTTCAAAAGTGCTCTTTCGAAAAAAGGCGTTCTTGAATGAAAACAAGGCTTTTTCAAAAGAGAGCATCCAGACTTTTTCTTTCGAAAAAGCCTCTTTTGAAAGAGGCTTGTCGTCTAGACGTAGCCGAAAACTTTAAACAAGACAGACAGAAGGACTGTATTTTCATTTTACAGATGGGGAACCTTATGTATCTGATGGATATAATTATCAGCCATGGGAACCTGATTTGCCTAAGGTCACAAATAAGAGTCTATAGCAGCACCAGGATCTGGATTCATATTGCCTGAGTCTGCTTCTAATCTGTTTTGTTTGCTTTCTTGAAGCTACTCTGGTTCTTTCACCCTGCATTTTTAGAATGATATCAAAGGCATCTTATTTTAGAATTATCGCCAAAAGCTGGTATACGCTCTTTCCTTTGCTTCTCTTCTTTAATAAATCTAAGTAGCCAAATATATTTGAGAGAAAAGAGGGGCCAGCCTCATTGCTGGTGTAATGATGCAGGAACAGGTGTCTAAATGTTCTTGAGCCTAAATGTCTTGGATGACTGTCGGGGGCCGGAGGGTTACCCTGCCTGGGGGCCGTCAGTCCACTTCCCACCTGGTGCCCCACCGGGCCAAGTACCCTCTTTGTGCTCCCCATCACCAGAGTTGTTGACAGTCTGACGACCCAACATCACGAAATCCTCCGCCTCCCGTCTGGCTTTTGGCTAGTCAGCAGGGGAAGGCAGGGGGGCTCAAGCCCGCCCTCACTCCGAGCCCCAACTCAGGGCCCTAAGGATTGGGACGGAGTCCCAGCTCCGGTTGGTGGGGGTGCCAACCCATAACT
Organism: Pelodiscus sinensis; assembly: GCF_052426305.1. Lineage (NCBI taxonomy): Eukaryota > Metazoa > Chordata > Testudines > Trionychidae > Pelodiscus > Pelodiscus sinensis. The sequence continues at coordinate 125,609,040 of NC_143055.1, forward strand.
CACCAACCCTCCAGGTTGCATACCCTGCCCTAGGTTGCTTCCTACCTCCCTTGCTCTTGCGCTGTGGCTCAGGGTCGCCCCTACGCTCTCCTCCCAGTGACCTCCCTCTCCTGGCATCAGCGCCTCTTTTAAAAGTCGGCGCATCCGATGTGAAGGGGAGGGGAGCTCCGCTGGCATCCTTGGCCACTCCCCCTCTCCTGTTCCTTGCTGGCTCTTGCCCAAGCCGGCATTGCCAGCAATCCTGGGCATGCACGGTTCCGGCTGAGGCTGGCATGTCCCTCCACTTCTTCCCCGGGCTCCCGGGGCCCGCAGGACTCTGGCGTGGAGCGCCGGGCTGCCTCCACCAGCCCTCCGGCTGTGGCTGAGCAGGCGGCACACCGCCGGGGACGGCACGGAGCAACCGCTTCTTCACAGCACACGGGGGACGGCGCAGCAGCAGTGGGGGGCAGCGGAGTGACCCCATCACACAGACAAACATAGTAATCTGGATACATCATGAAATTATTCCCTCTTGTCCAGAGAAGTGATTAATCTGCCTTCAGTGTATTATGTTTCAGGTGATAGATCAATGTGTGCCATTTTTTGTTTGAGGCAATCTTACTGGGGGTATGTCTACACTACCCCGCTAGTTTGAACTAGCAGGGGTAATGTAGTCATCCGCAATTGCAAATGAAGCCCGGGATTTGAATTTCCCGGGCTTCATTTGCATAAAGCCGGCCGGCGCCATTTTTAAATGCCGGCTAGTTCGAACCCCGTGCCGCGCGGCTACACAAGGCACGGAGTAGCTAGTTCGGATTAGGCTTCTAATCCAAACTAGCTGTACTCCTCGTGGAATGAGGAGTACAGCTAGTTCGGATTAGGAAGCCTAATCCGAACTAGCTACTCCGTGCCGCGTGTAGCCGCGCGGCACGGGGTTCGAACTAGCCGGCATTTAAAAATGGCGCCGGCCGGCTTTATGCAAATGAAGCCCGGGAAATTCAAATCCCGGGCTTCATTTGCAATTGCGGATGACTACATTGCCCCTGCTAGTTCGAACTAGCGGGGTAGTGTAGACATACCCAGGAAGATTAGTCTAGTAGCACCTTAAAGACTAACAAAACATGTTGCTACTAGACTATTCGTTGTTTAAGTTTTTTCTGTTACAGACTAACTTGGCTGCCCCTCTGAAGCTTGCTGTAAGATTGTTATCTTGTTTAATCTCTTATTAGAGAAATATCATGAAAGCTTTTCCAAGAACATCTTACCCTTCTCACTGGGTTGTCTGCTTTCCCTGCAAAACTCACTTGTTATACGAAACAGGCACGTTAACTGAAAATGAGCATGAATATTCTGCTCTTTTCAGCACGGCTCTGATGCATTTTATTTTATGATAAAAAAGGATGATAGAAAAGGATTTTTAACAATTGATACATACCATTCTAGCCATAAAATATACCTACTGGATAATAAAAGACCAAACTTTCACAGAGAGGCTCCTGTGTAGTTAAACTTTACAAGGTGAGTAGTTTTTATTAAGAAAGTAGGAAGGAGCAGGCTGTATTCTTCTCTAGATAGCTAACATACCTCTGTTTCCCTCAAAGGACAATTGTGGCTTTTTGCTGTTTATGCAAGCCTTGATCTGCTTGCAAGGAGAGGCAAAGACATCTTTATAAAGCCAAGCAGATGACTCTGCCCTAAAAATTCTCTTTTAAAATGGCATTGTAGAGTTCTCTATTCCTGCACTCACTCATTTCTATCTTAAATTTGCTCAGTACACAATTAAAGAATTGCATTTTTTTTCTCCGTAAGAGCCAGCCTTACAGACTGCCCCGGCTTTGACTGTTGAGTTGGGTTCTTTTCATTGTGCATTGTTTAAAAGATTTTACAGGCAAAAGTATTTATTCAGTGACACCTTGCAACCTCACTGATTTCTAGTGGATTTGCACAGACGTAGCTGAGGACAGAATTTGGCTTTCAGAACTACTACAACAGCAGGTGATGCAGGCTGTGGAAAGAATCCAGCTTGAACCTAAGAACCCAGACTGAGTTTCCAGGGCTGACAATTAGAGGTGGGAAAAACACCTTTTTATTTGCTATGATATGGAAATAAATGAAATATAATAAACATGGGGACCTGAAAATGCCATTTTTAAAGTTACAAGTGTGCTATATAGGTTTGATTCTTTGCAAGTCATGTCAATGAAAATTTTCCATTAACTAGAATATGAGCAAGATTAAGTGGTTTGGAAAGTATCTCCATGGGCACTTCCCTTAGGTCGTCTTCCTTTACAAAGGACATTTCTTTTCAATTGTTAGGCTTTCAAAGGTCTTGTCTAAACTACCTTTGGCAACAAGAGTGAAAGCATTCACACAGCAGTGCAACTTCTGTCAAGAAAAAACACCCAGTTTTGGCAACAGAAAACTTCCACCCTTACCAGAGACTTTCCCCCTCTCTTTACTGTTGACAAAGAGCCAGTCGCTAGAACTGGGTTCCACTAGTATCCCACAATGCTTACCCTGCTGGCTCTGCACAGTGTTTTGATCTCTGTTGCCCTGCAGGCATGCACCCTCCCCTTTCAAAGCTCCCAGAAATATCTGACAGTGACAGCTGAGTGTGGGGCATCATTTGGGGAGCAAACAAAGAAAGAGTAAATCATTGAACTGCTTCTGTTCTGCCCTGCAGCAGGAACACAGTGGCAGACAGACTGCTGAAGGTGAAGGACTGACTACCGTACAGTTTAAGGATGTTAAATGGTTAACCAGCCCTTGCTGGTAAACTCTGACAGTGGCAGCTGCATTGGGCCAGAGCAGCCCCAACTCCACGTCCACAGTGGGACCTCATGACTGAGGCTGCGGCGAAGCTAGATGGCAGGCCCCGATTTAAAATGCTTAGGTGCTAGTTGGTACTGCTTTGACATGCCCCAGCACAGAGAGCTAACAGAGCTACTCATGATGCTGCCCCTAGCACTTGGAGGAAATCCCAACATGTTCAGTGATACATGCCCACAGTTCTTTGCCTGACACTGTTCGTGATGGTGCCCCCCGTGTGGATGTGATCTGTCGAAGAGAGAAAGCGTGAACGCTCTCTGGCAATTTTTGTTTTGTCGACTTTTGTGTGTCTACATAAGTTTCATTGACAAAACTTGGTACAAGTTGAACCTGTCTAGTCCAGCACCCTTGGAACCTAACCAGAGCTGAACAGAGAATTTGCTGAACCACAGGAAGTCAATATTGCCTAACGGCATCACCAACACTTCCACTGCTTTCTGGGCTGTAAGAAGATATTTAAGGGTAAATTAGAGCTAAATAACAGCACAGAACACTGAGAGCCAGGACTTGTGGTCGTGAACAAACTTTATAGAACTAGGGGAACTTGGCCACACCCATGATAAGTGGACTTCCAGATAACCAAAATCATGCCGTACCACAAATGTTGGTAGACCAGAGACGTTCAACTCATAGTGTAAGCAAGGCCTAAAGGTAAGTTTCCTGCTCTGTTCAAGCCCAATTCTATGGGAGAGTTCACACACACAGGAGCTAGATTTTTTTTAACTGTCTTTGATGGGCAGGCAGCCTGATGGGTTTGTCTGTTAGACTTGAAAATATCTAAAACCTTGCCTGCTTGTCTTAAATGTGTCTGAATTTGCCAGACTCTAGTTAAAAAACTGGCTTGAAATATCAAAAAAAAAGCCTTTCCCCTGCTGTTTTTGACATGAAGTGAGTTTTTCAGATTAGACATACCACATGGTCACTGTTTCTTATGAAATGTTTAGTGTTTCCTAGCTTAGCTGAAACTGGAGTGGGCTGGAGAGAGAGGGTAAAAAAGTTTGTGGAAACTCTTTTTTGAATTATCTCACTTCCTCCTTCCAAAATTCCAAGATTTTGACTAGCTTTCCGAGTTGGGAGGGAAAAGGGAGAGAATAGCAGGAAGGCATTGCAAATAGTTTTGTCAACATTTCAAAATCTGAAACGTATCAGCCAGCTGTTGCTGAAATCAGGAAGAACCAGGATGAGAAGAGACAGAGATAGCTTTCCCTTGGGCATAAACCACTTAGGGTTATGTCATGCATCATAATCACTCACTAATAAGCCAATTCCGGACCAATTCTCCCTCCTGTGGAGTTTCTACCTACCTGCTTGCATCACTGCATGCAACCAAGCAGAGACACACTGATGGGTTGTTGAACTGGGTTGGTAAAGCAGTGAAGAGTGGTAGTGGCAAAACCCACCTTTACCCAGTATATCACTACACGGAGAGATTGATCCTTGTGGGCAGCAAATGAGAGGAAGAAAGGTTATGCGAGCTTTTCTGAGTCTTCGCCAAAGTGTGTTTTGGATGACATTTCCTTCTGATTCTTATTTCATGCCAACAGATTCACTCATACCTGTTGATTCTCTGTGACATCTGACTCACTGTAACATACCAAAGTGAATTGAGTGACATCTTCATGGGCCTGGTGTACGATGACATGGGGGAAGCTAGGAAAAAATACACACTTTGCTCTAGTCTATGCATGATTGCAACTGAGAAATATAGGCCCAGCGGACTGGCAGAATTTCGCCACCAGAAATTAAGATGAATGGGTTGTCCCTCCAGGGTGAACTATGAATGAGCAAGAGGAGAACTGGAACCATTAGTCACATGCAGTATCTGTGTCCTGCATGGCATCGTATCTCAGTCTGCGCTAAGGCAATGAAATGATCCTGATGCCTCTGATCTGTGGCTGGCTTGGGACCTAAATGCAATAAGCTACCTGTAGCCTAATGCCGTCAATAATATGGAGATTCGGACTTGTGTTCAAGGCTTATTTTCACTCATTTTGTAGCTGGCCCCGCATGGGGCACCAAGCAAATCTTGTTACTCAGTAAGGTTCAGCGCTGTTGCTTTAGTTTTGGCTTGTTGTGTGGTGGCTCTTCAGAGCTTTGAGGTGTGGTGGAACAACACTGAACAATCTGAGAAATGAGACGTAGAGTTACAGGTTTCAATGAAGGATTACTTGGCACAAACTATGTGTTTAACATTTGTATCTGCTGGCTCTCAGTTATCTTAACCCTCCAAACCATGTGCTGAGGCAAAATGGCTGCTTTCGTCATCAGCCTAGAAGCAAAGGTCATGTTGGCTGATGGATTGATCTTTGAGATCCAGATGGATTTGAGTTCACTAGTGAGTCACAGGCTGCTGTACCATGCCTCATGCCTTGTCTTCACTGCTAAAAAAGATGTGTTTTACCTCAGAGTAACTAATGCATGTATAAAAACAAAATGAAAAACTATGCAGCACTTTAAAGTCTAACAAGATGGTTTAATAGGTGATGAGCTTTCGTGGGCCAGACGCATTTCCTCAGATCATATTCTGAAAGAGAATTGGCATGACCATATATACCAAAGGAATACAATGAAAAAAGCGAACACATTATTAAACTGACAAATCAAATTTAGAACAGAAGATGGGGCAAGGGAGAGGGAGGAAGGGAATAGCTGTTTATAAGTCAATGAGTGGCTAACCAGGGGTGATAAGTGGGGAAGCTGTCTTTGTAATGTGTAAGGTAATTAGCATCTTTGTTAAGGCCCATTCATAAAGTGTCAAATTTAAGCATGAAAGAAAGTTCTGAAGTTTCTCTCTGTGATCTGGTGTTAAAGTCTCTTTGAAGTAAGATGCATGTAGTAAGGTCGTTAAGACTATGTCCAAATAGGTTGAAATGCAAACTGACAGGTTTTTCCTTGTGAAGATATCTGATTTGTGGGCATTAATTCTTTGGCGAAGTCTCTGAGAAGTCTGTCCAATATACATAGCAGAAGGACACTGTTGGCACATGATGGCATAAATTATATTTCTGGACGAACAGGAATATGTGTCCTTGATCGTATAACTGACATGGTTAGGTCCAGTGATGGTGTCACCAGAATAAAGATGTGGACAAAGTTGGCAACGGGGCTTGTTGCAAGGGAAAGTTCCAGGGTTGGTATTAATGTGGTATGTCCCGTGGTTGTTGGTAAGAATTTTCCTGAGGTTAGGTGGTTGTCTATAGGGGTATGTCTACACTGCTACTCTAGTTCGAACGAGGGTGGCTAATGTAGGCATTCAAACTTGCAAATGAAGCCTGGGATTTAAATATCCCGGGCTTCATTTGCATGTTCCTGGGTGCCGCCATTTTTAAATACCCCGTAGTTCGAACTACCTGTCTGCGGCTACGCGCGGCACAGACTAGGTAGTTCGAATTAAAACTCCTAATTCGAACTACCATTATTCCTCCTGCAAGGTAGCTCATGTACATTAGTTACATAACAGGGTTGAGATTCACTGCTGTGGCACTTCCTGCTGCTCACACTGGGAATTAGGTCTGACTCTCCACAAGTCACCTTCTTTTGGCCGGTGTCTCACCCATCATCACTTTGTTCCCTCTCCATGCTCAGAATTCTGGACCCATGTCACTCTCAGGATCACGGCGTCCTCTTCAGGACACTGTGCTGCAGCAGTGCCCACCACACTGGTCTCTTGCCCCCCTTCCAGGGGTATCAGCAGTCCTCAGCCTCCCACTTGCCTCTCTGGCCAACTGCCACTTCAGTCAAGCCCCTCAGCTCAAGCCACAGTCTTTAAAGGCCACACCTGAGTGTGGTTAGGTGCAATGCAAGAAGGGGGTTCGGACTCAGGCCCATCCTCTACTATGGGTCCTAGTTTAGGGAACCTCTGGCAGCAGCCTTGTCCTGTCCTCCCTAGGCCACTTCCCCTATGACCTTTGCACCCTGCAGGCCTCTGTATCAAGGCCGCAGGCTGGCAGGTATCAGGCTGGAGTCTCTCTCTCTAGCTCCCGTGAGCCTGCCCAGCACGGCTCTATCCCAAGTGCTTTTCCGAGAACTGGTCCTGCACCTTTCCTGGTCAGGCCCCAACTGCTCTCTGTTCTGCCGAACAGCTTCTTATAACTAGGGCTGCCCCAGCAAGCTGCCTTCTCATTGGCTCCTTCTAAGCCCTTTCCAGATTGACCAGGTTTCTGTGCAGGCTCCCTCCAGCCTGGTTTAACCCCAGCTTGCCAAAGTGGGACAACCGCCCCACTACAGTTATCCTGAGGCAAAAAATATGGGATGTTCAGCAACATAAACAAGGCCTCAGCTGGTTGCTGTATGGACACACTTGCTGCTTTGCTAGGGAGGAAAATTAAAGACTGATCAGAGGCAGGAAGACAACCGTCCTGCCTAGGATTGAGAAAAGTCATTTAGGGGTGGGAGTAGGCTGCTAGGAAAGGGATGAGGCTGAATTTTTTGTTTTTGATTTTGAGGGGATGAGCCAATGTAATGAGAGGCAGGGCGGAGGAACCTAATCTGTTTTGTGAATCTGAGCCCCATTTAGCATTCAAGTTAAGGAATCTGCATAGTAACAGACTCCTCAGAGCCAGCACTGGTCATTGTTAAGCACGGTTCTTGCCTACTAGCATTTTGTTCTCTAGCGTGTCTTGAAGGAAGATGGTCTCCTGCAAACATAGCAGAAGGTGGTAGGGAGGGCTGAGGGAAAGTGTGGAATCTGCCTTCTTTTTTTTGACTCATAAATATGAAAACAAGCTGAGAACAAGTGGCATCATGAGAAAGCACAGTAAGTAGTGGGGTGCCACTTAGCTAGAAGAGACAAAATCACTCTCACTGTGTGGGCCCTGAAATCACTGGGAAATGTAATAAGTGCTTATGATCACATTTGTTTGATGTAAAATCCATCTGTTGTGGAATAGTGTGCTTTCCAGTGAACCTGACTAAATGTAGCAGCCTTCAGCCAGTGTATGGAGTGACAAGAGAAAAGTGTTTCCTTCCTGACATGCAGCCAGCAGCAGAACCTCTTGCTGGTCAGTCAGGAAAGGATGCTGGCTAAAATTGAGCAGCAGATTATAGGAGGAAAAGGATAAATAGAATTAACTGTAAAAGGCAAGAATGTTCCATTATTCCGAGCAAATCCATCCATAAGGAAAAGTGAATTTGGTTACTTGACTGGGAACCCCAGAAGTCACTACATTGATCCATTCATCCTAAGTGTAAATGCAAACCCATCCGACAGTCTTTCAGACTGGGAGTGCAGGAGGAGAACTCCTAGTGCAGTCATGATCTATAGTGATTACATGCATTGCCACAACCCCAACCATCATAGAATCCAGATGTCAATTTAAAAATAAATGGGTTCTTAAGCACCCTTCCCCAATAGAGATGCTTCCCTGAATTTAGGCCCTATTACACTATGGTAATATCTAACCTTGCACTTGATTGACAAAAGTTTTGTCGTTCACAGGGCTTACCCTTCCACCTCCCCCAATGACAAAGTTTTGCCGTGTCAAGTGAAAGTGTGAACACTGTTTTGTTGACAGGAACAGTCTTCTTCCAATAAAGGGAAACCCTCTCAGGGGAGGGGAAGGGGAGAGGGAGGAGGAAGTATTTTGCCAGCAAAAGTGTCAATAGACATCATTGACACAAGCTGACTTTTAGATGCAATTGTAGTATAGACATACCCTTAATCTTTTCCAGATTGTAAAATTGGAGCTCAGTCGGAATAGAAGCACTGGGAAGTCTGACATAAAATACACATTCAAGTCAGTTAACCATAGACTCATCTACATTAAGGAAAATCTACATCAGTGTCACCAGAGAAAACCCTTAACACAGAGATGCTGCATTTGCACAAAGGAAGGCTGACACGGGGACAGCTTAATCCAAGTTCATATCAAAATGAACCTCCATTTTAACAAGCACAACATGTCTATATTAGAAGGTTGCACATTTAAACTGGTGCATATCTCCCTTATGAAAATCCATATTTTATTCACCAGCAGCATAGGGTGCTTTAAGCTTCATAAATCTTTGGGCAACACTTTCAAATAGCGGATGCTATACAAGAGCAAAATATGGGTCAATTCCTTGTTGTTACAAGTGGAATAAAGCTCCTTTGACTTCAATAGAGCTATGCCCATTTACACCAGCTGAAGATCTAGTCTTCTGCAGTATTGTGGCGGAAGCCACCTAACCAATTTGTGCCTCAGTTTTCTTCTAAATAAAATGGGGGTAAATACAAAAGGACTTATTATGAGTGTTCCAATATCCTTTGATATTGTCATGTGAAAGAGACTTCAGAAGTACAGAACAGAAATAATGTTTATTACCAGAATTTTCATTCTTGTGATGGCCTTTGATCAAAGACTGAGCTGAAATGGAAAGAGTGAGCAACTGGCTTAATTCTGTTCTTTGCATAAGGAGAAAGGGGAAACTTTCCTAGTAACCTGAACCACCTTCTGTTACACAAGTGGTCTTATACTGTGTTTAGTGCTGAGATATCTTTCTAAATGACTTTTAACCTCTCTCATCAGAAATCACTAAAAACCTTAGGTGCAGAAGAAATCCTAGATAATTAGAGGCCCTTTGATCTTAGTACTCTACAGTTAAGCATACAGGGAAATTTCAGGCCACATCAAACAGAGAGATCAAAAAGAGATCAGTATGTGGTAGAATAGAAAGCATTAGTAGTACCCAATCCGTTGTTTGTTCTTCCACAGGAATAACTAGTAACCAATTAAATGTGTTCCATTTATTGCAGTTCCCCATTTTTACATTAGCTGTTTTCTGTGATGTTACCAAAAGAGCTCAGATACTGATAATTGAAGCATACTGTGAACAAAATTAAATAAACCACTGCGTAGTCCTTAGAGACTAACAAATATAGATAGATAGTATCATGAGCCTTTAATGGGCAAAACCTCTTTTTGTCTCCACTCTGCTCATCTGAGGAAGTAGGTTTTGCCCATGAAAGCTCATGATATTAATAAATAAATAAATAAATATTTTAGTCTCTTGTAAGGATGTTAAGTATCGGGTAATTGACTAATCGAATAGTCGATGCATTTGACTAATCGAATAGTCGATAGGGCACCTCTGCCTTTGAAGTGTAGCAACAGTTATGTTGCTGTTGCTACACTTCAAAGGCAAAAGCACTGGAACCTGGGGTCAGCTGGGGAGTCCCCAACTAATCCGGGGTGCTATGTGAAATGGTGCAGGAGCCTCACACCGGGTTCCCCGCAGCATTCAAAGTGGCAGCACTGCACGGAGCAGCTGACCCCAGGCTCCAAGTAGCGCTGCTGCTTTGAAGTACCCCTTTTTTCTCCCCCCCTCTTGCTGCCGCTATCTGATATGCCTCTATTTGCTTATCAGATAGTCAACTAGTCCATTAGTCCTTCACATCCCTACTCTAATGTGCTACAGGACTACTTTTTTTTTAAAAAAAGTTACAGACTAACACAGCTACCCCTCTGAGAGCTGTGAATAACATTGTTCAGTACACATCATTCAGTTCAACACTCCTACTTAGACGTGTCTTAGCTATCTACACAAAACCTTTGATTCTGTTGTAGGAATTGTTATAAAAGCAACTTGTGATATTTGATAACTGTGCAATTAAAGATGTTGACCCCCCCCCCCCCCCCAGAGAATTGTTTCACACTTCTTAATGATCAACCCAGCTGTAACTGGACCACAGACTGTGCTTGTGAAAGGGCTGGTCTTCTAATAATACCTTGAGTAGTGTATCCTGGGTGGTCTCTGGATTTTCTAGATGTGTGTCTATGAGGTTTTGAATCCACAAGTCAAATTCTTTAGATGGGATTTGCTGTCAAATTTCAGTTTCTTGCTGAGTGTCTTCTAAACCAAGTACTTAGTCATATATATCTTGTTTCTATTAGTGTTTCCATATGTTTTAATTGTATCATTAAGCACCTTTCATCCTAGGATTTTTCCATAGTGCCACTGTAGGTGAGGTAACTATTATCCCTATTCCACAGAAAGAAAAACTGAGGCATGGACTCCTTGCGGCATGGGATTTAAAGTAAGAAACCTGTGAGGGCAGTCAGCATGCTGGACGCTTTATCCACGGTACTATGCCAAAACCTGCTCCTCACCCAGAACAATGGTAAAGTTGCATACTGGGAACATTTAAAATGTTTGTGACTCAGTAGGACACAAAGTATATCCTACTGGATATTCCTAATACTGGGAAGCTAAAACGTAGCACTTTGTCTGTAACTTAAAAACAGCTGTTTTTCTGAAAAAAACTTCACCTACATGTATATTGCAATCGCATTCTTTCAAAAGAAAATTGAATCGGTGCAGGAGTTTTTCTGACATTGGTAAACCTCATTCTATGAGGAAGAACACCTTTTCTGAAAGAGCTCTTTTGGAAAATGGCGTGTGTGGACACAGAAGAGGGAGTTTTTTCAAAAGAAGAGGCCTCTAGGGAAAAGCACAAGTGCCCTGGTAGCCATTCTGCCCATAGTAATCACAGCTTTCATGCAAGAGAGCGTCCAATGAGTGTGGACACTCTCTTTCGAAAAAGCAGATCGGTTTTTCGATGCGCTTTTTAAGTGTGGATGCTCTCTTTCGGAAGAAGCTTTCAGTCTAGATGTACCCGTAGAGACTAACATATCATGAGCTTTCAAGGGTAAAACCCACTTCATCAGAAGCACAGTACGAAGCACATAGCAAAGTAGCAGCGGAGTCAGGAGTTGCAGTTTCCTATTCCAGGAATATAATAGCATTTCCTCTCATGTATTTTGTTCTGTTTTACAGATTTGGTACCACCACTTTCTACTATGTGGTGCTACGTTTTAGCTTCCCAGGATTAGGAATATCCAGTAGGATACACTTTGTGTCCTACTGAGTCACAAACATTTTAAAAGTTCCCAGTATGCAACTTTACCATTGTTCTGGGTGAAGAGCAGGTTTTGGCACAGTAGCCTGGATAAAGCGTCCAGCATGCTGACAGCCCTCACAACACCATCTGGTCTCTACAGATGGCTAGACATGCCAAAGGACATAAGCCCAGCACCAGAGATGTTAGAGAAGTCTCATCCAAGTGTTGGAAGGATTGCCTGCAGGAAAAATAATTGCAGGTAATATCCTCATTGTAGGTAAAGAAAGCTATGATACAAAAACTGAATGAGACCATGACAGAAATATAAGCCAGCAATGCGGGGACAAGAACATAAACCTTAATCCAGAAAAACAGTGATGCAATATGAGGTGAAATAGATTGGTCATCTGCATACAGCAGAGGGACTGAAAGTAGATCCCAACAAGACCAAGGCAGACAGTGAGATGCCAGCTCCTGTGGCTGTGAAAGAGACACAGCACTTCATAGGAATCAGTGATGACAGGCCTGGCCTTTGGGCAAAGTGAGCAAGGCAGTCGCGTTGGGCCCTGCGCATTTAGGACCCCGCAGCTCTGCGCATTCAGGGCCCCATGCTGCCCAGGAGCTGTGCGGCTGTGCGGCTCAGTGTGCTGCCTTGGGCCCTGCACACTCTTTGGCCGGGCCTAAGTGGTGACTTCTGGGGAGGGCCACGAGGGGGGCACTGGCCATGAAACTGTCCCGCATGTGACCTCTCCCTGTGACACGTCTAGCCCGTAGGGCCCCATCTCTTCCCATCCCTGCTCCCACCCTACCCCAAGCCCTGCCTCAGCCTGCCACCACTCCATCCCTGCTCTGGCCCTTCCCCACCTCTTCCCCCAAGCCCTCTCCCCTGAGTGACATGGCCCGGAAGTCTAGCAGGGGTGGGGGAACTGGTGCTTCACCCCCCCCCACACACACACTCACCGGTTGTGACAGGAAGTGGAGCAACCCTTCCCCAGCCCGCTCCACTCCCCCGGCTCCCGGTCACATTGCTCCACTTCCTGCTGTCTGGGAGCGGAGGAGATGGTTCCCCCCAGCTTCCACCAAGTGTCCTCCCACGAGTGACGTAGCTGGGAGCCAGGGGAGCAGTGCAGACTGGGGCTGGGTCACTCCACTTCCCCCCCAACCCCTGCAGCCTGCGCCAGGCCTCTCCTGCTAATGTGGGCTGCATTGCTTGGGGAGGGAGCTTGCAGGAGGGAGTGGAACCACTGCCCGCACTTCCTGGCAGTGGGAAGTGGAGCAGTGTGGCCAGGAGCCAAGGGATTGGGCTGGGGCCAGGATGTTCTGCTTCCCACTGCCCACGAGTGTGCGAGAGGGCACCACCCATACTCCCAGTGCTAGTCCACCCCGCCTGTCTCCTCGGCCCCATGGGGACCCTCATAGCACGGGGTTGGAGACAGTTGGACTGGCCATCTGGTACGTTTTGTTCCCACCTTCTGTCTGTACCTGTTTGCAGCAGCAGAACACACATATCACCTCACAGAGCAGGAAGTTGAGAGGGCTGGGCAGGTCCTGAAGAGCAAGCATTTGGTACACGGAATTAAACGATGCACTTCCCTTGTGCTGAAATACCGCCAGCCAGGTGAGCCATTGTGATGCATCAGCAGAAGGGTTGGGTGCAGTCAATTCACAGGAGCAGCTGGTTGTTTATGCCAACAGAGCTCTGCCAGGCCCAAATAGAAAAAGCGCTTCCAGAGAGGAGCAATTCTATCATACGCTCATGGCCACTCACTACAATCAGACCACAAACTCCTAGAGATTTAATGCAAAGGCCACTGTGTAAGGCTCCAAAGAGATTGCAACATGTGTTCATTTGCCTCCAGAGCTACCAGGTAGTGATCCGATATTGCCCAGGATGATCACCATGGTTACCTGTCATCCTGAGCAGGGAACACACACACACACACACACACACACACACACACACACACACACACACACACACACACCATTGGCTAATTGTGGGCAGGGCATAAGGGCATTGAATCCATTAACATGGATTTCAGCAGTGAAGCTCATGGGACCAGAAGAAGGTCTGGAAAGGAACATCCAGGAATATGGAGACAAGACAGTGATACTAGCAAGGTGCCAGAAGACAAAAGCTAAGTACTATCAGAGAAGACCCGTGTTTTCAAAAGATAGATGAGCCAGTGTGAAGGATGGAATCATATGGTGAAGACAGAAAGCTGTTTTTCCCAGTCTATGTATGTCATGTAGAAACATGCACGCCTCGTCTCTGGGCATTGACGGCCATCTGAGTTGGTCTCAATAGTGTGTTCACTGGCTGGGAATGAATCTACAACTCCACACCTTGATAAAAAGGTGTGGCACCTGTCTATCATGCAAAAATTGGGTGGGCAGCTCTTTCTGTGCCAGCTGTTAGAAGAAGCAGGCAAGACTGGCAAACTAAAGCCCCACTTTTAGAGATACGGCATTCTGGTCACTGTATTGCCTGACAATGAGTCCTAATTTGCCATGGAAGAACTCAGGCACACTAATGGGAATTGGACCACTACACCGTCTCATCATGGCTAAAGAACAATGGTGAGGTGGACTCAACAATGAAAACAGCCAAGAGACTGTTATGCCAGGCTGTTAGTTCTGATTCAGATTCCTTGTTAGCATTTTTTGGCAATACCAAGTCGAAGGGATTCCAAAACAGTTCAACAGAGACATTTCTGGGACAAAGGACCAAAACCCCATTACCACTGAGGGGAGAGAGCCACCTGTTGCAGCCAGGTTGGAGATACCACTGAGAGGAGATGACCCATAATGAGAGAAAGTGGACACTGTAGTCTCACTGGTCAGCCAAGCACTTACTGGCCCTGCAGACAGACATTCCTGCGAGGATCCAACCATTAAGAGACACCAGAAGGAATGAACCAAAGGAGTCATGAAGGATACAAGGCTTTATGACATGACTGTGCAAGAGGGACAAGTGATCTGGAGGAACAGGAGACACTTATGCGCCAGAAGACACAAAACCTCTTCTTTAGAGCTATCAAGATCACCACAGAATGGAGAGATAGAGAACCACTCAGAGGCCAACCCTACTTGGTGGGAAGAGACTCCATAGAGAGAGAGTTTGCTAAATTTGCAGCAAAGAGTCATGCCCCCACCTCCTGAAGACTGTCTAGTAAAGACAGTAGCCTAAACTAGGACAAAATTGTAGTGAAACTATCTAATCTACTATTTTATTTATGCTTTTCACCCATCACCCTAATTTCAGGCCCTACGCAAGAGATTAGAAAACACAGAGTTGGCCACATCAACCCACACATGGCAAACCAGGCAGATTTATTTTTATTCACAGTTATCACTTTTTTTCTCCCCCCCCCCACATTATTTCCTGCCTGCCCATGACCTATCTGGCTGACCCATGAGTAAGTGTAATATATTGCATGAGAATAGATTTAAAAAACAGATGAAATTCAGTCCTGAAGTAAATGGAGGCAAAACTCCTACAAAAGTCAATTGAATTGTACCCGTGTTTACACGAGGTCTGGATTTCGCCTTGAATGAGCTTGTGCCAAAGTTTCTCCCAATTCACAGGGTAGATCAAGCAGTGGTACAGCCCCAGATCTTGTGAAGTTCTTCCTCCAAACATGCTGGATCAACTAACATAATGCTATACGAAGAGACCTCCATCCTTACTTTTATTATTACAGCTGTTGGTTTCATTTTCCTTCCCTTCCTTCATTCTCTCAGTAGGAAGGACCCCCACCCTGTCTGACACTGATGAGAGTCCTTGGAATGTAAGGTAAAGATGGGAGCAAGAACTACAGTCGGGAAAACAGGAAATGTGTATTGGATACAAAGATCTGGGCATGTGGCTGTTAATTGCATTGTGATAAAAAGGAAAGGTGTTTAACAGCAAACATTTCCTCTTCCTCAGAACATCCAGTGAATTCTCTTCCTACAGGGAATGTCCTCCTGGAAAGGGACAACTTGTAAAGATTCGAGTTATTTTAGTAACAAAAACAAATTATCAAAGTAGATGCTCTTTCCCAGTAGGTTAGTATCATTGCCGGAGTGATGAGGGCGGACTAGGGAGAATAGCTTATGTAACATAAATAATAAAAGGTCGCTGGCTTATTAACTGTGTTTGTAATGTCACCTGTAATATTTCAGAATGGTTACAAAACAGAGCTAGTGGTTTGGCAGCCATCCAGCTGCCCTGAAGGGAAGGGAGAGAAGGGTATTCTGTCTCAGAGGATCTCTTTTACATCTGGACGGGCCTCACTGAAAACATCAAAGTGATGCTGTGATAAACAACTGGACTAATTTTCTGACTTAAAATAACCTATATGTTTTCATCCAGATGACATCTGTGCTAATGCCACTTAATAAAGAAGCCACAAGTTTCCTCTTCAGAAAGAATCTGGGGTGTGAAAAGTTAAGCAAGCTTGATCTGCTCACAATTTTGTACCCGTATTATTACAGGGTAAACCCCTCTAGTCCAGCACCCTCGGGACCCGACTGGTGCCGAACCAGAGAATTTGCCAAATCCTAGGAGGTCAATATTATCCAGCAGCATTACCAACATTGCTACAATTGACTGGACTCTTAGAAGACATTTAGGAGTAAATTAGAGCTAAATAACAGCATAGAACATTGGGAATAGTAATAGAGATGTAGCCGTGTTAGTCTGGTGTAGCTGAAACAAAAGACAGGACTATGCAGCACTTTAAAGACTAACAAGATGGTTTAGTAGGTGATGAGCTTTCGTGGGCCAGACCCACTTCCTCAGATCAAATTGTGGAAGAAAATTGGCACGACCATATATACCAAAGTGATACGATCATCTTGTTAGTCTTTAAAGTGCTGCATAGTCCTGTCTTTTGTTTCAGCAAAGAACATTGAAAGCCAGGATCAGTGGTTGTGAACAAACTTTATGGGACCGCGGGAAACTTGGCCACACCCATGATAAGTGGACATCCTGCTAACTAAAATCATGCCTGATCACAGATGTTGCTGGACTAGAAAGGTTCAACCTGTATTTCAGAGAGAGATGTGATTTATTTATTTATTTATTTATGTTGCCAAAATAATTAGATAGGCACAACTTCTAGCGTGGACACAGTTTCTCCATAGGTGTAAAGGTAACTTACACTAGTATAGCATATTCCTCTAACATTATAGGAAGAAGCTATGTTGGTATAACTACATGCAGACTAGGGGCTATACAGCTGTAACTGTGCATGTTTCAAAACAATATTGTTAAAGTGGTGCAAAAGCTCTGTGTAGACTGATCTTAGAATACTAAAGGCCAAAAGGAGGTGTTGACCCAAATATTCATGGAGGCAATGGAAATCCTTTGGGAGGGTTATTGTTTTATAGCTGCATTGTGTCTTAGGCTATGTCTTCACTAAACTGAAGATCAAGGCTGCCACGATCAATTTTCCGGAGTTTGATTTAGCAAGTCTAGTTAAGTGTGACTCAAACTCAGAGGGTTCCCCTGCATGCAGCTGGTACTCCTGCTTCTGTGAGGAGTGAGGGAAGCTGATGGGAGTGTTTGCACCCATCAGCCTCCCACTGTGGGGATTGCGGGGAAACTCGAAACAAAGTACATTGACTCCGCTGTGTAATTAATGTAGCTGGAGTTGTGTATCTTGATTTAACCTTACTTTTTAGTGTAGACCTAGCCTCAGGGTAGGTCTATGCAGGAAGCAACAGCTTGCGGCTGCAGATCTTAAACGAGGGTCAACGGATTCCTGTGCGGGGCTCATGCTATGGCAGTAAAAATATCTGTGGAGATGTTCAGGACTCAGGTGGGAGCTTGGGAGCTGAAGCTGGGGTGAGGGCAGACTTCGGAGTCTGAGCCCAAATGTCTCCATAACCATTTTTAGTGCCCTAATGCAAACCCTGCGAGTCCAAGTCTGTCAACCCAAGTTCTGCGAGTCATTGCTGTGAGCTGCTTACTCTGTAGACATACCTTAGTGGCACAAAGCTGCTAGAAGAGGCCCGAGACTCTATTCCATAAACCCATTCTATCTCAGGTTTCCATAGCACACAACTAGGCAAAAGGCAACTTGAATGCTTTGCTTGCCTGCTCGTTAGTGCTTTAAAGACGATGTTTTAAATCCTGATCCCTGCTGAAGTCAATGCCGAAAATCCCATTGTCTCCAGTGGAGCCAGGATTCCACCCCATTTGTTTTAACTGCATAAAAGAAGGAGGGTTCAGGAAGGAATTTTTTCACATAGCATTGCACAGTTGGCCAAGTCAGCATGATGAAAGGGGCTGCCTGCCCTTAAATCACTTGGTATTGCCTACCTCTGGGAGGCAGGATGGCTCAGGGGAAGTGCTAAGTTTCTAGGTCTGGGTTTGGAGGCCTTAAAATAACAAATGTGATAACTGAGATTCTAGTAGCTTATTGTGATATAAAGAGACAAGTTAGAATAAGTTGCCATTTGAAGGGTGCACGTTAGGAATGTGCAGGAAGGGGACATCTAAATGGAAATAAATGAAAAAGATTGCTTTTATTCAGCCCGACGAGCCATATTTTATCCATCAAATTTGTAATAATGCTGTTACTATTCTTCTGCACACAAAAGACTGACTTGAACCGCCAGAGACCTATCAACCTGCTTTCTACAGACTAGACACTTTTCAAAAATCTAAAGGCACCTGAGCTGCTGGCTCCTTGCAGACGTGGGATTTAAATCAAACAAGCAAATAGACTGTCAAGCGGGATTATTCAGAATAAAGCAGCTCGTAAGTTAACCATGACAGAAAATGAATGAGTGGAACTCAGCGCTTCAAATACGACAATCATTGAGAAGAACACAGCTTTTGGGTTCAGTAAGAGAGTTTTCTGTGATGAGCGCTGCAAAAGCAAGGATGCTGTTGGGAAAAAGAGGAGAAAGAAGTGAGATCTCTCTAATACATGAGTGATTAACCCAGAGGGCTCGTGTGTGACATTACAATCTCCCCTGTGCACACATGGCTGTGTGCTGAGGAGCAGAGAACACATTGTGACTCAGAATCACATTTTCTCCCATGCTCCCTTCCTCCTGACTCAGGAAGGAGTGACTTCACTTTTCTCCTTTTCACAGACTTGTTCTTGGCTGTGCACCCAGATAGCCATCCTGGACAATGAATAGGGAGCATGTGTGGAGCCTAGTCTCCTACTGCCAATGTTTTTCTACCAGGTGCGCTATATCTTGCAAGAAGCTCCATATGGCCCCACAATGGATGGAGTCACAGTTATCCTGAGCAGGAGATATTAGGGGGAGAGTCTCACTGGAGCTTTGTCTACACTGCACGGTTTTTGCGCAAGAAGCTTTTTGCGGAAGAGTTCTTCTGCAAAAAGTTCTCGCACAAAAGCGTGTCCACACCTCAAAAGCGATGTGCTTTTCCACAAGAGAGCATCCACACTGCATGGATACTCTTGTGCAAGAAAGCTCTGATGGCCATTCACAGAATGGCCATTAGAGCACCTGTGCTTTTTATGATAGGCTCTTTTTGTGCAAGAAACCCCTGTGGAGTGTGTGTCCACACACAGCTTTTTGCACAAGAACTCACGTGCGAAAAGGAGTTATGCCTCGTAGAAGGAGGTATACCTACACCGCAAAAAGCCCTCTGTTCTGCCGTTTTACTGTAAATTTTCTTGCACAAAAACGTGCTTGAGGTGTGGATGCTCCGTGGGTTTTTGTGCAAACACCTCTGTTTTTGCACAAAAACCCTGTAGTGTAGACATAGCCTGTAAGTCCCCTACTGTGCCCCGTTAAAACCAGCCCTGTCTTGCCCAGAGAGAGCGAGCTCAGATAAACTAACACGATGTCATTTGACCTTGACTGTCAACGGTGATGCAACAGAAACATGAAATCTTCGGAGAGGACAGTGGACCGCTATCATCAGTGCAGGGGCTGAAAGAATATATTCAAAAAGAGTCACCATCAGGAGGCCTCCTTTAAGAGCAGGGAAAAGAACAGAACTGCAGACTTTGTTCAAGAAGTCTGCAGATACAGGACCAGGACGCTGGAACAATTTTTCTGGTGGAGGTGCTGTGATCTATGGAATCAAACTGTAAATCCTGTATAAAATGCAAACCACTTCAAACTAGGGATGCAGTATCTCCATATCCTGAGTTCTAGTATCTATGTACAGGACTGATTGCCTGTGATAGGATAAGACTATCCATCCAGCAACACACATCTGCCTTGGATAGTTGTTCAGATTAGCTGCTGAACTATTCATATTTTACTTTTATTTATATGGTGTGACAGGGTCAGGCCAGGGAGCTGCTGCAGAAAGAGGAAAAGGCAGCCCAAAAGGGTAAAAACCCCTGTGAGAAGAAGCAGAGAACTGCAGCCCAATTAGATGCATCTGGGAGGGAGCTGGCTCAGGCAAATTGGGGGCAGCTGACTTCTCTGCTGGCTGACTGAGGGCCTTTAAAAGCCCCAGCAGTTGGAGGCTGGGGAGGAGAGTGAGAGGATAAAAGGAAGGTGGTGGAGAGACAGAGAGGAAGAAATTGGAGAGAACAATTTGGATCAGCATTAGGTAAATGCAGCTAGGAAGGGTGCCTGGCTGGACTCCCTACCATTGAGACCCGCTGCAAAACCCTAACCGCTAGGAGGAGGAAGCCTACTCATTGGTGGCTTGGGGAAGAGGGCCCCTTGCCACAATGGTCATAGTATCTAAGAGCCACAGTCATGAACCAGGATACTGTTGTGCTAGATTCTGCACAAACACAGAACAGAAAGACAGTCTCTCCCACAAAGGGTTAACTAAGAGTCATTCAGGAAAGGAAACTCCAAGAATATCATTTACTTTTTCCTTAGAAATAAAAAAGCCCTCTACAAGCAGACCATTTTGATACTTAAATATGGTAAGAGAAAAGGTGCCTCACTGAAGAGAAATTTGCTCTTGTCCATAGAAAAATAGAAAAAATAATGGAGAAATAAAATATTAAATAACACTCTAGCCTTTGAGAGGTTAGAATGAATGAGTGGAATTAATTTGTTCCCAGCATTAGCAAGTGGTTTGTTTAGGCTAGTTCTGTTAGGGAGTCAACCACTTCCCTTAGAAGACTATTCAACAGTCTATACGATCTCAAAGCTGCTCAGAATTTTCTGGTCCTTAGCTTGCATTTTCTTTTTCTCAGTTTCATTTCTGCTAACTGTCCTTCATTACTCTGAATAATATCCCTCGACGGCCCTAAACACCCTTCATCTCCTTCTTCCCTCAACCCCTGTGAGTATTTACATTCTTCCTAAACTCATGAATTGTTATTTATTAATTGCATTCTGGAGAGGCCAGAAGTCGCAACTGAGACTGGCCTCCGATGTGACTAGTGTTGTACAAACACAAAGGAGGAGAGCGTGCCTGCCTTCGAGAGGTTACGTTATGAAGAGATAACAGATAAAGAATGGTAGAGACAAAATATTATTAGCCCATTTTCAGAGAGAGAGAGATTAAGTGACTTGCTCAACAGCACAATGAATCTGTGACAGAGCCAGAAATTAAGCCCAGATCTCCTGCATCCCCAGTCCAAGGCATTGATCACATGATCATCCTTTCCATCTGTGATGTAATTGTAGCCCCAAAATAACCTAAGACTCTGCAAGGGTACTTCCTCTTTACCCCAGGGTAGTTCTGTCATGCATAATGGGGAAGAAAGTGAGGGTTTTCCATAGCTGCCTTCCTCTACCACCTCCAGAGAAAACTGGCACGCTGGTCGGCTATCCCCCAAGAAGGATCATGGTAGCATAGCTACTTTTGAGCTCCACATTTCTTTTTTGCCCAGAATGCACAGCAGAGAGGCTTACAACTCTGGCTCATTTATCCCATCTGTTGCTCATGTGCAGTTCCCATATGATGTGTGATGTGACAGCCGGGGGCCTCAGATTCTGACTAAGACCATGTAGGTGAGATCTGTGGAGGCCTTATTTCAGTGCCAGAGTGTCAGAGATTGCTACTGGTGGTGATGCCTGTGGTGAGTCACAGGCAAATGATTACTGTTGCCGTCTATCTGATCAGCCTGTTGCCATGTGCTAATAACTATGAAATAAGTATTCTCTCATGTATTTCTCCTGCTGAAGCAGTGTGTGTGCTGCCTGTGGGTTGTAGGACTTAGTAGCATTCGGAAAGGTCATCTCTGGCCATGTCTACACTGTGAGCTCAGGGTGTGACTCCCAGCTCGGGTACATCTGCGTGTGCTAGTTCCAATCAGGCTAGTTTGAGTATAAATAGTAGTGCAGCCATGGAAGCATGGGCAGTGGCTGCAGCCACACAGCTTAGCCATGTCTAGTGCAAATTCCCCTGAAACCAGGGGGTATGTACATAGCCCAGCGAAGCTGTATTGCTGCTGCCTGTGTGACTGAAGCGTGCTAACTCCATGCGAGCTAGCACAGGTGTGCAACTCACACTCCTACCTCATTGTGCAGACAAAAACAGTCCTTCCCTCACTTTGGCTAACTCTAGAGCTGCGTTTCTTATACTTTTTAAGGCCGAGGAACATGGAACAATAATTTTTTTTAATGGGTAACATCAAGAATTTTTTTGTAGAGGGAAAAAAAAATGCCCCCAAGGAAAAGTTGTTGAGCCCCCCCGCCCAAAAAAAGCTTGTCCCTTTAAGGGCGGCCATTTTTAATTCTGTTCTCTCTGCGGCACACCTCCGACTGCCTCGCGGCACACCTGTGTGCCGCGAAACACATTTTAAGAAACGCTGCTCTTGAGCATAGATGTGCTCGGTAGAGCACATGAAGTCCCATTCAGAGCAGAGCTGCTTGCCTTACTGGACTTGTGTAGCATTTAGCGGGGTGAGAAATACACACATGGGATGCTTCACAATCATCTGGGGAAAGCCATGTGCCCAAAACTTTAAAATGCCCAAGGCAGGCTGGAATTCCCCCAGCTTCAGGGTGGTCAAGATGGGAAATTCCTCAATTTCCCAAGAAATGGTGTTTCCTTTGCATCCTGACATGCCCAGCCCTGCCTTATGAAAAGCATTAGGCATTACTCATCCTCAGATAACTATCTCACCTTATTCTTTCAAAGGATCTCAGGTAAAGGTCAAAAGACACTGACATACTAGGAACAAAGTGTCGGAAAGTTGATCTCTGAAACAGTCACTGGTACAGCTAAACAAACAAGCCCTTTGGGAATGTATGTAGTAAGGTGGGATTTTCAAAAGCACTCGTCGGCCTAACTCTGCTCCTGTTACAGTCAGTGGGAATCTGACTAATGCCTATCACCTGTGAATGCGTGTAGGATGTGTGTTAGCCAGGGTGAAGACAGAACTGGGGTCTTCCTGTTGCCAGACTGTGGTTTAATCAACAGGATCAGAGGACTTGGCTTGAGCAGGAAAAGATCACCCATGTCAGGTCTTTTCACTGAAGTGGCTGGCCAAGTGTTCTGTATGACTGTCGGAGACAGGATACAGGACTTAGATGAGTATTGCTTCTCACCCACTTAGGCAGTCCCTGTTTCCTATGTAGAATTTCTCCCCACCTCCATCCAGTGTTCCCTCTAATCTTTTCCATCTATGTATTCAATTTTTCAATCCATGTGCAGAATACATTTTTGTATGTGCACCACGGCATGTGCAAATGTGCACTCCCAGTAGAAACAAAAACCTTGCTGTGGGCACTGTGCTAATCTGCTGGACAACATTTGAATCTCTCCTGAGCTGCTACATATGTGCACAGGGAACACTGCCCCCATCTAATTTTTGCAAGCCCTGGCTTTGTTACTTTATGGTAGGATTTTCCAAAGTGTTCAATATGGGTCTAACTCTGCCTTCTTTGAAATCAGTGCTCAAACGCCCCACTTTAGCAGGAGCAGAGCTAAGCTGACGCAGAGCATTTTACTTGAAAGTCCCTTCTGAAAGCATTCAGGTGTCACCCAAAAATGTAGTACACCAAAATGTCACTTTTTACTGCTTTATTTTCATTTGATTTTCAGTAAGTATTTTTAGTTCATAGGGTGCATCTACTCTGCAGGGCTTAACTCAAATTAGCTATGCAAATTGAGCTATGTCAATTGCGTATCTTATTTCAAAATAGCTTATTTCGAAATAGGGAGTGTCTACACAGCACTTATTTGAAATAGAGCCCTCTTCCTCCAACTTCCCTTCTTCCTCGTACAAGGAGGGTCACAGGAGTCGGAGTAAGAAGTCCTCCAGCTTGACAGTACTTTGACACTATTTTGAAGTAACTGCCTGCTGTGTAGACGTGGTCTAAGTTATTTTGGAATAGTGTTGCAGTGTAGAAATACCCAAAGAAGTTGGCTCTCAGCATTACAAAAGAAAACACATTGCCAACTGATCATGGCTAGGCAAGTGGCCAGCTGTGCCACTGTTATGGATCCAACTGTTTGGATCAGATTATTTGTAATCATTAACAAACCAAAGACTGTAGAGGCTGGATTCTCATTGACATTCAACCTCTTTGCGCCACTCCAGCAAATATTGTCCATTTTAAGGCCCTTTTGCACTGCCAGATTGGCATAAATGTAAATGAGAATCAAGTCCTACATTTGCACATTGTGCACACAGCTGGCTTATGCAAAAACATTCTCGTTTTACTCCCCCCATTTGTTTTTTCATCCATCTGTTGCATCTTGCCTTGAGTTAAGCTTGCAAGCTGTCCAGGGCAGGAACTAACTGTGTGTCTGTCAAGCACCTAACAGGATAGAGCCTCAACCTCTTTGTGCGGTTATGCACGTTTTTAATAATAATGAGGTGTAAACATTTAGGCTGCGTCTAGACTGGCAAGTTTTTCCGCAAAAGCAGGTGCTTTTGCGGAAAAACTTGCCAGCTGTCTACACTGGCCACTTGAATTTCCGCAAGAACACTGATGATCTCATTTAAGATTGTCAGTGTTCTTGCGGAAATACTATGCTGCTCCCGTTCGGGCAAAAGCTCTCTTGCGCAAATGCTTTTGCGCAAGAGGGCCAGTGTAGACAACACGGTATTGTTTTGTGCAAAAAAGCCCCAATCACGAAAATGGCGATCGGGGCTTTCTTGCGCAAAACCGCGTCTAGATTGGCACGGACGCTTTTCCGCAAAAAGTGCTTTTGCGGAAAAGCATCCGTGCCAATCTAGACGCTCCTTTGCGGAAAATCGTGCCAGTGTAGACGTAGCCTTACAGTAAGATAACAGCACAATTTACCAGGCTCAGATTTGACAAAGGTCAAATAAGTGTATAAAGGACAAGGGGGAAAAAGAGGCTTAGCTCTGCCCTCCTCAACTCCACCCCGATAGGGGTCACACAGGTGGCCAAAAGTACAGGGGAGTGCGCCTTTCTAATGAGTGCTAAAGCAGACGTGCTTCTGGTGCTTTGCTGGGAGCTCCTGGTGGGACGTGCTAGCCCTGAATGCCAGGGATCCCCTGCAGAGCCCTTTCAGTGTAACATAGCTTAGCTCAGCCCTAAACTTGGGCCTGGTGGCACAGTCTGCCCATTGATGGCATTGAGGTTGTTACTCTGTACTAGTCCCTCGAGAGCATACCCTAAACTGGCTAGGGATTTTCCCACTAAGGAGAGCTGATTCACTGTGAAGAAGCAGCAGGAGGATAGTTCTCCTCTACCTTTTACTGGCGCCAGAGATTCTGGGCATTTTATGAAACAGACAAAATTAGTTTCCACACCCCCTGGCTGCTTTAAAAAGTTACTACAAAAGGTCAGAAAGGACTTTCAACTCTAGCACATGTCACTGGAAACTGTTCTATAAAAGGTGTTTGTTGTATCCACAATGGTTGTCAACCAAAAGACGATTTACCGCAGCGCACAACTCTAAAACAGAAAGCAGGAAGTGGTGGAGCAGCTGATATGTGGTTGCTGGTTTTCCACAATATTCAAGTGTTCCAGCAGTGCTTCAGTAAACTTTAATGTACTTTGTCAATCATTTAGTTTTATTATTAGCCAAAGGTTACTACTGGCCATTGCATGTATGCACAGCACAGAACATATATTGCAAAAGACAAATGTAGTGCTTTGCAGAGGTAACTGCAGTGCAGTTATCTTTCATTAAAAATGAATTTATAACAAGATTTCAGCAAACAGCTGCCTCGCCAATGCTGAAAGGACAAGAGAGAGACTGAAGGTGTAAAATTTACCTCTGTAGTGTTCAGGTTTGAGAGTGTAGGATGTCCCATTATAAAAGTGGCAAATTCGTATTTGGATCTAGATTTCAAACACTTCCAAAACTGAGTGTCGTTTTGATTTTAGTTGAAGCCCATCTTTGTAGTGGCCAGGATACAATATGCTCTTGCGGAAACATGAAATGCTGCAGTCAGTCAGGAATCTCATCTAAGTACTGGCTCCTTAGGTGAGGAAGTATCTGGTTTCTCCCAGTGTGACTGAGGGTATGTCTACACCAGTGTTCCCCAAATAGTGTTCCGCAGAACTCTGGTGTTCCGTGAGGTGAAACTAAGGGTTCTGCGAGAAAATTCGACTCCACTGTTCCCTGCAGAGCCTGTAGGCAGCTCCAAACTGCTGCCTGCGCCCCCACAGGGGCTGTGCGGGACTCAGCGGGGGCTCTGCCCCCGCCTTGGGATGTACTTGGACTCTGCCACCCGTCCCCCCTGGGGCACGCTCGTGCTCGCTGCTCCCATGCACTGCTGCTCTCTCTCCCCCGCGCCCCTCCCCACCCTGCTGGGGAAACGGCAGAGTCTGGTGTGGCAGGGAAGGTCGGGTTTTTACACCGCCCTTCCCCCCGCCCTTCCCGCGGGAAGCGTGACCTGGTGCTGCAGCTGCGCGGAGATTCCCGCTGCATGGGTGGGGGGACTGAGCTCCCTCTCCTGCCCCCCTGCTAGGGGAACAAGAGCCTGCTGCCTGGAGGCTTTCCCTGCTGCAGCAGGGTGCCAAGCCAGATAATCGTCCCCCCTCATGCTCAGACCCCGCACCCAAATCCCCCTCACTCACTCCCCTCCTCCCTGCCAAGAGCCCACATTCCCAGCTTGTTCTGACACCCTGCTCCATATCTAAGACTGTTGTTAGGGGTTCTGCAAAATTCTGTCGAATTTAAAAGGGTTCCGTGGCCAAATAAAATTGGGAAACACTGGTCTACACTATGCAGCTTTTAGCAACAAGGCTGTGTCGACATAGCCCTGTCACTAAGGCTGTGTCTAGACGGCATCAAAAAACGAGGAGTACAGGATCTGCCGAAAAAGCTCCCCGCTGTTGGCAGAGCCGCGGCTAGACTTTACTTTCACTTTCGAAAGGGCGCATGATCGGCACAGCGCCTGAATGTGAGTATGCAAATGAAGCCCAGGATATTTAAATCCCGGGCTTCATTTGCACTTCTGAAGTGCTGGCAGAGGAATGCAGTCTAGACGTAGCCTAAGTGCTTTTTTGAAAAAGCGCATCTAGACGACAATCAGTACTTTCGAAAAAGCAAGCCGCAGTCTGGATGCTCTCTTTCGAAAAAGCACAGTTTGCATTACATTTCGAAAGAGCACTTTCGTAAAAAGGCGTTCTTCCTCGTAAAATGAGGTTTTCCGCTGTCGAAAAAACTGCTGCGTTCGTTCGATTTACTTTTGGAAGAATGCGGCAGCAGTCTAGACGCAGGTAAATATTTTTTGAAAAAAGGCCACTTTTTTGAAAAATTCCTGTACTCACCCTAAAAATTCCTGTACACACCCTAAAAGTCAGCATTTGTAAATGCTGTTTGTCAGCACTTTTGCTGAAAAAATACTTCTATCCTCCGTGAGGGGCTTTTGCTTCGTCAGCAGGCGAGTCTTCTGTGCTGTCACTGTGCACTTTCTATAGTAGAGCATTTGCTAGCTACATTATTTCATTTGTGTCTTGATTCAAGCCTGCAATTAATAGAAATCCCATACAGTTTAATTTCCCCCAATAAATCATCAGTAATTCTGGTTACAATCAAATGATTTGGGCAGGTTCATTGCATTACATTTCTCAACCCACGTATCCTGCAAAGAAATTTTGTTGTTTTTCCATTTTCATGCACAAATTCAAGTAAGTCTAATTATACTTTTTCCACAAGCTCTGGTATTTATAGTATACTTGTGTTTTAAAAATTGTTCATACAAAAAGTGGGCAGAAGAATCTTGAAAAGTAAAGTGCCAGAGGAAGAACAATTTCCAGTCATGAATCTTTAAAGAAAATATCAGTTCTGCATGTGAAACTCACTGGTTTCATTTCTCGGGGATAAATGCAAACCTTTTGTCTATATTTTTGCTTCCTGTGCTTTGCCCAAACTTTTTGTTTTGCCTGTGAGTGACTGCAAACCCGCAAACCAAACCTTCCTGAAACTGCTGAATTTCACACATTTTATGGTCTAACCATACGAGACCATCACGTTTTCATGATTTCCAGCCAAAACAATCAGTCTCCCAAAGTTCATTTGAAACTTAGTAAACATCCCCTTGGAACTTGGCTTAGGTTCCTTAGAAAACTTTTTGCAAACATTTCATTGAAACTGGCCTCAATGTCAGGCTTGTAAGTAAATCCCAAATTCAGTGAGTTTTGCCTGGTTTCAGATTTTTGGGAAGTAAGTTTGAAGCTTTTATTAAAAATATCTCTGGCTAAATCCCCTGTCCATTTTACTAAATATTTATACTATACTCTTACCTTTCCATTTTGTGTGTGTCAATCAAGTCATTAACAATAATTATTGCTAATGCTTTATAATGGCAACTAAGCATTTATCAATATCCAGGGTCTTATCGTGTTAGGTGCAGCAAACACACGTAAGAGAGATTCCCTGAGCTGCCGCACTTGCCATCCAAGTAGACAAGCTGTACAAAGGATGGGGGGAAAGGAGTGTTTGTTATTCCCATTTTATAGAGGAGGGATGGAGGTGCAGAGAGATTTGGTGACTTTTGACACCTGCATCATTTGAACACTTGTCCCAGTTTGCAAGATGTTTGAGCTGAATTCTTTCTGTGGCCTTTCTGATGTGCCAACTAGCTGGGATGGCTGAACACAGGTTATCTGGGCTGTTCTACGTCCACACGGAAGACCCAGGAGCTCAGTAGCTGCCACAATGAAGAGAGCCATATGAATAACTGGCTAGAAGGTTCCCAAACTGGGGGGCACTCCCCCCGGGAGGGCATGAAGAAATTCCAGGGGGGGGGGGCACATGGTGACTCAGCCCCCCCCCCGTCAATTCTCTCCTCCCCCCAAGAAAGAGCCTGGTCTGTGCAGCTCGAGCTGGCTGGGGCGGAGGGGAGGGAGGATTGAGTGCCTGGGGCAGACTTCAAAATGGCTACCTTAAAAGGGCAATGCTTACTTTCCTCTTAAAGGGCAACCTTTTTTTTCCTCAAGTTTTGCTGCTATTTTTTTTTGGGGGGGGGGGCATGAGGGTTTCTCAAAAATCAAAAAGGGGGCATGATGCCGAAAAGTTTGGGAACCACTGCTAGATGGTGGTTCCATGCCTGGGGGCAGCCCTTTCAGTAGCATTCCTCACCGTTGACCCAGCAAAGCAGCAGTATGTGTTACACTTCAGCACATATTTGCTGCAGGCTGCAGGGGAATCAGGCTAGCTATTGTCCCCCCAGCCCGTGACATCCATACAATGCGCTAGCCAGTACCACACTTAGCACTCAGGCCAGGTCTGTACTGGCAGATGCAAAGCGCTGGCAGCTACAGCGCTGCTCATGGAGCGCAGCAGCAAAAACGCTATTGGGTGTCCACTCTGTCAGCCGTCAGCACATTAGCATGGCCACAGTCGCGGCACTTGCAGTGCCTTTGGGAGCGGTGCATTTGGGGCAGCGATCCCACCAAGTACCGCTTGGTTATCTGCCACAGAGGTTTGTGGGGAGGTGAGGGGCATCCTGGGTCCTGCCCCACTGCCCCTTGGTGCATCGCTTTGCATCCCAGCAACCCCGGCACTTCCAGCCTCACTTGGTGCCATTGTTCAATGACTTGTGTGCTGCGCGCGCTGCGGCCTCCACCGGTGTACAGGACTGAATCCCCAGCAGTTGACGAAAATGCTGGCAGGTCTCACTAGCATGTCATGCACGGCAGTCGAGTTATTCCTGTAGCTGCAAAGTGGCAAGGAGGAGTCCCAACAGTCTTTATCCAACACAAGATTTCTTTGTGGCATCCATGGAGGTGCTGATCACAGTGGAATGCTGCTTTTGAGCACAAGAACGTAAGAATGGCCATACTGCATCAGATCAAAGGTCCACCTAGCCCAGGATCCTGTCTTCTGACAGTGGCTGATGCCAGATGCCCCAGAGGGTGGGAATGGAACAGGTAATCATCAAGTGATCCCTCTCCTGTCATCCATTTCCAGCCTCTGACAAACAGAGGTTAGGGACACCATTCCTACCCATCCTTGCTAATAACCTAACTTAACCTCCATGAAGTTAGATGGTTCTTTTTTGAACCCTGTTAAACTCCTGGCCTTCACAACATCCTCTGGCAAGGAGTTCCACAGGTTGTGCACTGCATGAAGAAAAGCTTCCTTTTGTTTGTTTTAAACCTGCTACCCGTTAACTTCATTTGTTGACCCATAGTTCTTTATGGGAACAAGTAAATAACTTTTTCTTCACTTTTTCCACACCAATCATGATTTTATCGATCTCTAGCATATCCTGCATAGCCTCCTCTTTTCTAAACTGAAAAATTTCACACTACATCTACACTGCACCTCTCTTGTGCAAAAGCCTATGCAAGTGAAGTATGGATTAGTATATTGCCGTGCTTCATTTGTATAATTAATTAGGGGCCGTTTTTGCGCAAGAGGCTGTTGGGCAAAAAAGAGCTGTGTTTTCAGGAAGAAAAAATGAGGAAGAACGGCTCTTGCACAAGACGGGGGTTTTGCACAAAAAGGAGCCATCTACACAGCTCCTTTTTGCGCAAAAGCCTCTTGCGCAAAAACACCCCCTAATTAATTATGCAAATGAAGCACGGAAATATGATAATCCATTCTTCATTTGCATAGGCTTTTGCTCAAGAGAAGTGCACTGTAGATGTAGCCTCAGTCTCTTCAGCCTCTCTTCACATAGCACCTGTTCCAAACCCCTAATAATTTTTGTTGGCCTTTTCTGAACCTTATCCAATGCCAATATATCTTTTTTGAGATGAGGCAGCCACATCTGTATTCAAGATATAG
Source organism: Pelodiscus sinensis (assembly GCF_052426305.1). NCBI lineage: Eukaryota > Metazoa > Chordata > Testudines > Trionychidae > Pelodiscus > Pelodiscus sinensis. Next base: position 125,639,732 of record NC_143055.1, read on the forward strand.
ACATACCATGGATTTATATAGAGGCAATAAGATATTTTCTGTCCTACTCTCTATCCCCTTTTTAATGATTCCTAACATTCTGTTTGCTTTTTTGACTGCCACTGCACATTGAATAGATGCTTTCAGAGAACTATCCACAATGACTCTAAGATCTCTCTCTTGAGTAGTTATAGCTAAATTAGTCCCCATCATTTGGTATATATAGTTGGGATTATTTTTTTCTATGTGAATTACTTAATTTGCCGTTTTGCTGCCCAATCCCTTAGTTTTGTGAGATTTTTTTGAAGATCTTCACAGTCTGCTTTGGTCTTAACTATCTTGAGCAGTTTAGTATCATACGGAAATTTTGCCACCTCACTGTTTACCCCTTTCTCCAGATTATTTATAAATAGGTTGAATAGGATTGGTCCCAGTACAGATTCTTGAGGGACATCACTAGTTACCTCTCTCCATTCTGAAAACTGACAATTTATTCCTACCATTTGTTTCCTGTCTTTTAACCAGTTATCAATCCATGAGAGGACCTTCCCTCTTATCCCATGACAACTTACTTTACTTAAGAAGAGTACTTACTTTACTTTGGTGAAGGACCTTGTCAAAGGCTTTCTGGAAATCTAAGTACACTATATCCACTGGATTCCCCTTGTCTACACGTTTGTTGACACCCTCAAAGAACTCTAGTATATTAGTAAGGCATGTTTCCCCTTTACAGAAACCATGTTGACTTTTCCCCAACAAATTACATTCATCTATGTGTCTGATAATTTTATTCTTTACTATAGTTTCAACTAATTTGCCCGGTACTGATGTTAGACTCATTGGTCTGTAATTGCCAAGATCACCTCTAGAGCCCTTTTTAAATATTGGCGTCACATTAGTTATCTTCCAGTGATTAGGTACAGAAGCTGATTTAAAGGATAGGTTACAAACCACAGTTAATAGTTCTGCAATTTCACATTTGAGTTCTTTTAGAACTCTTGGGTGAATGCCTTCTGATCCCAGTTACTTGTTACTGTTAAGTTTATAAATTTGTCCAAAACCTCCTGTAATGACACCTCAATCTGGGACAATTCATCAGATTTGTCACCTAAAAAGAATAGCTCAGGTTTGAAAATCTTCCTAATCTTTCCTGGACTTGGGAAACAAGCATCAAGTAGTGGGATCACATTGTCATGCAAGTCTGGGATGATGAGCAGTGAGGAACAAACAAAGAGCAAATAACTGGAATGCTTCTGTTCTGCCCGGCAAGGAACATAGCAGCATGCAGACTGCTCCTGCAGGGGGAGGGGCTGGAGAGACAGCTGTGCCGCTTTGACATTCCTCAGCAGGGAGGGCTCACAAAGCTAGGAGGTAATCCCAAGAAGTGCAGGGATCAGCTCTGCCTTCCCACAGCACTGCACTGTGGGATGCTTAGCCACATTGTTTTGTGCTGACAACAGAATGTTAGCAATGCGGCCATAAAATGTCGACAACGGGAAGGAGAAAAAACTGGTTTTCACTTTTGGTGACTTTTGCATGTCCACAGTACTTTTGTCACCAAACCTTCCCAGGGTAGACAGTGCCTTAGTTGCTAAGCATTGTAACCCTGATCCAGTAGAGCACTTAAGAATGAGTTTAGCGTTAAACCTATGAGTTGTCTCACTGAAGTCAATGGGAATCGCAGGGCCTTAGAATTAAGGATGCACAGTACCTGCTTTGCTAGATTGAGGCCAGAATGCTCAATACTATGCAGGTACGTTCTCATAGGCCAAAACTTTGGCCTTCCTGTCTTCAGTGATGCACTAGGACAACAGTTCTCAAATCTCAATGCTCTGTGACCCCGCCCCAATCAAAAATTGCTACACAATTTTTTGTGAAGGGGGATGGAAGCTGGAGCCCTGCTGCTCCAGAGCAGGGGGAGGGGGTTGGACTTTGGCTTGGGCCCCAGCTAATCTAGTGCCATCCCTGTGGCTCCTATTAAAACAGGGTTGTGGCTTGCGACCCACAGTTTGAGCACTGCTGCACGGGGGCAAAGGTGGGTAAGGGACCAACCGGGATGGCGTAAGGACCTACAGCCAGATTTGTAAAGGTATTTAGGCACCTAAGGATGCAGAATGGCACCTAGTGGGATTTTCAGTTCCTAGTGGGAGTTAGGTGCCTTAGTCCTGTTGAAATTTCCTGCCTCTTTAGGGATCTAAACACCTTTAAAAATCCGGCCCCTGGTACCTCTTGAACACAAAGTTGTGGGCTTGACTATTAAATTCTATGGCACTCCACATAGTCAATTAACATGGGGGCAGAGACTGGCTCATTCCATATCACTCCCATTGCCATCATTTGCCAGTGTTGTCTTCAAGTCGTCATTGTCAAGTCCAAGTCGAGTCTCAAGTCACTACAGTTCAAGTCTCAAGTCCAGTCTCGAGTCCCTAAAACCACTTTGAGTCAAGTCCCAAGTCGAGTCTCAAGTCTTAAGTTTAAAAATGTCAAGTCACTTTTGTACAAGCCATAAAGATCGGCATTTTCGGACAATTTTTTCACCAAGTCGATTTAACAAGCAAGTCTCAAGTCAAGTCAAGTCTCAAGTCACAAACAATGAACCCGAGTTGAATCTCAAGTCGAGTCACTTAGGTGACTTAAGTTGGACTCGAGTCAACAACTCTGGCTCCTGCTATGTTCCCTGGCCTCCCTGAACTGTACTGATCATGGCTCAGGTACTGTCTACTTGGCCACTTCTCTCCACACTCACAGTGCACCTCAAAATCCTATGGGCAATCCTTAGTTTTTAGACCTGTTTATCATTCTCTCCCAAGAGAAGTTCAAAAGATGTTGTACAGAGGCAGTACTCACTGTGGCAGCAGTAATACTAGAAAGCCAGAGTGTTCCTTCTGTACATGAATTTCTAATAAACCCTCTTTCCATATGGTACAGGAGCTTCTACATCTGTTTATGGGAAGGAAAACTTCAGTCAGTTTTGTCACAAGTTTCACTTCATTATGTTTCTCCGCAATAAATATATTTCTCAGAAAAGTGGTTTTCCTTTCAGTTCCTCTGCTCCCCACCCATCAGTTTCTGCTCTAGCTTCATAATGATTCATTTATATTGGTGCCTACAGGGACAGTTGTGATCAGGGCCTCATTGTGCTAGGCTCTGTGTGTAACACATCGTGAGAGGCTACTCTTGCCCTTAAGAATGTATGCAGACAAAGGAAGGATTATATCCCCATTTCTGTGGTTGGAGAATAGAGGTTTGGAGATATTGACTTGCCCAAAGTCTGTGGCAGAGCTAGGAATTGAATCCAGATTTCCTGGATGCTTGTCTAGTGCTTTGCAGCTCAGCACCATTCTTATACAAAGTCTTTCAGAGCATAGGTCTGAGCACTTGCAGATCTGATCTCCCTTTACTCTTCTAGGCACCAGTCAGTTTATTTCAGTGTTTCTGAAACTTTTTAAGACTGGGGAAACACCAAACAATAATTTTTTTATGAGGAACACCAATGATTTTTTGTTGAGTAAAAGGAAAAAAAAAAAGGTCGGGGGGGAGGAGGGGAAAGGGTCAGGGGGAAAGCAAGGATGGATGTAGGGAGAATTTGGGTGATTTCTTTTTAAAATGGTCATCACAGAATCAACAAGTCAAGAAGTGGATTTATGGAGATGCACAATGGCAGATTCTTTTGCTCCTCTGCAGCAGCAGCTTTTCGGTAAAGTGACCTGTATTTCCAGGGTCCCATGCAGTTTTTTAGCAGTAGTTCAATTGCCTTGTTACTGTGCTTTTTGCAGATCAAAATCACAACCATCCCATCACAGATACAGACATTGTCCAAAAGTTCACGCCACTCACTTTATTAGTGTACTGCTGCAGCAGAGTGTGAAAAAGCCACCCATCAGAAATTATGACAGGGCAACAGAAACAGTTCAAAAGGTACCTGCCTTTGTTATGGGAGTGACATTACTGTATTATACATGCCATCTATTCCCTTGTTGTTTCTAGGTACGGATTGGTTTTAGAAGCATTTGGTTACTGGGCTTCATAAAGGCTGCACTGGAATTCTCTGGGGCATCTCTACACTGTCTTCAATGCACTTCGGAGCAAAGTGCCTGTTACATCTCTATCTCTGTCCCAGGCAGAGCAGCCAATGGAGGGAGGGAGTGGGAAGGGGGTAAAAAGGGCAGTTGCCCAAAGTCCAGTGATTTAAAAGGTCCTGTGGCTCCGGGCCACCCCCACTGTTACTATGGCAGCAGAGGTGGCTGGAATATCAGGTCTTTTAAATTGCCACTGGAGCCCCCATGCAGCATGGCCTAGTCTGTGCTGGGGGAGGCTAATCCCTTGGCCCAGCCCCTTCCACCTGAGGCCCCGCCCCTTCCTGGCCCCCCAGACCTAAGCCCTTCATACTTTGCTGAGGGCCTGGCGAAGTCTGGCACTAGCCCTGCTCCCAGGGCAGTCTGTGAGAATCCATCTTTATACTGCACTATGAATTTGGAAACTGCTATACAGTATTAATATTAACTATCCCTTCTCCTTGAGAATTACTTGTGCGGGTTTCTGTCTCCACAGATGCATTCTCACTGAATAGCTCCAACAACCTGTAGTCTGACATTTACTCATAGGGCAGGGAGCAGGTTCATGTCATCAATGAACAAGTAAATACAGTCAGTCGAAGTTGGTTATAAATAATACATCACATGCAATGTATTATAAATAATACATCACATGCAATATTTCAGCATTACCTGATTAAAGTCCCACTGTGACACTGCTGCCATCTAAAGCCTCTGTGGTTTTTTTATTCAGGTACTTTTATGGAAACATCTGAAAAACCCACATCTGCACACATCTGAAAAACCACATCTGTTTTTCAAACTCTAATTCACACAAGTTGTCTTTACTCACATGAGGAGTTCCATTGACTTCCATAGGACACCTCTCACGGCTCAATTCCCAAACCTGACACTCTGTGTGCAGAGAGGGGGAGCCAGCTAGTAGAAATAAACTCTGTAAAACTTGTCTCTCTGAGTCCCAGAGACAAACTTGTCTGGTCTCAGTCTCCCTGAGAGCCAAAAAAGACAAGGACTGATTTGCTCGCTGCTACCACCCAAGTGAGTAAAAGACAAATATAAAATAAACCCTGTTCCAGGGAAGAGATCACTTGGGAATCCCCTCCCTAAGGCAAAACTCTCCCCTCTCCCCCAACCTCCATTTTACTTAGAATTGGGAAAACAAACAGGGAATCTGCAGAGAACAATGGGCTCTGTTCCTCCTGGACGATTTAGGCACATAGGCTTAAAGACACAACAATCAACCAATACCGGTTAATCAAAACAAAAAGGAAAATACTTTTATTATCAAAAAACTACTGTTGCAAGCATAGTAAATGACTGAGTGTTAAAAAGCCATGGAGTGAAATAGACTCAGGGGAAATCCCTGGGTTGTAATCCTTAGTTACAAAGAGAAAAAAACCAATAACCAGCTCAGCCATGATTTCCAAACCCCCAGACAAGGAAAACAATAAAACCTGATGGACTATCTAACCTTTTCCCTACTTACACTAGAAGTCAATTCCTGGGAAAGCCCGTCTCCCTCCGTACCTGGAAAAAGCTGCTCTGATCTCAAACAAAAAGAAGAGGAAGAAAACCCCCCTCTCTTTCAGTTTGAAATTCCTAGCTGCATCTTTACTGGCTGACTGCCCAAAGCCCCCTCCCTCAGGTGCATCTCCAGTTGCTTAATCTTTTCCTCACTCTTCAGGTAAGTCAGACTTTCCTTAGAAGCTACTATTTATGTCAACATCTCACACAAGTAAAGTCTGGCAGGATTGGACCCTGAGTTTGTGTAAATTAGATTGGGCCTTTTTGGAGGTAGAGCTAAATACTTGTAGCATTTTACCATTTATCAGAGTTTCAATATAGTAAACCATTTGTAGCACAGAAAGCAGATAGCACACTAACATGGATTTCGCTGCAGTTTTTAGATTAATCAGGAAAACTTAGTAATCAGGAAAACTTGTCCTGAAATAGGATCAAAGGTTAGTGTCAGTATTTCAGCTCTCCTGGGGCACTTCTATACTTACAAGAAGATTGGCGCTCTGGCGGTTGATCTTCTAACATTCGATTTAGCAGGTTTAGTATAGACCCATAAATTGAACACAGAGGGCAGCCCCCACTGGCGTTTGGTACTCTTCCTTCTGTGAGGAATCAGGGAGGCCAATAGGAGCATTTGCTTCCATCAGCCTCCTGCTGTGTGGGCACCGCCACAATAAACCTACTTCAGCTATGCATTTTCCATAGCTGGAATTGCATAACTTAAGCGGACCTGCCTGGCTTACTATAGACCAGGCCCTGTGGTCTGGAATCTTCTTTGACTCAATTCAGCAGGTGGCGGAGAAGAGAAATGCTTGTTTAAACAGACAACAAAGTGTCTTTCCTCATCTCTTTAAGCTCAAAGTGGCTTTTTAAAATATATCTTCAATATATAAATATATCTTCTCTAACAGAAGTAACCAGCTAATGGGCAAAACTGTTTGAGTATCAAAACAACTGCACGACAGTCCATGTCTTCCCTTCATAAACACTTACCTAACTCAAAACACCTAGACCAATGCCTAGCAAACAAACCCCTCCTCCGGCCATGAAGGATTGTGTTCAATCAGAAGTTGAGTCTGGTGGGGACCACAAAGGGTACATCTACATAGCACAGAAAACATCCCCATGGCAGCAAGTCTCAGAGCCAGGGGAAACTGTTCCACTGCTAAAGAAGACAGGGTAGAGGTACAGGCTCCGAGCCACTGCCTCTTGCTGGGTTTCAGAGCCAGGCTCCGGCTCCAGCCCCAGTGTCTACCCTGTTATTTTCAGTCCCACCTCTCCAAACCAAGTCATTTGATCTGGGCTCTGAGACTGGTTGTGCGGGTCTTTTTTTTTTTTTTTTTTGCTGTATAGACATACTCAGAGAAGGAAAGTGATAGAAATGTAGCCGTGTTAGTCTGGGGTAGCTGAAGCAAAATGCAGGACAATGTAGCACTTTAAAGACTAACAAGATGGTTTATTAGATGATGAGCTTTCGTGGGCCAGACCCACTTCCTCAGATCAAATAGTGGAAGAAAATAGTCACAACTATATATACCAAAGGATACAATTAAAAAAAAAAGTCCTTTTCATATGTGTTCATTTTTTTAAATTGTATCCTTTGGTATATATGGTTGTGACTATTTTCTTCCACTATTTGATCTGAGGAAGTGGGTCTGGCCCAGAAAGCTCATCATCTAATAAACGATCTTGTTAGTCTTTAAAGTGCTACATTGTCCTGCATTTTGCTTCAGAGAAGGAAGACAGCAAATGCCATGTGTAATTCACCCCTGTAAACATCTGGTCTGTTCTTCTTCCTGGCTGTGCAGGCAGTTACCTCTTGCCTATATACCATGAAAAATGAGGTGACAGCAGTTTACACTTTTTTAGGAACTTAAAGTGCAGCTCTAGTCTGAAAAGTGATTTTTCTACAAATGACATAGTAGGTTCCATGTTCGTCCTATCTCAATGATTTCCAGAGTAAAATACACTCTGTTTCCAGATAAAATGGATTTTATTTAAAACTGCCAACCCTGAAAATTCAGCCTGAGCAATCCTTGAAAGGCAAAAGTCAAGCTCTTTCCTGATCACATATCACATGTACTCGTAATAAGATTTTGCAGGCCAAATTAGGTCCTCAGTGATTCCTACACAGCATCCTTTTCTTCAAATTGTGCTCCCAATGGCACCCATACAGCCCATTTCTGTCTGGGGGTTTGCACCGTTGGAACACCGAAAATCGTTGTGTTGATGGTGCACAAGAAGGATAAGAATCAAGTTTACACTCTCCAACCTGTGTTGGCCTTTCAAGATTAACAGGAGTAAACAAGCAATGAAAGCTGTGCTGCCATCGCAGCTAAACCAGCATGGAGGGGGAGAAACACTGCACCAGGAAAAGGGCTGTCAGAATTTATCTCCCTCAGTGATTAGGAGGCTAAATGATGACTTCCTGTTCTGCTCCAGGTCAGAGAAATGGTGTGGTGCCCATTATGCAGGGCATGTTGCTATGTGACAAATTGGCCCATCACCATTTAATTGCAAAGTTTCAGGAATCCCCTCTATTCAAATAAATTAGAAGATTTTCTTCCTCTAGTCCTTAATTTAGGCAGTTTTGATTTTTCAGCATTTTACTTTTCAGAGTCCCTAATGATGCTTCATAGTCCCAGAGCGACCCTCAATTTTATTTTCCAAATGTATCACAGCAGAACCCATATTAACCACTCTTAACGAGAATATATGCATGGTAGCATTCAGGCTTGTTGTGGTTGCTTTCAGAGCATAACTACACAAATGTATTCCCTTCACCAGTCTCCACCGTAATTTTTGCAAGGCCAGGGCATCTGTAGAGGAGCAAAACGAGAAAAGATGCTGCCCTCTGGTTTTGTCCAGAGTAGGAATGTAAAAAATCATTTAAAAAGGTAACCACTAAAGAGAGTTTACACTGAGAAACACAAATTTATTTGGGGGCTTTGCGTCTCATTTGGGATTAGATTCCTGGATGCTGAGCTCTGTCCTCCCAGATCTGAAGTGGTTCAGTATCTGTATTGCTCTGCAGGGGGCGGTAACCCCAACTCTGTGTCTTGTCTGGGGGAGACTAGAGGACAGGGTGGTGGGCAGCCCCAGAGATAAGAAGGCAGGTGTCAGCGGCATGATGAGCATACTGGGGAACAATCCCAAAGAGACTTCCGTGGCCACACCCTGTCACGCTCAGACCATGAGTCCCAAAAGATCACAATTTTCAAGTCCATTTCTTTTGAATGCTGTGCTGCTCAGTGCCCCAAGCGGTTACAATTGTGCACGCCCCTGGACAGAAATGGGCTCATAAAACCAACTATGCAGGATGGATTCAAATTGTTGACCTAGAGGGTCAAAGGTTTTCTACCCCAATATAAGCTCCTCAGCTACCCAGGCCTTATTGCAGAAGAGCCGTTAGAGCAAGCGCTATCCAGGAACTGTTACTGTATGTTCAGGCTTGTGTTCTCCATTTTCCCCTATGTCACATATGCCCCAAATCCAATGTTTCAGAGATGTTACACCGAGCAGGTCAAAGGAATGTCTTCTGTCCCTCTTTTTCTCCTCTCCAAAATCTTTGTAGAGAGACCTTGCAACAGATCAATCTTTATGGGTTAGACAAGGCTTGAGATTTGTTGATAGCATTTTTTCATTTCTTGAAATAAGGATTTAGATAGTATCTGATTAAAACATATCTGAGCCTACCGACATTCAGCATGTCTTTGAATTGAGCTCATAGGAAAAGGACACTTTCTTTCAAGGCCCAAGGGACACAGTTGTGTAGAAACAGTGATAAATTTGAAATCTTCTCCCTCTGTTAGTCACACCCTTGGATCATTTCTTCAATGCTAGCAAACTAATGATTGTCTCAAAGCACATCTGAAATCTTTAAAGCCCATTTTGAAAATGTGATCATGGACATGCTGATAAACTCATGCATAGAATCATAAACATGATAGTGCCCAGAAATGTATAGGCTATCATCCGGAACCATCTAATTGATTTGTGCTTGTGCCTGTGCATGTCAGATGTGTGAAAAATTGACAAAATATCTCCAGTAGTTGCATCCTAAGACAGCAATCAACTCTGCTGAACCATCCCAGCTGGCAGGATCTCTTGGCTATCACATTAGTGGAGTTAAGAAAGATGGAGGACATGTAGCTAAACTGAGCCTTAACTTGGCAGGTCAGGAGAAGGATATTACATGTTGTACATATTTAACATATACTAATCCATTTCAGTGAGATCTTTGAATTTAAGCCTCAAACCTTGTTTCCTTGGCTTACCCAGTTTGTCTCTCATCTCTCACCCTGGTCAGCATCCCGTTTACATTAAATGAACAAAAAGGATCAAATGTTGCCCTCAGTAACATCAGAATAGATACGCAACAATCAAAGTTCTGCTGCTAAACGAGGAGGGGATAAAAGAAATTACGGCTGCTGTAAAATTAATTGAAAGCCTATATCTTCATTCAGTGATGACATCTGGCAAGAAATGCAACCTATACTATAGCTAGGTTGGATAATCATTTATAAGCATGTGCTTTGCTGGATCAGGCCAGAGTGCTCAGAGAATGCTTAGTTCATGCTTAGGAAAAAATCCCCATCCCGCAAGTTGCTAGCACAGAATTCCCATAACTTTTTAAACAGGCGTAAGTAACAGAGTGTTCTAGGGATAGTAATGTAACCCATGCCGGCCAGCTTTAGTGTGCAGTGGGTTCGTTTCCGTTTCTCCTTCCAAACATCAAGGATGTTAGGAGTTGGACAGATGCCTACTTATTTATTAAGAGTAAGAGCTAAGCCAGTGTTTCCCAACCAGGGGTTCCACAGAACATCATCAGGGGTTCCGCGAGAAATCGGAAGTGCAATTTTTTTTTCTTACAATGTAAGCTGACATATATATATATATATATATGTAACAGCTCTTTACAAATACATTTTCTTGACAATAATTTAGCAGTAATTGAATTGCACTCCCTGCTGTCAACTTTTTCTGGCCACACAAACGTTTTCATAGGTAGGGGTTCCTCGGGATATAAAAAATTATTTTAGGGGTTCCTCCATGGGAAAAAGGTTGGGAATCACTGAGCTAAGCTTTGGCGATGGTGCACACAACCGACATGGGCAGAGTTACAGTTCAACGTGGGCTGTACTTTTCACCCCTCACTCTGTCTCTCAGTGGGAACCTCTTCCAAGTGGCAGGCTCCCTCCCCCTTCTCTCAAGGTACAATCCTGTGATTCATCCCACTTTTAGACTTGGTTTCCCAGGTCGCAGCACACCTGTTCATGCCCTCTGCGGGGCCAGTTGCAATAGAGTTCAGGACTTCTGACCAGAGTGACAAAGCAGTGTCAGAGAACAGTGTGTTGAAAAGAGTCTTATTATTTATGCATCCTGACTAGGAACACACAGGAGAGAGAGAGAAAAGGTTAAAACAACAACAGACCAATAACAGGTTATCTGACCTCACCCTGAGCCTTTCCTCGCTAGTTTAAGCATATCCCACTTGTGCCAGGCATCCCCAGAATTGGGACGGAGTGAGACAAGCTGCTCCCCTATAGTTTCTACCTCTCTGCAGGTCTCGCATGCCACCCTCATTCAACATCTTCCAGGTCACAGGCTTCTTTTCTCCATTCCACAATCCCTTTGTCTGACCAGGTTCAAGGATTCCGAGACAATCTGGTTTATGCATCTCACCTGGTGGGTTTTTAGGCTTCCAGCAGTGTATTAGATCCAGCTGAGCTCTGGCGGTTGAATGAGACACATTGTATGATTCCTGAGTAGGTGTGGAGAGCTCCAGCTGGAATTAATCCTTAGCATTCAATAAAACTTCCCCAAAACCAGAGACATGTAACATTCATAAAATGAACGCAGATCACTCCCACGTCCTCAACTGCCATCACCTTGTGTGAATGTATTTTAGTAAGCATATAGTGTGAAGTTTATGATAAATCTTTTAAGATATAAAGATAGATGATGGAACAGAACTCTTTAAGATGATGTCTGTCAGTAGATGTAACCAGAACTACTTGGCACATATGATTAAAGTCAATTCCATTTTATTAAAACTAAGTGGCTCTGAATCCGTGGTCATGGGTTAGTACTTGACACTGTGCTATTCAAATATTTCTTTATTAGGTTTCCTTATTATTATTTTTAGAAGCAATGTCTTAAATACCTTTGCTCTTGGAAGAGAAAATCCCTCATTTGCATGTGCTTGCAACAATGAAATATGTGAACTAATATTAATAAGATTCAGTGGGTGATTTTCAAAAGCACTCATAGTTGGCTGAACTCTGCTGATGTTGAAATCCATAGCAAAACTCCTATTGGCTACCCAGGGAGGGAAGTTAGGTCAGTGTTGTGTGTTTTTTAAACTTGACTAGTAAGCTTATTTCTGTCTTACTGATACTTAAATTAAAGCCAGGGACATAAAACCATGTTAAATCTCAAAAATATTTTTATTAAAAAATCATGTGAATAGAATCTTGCATTGTTACTGTCCCATTCATGTAAGGATTTCAAGATGCCTTGAAGTTTATTTCATGGTCACACCAAGCCTGCAAGATAAATTGTCCTCAGGTTACAGATAGGCAAATTGAGCTCTAGGGAGGTTAAGGACCATTAGAACTAAGCTCTCATGGCTTGCCTTCTTACATGATTGTGCAAAGTACCTCGCATATCCCAGGGCAATGTAAAACAAAGAATTACTTCAAGGTGAGAGGTTTCAGAGGTAGTCCTATTACCATATTTTCCGGCGTATAGGGCGACTGGGCGTATAAGACGACCCCCTATTTTTGTAATTAAAAGATAAGGTTTCATCTTATACCCCAGCGCCCCTCCGCCTCCTTTGCTCCCGGTGTCCCTGGTCTGCTGGAGACGGTCCCCAGCAGACCAGAGGCACCGGGAGCAAAGCCGCAGCAGCTTTGCAAAGCCTCGGGGGAAGACGGCGGCGGGGCATCCCAGGCGCGCCTGGGATGTATACCCGGTGTACAAGACGACCCCCGATTTTTGGGGATGTTTTTTAACATCAAATGTCATCTTGTACGCCGGAATATATGGTAGTCTGTTTCAGCCAAAACCACATTGCATCTCATGAAGTGAGTTGCAACTCATGAAAGCTAATATAATGAAAACTCCGGTCATCTGAAGAAGTAGGCTGATCCCATCTACATGTTTTGTGTGTCCATAAAGTGCTACCAGACCATTTGTTGTTGTTTTAAGTTTATCCTGTATAGACTAACTCGGCTACCCCCTGAAGCTGCTAATATAATTGTTAGTTCTGTAAGGTGCCACCAGACTCCTTGTTGCTTTTTCACGATGAGAACAGTAATACACGCCTTTACGTCAGAAACGCCAAAGGTGGAATCCCTGTCCTACAGAAGTTATTGACCCCAATGGTGATGTGACAGTATAAACCAGCAGAGTGTGAACCTCCACGGACACTGGGGCTCCGAGGTGATCCTAAAAGCGTGAGCTGTGGGAGTAGGATTCATTAAGATGCCTGCGCACCTAATTCCCATTGAAATTAGTGGAAGCGAGGTGCCTAAATACCTTTTGTGAATCCCACTCCAGGAGACTGAAATGCCCTAAGGATGTAAACTTTGTTTCTTTGGATCACAAGGCTCCAAGCAGCAAGCGGCTCAGACTCACTAGGATTTGATACCATTTACTTATGAATTAATTTTCTTTTCTAATAAACTTTGCATTATTGATAGTCCTTCTGAAGAAGGCTGAAAGGCTTAAATTCTTGGAGTATTTCCCAGAGCCCCCCTCCTCCCCGGGCAGGACTCCAGTGTTGAGGGAGGGCCTGGGTTCTCCTACAAGCTTCTGGAAAGTGGTACAGAACCAAATGTTGGAACAGCAGACTGCCTGAGATGGCATCCAAAGGTGATAGCTCGCCTAGTAGGACTTCATCTAGTAGCTCATCTAGTAGGACTTTGTGATTCCGGAAGAGGGGGAACTACATAGTGACCTGCCTGAAAGGCCAAGTCACAAAGTCCCACGTGATGAGAGGTCATAGCATGAGTAACAGATGGAGTGAGGTGCTACATGGGACAAAAGATAATTCCCAGACCAGGCCATGAGGAGGTTCCCTGATGGTGAGTGAACCCCTTTACAGAAACTATCACTGGTGAGTACCTTAGTCAGAAATTAAGCTCATTCCACCAGGAAGACAGACTTAGATGGGGGTAATGATCTGTGGACATGGTCCCAAACAAAACAACTTTCAATGTCCTTCTCCAAGCAGGACTCCTGGAAGGAACAGTGGCACAGGGAGAGTCAAACCATCCATTGACTGCTAGGCATGGTTGCAAGAAGGAAATAGATTCTTAAGCATTGTTCTACTCCTTACACGGCCCACGTTACAAAGCTCCACGAGTCCACCTCTGAAATAGTAGCATTAACTGAGCAGTGTATCTGTGCTTCTCTGAGGGAATATCAAATAGATACACCTGTAAAGTGCTGTGTGAATGTGCAGGTTTAACAGCAGAATTTCCAACCGTGAAGATGCTGTGTGAGAGTTCAAATGCAGGTGGTAAAGGCAGTATGACGTTGCTAGTCCATGTCTGGGTTGCAAGGAAAGCTTTCCCTCTGTGCCCATTACATGACCAGAATTTGGGGCTCATTAAACCACATGAAGTCAGTGGTGGAAAGGCAAGGAGTCTTTCAAAGGAAATGTGATGACGTGGTGTAAACCTGCAGCAAAGGAAGCAACTGATACCAAAAAAGGATCATGATACCAGTTATGTCCACGTGTCAGAACAAAACACAAGAGAGAGATAACTCACTCATGTATACAGCGTGCTAGTCTCCAGCTCTGAAAGCCTCAGGCTGCCTTTCACCCGGCTACTTGGCTCTCAGAAATATGGGAATTCAACTGCTTTTCCCCAAGAGCTCCCAGGTTTCTGACTGCTATTAAACCCCTCACTTTGCATTTATCCTTTAGACAGGAGGCTTTCCCCATCTGCTCTGCTGGTAACTGGCTTTAAATATATGAGTGAGAGAACTAGCCAGTGTGTAATTTGCACCAGGATTTGCCAGGGCTGAATCCTGGCTCTTCTAGGTGCTTGGCAATTCATAGCCCCAGCACGTCTGGGGCCCCATCAGTTATGCAAGTACAAATAATAGCTTACGCTCCAGCACCTCTTCCATTACCAATTAAGCACTGCAACTAGTTACAGCCCCATCATATTCATTTGGTTTCTAAGTACTTCCCTTTATATCTGCTTCTGTTTCAGTAAGGCTTTGTCTACACTGCAGGGTTTTTGCGCAAGAAGCTTTTTTGCGGAAGAGATCTTCTGCAAAGACTTCTTGCACAAATGCACAGCCACACCTCAAAAGCGCATCACAAAAGTGATGTGCTTTTGTGCATGAGCATGTTCAAGAAAGCTCTGATTGCCATTAACAGAATCACCATCAGAGCACCTGTGCTTTTTCTAATAGGCTCTTTTTGTGTAAGAAACCCCTGCAGAGCATCCACACATGCCTTTTTGTGCAAGAGCTGTAGTGCATAAAGGAGTTAATCCTTGTGGGGAGAGGAATAATTCTACCGGCAAAAGCCCTCTGTCCTATCGATTTACTGTAATTTTTTTGCACAAAAATGAGCTTGAGGTGTGGACATTCCACCTGTTTTTGCACAAAAACAAGTGTTTTTGTGCAAAAACCTTGTAGTGTAAATGTAGCCTAACTGTTCAGACACTTTTTGATGATGGTTTTCCTTGCTTTCTCTCTTGCAATTTTGAGGAGTGGGCAATCCTCCCAGGAAGTAGGTAGAGAAAGTTTGGCTCTGTCACAATAGAGTAATCATCCTCAAGGCTGTAAGTTTGGTGGTGGAATTTTAACAAGAGACTCTTGAAGTCCCTTTCGAGCACAATAGTGTTTAAGGACCGCTGTAACCCCTTGGGCGATATGGATTCAGAAGACAACACCACTTCCTACAGCAGTTTCAGGCCTGATGGTAGACTGCATTCTGCTTCCACTTTGCACTACTGGGAATGATTATGCTTGGTGCTGACAGATAAGAATCAGGCTCATAATTTTACTAAGAAGGTTTCTGTAATAGTGAGAACTAAAGCAACGTTGCTTCACATGTTCATTTGTCTTAGTGGGGGAGGAGGGGAATCCATCCAATTCTCCCACTTATGCTCTACTGCAGACTTTTTTGCACATTTACTGCTGTAGTGGGAAACCATTTGGCTTTGGTAGAGCTGGTGGAAAGATGGGGGGAAATTCTCTTTTTAAAAATTTAGAAACTGTTTCTTTATTTTATTTTATTTTGGGCCAGGTTCAAAATGGACTGATTTTTTCCCCAAAAGTCATAATCTTAACCAGTTTTATTGAAAACATCCAAGCTGTGATAAAATGTTTGTTCTGAAACCCAGTTTTCAGTAAAAATCTTGATAACCATTTAACCATCTTTAACAAAAATCTTCACAATAAATTTAAAACCTCAGACTTTCACACAGGTAAATATTTTTTTAGGAAAGGACCACATTTGAGAGGTGAAAAAACCCAAACCTTTTATTCAAAAAAATTCAACCAGCTTTTATGTATTTTCTGTAGTGATTAAAACAGTGAGGTTAGGCCTTTTTTGAATCAGTTGCTGAATGACCAATCAGGTCATGCAAATAGGAAACACTAAGCTATATGTGAAATACTAATAGTCATTCATGTTATCCAAAATCACCCATCATCACTGCTTTGCTAGAAGTAACAAGCAGTAAAATGTCATTGTAGAGCATGTTTTCTTTTCCCTTGTTATTTTCTAAATCCCAGCACAGTGAGATCTTTAAATTGATGCATTATGTCAGCTGAAAGCACTTTTAAAAATGGAAAACTTGCACCATTACTGTTCAATAGCTCACTATTAAAAGTAATAGGCATTGTTATAGCAATGCCACAAATTGAAAGGGGGAAAAGAAATCTCATAATTATACCAAGTCTTTTCTGAAAGCGTCTATCTGAATTTTAATGCTGGCACAAACAGGAGAGTAAATTGCTCTCCATGGGTTACAAATCTCACCTATTAAAAAGGCACATGAGAACTACATGGGAAAAATAGACACTGGGGGGAGAACAATAAGCAAATATTCTGCTGTTTCAGACCTACCAGAGTCTAGCAATAGGGCTCCTAGATCAGAAGCCAGTTCTCAACTATGAAACCCCTACTGAGCTAAGCAAACTTTTCAAGCTGCTTACTAATGAGTTTAAAAAGAAGCCTTCCTGTTGTAGTTGCCTGATTTGTCTTTTTGAAAGTGCATCAGTTGCACTTTCCCATTAAGAACTGAAATACCAGGAAAGTGGTTTTCAGAAATGCACCAGTAGCTGAATCCCCGGTGTGCATTAACAACACATTGCAGGGAGAGGGGCACTGTGGGGATTGTGTTTTCTAAGGTTTGTGTGACAGACTCAAGAGCTGAAAAGAATCCAGTTTGAAATGTCAAGCAACACCCTTTCCCTTTCTCCTCCTCTCTCCTCCTCCCCCCGTGAAAAAAATTACCAGGCAGTTTGGATTCTGTGTGTGTGTGTGTGTGTGTCTGTGTACACGTGTGTGTGTGCATAGTCCTTGAAAAACACATCACGGACCACATGAAATCTGGTTTCCCCCTGTGAAAACCGGTCTTTTGTGTGCTTTAATCCCATACTATGTAGATTTCATGGGGGAAACCAGCATTTCTCAAATTGGAGGCCCTGTCCCAAAAGAGAGTTGCAGGGGGCCACATAGTTATTTTAAGGGGCTTGAGGTATTGACACCCTTACTCCTGTGCTGCCATCAGAGCTGGGTGGCCAGAGCTGTTGGTCAGGTGCCCAGCTCTGAAAGCAGCACCACGCCAGTAATAGCTCCTAAGTAAGGGTGGCAATGCCATACCAGGCCACCCCTCTGTGCTGCTGGTGGCGGGAACCCAGCCAGCAGCCACTGCTCTCCAGCTGCCCAGCTCTGAAGCCAGCACCCCCCAGCAGTGCAGAAGCAAGGTTAGCAGCACTGCACCCCTCCCTGCAATAACCTTGTGACACCCCTCCTACCTTCTTTATGGGTCAGAGCCCCCACAATTACAACACTATGAAATTTCAGGATTTAATAGTTGAAATAACGAAAAATTATTATTCTTAAAATCCTGACAGTGAATTTGGTAGGGCCTGACATACAAGCTCGCTTGTTGCCTTGTATAAAGGTTTGTTTCGGAAGGTGATTGCCCTGCTCATTGGTTATTTAGAGGCAGCATGGTGCAAGTTTTTTGCCTGCATGTCTGAATTCTGTTCCTGGCTCTGTCACCAGGAGGTTAGTTGACAGAGAGTGAGCCTCAAGAATTGGGAGAGCCAGGTGCAGCTCTTTGCTCTGCCACAGACTTTCTCTTATGTCCTCCCTGAGCCTCAATTTCCCATCTGTAAAATGGGTATAGTAGCCCGGCTTGATTTTGCAGGGGAATGGTGAGGAAAAACACATTAAATGGTGTGAGGTGCTTAGATAATCTGGCATCGGGTCCTGAGTCATTAGTGGGGTAATGAGCAGCAAGTCTCACAGATAGGGAATCATCCTGTGCAAAGAATCAGGATTGAGGGAGCAATGGGACTGCATTTTCAACAGAGCTGGTGGCATGAATTAGGGACTATGTGATGAGGTGCTAAGATATGTCTGGAGGGGAGAGGGCTGGCTACTGGGCTGATGGATCTTCCTGAGCTCAGCAGGAAGGCTCAGCCCTACCTACTAGTGATAGAAATGTAGCCGTGTTAGTCTAGGGTAGCTTGGCTAGCACAGATACACTCCCTGCCTGAAATTGGTCTGAGGTAAAATGTACTTGCCCACCTTGCAGAAATGCTGTGAAGTTTAATGTTAGTGAGGCTCTGAGGATGAAGCCCCATATAGGGTGAGTTTATGCAGCCTTGATTTGTCACAGTTCACATTGTGTCTTTCTAGTAAAGGAGCTTTCGGTAAGGATGGGTGACAAGACAGCAGTTCCTGCTTGCCCTTTCGCTTTAGGCAGATTGTTTGCTTTCTGCAGCAGGACTTGATGGATGAAGTCAAGCTTCCTGGCCGTCTGTGTCGTGTCTTGTTGAAACATTGAAAACCCATTGCTGGCTGTTTCATTGTGTCTGCAAGCGCCGAACAGGGCAGATGGGAACATTGCCCGGCTTGCTGTGGGTGACACGTACACCACTATTTGACCTGTGGGCAGCCAGTGGCCATGATGAGAAAATTACTCTTTCTAGCTTAACTTGCTTCAGATCATGCTTTACTCCTCTGAGGGAGCAGTGGGGTCCCGCCCCCAGGAAAAACACACAAGAGGGAACATGGTAACTAGAACCAGCTGCTTGCGCCATGGGATTTTTGTGGAGTGCTTTCTGGAAACCACATTAAATATTCCCATCAATCCAAATATCAGCTCTGCAAAGTAAATTTCATATTACCAGCTGTGTGGATGAGTGATTGGCTGCAGCATGGCTGCCATTTAGAGCTACAGACTAGACACTCCTGCTGCAAAAGGCTCTACTAGATGTGTGTATATTCCCATTTCACCACTTCTCTTTCACCGTGAGGAACGCTGGTACATATGAGTTAGATGAAATATGACTGGAAAGAAAATTCAGATGCTCATTCAGTTAGGATATCAGCTGAATCTCTTTTCCTCTCACTTCTAGCCCAGTCCTCGTGGTCACCAGAATTCTAAATGTCTGTGACCTCTGGAGCTGATATTACTTCTCTTAGGCTGGGTCTACACGACAAGTTTTTTTTTGAAAAAGCTTTTTCCGATTGCTTTTCCTGAAGAGGTTTTTCCACCATTTGTCCCTGTCTAGACAGGGCCAAATGGCAGAAAAGCCTACTCCTTCGGAGGAGCCCTTATTCCTCGTAGAACGAGGTATACAGGGCTCCCCGAAAGAACGTGTTTGCTTTTCTGCAAAAAAACTTGGAAGAGCAAACATGTTCCTTGGATGCAGCGGAGTTTTTCAGGGTTACCAGCAGTATCCTGGAGAAACCCTGCAGTGTAGACATACCCTCAACGAGAAACTAGTTTTAAGCTTTAATATGCCCAAGCATTCACTCTTCCTCTTAGGACTAATACCTGAGTGGATGCTACTGCTGCTGGGCTGTGTTTTCTAGGTGGCCCATTCTGAAATAATTCAAGAATATACATGGGGCCAAACTGTGTTCCCATTTACACCTTTAAGCCACCCTCTTCTCCCAACTTCTAGGTATTCCATGGGAGAGCTTTATATTTATTTCCACGTGGTTGCATGCATGGAAATATATTCTGACTTGAGGAACATACAGTCATTGATTAATTCTATCTAATCTAATGGTCAATTGATCACTATATCCATTTCTTAATTACAGTTATGTTCCATGACTTCGCTTTTCATTTGCATGCATGCTACCCCACTGAAATACATTTGTCACCTCAATTTTAATTTATCTGATGACAGATTCCTTAATATATAAAATCTTTCAGGGCTGACTGCCTATTAGGAGGCATTTTAAAGAAGCCAGTAACCTCTCTAAAGAATACATAAACATTCTATCAATTACCACCACTTCCAAATACAAATTGCTGGTAAATATACCAAGGATGTATGTGCTGTTTTGCAGAGGTGAGCAGTGCTTCTATTTGACCTTACATTTTTGGCACAATCTCTGGATAAAGTAGGAGTGACATTATATCTCAAACTAATAGAATGTTTGACATTGTCTGGAATTTTCAGAGTGACTTTGGAATCTAGTTTTCCTACTTGTCCTTTGCTTTGCTGCTCCGTGCATTTGAAGGGGCTTATTGTCAGCTGGAAGAAATTGCTGTACATGGTGTTACATAAAAAAACAGCAAGCAAATGGTCTGGTAGCACTTTATAGACTCACAAAACTGGTATCATGAGCTTTCGTGGGCACAGCTCACTTCTTCAGATGACCGGAGTTATGACTAGAGGATAAGAAAACTCGAAATAAATAGGAGAAGGGAAGGGGGGCGGGGGGGGGGGAGAGAAAGATGCTCTGTTGCGTAGAGCATATGAGTGTCTGGATGAGTGTGTCCATGACTTACCGTGAAATACCCAACCATCATGATCATCTTGCACCCTATTTCTCTAAGCACCTTCTACCTGTCTCACACTAGAATTAGTGGTACTGTCCTGTAGAGAGTTCCTGAGTCTTTCCTTTACCATCACTTAACGTTGTTTGACCCTGAATTACTGTTAGATTTCTGGAACATTTTTGGAAAATGTCATGGCTACAACATTCAAAACCTCATGTGACTGGAGAGCATGTATGCAAAATGTGAGTGCTCAGGACTGAAATATCTTGCACATTTAGATTCCAAAGTATTTAGATTCCCCAGCTGCTGTAAATTCTCTCAACTCCTTCCTCTCTAGCCAATGGTCTGAAGATAATCCAGGCTCCCAACCTCTACCTCAACACACTTTGAGAAGCAAACATAAGCAACTGGGCAAATCTCTCAGGGTATGTCTACACTACAAAGTTAATTCGAACTCACAGCCGTTAGTTCGAATTAACTTTGATAGGCGCTACACAGGCAAACCACTAGTCTGAACTTAATTCGAACTAGCGGAGCGCTTAATTCAAACTAGGTAAACCTCATTCTACGAGGACTAACGCCTAGTTCGAATTAAGTAGTTCGAATTAAGGGCTGTGTAGCCACTTAATTCAAACTAGTGGGAGGCTAGCCCTCCCCAGCTTTCCCTGGTGGCCACTCTGGGCACCACCAGGGAAACTCTTCTGCCCCCCTCCCGGCCCCGGAGCCCTTAAAGGGGCACGGTCTGGCTACGGTGCGTGTGCCAGGTGTAAGCCTACCAGCACCCAGCCAGCAGACCCTGCACCTGGCACGGCACAAGCCAGTCACCCGCTGCCACCCAACCCTCCGCCTCTTCCCGGGACCAGACTGGCGGCTCCCAGGAGCCTGCCCGGGGCCGCAGGAAGCGGGCGCCCGCCTGGTCTAGTGCAGACATCGTGGACCTCATCCAGGTTTGGGGGGAAGCCTCCAACGTCCACGACCTCCACACTAGGCACAGGAAAGTGGCCATCTAGGGCAGGATAGCTGCCAGCCTGGCCACCCAGAAGCAGTTTTGCATGAACATAAGAACATAAGAACATAAGAACGGCCGTACTGGGTCAGACCAAAGGTCCATCTAGCCCAGTATCCTGTCTACCGACAGTGGCCAACACCAGGTACCCCAGAGAGGGTTGACCGAAGACAGTGATCAAGCGATTTGTCTCCTGCCATCCCTCTCCAGCCTCTGACAAACAGAGGCCAAGGACACCATTTTATCCCCTGGCTAATAGCCTTTTATGGACCTAACCTCCATGAATTTATCCAGCTTCTCTTTAAACTCTATTATAGTCCTAGCCTTCACCACCTCCTCTGGCAAGGAGTTCCACAGGTTGACAACACGCTGTGTGAAGAAGAACTTCCTTTTATTAGTTTTAAACCTGCTACCCCTTAATTTCATTTGGTGTCCTCTAGTTCTTCTATTATGGGAACTAATAAATAACTTTTCTTTATCAGCCCTCTCCACACCACTCATGATTTTATAGACCTCTATCATATCCCCCCTCAGTCTCCTCTTTTCTAAACTGAAAAGTCCCAGTCTCTTTAGCCTCTCCTCATATGGGACCCGTTCCAAACCCCTAATCATTTTAGTTGCCCTTTTCTGAACCCTTTCCAAGGCCAAAATATCTTTTTTGAGGTGAGGAGACCACATCTGTACACAGTATTCAAGATGTGGGCGTACCATAGTTTTATACAGGGGCAGTAAGATGTTCTGGGTCTTATTTTCTATCCCTTTCCTAATAATTCCTAGCATCCTATTTGCCTTTTTGATCGCCGCTGCACACTGTGTGGAAGTTTTCAGAGAACTGTCCATGATAACTCCAAGATCTCTTTCCTGATTTGTCGTAGCCAAATTAGCCTGAAAATCAAGGTGGTCGAGTGAGACCCCGACTCTGAGCCCTGAGCTTAGAACATAAGAACATAAGAACATAAGAACGGCCGTACTGGGTCAGACCAAAGGTCCATCTAGCCCAGTAGCCTGTCTGCCGACAGCGGCCAGCAGTAGGTACTCTGGAGGGGATGGACCGAAGACAATGACCAAGCCATTTGTCTCGTGCCATCCATCTCCAGCCTTCCACAAACAGAGGCCAGGGACACCATTTCTATCCCCTGGCTAATAGCACTCCATGGACCCAACCTCCATGAATTTATCTAACTTCTCTTTAAACTCTGTTCTAGTTCTAGCCTTCACAGCCTCCTACAGCAAGGAGTTCCACAGGTTGACTATTTGCTTTGTGAAGAAGAACTTTCTGTTATTAGTTTGAAGCCTGCTACCCATTCCTTTCATTTGGTGTCCTCTAGTCCTTCTATTATGGGAACTAATGAAGAACTTTTCTTTCTGCACCCTCTCCACACAACTCATGCTTTTATAGACCTCTATTCTATCCCCCCTCAGTCTCCTCTTTTCTAAGCTGAAAAGTCCCAGTCTCTTTAGCCTCTCTTCATATGGGACCTGTTCCTAACCCCTGATCAGTTTAGTTGCCCTTCCCTCTCCCATCCTCTCTCTTCCCTTCTCCCACCTCCTTTTTCCAGTCTCCCCCAGTTTTGTTCAATAAAGACAGAGTCAATGTTGGAAGAAATGTTATCTTTATTTTGTACATCAATAAGAAGGGGGGCTAGGGAAGGATAAGTGGAAGGAGGTGAGGGAGGAATGGGGTACGAGCCCCCGATGGGGAGGACTGGGCTGGCTCTGCGGGCTTCTGGGGGTGGAAACTCTCCTGCAGCCCCCCGATTGCCCCCTCTCCCCAGATGGCAGCCTGCGGCAAGTGCAGCCGGGCTGATGGCCGAGTGGTGTGATGTGCCCAGTGTGGGCACTCCGGGCAATCCAAGCCAGGTTTTCAAGCGGGGCACCCCTGAGAACTGTCTGTCCGGGGTGGGGGTCGGGACCCTTTAAGCAAACACTAATTCGAACTAGTTTTTAGTTCTAGACACGTTAGTTCTAATTAGCTTAGTTCGAATTAACTAATTCGAACTAAGTTAGTTCGAATTAACGTTGTAGTGTAGACGTACCCTCTGTTCCCTAACTGTAAAATATGGGTAATATTTCATGTGTCTGTCTTGACTTTTTTTAAGACTCTTGAGGGCAAGGCCTGTCTCTTACTATGTGCATATACAGCATCTAGCATAACAAGACCCCCTCCCCAGCTGACATCTCAAGGCACTACGCTATTCAGATTAATTAATGATGTGGCTAACAATGACCACAATGACTTCAGAGGGTTTGATTCCAATGGGAAGTTAATCATTTTTTTAAAAAGGAACCTTTTTTGCATAGTGTCTTGCTTATTTATATTTCCTCAAGGAAACCTAACTGGATGCTTTCTAGGGGAAAATATCCCTCCTTCCTTCCTCCACACACCTTTCTCTTGTCCCCTCCTGCTCGCACCCCTCTAAGCAACTCCAAGCATATTCCAATAACCATTTAACATAATGGATGTGCTTTGTTTCCCACTGATTTCGCAGGTGGGATAGCACCAGCGTACATCTTTCTATTAGTATTGCGGGATATATCTACACAGCTGCTGGGAGCAAGTCTCATGCCTAGATTGGCAGACTCACACTAGCTGTGTAAGATAGCTAGGTAGGCATCACTTCGACATTTGGGCCCCGACCAGAGATCAGGCTCCGATGTGGGTTGGGCTTTGGAGTCTGAGCCAGAACATCCACATGGCTATGTTTTTTTCGCATGGTAGCACAAGCCCCGCTAACACAAGCCTGCCAACTCAAATGCTGGGAGCATTTCTCACAACCCGCCTGCTAGTAGACATGCCCACAGAGGCTGACTAGCTGCCAAAAGAGATGGGATGTGATGGGGAGCTCAAGAAGCAGAAAGGGATGGAACTGATTCTAAGAACTGAAGCTTTTATGCTGAAAACCCTCTGCCTTGTTTTAACTCCTCCAGGCATGATCTGAATGACGAGCTCGAAGCCTCTTCTCTGTTGGCAGTGGTATAGATCAACGTGTTTATTTCTATATTCAGCCCAAACTGCATTGGGTGCTGAGCTTGTCTGAAAATCGTTCCCCCCACCCGCCCCACACACCATTTAGGTGTTTGGCCAGGAGCTGAACTGTCTTGGAAATCTCACTTCTAATGCCTTTTGTCCCAGGAATTCTAAGTGTAGCAGAGTCTGGATACGTAGGGCCCTGCCAAGTTGATGGTCCATTCTGGTACATTTCACAGCCATCGCATTTTAAAAAATCTAGAACTCTGTGGCTACAGGGATTTAAATCTTAAATTGCATGGTGTTGCCACAGAGCCTGGATCTGTATGTATGTAAACATGGAAAGCCTTTATGTCAGCATTTTTCAAACTGGGGGGCCTGACCCAAAAGGCTATTGTCTGTGGAAGGGAGGTGCCTGGCTTTACCACCCATACTCAGCTGCTGTCTGGAAGCCCAGTTCTGAAGGCAGCACCGGCAGCAGCAGAAGTGAGGGTGACATGGCATGGTACACTTGGACCTCTCTACTCCAACTGTCCTGAATCCGGGCAGACCCATGATATGGAGGAGGAAGCAACTCAACATGCTGCCACTCATCCTCCCCTCAGCTGGGGAACAGCAGGATAGCAATGCACTTCCCCTGCAACTTTTCCCCACTAGTGGCAGAGAGTATTGTCTGGAAGTGGCAGGGGACGTGGAGACGTGTCCTTGTGAGTATGCACCAGGTAAGTTTCCCACTCCCATCCCCCTTGGGCCTAGACCCCACAGCACGCTCCCTGGCCTGGCAAAATCCTTCATCCATTAGTTGCCAGATTAAAAAGGTTCAAGTGTATTACCATCCTTATTTCAGGGCTGGCCTTACCATGAGGCTAACCGAGGCAGCTGCCTCAGGTGCCAGACTGTGGGGGGGGAAGGGGGGACACACTAGAACCCAGAGTGTAGAAGATTGTGTCTGCTGCTGGTGCAGATGTATTGTCTCTGCTCTAGATGCACAGAGATGGTGGAGTGTTGTTCTGGAGGAAGGAAGGCACAAGAGACATAACAGGCAGGCAGGAGAAAAGGGAGCATTGGGGCATCATTTGAGCTCCCCGCCTCAGGTGTCAAAATGTTGTAGGCTGGCCCTGTGTATGGGCACACTCTTGCACGCATTTAAATTAATAACATAAATGTAAAATGTTGCGTAGTGCTGCAACTGTCAGGAAATCTCAGAGCTCTTCAGCCAGACAAAGGAATTACATTGAAATCAGCTTAAGCAAAAAGTGCTAGCTAGCACGCTGAGCCATGCAAAGAAAGAGAGCCCCTATTGTGGCAGATTACTGAATGGAAATGGAGTTAATGAATAAAATGATCTGTATTTGTAATGTAGTAAGTCGCTGTATGAGACAGTGATTCAGATAACTTTTGTTGAGAGCTTAGTCAAAGGAGTATTACTCACAGTTGGGCAGCAGCACTAGGATTTCAGATTCGTGCTGTTCAGAAACTTCCAACGCTCTCTTTACACGTGATACTGTCTTTCTAAATTTTTAAACCCATGCAAAAACACGTACCCCCCCCTTACATAAAGTTGCTGCTTGTGTAGGCATGTATGTTACTTGGGTTTTGTTCATACCTATTTACTTGCCCTAGTGTGTTTTTGTGTAGACAAAGAGACACGCCTGCAAAGTTGTGCCCGCACGATCTGGAGGCTTCTTGGGCAACGTGACGCTGTCTGTGTCAAGTTATGGCATAGTTCCTCATAAGCTGCTTCCGCCAGTACTTGCTCTGGTTGTTAACCTGCCCTAGAATACAAACCTAACTTGTGTGTCTGAAGTGGCACCCCTGGCAAGTCAGAAGAGGAAGCACAGTATGGCTATGTCTACACGCGTGGCTTCTTGCGTGAGTAATATGCAAATGAGGCTAACCGTGGAATATCACCGAGCCTCATTTGCATATCTAATGAGCCACCATTTTTTTCAGAAGAGGTTCTCGCGCCAGAAGGCGCGTCTACACTGCCCCTTCTTGCGCAAGAAAAACCCTCTTGCACAATGCTGTTACACCTATTACTTTTCAGGAAGAACGGCATTGAGCAAAAGGATTTTTCTTGCACAAGAACGGGCAGTGTAGATGCTCCTTCTTGTGCAAGAGCCTCTTCTGAAAAAAATGGTGGCTCATTAGGTATGCAAATGAGGCTCGGCGATATTCCACGCTTAGCCTCATTTGCATATTACTTGTGCAAGAAGCCGCAAGTGTAGACATAGCCTATGTGTCTGTGCGCTTCTCTCCCAGTCTCCACATTTCTCCTGCTCCTTATACAGAGCTTGATTATAGAATCACAGAACACTAGAATTGGAAGGGACCTCGAGAGGCCATCGAGTCCAGTCCCCTGCCCTCAGGACAGGCCCCAATACCGTCTGACCATTCCTGATAGGTGTCTATCTAACCTGCTCTTAAATATCTCCAGAGACGGGGATTCCACAACCTCCCTAGGCAACTTATTCCAGTGTTTAACCACCCTGATAGGTAGGAAGTTTTTCCTTATGTCCAACCTAAACCTCCCTTGCTGCAGTGTAAGCCCATTACTCCTTGTCCTACCCTCAGAGGCCAAGGAGAACAATTTTTCTCCCTCCTCTTTGTGACACCCTTTTAGGTACCTGAAAACTGCTCTCATGTCCCCTCTCAGTCTTCGCCTTTCCAAACGAAACAAGCCCAGCATGAAGTAGGAATTGTGGGAGCAGGATGAAGCCCGCCATCTCCATCTCCATCCTCAAATGTTCCAACAGACTGTATTGAAGGCCATTCGCAGAACTCAGATTCATTGTCACTTGGGTGACTAAGAAGACTCGAGTTGTTTAGCTGCTTAAATGATCCCAGAATAAGTGATAACCCGCACTCTGAATGAGGAGCGCCACGGGTAAGGTCTGATGTTCAGTTCATAAAATTAAATCACAGGCCGGTACACAAGAGGGATGCGAAGGGTGTGAAAGTGCCCCCTCCCCATGATTCCCCCGTGTAAGCTTGCTCTGGCTGGCCAAGGGAAGGCAGGAGCAGCACGTTGCCCGAGCCTCCCTCTCCCATGCTCTGGCGGGCCCAGGGAAAGCTGGGGCTGATGTCCCTGCTTACTTGGGGGACCATAGAGGGTTCATTCACACCCTAGCAGTCCACATTTACAAAAAAAGCACCCTCCTCCCCAGAAATTCCTGCATACGGGCCTGAGTCATGACCAGCCACAGTGCAGTTAAATCCACTCAATTCTCTCCATCCAAAGTGCAGAAGCCAGGAATTATTACCCTTGTGCATAGTGCTAAAGAAATAATTATTTGTAAATAATATTAATCAGTTTGGCTAGATCTAGACTGCCCCCTCTTACACAAGGGAATATGCAAATGAGGCAAAGCAGTGACTATTGCAGCGCCTCATTTGCATACTTAATGAGCCACCATTTTGCGCAAGGGGCTTTTGCACAAAAAGGATCCGTCTCCATGGCTCCTTTTTGTGCAACTCTCCCTCCCCCCTTGCGCAAGAACCGTTCTGCCACTTATTTTCAGGAAGAATAGCTCTTGTGCAAGAGAGGGGTTTTGCGAGAAAAAGAGCTGGGTGGACGGCTCCTTTTTGCGCAGAAGCCCCTTGCAAAAAAAATGGTGGTTCATTAAGTATGCAAATGAGGTGTGGCGATATTCACCGCTTTGCCTCATTTGCATATTCTCTTGCACAAGGGGGGGGGCAGCCTAGATGTAGCCCCCGTGTATAGCTGTAGTAATCTTGTGTTCACATGTAAGGAGATTAATGAGAATTATACTGTTTCTTCCAAATATCTGTTAATCTGTTGGCAACCAGATGTTCTAGAGAATATGTGCATATAATGGTATTTTGCAGATAAACAGATATTGGCCCAAAGTGCTTTATTACTGAAATGTTTGGCTGTCAATAAAGGGAGAACAAAGAATTTACAGCTGCATTGAAAAGATATTCCATGCCTTCGGAGCCCTAGAATCATATTATCACAATCATGTTTTAGACTAATTCACAAATGAGCTTGCTAATTATCTGCTCCAGGATGTTTCTTGGCAAACAAATGCTCTAGCTCCTCCCTCACGCTTCGCTGTACTCAAAAATGTAACCGTTCATAATACAATACAATCCTTCTTTAATCAGACTAGTTAATTAAAAGGCCAGAAGCCTGATCATTTCAACAAGCGCCTCTCCACTGATGCTACTGCTGGTTCTGTTGTTTGTTGTTGTTGTTTGCTAGCTTCAGCTTCCCCTAAAACAATTGTTAATAAATTGCACTGTTTCCTGCCAATCCCTAACTACGGGGCTTGATGCTGTGAACGCTGGCAGCAGAGATTGTTTATGAATGTTCCTTTAACCTTCAAAAATTGCTGTTGGGGGGAAGGGCTTGTTTTTAATAGGACATCAAACTCTCCATGCACATAATTCTATGGTTACTTTCGATGCATGGATCACCTTGCAGCTTGCTCCAGAAACATTCACTGATCCGTTCCTCCAGTATCAATCAGCTTTATCAGAAAAGCCTTTCTCAGGGTTTGCTTTCCTTTGAAATATTCATAGGCAGCAATATTTTCCACCTAATGGTATAAACAAACCTGTAAGTCTGAAAAAAAAAGTCAGGATTTCTTCTCTGGGTGAAGGGATGGGAAAATCTTGGATGGTAATATTGATGGCACATTTTATCTCTGAGTCTAGTGTATGCTTACAATAGATTCCCTAAGGAGTGGGTTGGTAAGCAGGCCTGAAATGTCTTTGCCAAGACTTCCCTTCTTTACCCACAAGCCTCCGTCTGACATTTTAGGGTGTGATCTACCCTGGTGATGGGCTGTGTCGTCATCTTCCCAATAATCTAGGGTGCTGTGCATTGCTTTGCTACTGTAGCTCTCTACCTCGATCGCTCATGAACAGCCAAGAGTATGCAGGTCCCCAAGTGCTTGTGTGTAACTTCGGCCTGCCAGCTGGCCTCACACTGGCTCTCATCAGCCTGGGTTACTACCTCATGGTGACCCCAACACCCTCTGGGTATGTCTACACTGCCACCCTAGTTCGAACTAGGGTGGCTAATGTAGGCATTCGAACTTGCAAATGAAGCCTGGAATTTAAATATCCCGGGCTTCATTTGCATGTTCCCGGGCGGGCACCATTTTTAAATGCCCATAGTTCGAACTACCTGCCCGCGGCTACACGCGGCACAGACTAGGTAGTTCGAATTAAAGCTCCTAATTCAAACTACCATTAAACGCCCTTGCAAGAGGAATAATGGTAATTCGAATTAGGAGCTTTAATTTGAACTACCTAGTCTGTGCCGCGTGTAGCCGCGGGCAGGTAGTTCGAACTACCGGCATTTAAAAATGGTGCCCGCCCGGGAACATGCAAATGAAGCCCAGGATATTAAAATCCTGGGCTTCATTTGCAAGTTCGAATGCCTACATTAGCCACCCTAGTTTGAAGTAGGGTGGCAGTGTGGACATACCCTCTGAGTCTTGGATCCAGCCCTTTTCTAGAGCACGCAGAGATGCTACAGCTATTATCCTTCTAAGGGTACACAGCACCCTTACCTTGAAATAGCTGGTTTTGAAATTAAAATGTTGAAATAAAGCGCTATTCCAACAAGTCCCTTAAGCCTCGTGGAATGAGGGTTACAGGGATGCCGGAATAGCATGCCTGTAATTTTGAAATATATTTTGAAATAATGGGTGGGTTTAAAGATACAGAATTGCTATTTCAGGATACTTTCAGTATCCCAAAATAGCCTCGCTGCCTAGATTTAGCCTAAGGGAACAATACATGAAAACTTGTCACCTTGAATCAGTGGTGGGCAGCCTGCCACAGGCCTCATGCAGCTCATCAGAGTAATCTGATTGCGGGCTACAGTGCATTTTGCTGACATTGACTATCTGCAAGCACCCCTCCCCCTCACACACACATACAGTTCCCAGTGGTTGTGGTTCGCTTATCTTGGCCAATGGAAACTGTGGGAAGCAGTGGCCACCATATCCCTGCAGGTACTGCCCCTGAAGCTCCCATTGGCCAGGAATGGCAGACCCTGGCCTCTCAGAGCTGGGGGGAGGGGGGGGGGAAGGAGGGGGCAATGCTTGCAGACAGTCAACCTCAGCAAAATGTTTCATGGACTGCAGTCAGATTATCCTGATGGGCTGCATGCAGCCTGCTGGCCACAGGTTGCCCACCGCTGCCTTAAACGGAGTTACCCATCAATGTATCTTTAACTCACTGGACTGACTTAAACAATAAAACAAGTTTATTAACAAAAGATCATAAGATTCTGATTGCGAGTAGTAGGCAAAAAAATCAGAAATGGTTACAAGAAAAATAAAGATAAGATGCTTCCGAGTGCCTCACTTAACAAACTATCTGTGATTCAAGGTAGAGGCCTTACCACAATCTTCCAGCAGCATTACTGGCCAATATCTTGAGGTCTGGCTCCCTCCCCAAAGTCCAACCGCTGTTTCTTTTGTCTTTTTAGGTGCAAAGAGGGAGATGGACAGGGGAAGACAGAGCAAGGGGTGTTTACGCTCACTTTTCTAGTTTAGCCTTATTCATAGAGTTCTCTCTGGCGAAGCAGGAGACATCGAGTCTAGAGAGGGAAGACTGCTCACCGCTGATTAGGCCTCGGTTGCAGTATTGAGTACAGTCCTGGGCACCACATTTCAAGAAAGATGTGGAGAAATTGGAGAAGGTCGAGAGAAGAGCAACAAGAATGATTAAAGATCTAGAAAACATGACCTATGAAGGAAGACTGAAAGAATTGGGCTTGTTTAGTTTGGAAAGGAAAACACTGAGGGTATGTCTACACTACCCCGCTAGTTCGAACTAGCGGGGTAATGTATGCATACCGCACTTGCTAATGAAGCCCGGGATTTGAATTTCCCGGGCTTCATTAGCATAAGCGGGAAGCCGCCATTTTTAAATCCCCGCTGCTTCGAACCCCGTGTAGCGCGGCTACACGGGGCTCGAACTAGGTAGTTCGGACTAGGGTCCTATTCGAGCCGCGCTACACGGGGTTCGAAGCAGCGGGGATTTAAAAATGGCGGCTCCCCGCTTATGCTAATGAAGCCCGGGAAATTCAAATCCCGGGCTTCATTAGCAAGTGCGGTATGCATACATTACCCTCCTAGTTCGAACTAGGAGGGTAGTGTAGACATACCCTGGGAGGGGACATGATAGCAATTTTCAGGTATCTAAAAGGGTGTCACAAGGAGGAGGGAGAAAGTTTGTTCACCGTAGCCTTTGAGGATAGGACAAGAAGCAATGGGCTTAAACTGCAGCAAGGGAGGTTTAGATTGGACATTAGGAAAAACTACCTACCTGTCAGGGGGTTAAACACTGGAATAAGTTGCCTAGGGAGGTTGTGGAATTTCCATCTCTGGAGATATTTAAGAGTAGGTTAGTTAGACATCTATCTGGGATGGTCTAGACAGTACTGGGTCCTGCCATAGGGGCAGGGGACTGGATTTGATGACCTCTCCAGGTCCCTTCCAGTTCTAGTGTTCTATGATTCATGCTGTTCTCTTTCACCTGTCTGTTCTGAGATGCAGATTTTCATTATTTTGTTTCTCTCTCACTGTTGCAAGATCTACACTACGTCTTTTTTTTTTTTTTGCCGAAAAAGGTACACAAAATGCGCTCCGCATTTTGCGTACCTTTTTCCGATTTTTTTTTCAGAAGAGGCTTTTCTGAAATTTGGCCCGTCTACACGGGGCCAAATTTCGGAAAATCCCCCTCTTTTGGAAGTTCCCTTCTTCTTCATAGAACGAGGAAGACAGGGATTCTGAAATAGTGTGTTTGCTCTTCCACGAAAAAACAGCAGAAGAGCAAACGCATTCCCTGGATGCAGTCTATATGTACCCTGTCTGAGGACTCTTTGTACAAATTATATGAGGTAACCACATATCCCTTTATTTAAGATCTCCTCGCCCAGCTGTGTCTTAGTTTGTGCTATGTGAGTTTGATCATCATTTAAATGTGTGCTATTTACTCCACCATACTAACTTTTTTGGAGTCATTTCTGTTGGGTAAGCAACATACTGTTTTAAACCGTATTCCTTGCTTAACGGAATAAAACAGTAAAGCTCTGTGTTAACAGTACTGTGTTAACAGTAAAGTGTGCCTGTGATAACTGTTATTCAAGGTGGTTTTATTTGACTGTACATCATGCACTGGGACTGTCCAGGAGCACTGCTGTGCCTTTTTGAATCCTCAGTAACTGGCTTCTCAGTCAAGACTCTTGATGTAGCTGCTAGTTACTATGGTGGCTGTTTTTGAGATATGGCCATATTCCCGAGGAAGTAATCCCCCTCCCCCAAACTCCTTTCACACCTGCCACTAAACAATCTTCCAGTAACCTTTTTTCCAGCTAGGGTGGATTTGAACAAGCAGCCTAGGCGTATAAACAGCTTTTTATTCTAATACCCCAAAACTTCTTTTATATTGGACAACATTTCTTCTACCCATATCTTCCCTGCTGGAACATGGATTGAGTTTATCCAGTAACTCTGGAAGGTGGGCAATATGTCTCCTCCTCTCACACAGACAGGGAGCACAGAGAATCGTGTGTGCATATTTTAGCATACATGAAAGTAATAGTTGTAGGTTTTTGCAGCCTTTGAATGCTTTGGGCACTGGTTGAGGTTAGAGATGACTAATGTGTGTCCAAGGGCTTTTAAAGGGCACTGACTACTACTTATTAAACATCTGCGAGGCATATTGGGTTTCATGAAGGCAATTGGGTACAGAAGCCTCTTACTAATTGGTACTTTGAGGTTTGAACAGGAGCCCAGCTGGTTAAGATGGCAAACTTCCTCTGTAAAGTAGCCTGAAGTGGTTTGTATGGGAGGCATTTCTAGAGGAGATGCTGACTGAGTATTAAGCTGTCTGATCATCCATTTCAGGGGTTGGCAACCTTTCCAAAGTGGTGTGCCAAGATTTAACCCTCCTGCCCTGGGCCACGCAGCTCTCCCGGGACGGAGAGAGGGGCTCTCTCCACCGTGCACCCCTCTTGGCCTCCTGTCCTGGGCTCCGCTCCAGCTTTTCCTGTGGAGGGAGGAGGAGCAGTGTCTGCGCACTTCCCCACAAGCCGAATCCAGTGTGGAGCCTCGGGTCTCTCCCTCCCCCCCCCGCAGAAAGCCAGCAAGGGCACCAATCTTGCGGAGGGCGCGATGCTAGATCACCAGCATGGGTTCCCCTTTGCAGGTAGGGGTGGGGAGCCAAGGGAGCCCGTTCATTGTGTGTGCCACTGAAAATCATCTTGTGTACCATTTATGGCACGCGTGTTGTATGTTGCAACCCCCTGGTCCATATTATGTGGATTCCAGAATGGTAGCATATCCCCCTCCCCCAAAACAAAACACACACACACACACACACACACACACACACACAGAGTTTATTTATGCTCTAGTATGCATTATTTGAAGCAAATATGTTTGGATCATTTTCTCATTTCGATAATCCTTCAAAATCCACAGGAGTTGACAGAACACATGATCCACCTAGCTCACAAAGGTCATGCACTTAAACGGAAGGTGAAGGCGCTCCTAATTCCAATTCAGCAGTCCAGAGAGTTTTTTATGAATGACATTTAGCTGGAGCAAAGTGGTTTTCTGGGAAAGACTTTTTTCTGCCCTCCACATCCCTCCCCCCATAGTCCCATCAATATTCAGCGTGCCTTCTTTTGGCCTGATTCCAACCCTATTGAAGTCACTGGAAAGGCTCCTATTGACTTCCCTGGGTTGTGGATCAGGCCCCATTGTACGGGATAACAAAAGATAGTGGTGCAGCCAAGTACATAATCTGTATTTGCAATATCCCCACAGCCAAGCAGAAAGATGGCAAAGTTGGAATGTGTTTTTTGTGGCGTGGGCTCACAGAACATTGTTTATTCCAGCCTTTAAACCTGTGCCAGCCTGTTAATGTCTTAATGTTCATTCAAGTGTCAGGGACTGCTAGCAGATGTCAGAGTAAATGGGAGGCTGTCAATAAGGAAATTGCTTACCATTCACAGGGTGATTGCGGCAGTCTGTCAGGTAGCATTTGAGAGGATGTCAGGCTTGAAAGGGGGGAAAAGAAGAGGGTGGTTATAAATGTTGTTTTGCTTTTTTAATCTTCAGGGGAGGGGAACAGTCCTTCGGGGGGAACAGGGGGATTAGCAATGGCAACCATAAATCAATAACTAAACAGAAATGAGGATCCCCACGCCCACCTTTGGAGCCTTGCGAAAGGTTTTTTGTTTGGGGGATTTGTTTTGTTTGAAGACATATGGCATTGAAATCATCCAGCGAGCCATCTGTAGCACCCTCAAAAGCAGAAATACCATCAGTGCAACTCCTCCCTCCCCCTATGCCCAGTCCCCAGATGGGAAGCTTTTGATTCTTAACACCAGAAGTGGGGAATTTTTTGGGGGTCGGGGGCTGCTGACCCACAGAAAAATCAGTCGGGAGCCACACACAAATGAAAAACAAAACAAAAACAAAAACCCCAAACCCTCACTGATGTGGCCCCCAACTGAGAAGAAGAAAGGCACTCCACACATTCCCCTCACAAACCAGAGCCTAGCAGGGCCCAGGCTAGTAGATTTTGTGGGCTCCAGCCCCATGGGGGACGGTGGGGGGTCTGGCGTGCCAGTGTGGGATCCCCAATGCTGGGGAGCAGGATCCAGGCAAGCTGGGGTTCAGAAACCCTGCTGTACTCCTAGTACACACTGCTCTACTGGCCACTGCTGGGGACTGCTAGACAGGACTCCTGGATTCTATTGAGGCTCATTTGTGTTTGACTTTAGGCAAGTCAGTTTACCCTTTAATTTCAGCGGCTGTGTCTACACTGGGCCACTTATTCCGGAAAATCAGCTGCTTTTCCGGAATAAGCTGTGAGCTGTCTACACTGGCCCTTGAATTTCCGGAAAAGCAATGATGCTCTACTGTACAAAATCAGCTGCTATTCCGGAAAAACTATTCTGCTCCCGCTCGGGCATAAGTCCTTATTCCGGAACACTGTTCCGGAAAAGGGCCAGTGTAGACAGCCCAGTAGTCTTTTCCGGAAAAAAGCCCCGATTATGAAAATGGCGATCGGGGCTCTTTTTCGGAAAAGCGCGTCTACATTGGCCACAGACGCTTTTCCGGAAAAAGGGCTTTTCTGGAAAAGCAGCCTGCCAATGTAGACGCTCCTTTTCCAGAAAAACTGAAAACGGAATAGTATTCCATTTTAAGCATTTCCGGAAATTCATGCCAGTGTAGAGACAGCCTGCATGTATAAAATGGGTTTCAGCATACTTACCTGGCTGGCTCACAGGTGTTGTGAGGTTTAGTGTTTGTAAAGAACGTTTGGGACACTTGGTGAAAGGCCCTATGATGTGCTGTCTTTTATTATCTCACTCAAGAAGGTTGGTTCATAGTTAGGGCCCGGACAAGTGTAGCTATTGCCAAGGAAAAGGCTGCTTAGCCAGCTTCTCCTTTTAAGTTTATCTCAGTCTGAGGCTTTTATCTGCCCTCACTCCCCATAAAGGTGTCAGATCTAGTGAAAACACATTCCACGGTATTTGCTTTGACAGGCTCCAACCTGCAAAATATTTCTGAAAAATTAGATAAACTTATGTATTAAATGCCCCAAATGGAAAGGGACAGAGGGGTATTCACCACAATAAAAAAGAGCCAAATTCGGATCCCCTGGCTCATAGCAAGTAGCTCTACACTCCACCAGTTGTCCCACTGACTTAAATGAATTAAAAAAGAACCCCACTTTGGGAACTTGACTAAGAAATGCTGGGCAAACTGAGAAGTGAGAGAGTTGATAACTTCATCAATCCCTGGCGCTCCAGTTCTAAACTAGTCCTCTCAAGTTATCAGCATCACATTAGTCTTATCTGGATTAGGTCACAACTATCTCACCTTTAGCAAAGCCTTAATCCTGGGCTAAGGACAAAATTACTTTTGAGGATGTAAGAAAAAGATGAAGGAAAGTGTAGGTCCACTACATAACAGGGAAGGAGAACTAATAGCTGACAATGCCGATGCTAATTGTGAGGAGATACTTAATATATAAATATTAACCACAACGGGGAAGAAACACAAGCCAGACAAGAGAAAGAACAAATTTAAAAAATATTTAGATATGTGGGATGTATTCCCACCAGCAGGGCCTGATGAAATTCACTGAAGGGTACTGCAGGAATTAGCGGAAGCCATCTTGGAACCATCAGCAGTTACCTTTGAGAACTCCTAGAGAACGGGCAGACCTGCCAACCGGGGAGGAAGGGGCTCAGGGCTAGGGCTTGGGATGCAGAAGCGGGTGCTAGGTCTGAGAGGGGGCTGGAGGTTGCAGTGTAGGCCCCTCCAGGGTGACACTGCCAGCAGCTCCAGGTTGCTGGCGCAGTGAGGCCCAAGATCGGCTCCCTGCTTGCCCTAGCACTGGCTACAGTCCCATGCTTCTTGGGTGAATACAAATGTCCACCTGTGGATAAACATCAGCATCTGCTGATCTGCAGGGCTCTGCTCCTAGGAGCCGCAGCAGCCAAAGCAAAGCAGAGGAGCATGGTGCTGCCACCCCCAGGAGTCAACACCCCACATCGGCAGCTCCTACTAGCCATGCAGCTGCACTGCTCCCAGCCCTGTCACCAGCCCTGTATGACCCTGGACAGGAGACGGGGTTGGTGGAGCAGGGAACAAAGCACATGTGGCTCTGCATGCTGCCCTTCTCTGCTGGCACCACCCCTTTCAGCTTCCATTGGCCCCAGTTTACTGTTCCTGGACAATGGGAGCTGAAGGGTTGGTGTTTGCAAGTAGGAGCAGCATGCCTAGGCTCCTGCCCCCCACTCACCATGCTGGCCACTCCTGGGAATGGGCCAGCAGGCTGGGGTCGGGGCAGACAGGGATCCTGCCGAGTGCCAATCGCGATCGATTAGGAGACTCCCCAGGACCGACCGGTCAATAGCAATCAACAGGTTGGTGACCACTGATCTAGTTGAAGTTATTATCAGGTGGGTGCACAACTGATTGAAAAACCATCTTCAAAGGGTACTTATACATGGTTTATTATTAAGCCAGAACATATCTAGTGTAGTCTTGCAGGGGTCAATCCTAGGTCCTGTACTAGTCAATATTTTCATTAATTAATTGGATAACAGAGTGGAAAGTATAAGGGTACGCTTAGACTGCGTTGGTGTCTCTGTAACCCTCATTCCATGAGGGTTAAGGGATTTGTCAGAATAGTACCTTATTTTGAAATTTGGTGCTGTGTAGACAGCGCCAAATTTCAAAATAAGCTTTTTTTACTTACATAGCACAAATTGCGTAGCTTATTCCAACAGATGGGTGCTGTCTAGATGCACCCTAAAATTTTCAGATAACCCCAAGCAGGGAGGCACTGGAAGCACTTTGGAGGCCAGGATTAGAATTCAAAATGACCTTGACAAACTGGAGAACTACTCTGAAATCAACAAGGTGAAATTCAATAAAGACAAGTGCGAAGTATGACAGGTTGAACCTCTATAAACAGGACTTCTCTTGTCTGGCAACATCCATGGTCTGGCATCCATGGAGACTCACCGCAGGCCAGCTCCAAGTAACCTGGAGGACCATAGGTTCCCCACTCCTGTTGTACACTCACAAAGGAAAAATCAAGTGCCCAACTAAAACATGGGGAATCACTTCTAGGCAGTAGTAGTGCTGAAAAGGATCTGGGGTTATAATGGAACACAAATTGAGCCAACAAGGTGATGCAGTTGCAAAAAAGGCTAATATCATTCTGGGTATATTAATAGAAGTGTTGTTTGTAAGACATGGGAGGTAACTGTTCCTCTCTATCCAGCTACCGCCTCTTCTGGGAGGTGGAATAATTAAGCCGATGGAAGAGCTCTCTCCCATTGATTTAGGGCATGTTCACCAGATGCACTACAGCAGCAGCATTTCTAGTGTAGATGGAGTTTAGTCTTGTCTTAGCATGGAGGGGGAGGGACTACTTCACCTCTCAAGGCCCTTCCAGCCTTACGTTTCCGTATTCTATGATCAGCAGCCACATCTGATGAAGTACTAGTCATGTGCATATTGAAGACAACACAGCCCATTTCACCTCACTGTTGTCTGCTACTAGCCTCATGTACACGTATAACAGGCGAGGCGACAGAATGGAACTCTGTCATACCTCACATGAGTGAGACTCGGTTAACATGAGCAATTTCCCACAACTATTTTCTGAGCTGGAACCACCGACTGAACAACAAATGAACTGACACTATATAAGGAATGCCGTCTATCCCCTCAGGGCCTGCAGTCCTGACAGCTTGTGGTCAGTGCTATCAAAGACAACAAGGCTACGTCTACACTGCAGGATTCTTGTGCAAGAAGCCTTTTGCACAAGAGTTTTTACACAAAAACTTCTTGCACAAGAGCATGTCCACACTTCAAAGCGCATCACAAAAGTGATGTGCTGTTGCACAAGAGAGCATTGACCCTGCACAGCAGGACAGATAGCTCAGTGATTTGAGCATTGGCCTGCTAAACCGAGGGTTGTGAACTGAATCCTTGAGGGTGCCAGTCAGGAATCTGGGGCAAATCTGTCAGGGATGGTACTTGGTCCTGGGTACTGCATAGGAGCAGGGGACTAGACTCATTGACCCCCCGAGGTCCTTTCTAGTTCTATGAGATAGGTGTGTGTGTGTGTCTCTCTCTCTATAGATATATATATCAATAGAGAGAGTGAGTCTGGATTTTGGGACATCTTTATTTTATAAGACACAGTCACCCTATCCTTATTATCTG
Organism: Pelodiscus sinensis; assembly: GCF_052426305.1. Taxonomy (NCBI): domain Eukaryota; kingdom Metazoa; phylum Chordata; order Testudines; family Trionychidae; genus Pelodiscus; species Pelodiscus sinensis. The sequence goes on from NC_143055.1 coordinate 125,679,022, forward strand.
TACTCTTTTCTGGATGTGGGATTATATTAAATGTCTTCTGAAATCCCAAATTTGTGTTAGTGTGCCATCTGCACTGTGAGTTAGGTGCTATTTTTTATTGATTCTGACTTACCCATATTTACAGCCACCAATTCATTTTGGCAAGCCTTAATGGCTCTTAAATTACATATAGTCTGCTTTTAATGTGATCCTAATTAGATTCTCTTTGAATAAACACAGGATTTAAATGAAACCTGAAGACTTTCCCCTTTATACAGAGAAATGCTATAAATCAGAGTTAGGGTTGTGTTTGCTCATCTGTGACTGACAAAAAAAATTAACCAACATCAACTGCTTCCTCTCAGCCATTCCTTCCTTCCTTCTGCAGTGGTTCCTTTGGATAAATAGCATCTGCCATTTGGGTACTACCTGATCATGCAGAGAGATTAGTTCACATTAGTCTCAAAAAAAGAACTTTCAGGCCTCTCAATTCTTGAATGGAAATAAAACGGTAGGTCTTCATGAGGTTAAGAGTTATAGAAATTGAGAACCTACATTTAAGCTGCCAAATCTGTATGTAGATTTCAGTGGAACTAGCATGTACCTGGTGGAGTCTGTGTTTCAGTACCTAAATAGATTTAGGAGCTTAACTGTAGGCACTTGGTTTTGAAAATCTTGGTCTAAAAGCATACCACCGCCACAGTTGAGGTTAACCAAACTAATTTCTAATCCAGACAGAAATATTGGGTTTATTTTTAAGCGGGAATAGTATGGATTCTACAGTTCTTTTGATTAGGCTTAACTTAATTAGGAATTTGTTTAGGCTACACCAAAATAGGCCAGGCATAACTCGAAATGTGAGTGGGGGTCTGCAACAATTCAACTTAATCAGACTCAAAATGCATTTAAATTAAACAGTTTCATCTCTCTTGTGTGGACACTATGGTCACGTCTACACAATAGGGTAAAAGCCAAATTAAGCTACACAACGTCAGCTACGTCAATTGCGTAGCTGAAGTCAAAATAGCTTAATTCAGTTTTAAGTGCTGTCTACACAGCAGGAAGTCAAAGGAAGAAGACTCTTCTTTAAACTTCCCTTACTCCTTATGAAATGAGGGTTACCAGGAGTTGGAATAAGAAGTCCTTCAGCTCGACATTATTTCGAAATAAAGGCTTGTAGTGTAGACGTGCACTGTTATTTCGGAATAGCATCAGTTATTCAGAAATAAGGCTGCTATATAAATGCTATATAGATATACCCCATTATACTAAACAGTGTAGCCTAATAACTTTGTCTTGCAGACACTTGTCTTCAACTAAAGAACAACAGTAAAACTGGAAATCTGTCCACAGTCTCTGCACCTCCATGAGGCACAAATTTCAAAATCTGTTCAAGAATTACAATCACTTGGGCCTTTTCTACCAATATGGACTCTTGCCAGACTATTTGAATACTCCTCCTTCCTACAGCAAAGCCTAATGTTAATGGCTGCATTTAGTCTACGGAAGGAACACAGAATGTGTACGGAACTGGTGCATGTTTATGTGGAGAGAGAGATAAAATATACAGGCTTTCTACTAAATAAGGGGCAGAGGAGAGGACTTGCAATATCATACCACTAAGGCCAAGAGAAAGCATTTAAACTGCTAAGTGCACGAAACCCCTCACCCTTAAAATGTAGCCAACTCTGGGATGGAGCATAGCAGCAAGGGGACAATGAATGAAAAGTAATTTTGAACAATGGTGGTGGTGAAAGAACAGAGGGAAAATGTGGCCAAATAATAACACCCTACTTTTACCAAATATTCTGGTTGTGGGGGTGGGAGAGGGATTGAATTTAATCAGCAAGCAGAGCAGAGATCTAGCTGGGGGCTGAATGTGCAGTGTACCTGCTTATATGGATCTCTTTGGCCACATGAAATGCCATCGCTGGTTGGCTATGTCTACACTGGGAAAGTTTGGTGACAAAAATTCTGTCAACATGCAAAAGTGAAAAACGGTCAAACTGTTTTCTTCCACCTCCCACTGTCAACATTTCAGGTCCACATTGCTAAGCTTCCCTGTCAACAGATAGAGCAAAACAATGTGGCTAAGCATCCCACAGTGCAGTGTTGTGGGAAGGCAGAGCTGATCCCTGCACTTCTGGGACTCTCTCCAAGTTTTCCCACAGAATATTCAGCTGCTGGGAGCAGCATCATGAGTAGCTCCCTTGCTACTCCTTGCTGAGGAATGTCAAAACAGCACAGAAGTCTCTCCAGCTTCTTACTACAGCATCAGTCTGCCTGCTGTTGTGTTTCTAGCAGAGCAGAACGGGAATATTCCAGTGATTTGCTCTTTTTGTTTGCTCCCCAAATGGAGCAGCTCACACAGCTATCAGATACTTCCCTGAGGGGTGGGGCACATGCCTGCAGGACAACAGAGATCACAAAACACTGAGCAGAACCAGCAGAGTCAGCATTGTGCGATACTGGTAGAAGCCAGTTCTCTTGACAAAACAAACAACAGAGCCCACACTAGCTCTTTGTCGACAGTAAAGGGAGGGGAAAAGACAACAATCTCTTTTGGGGTGGAAGTTTTCTGTAGCCAAAATTGGGTGTTTTTCCTGACAAGAGTTGCATTGTAGTATGTAGGCTCTCACTATTTTGTCAACAAAAGGCAGTTTTTGGCAGGGGTCCATGGTAGTGGATCCAACTGAAGTAGGATCTAGATCTTGATTTGTAAATCTAAAACTCCACAGGTATAGAACTCAGTTTTAATCATCTCAAAAAACTAATCAAATTAATTGATCCCAGTCTATTGTATAATATTCCTTTATGCATTTATAAAGCTTTATCATTCCTCCCCTCAATTAGTTTTATTATTGTGATTGTCATTGTTTTATAAATGGGTAGAATAAATAAATAAATCGACCAAACAAACTAGACACAACCTGCTTTTGAACCACTGACTGTTTTCCAGACCTCCCTTTAACATTTGCTCTCTGAATTCTTGCCAGAATGTCACGAACCGCATGCATTACTCCAAAGGAGGCCTAACCAATGCCATGCAGAGAACAGAAATTACCTCACCTATTTAACACATGACATTCCAGTTAATATAGCCCAGTTTGCTGTAGCTCTTGCCTCTTTCACATTGTCGAGTTAACTCAGACACAATATATCATTCACTACAATCTTCAGGTCTTTTTGTGGCATTGCATCCTACCAGTGTTACTCAATTCTAACTTTTATGCTTTTGATTATTCTTCCCTTTGTAAACCATTGCTTTTATTTCTTCTGTCCTGATGTTCGTTTTATAGCTTTCAGTTCCTTTCTCTCATTTATCAAAGTCTCCCTTGAACCTCCGAGGTGCCTGCAGCGTGTTATTATTCATTGCTTGCTTTGCTGTAGCACACAGATTGGGACTGGGACACTTACGCAAGATGTGGTATAAACACAGTTTTAGGTGTACTCCCTGCCTGGAAGATTTTACAATCTAAACCCTCAGTCTTATAAAGCAGCTCTGCGTGGGCAGATCCCAGTGTCTGCAAGAAGCCCTTTGAAGTCAATAGGGTTCCATGCAGATGTCTGCAGTGTAGCCAAGAGCCTGAGGCTAAAGTCTACACTGCAGACTGCTGGCATAGCTACCGTCGGGTCAGGGGTGTGAAGAACTGTGATTCCCTATCTGATGTAGCTGAGCCAGCCAACACTCCTAATGCAAAGCAGCACTACTAGCTGCACAACTTCTTGCTTGAGGGTAGTGGTTTTCCTATACCAGTGCAAAGTGTAGCTTTTCCGGTGTAACTGCACCCGCAACTGGAGTGCTTTTGCTGACATGGTACATCAGTATTCCTAGTATAGCCATGGTCTAAGAAACAAGTGACATAAGGGGAAAAGAGGAAGGAAACAGTAATGTATATAGCTTTTATGTACATATACAAAAATTCCTCTCTGCTTAAAACAGCAGTTCTCAACCCACAAGCCAGATGTGGTCCAATTAGCACACGGTTGCAGCCTAGCTGTGTGCTAAAGGGCTGTCTGGCTGCCTGGCCCAGTGGGGTGTGGATTGGGTCATTGTCCAGCCCCACACGTCAGGGTCAGGGCTGCTGGCTGGCCCTGCTTGGCTGGGGTCCAGCCTGCAAACTTCAGGCAGCCAACTGGTCCTGCATGGCAGGGGTCTATCACCAGGTCCCTGCAGTCTCGGTAACACATTGTGGGCTGCATATGTGGCCCACAATGATAAATAAGTTAAGAAACTCTGGTCTAGAAAAATAGATTTAAATCTACCTTCTTTTGCTGGCAAATTTCCTATGGGTGTTACAGCAACAGTGGGTCTTATGGAGAGATTTAAAGAGTAAAAAAAGAAAATGTGTGTGAAGCTTAAATAGGGAAAGTTAATTGCTATATAGCCTACATGAACTCTTATGGAAAATAGAAACTTGGCTACAAACATCACCGGGAAAGGCCAAAATCCACTGGCAGCCAGGGGAAGTTGTGTAGCATCATACTTTCACATGTGTTTGTGAGATTGGAAAGAGAGCCAAGACATACGTATTTACTCTAAGACGGGACTACTCAACACACGACACATGGGCCGCATGCGGTCCACAGCCCGTTGGTTTGCAGCCTGCAGTGCAGTTTGGATTTATGCGGGGCTCAACAAACAGTAGTCAATATAATGGTCTTCTGGGATATGTGTTTTAGTAGTTAAATTCCTGGACTGTCGTTGTTCATTAGAAGTGCTGTCATGTGGGTGGAAATCGGATAAATATTGCATTTTATTACTATCATCAGAACTGACTTAAATGCGGCCTGCGTGTTGTGTAGTCTTCCCTTAATCTTTGTATTCCCGCCTGTCAGTGCAAAAGAAGCTATTTGCATACATTTGCATATATATTTGCATGTATATGCAACCACACTTAAGTTTCCGGCCCTCAGCATGTGCTGTGTGAGTATCATTGTGGCCCCCGGGGCTTTCAAAGTTGACCTAAGAACTTTGATAGGAGATTTCATTAAAGAAATAGTGTGTAATGCAATGAAAGATAAGATTGCACGAAAGTGCAAAGTTAATGTTTCCACAGCAGCTTTTTGGATGCAGAACACATTGATTATCACTACGGTCACAGTCTTTCCTCACTGATCTGATCCTGAAAAGGGAGCTGTGCTGGGGAAGGATCTGACTATGAGGAGCCCATTGCTGCATCTGGGGCCATGCCAACACTAGAGAGCTTACAGTAGCACTCTGCTGTATCCATGCAGCTGCAAGGCTGTAAACATGGGGGTAGGGGGGCAGATGAACCGCCTCCCACTCCCCACTGTAGGGGCATGCTGCTCCTTCCCCAGTGGATGATGTGTGGCCCCAGCTTTCCCCTCCCCAGCCTGAGAGCATGGGAAGGGGGAGCAGTGCATGGCCCCAGCCTCCCCTGGCTGGAGTACGGATGAGGGAGACACTGGGCAGTGTGCAGCCCCAGCCTCTCCCGGGCCTGGTTGAAGCACTGGGGAGAGGGAGGTAAGGCAGCCCCTAACCCCAGGCTCACCAGCTCACCAGGAGAGCTGGCAGCATGGCCCAGCCTTGTGGGGCTGAATCGCAAACGGCCTTGGGGAAGACACACTGAAGAGGGAAGGAGCCAGGCATTGCCCTCCCCTGCCGCTGACCATGGCTGTAAGATTGCGGGTGTAGCCATTCCACGCTGATAGGAAAGAGCTTGCCCATTGATACAACAAAACCGCCTCCACACGTGGCTGTAGCTATGATGGCAGGAGAGCCTTCAGAGACATAGGCGCAGCCCCTGTCCGCTGGGGTCCAAGCCCCCCGTGGACAGAGGCTGGTCCACAGCAGCTGCCTCTGTTCGCCGGGAGCTCAGACTCCCCGCGATCTGTGGACAGGGTCTGCTTTGCGCATCAGCCTCCCCTGCCTCCCCCACACATTGCTCCCTCTGTTAGAGGGGGCAGTGCACGTCTAGATAGAAGCAGCAGCATGGAGGTGGGAGGCAGCACCACAGAGCTAGTGATGGGGAACCAGCTTTTAAGCCAGCTCCCTCCAGCACTGGCTCCTGCCTGCTCCCCCCACTGCCTCTGTAGGAAGCAGCAAGGGGGAGCAGGTGGGTCCGTGGAGCTGATGCGCAGGGATCCTGCTCCCCATGCATATTAGCTCCAGTCTGCCCCCCATATCCTCCAGAGGCAGCAGCATAGAGGTGACGGTAGGTGGATCCAGATACAGAGGCAGCAAGGGTGGAGAGGGGAGTGCATGTAAGAACATAAGAACGGCCATACTGGGTCAGACCAAAGGCCCATCTAGCCCAGTGTTCTGTCTGCCGACAGTGGCCAATACCAGATACCTCAGAGGGAGGGATTGCAACAGGTAATCCTCATGTGATCCCTCCCCTGTCACTCACCTGCAGAGAAACAGAGGCTAGGGATACCATTCCTACTGCTCCTGGCTAATAGCCTTTGATGGACCTAACCTCCATGAATCTATCTAGCTCTTTTTTGAACCCTGTTAAAGTTCTAGCCTTAACTGCATCCTCTAGCAAGGAGTTCCACAGGTTGACTGTGCATGGAGTGAAGAAAAACTTCCTTTTGTTGGTTTTAAACCTGCTGGCTATTAAACTTGTGTAGTCGACAAGTTTAACTAGTAAGCCCAGGCTTATTGGTTAATTGTGTAGTCGACTACATGTTGACATCCTTAATTCAGGGGGCTGTTTTTTTCACACCCCTGCCCAATAAAAGTGGGATTGTTGCACAGTGTTTGCAGGAGACCGTATCCAAAGCTTTGCTAAAGTCAAGGTATATCACATTCATTGACTTCCCCATGTCAACAGAGCCAGTTACCTCATCATAGAAGCTAATCAGATTGGTCAGGCATGACTTGCCCTTGGTGAATCCACGTTGACTATTCCTGATCACATTCCTCTCCTCCCAGTGGCCAATGTCCCTGCCCTGTGACTTCAAATTAAGGCCCTAATCCTGCAAAGAGTTACCCGTGTGCCTAACTTGGCGCACTGTGATTAGTCCCATTGAAGTCATTTGTAAATTTAACCTTAAAGTCACTTTACGTCTTTGCGGGGTTGGAGGCTATGGTCTGGTCAACAGAGGGAATTGTTACTGGGGTAACCCTCTTTTCTTCTGGCCTAAAAGTGGCTCTTTCTTGCTGTTCATAACAAAGGTGCTCATCCCGGAATAAGAATCGCCACAGAGAGCAATCTATCATATACTGGTGTAAAAGACACAGCCTCCCCTCCCCCAGTATAATTTCCCCATGTAGACAGGACAGACGCTGTACCAGGTTTTTTGGGGGGGAGGCAGAGCTGAGAGCCATTGCACCAAACCATAAACACTCTCTGAGCAGCGAGGAGTCCTGTGGCACCTTATAGACCAGGGGTGTCCAAACTTTTTTCAAAGAGGGCCAGATTTGATGAAGTGAGCATGCGTGAAGGCCGACCATTTTGCCTGACATTCTTTGAACCATTAAAATTAAATGCAAATTAACTATTTTATGCAAAGTTTATTGCAAACGGCATACTTTTCATTTCGTCACATGGATGACAAATCTAAACAGGTGTTAAATCACTCTGCCTTTCATATCTGAAGGCCAGATGAAAAAAAAATCCAGGAAGCTGAAATATATGTCAGGAACATTGTAAAGTACATTACATATTATTGGTAATAAAGGTTGTCTGTCAACTTTTAAGTTCAAAAAATATGAACAGGAACATAACACCAAGTATACATGTTGTGTCCAAATATATTTATAACTGATTTAGACCAACTGACATTAACTGAGATTTTACAATGTATTCATCTCAATACATATGGATTCGTTGGGGGGCCATAAAAGATAGATATTGCCAAATTACCTGGGGGGCCGTATTAAACTGGAACACGGGCCGCAATTGGCCCAGGGGCCGGACTTTGGACATGCCTGTTATAGACGAACTGAAGTGTAGGAGCATAAGCTTTGGTGGGTAAAGACCCACTTTGTGCATGTGACGAAGTGGGTCTTTGCCCACGAAAGCTTATGCTCCTACACTTCAGTTAGTCTCTAAGGTGCCACAGGACTCCTCGCCGCTTTTGCAGATTCAGACTAACAGGGTTACCCCTCTGCTACTTGACTCTCTCTGAGGGGAACCACTTCAAGTCCCAGCCCCTCTGTGTAGACAAGCCCTGGGGGAACAGGCAGCAGGGCGGTGAGGGACGGACCCTCCCACGCGGACCCGGGCAACCTCCGCCCGGCTGCCAAAGGGGCAGTCCCAGCGCCGGGCCAGGGCGGCTGTGATTGCTGGGAAGCGGCGGCGGGAGGAAAGGGGAGGAGCGGGCGGCGGCACACGGCGCTAGAGAGCGAGAGCAGGAGCAGGAGCAGGAACGCGCCGCGGCTGGGGTCGCCACACACGCTCGGCGCAGACTTGGAGCCAGCGCGGCTCCGGAGCCGCCCCACACCTGCCGCTCCGGCCAGGCGGCGCCGGGGAGCGAGTTCCCAGCTGGGACCCGCGGGGGGAGCCATGGCAGCCCCGCTGCGCTAGGGAGAGGCGACGCCGAGCCGGGGAGCTGCCAGCCCAGCCGCCACCGGGCGCCCTTGCAGCCCCTCCAGGTACCGCTGCGTGTGCGGGGAAAGGGGGCTAGTGGCGGGGACTTGGGGAGACTTCAGCGAGGGCCGGGGGATGCAGCGGCTGGCAAGCGGGGGTCCCCTGCCTGCCCCTCTGCTCTCCCGCGGAAGGGGAGGGTGCTGGTCCCAACCCTGCTCTGAAATGCTCTCCCCGCGCGGCTGCCCCTGCGACCCAGGGTGGCCTTTCCAAACAGCAGCGCCAAGCCCTCGGTTGTTATCGTAGGGCCGAGCAAAATAAGAGGGGCGAGCGCGTGAGATGCGCGTTTATGGGCTTCTCTTCTTCTCTCCAGCTGGAGTATCGAGTGGAAGCGCTGGCTAGCTTCAGTGGCGGGGTAATTGCTGTCAAATGGCTTGAGCCTCTCGTCTAGGGTTTTTTCTGTTGCGTCTACGCGGGCGTTGTTTTTGTCCCTTCCTTGAATGCAAGGAGTCAGCGGCACCATGCTGTGACTGTGTGTGTACATGTAAATATAGTGCTGGGCGAGGCGCGGATCTGTGAGGTTGAGGATGAGCAAATGCCTGGGCAGAGTTCACAAGGGGAAAGGTGAGATGTATCCGTGACCTGATAAGTCAGCCTTGGGTCAGACTGAACAACAAACAGGACTGAGTAGCACTTTAAAGACTAACAAGATGGTTTAATAGGTGATGAGCTTTCGGGGGCCAGACCCACTTCCTCAGATCAGGTCTGGCCCCGGAAAGCTCATCACCTATTAAACCATCTTGTTAGTCTTTAAAGTGCTACACAGTCCTGTTTGTTGTTTCAACTGCACCAGACTAACCCCACTACATTTCTACCACTATTGGGTCAGAATGACTGATTCATTTCATCTGACCGAAAACTAGGGGGCTATGAAAGCATGTAGTGGCTTTTAAAAGTATTTTTGGATGTGTGGTAAAGCTGCCCCACATATTCACCCTATGGGGTGAATATGTATTTTGCTTTAAAAAGGGAACACTTTCCTCAATAATATGGGAGGAGATTGTAATATAAACATACCATTCATAGTTTCGTTTCACTTGAGCTATGACTTAAAAGTATGGTTGTAAATAAATCTGTGTTGTTTTAGAGGTGTAGCGTAGGGTGCAGATTTGTGCTTTGTAAACCTCTCTTCAGGGAGACTCCTGGTAAAATCCGCAGAGAGATCCTGGCATAAAACAAACAGGCTAAATGTTTTGGGGAATGCGAGTTGGACATCCAAAACCAGTAACCCATCCTGGGAAACCTTTAGTCATACCTAATGTGCATAAGAAAGGTCTAACTCTTTTATTTTTGCCTCTGAACTGTTTAGGCATTAGGCATGATGAATAATGGTTGAGATGGTGGGAATGTCGTCTTAAAAAAATGTGACTGACACAGTCAGTTGAGGGTTTTTAACCCTTGGTGAGGGATGGAAGGGAGTGCTGGTTTATCAGGGAGGACTGGTTTATCAGAGAGCACTTATTAGCACATCATATTATTAGCTCCCTGTCAGCTGTTTTTTCAGTTATGATAAATGACTGTGTAGTTTCATGCTTTAACAGCCACTTTCCGCTGATCTTTCTGGAAGTAGTTGTATGAATTCAAGGCACAGGTGCCCAACTATCACGGTGACCTCTGCACCCCTCTTGTTTTGGTAGTGGCTGGCTTTCCATGGTCTAGTAGTTTTACTCCTCTGAGAATTTTAGTAAACATTTTCACCTGTTACTGTGGCACTTATATGAAATTGATGGTTTCAGGAAGATCTTTCTATATTTTAGAATGCTATCTCATTGTAAGTGGGCTAGAGCTGCTTGTCAGAAGAGGGGGCTAAAATATGTGGCATGGATAAAATGTGCAATGAAGATACTCTGACCCATGTGTTAACCATGTTGCCAAACTATGCTGCAGTACCCCTTCTGATGTTCTAGTTCTCAGTATGGTAATAGCTACACGATGGACAGGACTTTTTGTATATAAATATAATGATATTTTAATATGCAAGTTATGTCTGCAATTAGTTGTAGCAGAGTCAAACTTTTAAAACGATTCGGTGCAGGGCTGTTACTCTCCACTATCCTAGGTGCTTATGTTTAAAATGATCTGAAATGAAATAGCTTAAGTAATAATTAAGGACTGAGATTTTTTTTCCCCCAAAGGTAATAAGCACTTGCAGTTCGCACTGACTTCTGTGGGCATTGTGTTTGCTCAGCATTTCTGAAAATAGGGCAGTAGGTGTCACTTCTCACTCCATTGAGCAATCGAACAGGAGAGGTACACAGACACCTGGCTCTGTGTGTGTGTGTGAGTGCGTGTGTGCGCTCGCGCTTGCTGAGTCAGCACTATATTAGTTCATGCTCCAAAGGCTTTATTCAGTGCCAGGAAGCTTTAACTTGTCCCTTATATGTAAGCTTAAATTCTGCATGCTCTGAGAAGCCAAAACAATCTTCCAGACAGAGCTTGGCTCAGATTGACTCAGAGTTAATGGGAATGCAGAACAAATTAAAAAAACAACAACACATCACAAGTATCCTATCAAGTGGGTTAAGAATGGAAGAGCCCATAGGAATCACCTTTGCACCCTGTTTCTCTGGCCATGTTATACTTTACTACTATTCTTCTCCCTTCTCTAGTTTTATTCACAGTCACGGTAGCTCCTTCCTTCCCACTTGGGAAGACAAACACCAAAACACAGCCACAGAGAATTAGCAGCTCAGAGAAGTTTATTAAAGTGTACTGTCTAGAAAAGCATGACCCTTTAGCAGAGATCAAAAATATTATTTCTTTTATAGTAAGGGCTTTATGTTTCTACACTGTGTTCCTAACTGAACTCCAGGTATGCCTTTGGCTCAGCCCTGCACTATTTCCCTTCCCTTCAGAGTTCCCCCTACCTACCCCATTTATTATATTGATGTTAAGCCAGGCAATCTAGATGAATATCTAGGTCAGTTCAGAGTGGGGAAGTAGTTATCTGCATTTGAACAAGTTCTGCCGAAACTTTTCACATGGAGGTGTCTCCTAAGTACTAGCAAATGCTTGTTGTCGTTTGGTGTGTGTCTAAGGGAATTCTGTGTTATCTCCCGGACCTGTCCTAGAATATAAACTTGCAAACAAAAGTTCTCTTAACATTTTATAGCCACAATGGGGACGTTTTGAACAGAAGGGGAATAATCCATATCTAGCCAAAAGGTATTGTTAAATTCTCCTTTATTATTGCTGATGGGAGGAGAGGCAGGAGTATTGAAACCAAATCACTGCAGTGGGGAGTCTGACTATATTTTTAATTAGAAAATGGCCACAATTAAGGGAGTAATCCAACTAAGGTTTCCTATGATGTCCTGGAACAACTGCACAACTCAAGTATATTTATCCTTCCCATTTTTATGAATTAAAAATCTGTTTTCCAAATGGGATACCTGTTAATTGTAGGTAATTTTTTGACAGGTACCTCTTTTTTTTTTATTTATAACTTGGTTTTGTTGTTTCTACTCCAGCTCATCATCTGAAGAAGTGAGTTTTGCCCATGAAAGCTCATAATACTATATATATATATATATATATATATATATATATTTTAGTCTACAAGGTGCCACAGAACTATTCATTGTTTTTAAAGTTACATACCGACATGGCTGCCCCTCTGAGAGATTCCAAAGTGTGTGGCTTTATTACTGTGAGGTCATCACATGCCTTGCATACGTAGCAAAGTATGAGGCCAAAGATCAAGTGCCTTCATCACTTAAGAAGCATGCTTTTCTCATCTCGCTATGCCTACCCATCCTGTCATAGGTTGTTCTTTTAAAAGTATTCATAGATCAGTAGCCAGTGTCCATGGTGAGTCTGTGTATGTTTGTCAAATCCCATACTTAATGAATGTTGAGTTAATAGGTGTGACTGTGAATCACTGTGTCAGTCTCCTTGTCACTTTAAACAGTGTCAGGATCCACCTTCTGTTGAGCATGGGGACTGCTACCAGTTAGTTACTAGCAGTTGAAATAAGTCAACAGATGAAGTCTGACAGTGTATTTAATGATTGTTTCTCTTCAAATAAAGCCTTATCTAGACTTTCAAAAAGCACCTTTTTCTTACCAACCTATCTTGAACTTGTTGTTAAGTGAGGTTTTCAGCTGAATGAAACTAGCTGATTAGCTCTAACTATTGGAGGGACTGGAGTGGGAAGAGAAGAGCATCATTTCCCCCTAGACTAGACAGTCTAAAAATCACCGGAAGACAATTCAGCCCTGGTATAAAAAAGTATAAGTACTATAGATCCTCATGCAATTGTACTTGCTTTCCCCACGGATGAGTGTGAACAATTTTTGCTTACCTTTGGTCTAAACACAGGTTTTTGCACTGATAGAACACTGTTGGTTATGGCATGATTTTTTTTTTAAATCCCCAAACCTGAAATAGTTCTGCTAAATGTATCCTTTAAGATAGGTTTACAGCAGGAGTGGGGAACCTTTTTTGGGCTGGGGCCACTGACCCACAGAAAAATTAGTTGGGGGCTGCACACAAGTAAGAAACAAAACAAAAAAACCCAACCCCATCCCTCACCTTTGTGGGTTCCCTAATACTGGGGGAGGTGGGAAGCCCTGAGTTTCAGGAGCTGTATCCAGGCAAGGCAAGGGCTGCATCCGGCCCCGGGCCATAGGTTTACACAGATTACCATGTCTTAGATCTACTTACCGCAGGGTCCACGCCACATTGGATCAGCAGAAACAGCTCTCCTGTCAACCCCCATTTTCTCATTCTGGAGGAGTACTGGAGTCAACGGGAGAACAATCAGCGGTCAATTGTATTACATCTATATCGCCCCCCCCCCCCCGGCCCACACACATACACTGGATTGATCACTGCCCCCAATCTAGCCTGTAATGAAAAGATGCCCTCTGTGTGGGTGCAGTTATAGCTGTGTAACTTATTCTCCTTCCCATATGGGAATAAACCAAACTAGTATAAGCACTTTTATGCCTGCACAACTGCATCCACACTAGGAAAGGTTGTATTGCTTTAATTAAATCAGTACTGCATAGTTAAGCCTTTGGAGGAAATACTAATGTGTACTAAGCTATATTGTTTGCTTTGTCTCATGAGAGAATTTCCCACTCTTGCCGTAAGATGCTATCAGTTATTAAAATTTAAGATCTGCCCAAAGGGGGAAGGGGGGGGGGAGGATTGTTAATCTTTAGCCTTCTCATGAAATAAGATGGCAATTTCTCAAACCAGTACTTAGCACTTTCCTGCATCAGCTAAGTGGAAGGGTGAATGCAGCTTTAATAAATGCTGTTACTAAATTCTGTTACAGGTTGTAGTTGCAAATTACAGCCTGCTTGTCAGTTGTGGCTCTAAAGGGGAAAATGGTGTACTTCTAAATACACAGTAGTTTTCACAGAATTAAGACAAAGCATGAACCAGTATTTAAGTATAATGAGAAACATCTCTCTAATTCAATAGTATCTTTCTTTTTGAGAGGCCACAGAAGAACTTCTTCCAGGTGAGCTTGATGTTCCAAGGTATTACCAAGTACAGTACCTGGCAATAATATAATACATTTTGTAGAGCACCCTCTGTAAAATGATTTTGTAATGTAAATACTTTTAATAATCTTGTGAAATTGCAAAATATCAGTGTATCCCCATTTTACTGATAAGTGGAAAAATGAAGAATTGAGAATTGAAATAACTTGACCAAGGTCTTACAAGACATCAGTGGCAGAACCAGGAACAGGCTTTCCCCTAACCTCAGAGCTATTTTTATTTCCCCATTGGCTGTTGAATACATTTTTATACAGCTTTTTATAGAGCTCTCTATTACATCAAACAAATGCACATCCCTTTTGTAATAAAGTGTGCTGGTAAAATAATGACATTTATTTTTCATCCCCAGTCACCTGACTTGGATCAGGGTTACAAAGGTTAATACTTCAGTCTTAGGTGTGGAAACAAGGGTTTCAGGGGATGCTTCAGGTATTAGCTGGGGCTCTGCTGCTAGTCCCATTGCTTGGGCTCTGGTTGCTCTCCCCTCCTCTAGTACTGGCTGCCTTGTCCCCCTAACCCTCAGTACTGGCTCCTCTGGGGTCTTGGCTGCTGGCCTAGGTCTGCACTCTTGGCTATCCACACGTCAGTAAGAGGGCTGGCTTTCAGTTCTCACGCCACTGAAAATCCAATATCCATAACAGAGTAACTGTTATGATCCTGTGGTTATTGTTACTCTTCTGATGGTCATACACTATTTTGACTTCATATCTCTGTTATGGTAAAAATGCTGGATCCCACAGATGCTGGCACTCTTTAAGGAGTGTTTCTTTTCTTTACTGGTATATAGAGAAAACAATGGACAAAACTTCACAACAGGCAGGAGACCTAAACAGTGCATCCTTCCTATAGCAATAGAAATGTAGCCGTGTTAGTCTGGTGTAGCTGAGACAAAAACCAGGACTATGTAGCACTTTAAAGACTAACAAGATGGTTTATTAGATGATGAACTTTCGTGGGCCAGACCCACTTCCTCAGATCAAATAGTGGAAGAAAATTGTCACAACCATATATACCAAAGGTTACAGTTTAAAAAAAATGAACACATATGAAAAGGACAAATCAAATTTCAGAACAGAAGGGGCATGCGCGGGGGGGAGGAGGTAGATGTTTGTGAGCTAATGGTACTAGAGGTGATAATTGGGGAAGACATCTACCTTCCTCTCCCCTCCCCCCCCCCGCATCCCCCTTCTGTTCTGAAATGTGATTTGTCCTTTTCATGTGTGTTCATTTTTTTAAATTGTATCCTTTGGTATATATGGTTGTGACTATTTTCTTCCATTATTTGATCTGAGGAAGTGGGTCTGGCCCACGAAAGCTCATCATCTAATAAACCATCTTGTTAGTCTTTAAAGTGCTACATAATCCTGTATTTTGTTTATTAGATGATGAGCTTTCGTGGGCCAGACCCACTTCCTCAGATCAAATAATGGAAGAAAATAGTCACAACCATATATACCAAAGGATACAATTTAAAAAAATGAACACACATGAAAAGGACAAATCACATTACAGAACAGAAGGGGGATGTGGGGGGGGGGGGGAAGGAAGGTGAATGCCAGTGAGTTAATGATATTAGAGGTGGGGAAGGGGAAATGTCTGTGAGTTAATAGTATTAGAGGTGATAATTGGGGAAGCTATCTTTGTAATGTGTAAGATAGTTGGGGTCTTTGTTAAGTCCAGTGGGGAGAGTGTCGAATTTTAGCATGAATGCCAGTTCAGAGGATTCCCTTTCAAGTGCAGATTTGAATGTCTTCTGAAGTAGGATGCAGGTTAGCAGGTCATTGAGACTGTGTCCTTTCTGGTTGAAATGACAAGCAACTGTTTTTTCTTTGTGATCCTGTCTAATGTCTGTTTTGTGGGCATTGATTCTTTGGCGAAGGGTCTGAGACGTTTGTCCAATGTACATAGCAGACGGACACTTTCGGCACATGATAGCATAGATTATATTTCTGGAGGCGCAGGAATATGTATTCTTGATCTTGTAACTCACTTGGATAGGCCCAATAATGGTGTCAGCAGAGTGAATATGTGGACAAAGCTGGCAGCGGGGTTTGTTGCAAGGGAAAGTACCAGGGTTGGTATTAGTGTGGTATGTCCTGTGGTTGTTGGTAAGAATCATCTTGAGGTTAGGTGGTTGTGTATAGGAGACTATGGGTCTGTCTCCCAGAGCTTCTTGGAGTTTAGTGTCCTGTTCCAGTATAGGCTGTAATCTATTGATAATGTGTTGGACAGGTATAAGTTGGGATACTATTAGGAAGAAAATCCACATGAGGAACTTTATGGAGGGGAAATACATTACGAGCTGCCAAAAAGACCATCCACGCTCCTACTTTTTACCCATCTCGCTACCAGTTGTCATCTGAAATTTCCTCTCTTCCTGCCCAGCTGCTTGATCGTAAATAATGACTTGAAAAGAAGCTGTTCCTTTCAATGCAATCTGCTGTCCAGGAAAAACAATATTTCATTGCCTGCTTTAGCCAGTCTGAGGCCACTGTGCATGCTTTTCAAGCAAATTCATCCTATAAATCACTCAAACTTTCATCACTACACAATGGGCACGAGGATGAACTTATCCAGGCTCTTTGGAGACACATGATACACAGCTACCGCTAAAATAACTGCACCACTGATCTGGTTCACCAGCCGACCACATCTCGATGGTATGAACCTTTCGTCTTCGATTGGTTCTGTTTTAAGATAGATGCATCTAAATGAAGCTTTCATCTTTGATTGGTTCTCTTTTTTAAGATAGATGTATCTAAACCTGGCAAGAAGCAGGCTGTTTGTTTTCAAGATGAACAAACAAGGTGCTTGGAGAACAGCTATACTTGTGAATGAAAAGCAGGTAAACAAAAAGACACACAGTGTTAAAGGGAAACTGCTGAGATGAAACAAATATATTTTAAAATAATTCCCCTAACCTGTCTTTAAAACTCAAAAAATATAAACTTTCCTTTTATCATTGACAGTTTAGTCGTCGTAACTCTCTCTTCTTGGATAATGAAACTGTTCTCGTCAGTTTCATTTTGTTCCTATTCCCTTTCCGTGTTTCAGTGTCTGTAGCTCTTGCTAGCATGTCTGTTTTCACAAAGTTGATGTGCCCAATATTTGGGTGTAGGACAAAGTGCCGAGTACACAGTAAGGTGGGACTTTTAAAAATGTATTCTACTTCTGATCTGGCTATAAGAATTGATGCTGTTTCTGCAATCTTGTTCTCAAACCCTTTACTACTGTACAATACTGGTGTGTTTGGATCATCAACAGGGCAGAGGAAATGTTCAAATTGTTTGGATCAGAGAAATCAAATGTCCTGCTTTAGCGGCAGCGTAGAAATATTCTGGCTGCTAGTACTGAAATCTATTCTTTTGTCCTGGTTTTAATGATTCTAGCTCAATACCTTAAGGTGGGCTGTGTAGCCTGCCCACAGAAGCACTGCTCCAAAACTGCTTTTCTTTGCCATTCAGAGAACTTCCCCTGGAAGTGGAATGGATGAGTAGAAAAAAATATTGCCACCTTTTTTTATTTATTATTTTTTGAGCTTAGGTCTGCTATGTGTAAGTGCAGCATTTCTGTATTGACAGGAACTTTTTTGTTCCTTTTCTCTCCTTTGGTTGGCAGAGTCTGAGAAAACTAGGTCATACATCTATGGGCCATTGCTCTTTGAGAGATGTATTTACACACAACATAGCAATTTAGCGTAAGACTTATCTAAAAGAAATGGAAAACCTTCCAATGGTATGTTTAAAAAAGATGTCCTGAATAATCACAATTCTGATTCCATTACCTATAAGTGAAATGTTCATCTAACCACTTTGTTTTACACCGTTGCTTGTTTACACCAAGAATGAAGAAACAGCCCTCTTCTATGCACAAAAGGACATTTTTTAAATCAAAACAGTCTTTGTGTTCAGCATTAACCTGAGAAATTCTTTCCTTCTTTCAGCCTATTACCATCTGCAAATAATCTGTCATGAATTATACATCTGTATTCTCAAATCCTCAACAATTTTTTGTTTAAATCAACCAATGGCTTAGATACTGAGTTTTGCATCATGTTTGTCCTGCCATACTATCAACAAACACAAAAATCTGTGCCCTAAATTGAATGCAATGCTTAGCCGTGTGTGTGAGTGATCATGTCTAGCAGCTGCTGCCTACAGAGAGTTTAAACTGTAATACTACTTACTACGGGTTGAACCTCTACGATCCGGGACTCTCTGGTCTGGCAACATCTGTGGTGTGGCAGGACCAGGGATATTGCTGGACCAGAGTGCCCCAGCTGGCCAGGTTCACAAGGCTGACAGCAAGGAGTGGAGCCCCAGCTGGGGTTGGAGGCAGCAGGGCCAGCAGCCAGGAGCGCAGCCCCGTCGGCTGGTGCAGTGTTGGGGGAGCCTGGGGTGCAGCCCCACTTAGGACTGGAGGCAGCCGGGCTGACAGTCAGGAGCACAGTCCTGGCCAGGATTGGAGGCAGTGGGGCTGGTCCCTGTCTGGGGCTTGCGCAGTGGGGGATGCAGCCCGTCAGGGCTGGCGCAGTGGGGGGACTGGAGGCAGTGGCAGGGAGAACATACCCAGCCAAGAGTAGAGCCTTCAGCTGGGTAGGGAATCTTAACCTCCCTTTGTCCGGAAAACTCCGTGATTTGGGATCACTCAGGTCCCAGTAGTGCTGGACAAGGGAGGTTCGACCTGTACTACACAATGTCAGTGTGTTTCCAGGTTACAAAGCACTTTATTATGGTGATCTTTTAGTACAGACAAGAGAATTCTTATCTTTGAGCCCCTGCTAGCTTTGGCTGTGATTGCATCGTGGTCTTTTATTATGAATGAAGAAATGCTGCCATTGGAAAATATATTTAATAAGGATTAATATTAAATGTATCTGTAGCACTATACAGAAGAAGCACCCTTGGGTGTCTCTTTAAAGTCATTTTGTATCCATCAAATCACATTTTTGGCTGAGAATTTTGTACTCGTTTTAGGGATGTTAAATATCGGTTAATTGAATAGTCGAGTAACATCATGAATTCCTTTTGGTTATTCGACTATTCTATAGTCCCCAGGGGCAGGGCTGGCAGCCAGTGCGCTCTGGCCCCACTCCCGAGGAGCCCCCTCCACTCTGCCTGGTGGGAGCTGGTCCGCAAGGGGAGCCATCTTAAAAACCAGCTATAGAGGCAGCAGTGTGGGGTGGCAGCAGCCCCTGTTGGGGGGAGGGAGGAGGAAGTGGCGGAGGGGTTGGTCTGAGCTCCTGGACCCAGCATGAGCCGGAACTGAGCCAGGCCGCCTGCCTGCTTGGCTCCTAATACACTTAAAATGCAGAGCTGCAGTCAGGGTAGGTCCCAGACCCGGCGTGAGCGAGGACCGAGCTGGGCTGCTGGCGAGTCTGCTAAAAAATTTACTGGCAAGTGGGGAGGGAGGAGAGAAATGCGCGTAGTCTATAGTATTAACGTATAAGCTTTTGCTTATTGGTTAATCAATCACACCGTTACATCTCTAATTGTCAGTAACGCCTGTGATTGCTGTAACTTCAGACTTTCAGAGAAGGTCGCTCCTTGCAGTTGGCTTTGTTAGAAGTACTAGGTGTACACACTAGGGGTACGTCTAGACTTACTTTCACTTTCGAAAGCAGATATGCAAATTACCACTGAATTTGCATATCTTCTTCTGATCGTTTTTTCAAAAGGGTTTTTTCCCCCCCGAAAAAGCAAGCAGTTTTACAGAAAGTGGTGTGTGGGTGTTTTTTTGTTGTTGTGTTTTTTGTTTTTTTTAAGGAAGAAGGGGTTTTTTTGAAAAAAGGTGTGGTTTTTTGGGGGGGGGGTTTGTAAAGAACACAGCTTGCTTTAAAAAAACTTTAAAAAAAGTGATTGGAAGAAGATATGCAAATTACTGTCAAATATGCATATCTTCTTTCGAAAGTGAAAAGAATCTAGATATACCCTAGGTGTAAGTGCTGCTTCCCCAAGTCCTGTAAGCCTCATGACACAACAGCAACACTGAAACAGGTGCTCCTCCTCTGCCCTTCGTATTCATTCTAGGTTTCTGCACAACTAATGAGTGAACCTCCCCCTTGCCAAATGCATAGAGAATGTACCACAGGGAGGTTGGAATGGGTGTGTTCTGCCACAGAATGATGGTACCAAAACTCAGCATAGTTTTCATTTCAAAGGGGCTCCAAAGTCCTCATCTAGCATCTGTTAGCATCTGTGGTCACTGGATTGGGCCCAAACACGTCATAGGGGCTATACTTACAGCCCCACTTATATATAATGCTCCATTGGGGTGGAGAATGGCAACCAAGGGCACTCCATAGAACAGTTATGAGGGGGAAACCTATTCAAAGGGATCTTTAATGACTGCATGTAATAGCTATGATAACCAGGTAGGGGTGAGGGAGGTTGGGTTGTCTTTTATGTCTTGTTTGAAAGCAAAACTTATTGGATTTGATGCTTGCTCTTCCCAGGTAGTCTTTCATCTCAGACTTTCAAAGGTTGCTGTCTGTGCCTGTTATATTGTCATTCTTGGAGGCACTACAATCTTCTAAAAGTTTGACTTGTCACAAACACAGGTCAAAAAAGTAAAGCCAGGGCAGACTGAGGTGAAATCCCTACTCCGTTCTTCCTTGCTTGTATGTCACACTTAAAAGTTCCCTAACCAGTGGGGAGTGCTTATTTTGAGGAAGCTGGGGAGGTATGGTATGAGTGTTTCCTATGTTTTGTCCAAAAAATTTCCAGGAGGTTGTTTCGTTCTGGGGTAGAACAAACCCAGCTTTGAAAACTCCCTTTTTTCTTTTTTCTTCTTTTGCAAAATGGAATTCTTATTTTCTGGCCAGCCACACGCAACAATGTGGATGCTTTCTCTGAATCTTTTGGGTTTGCTAAATTAGAGCTGAGGTATTGCTGGAATTGCTAGATTTGCTCATGTGTTTTCCTGCTTCTAGCATTACACTTTCATTAAAACTGTTACTATTATTTATTAAGCTTGAGGTCGCCTTAGCCTAGACGCTCTACAGACACATATCAGAGGGGTAGCTTGTGTTAGTCTGTATCCACAAAAACAACAAGAAGGCCTGTGATGCCTTTGGCTATGTCTGCACTACAGTTAAGATCGAAGCAGTCACAGTCAATCGTCTGGGGTTCGAATTAGCGGATCTAGTGATGACATTCTAATTCAAATTGAAAGGGCCATTCCCATCCATGCCAATAGTCCTGCTTCTATGAGGAATAAGGGACATCGAAAGGACAGTGTTCTCCCTTCAACTTCCTGCAATGTGGACAGCGCCAAAATTCGAGTTAAGCTACTTCGACTTAAGGTACGCAGTTAACGTGTCTGGATTTGCGTATCTAAATTCGAATTTATCCTCTAGCGTAGACCAAGGGTTAAAGACTTAACAGATTTATTTGGGCATAAGCTTATTCCACATACCCCCAATACCTGATCTTTGAACTTGTAGTTAATAACATGGTTAATAATCAACAATTATTGATTTGAAGAGTTTTTTTCCTCTTCATTGTAGTAATTTTTCTAGGCCTTAGGTTTTGTTTCAGAGTCAAACAAACATATGTATTTGTTTTTTGAATCTAGAAAATTGGTGGGGAGTGGTTTTGCAGAACCAAACCATGGCTGCCTCAACCCTTCTCTGTTGAGTATAAGTTGGGAGCCAAAGTCTCCAGAATAGTTTAGTGTGAAAGGCAGCACTTACATAGTTATTTGGAATGTGATTTGATGCAAGTAGTTAATACCAGGTATTAACTACTGATGCAGTTTGCATTTGCTCTGGTCTTTGCCTCCTCTCTGGCCAGGAGTGCGCAACATAACGCCTAGCAATTGCTTCCCTTCTCAATAGCTATTGGCTTCTGAGAACTGAAGAAACTGCCACCATAATAGCTGAAACCACACACAAGTCTCCTGCCTTTCGATTTTGCTACACATTTTCGCTGGAGACACCTTTGAGCAGTACTAGCTTCTCTTTGTGTTTGAGTTTGTCTGATTCAAAGAATCAGAATAGAACTGCTTGGGAAAGCACAGAATTTTCATACATGTCACTCCACTTCAATAGCCACATTGCATCCGGCTCTCAAGCTTCTTATTCTTGGGACCAGGCTGGCCTGGCAGCCAGTTTCTGAGACGGTGTCTTTCAGAATGTTTTGTCCTTCGAAAGACTGCTGTGATGCGGGCTGCGTATCACCTGCTTGGCATCCCTAATAAAGGAATCTTGTTTTGCAAAAGTCCTGCACCTTGCCGCCTTCTGCTGTGGCACGTGCATTATTTCATTCTTTTTCTCTTCCCTCCTAATTCACTGTGCTGGAAAGAATCAGATCCCTGGTTGAACAGCTGTTTGGAATGACTAATGTGACTTTTCAGACCCGGAGCCTCCTCCCCCAACCTATTTTGATGCTAATATCTTTTGGCATCTCGGAAAAAGCGGGATTAGTGCAGGTCATGTAGGCCAGGAGCCTCCATTCACTGTCTCTCTCTGCTAAGCAACAGAGTTTGGCTTTCTCTTACTGTTTACTTACTGAATCTTTAAGTCTTCTGTTGCTTTGAATGCCTCCATTGTCCGGACATGCTGCCAGAAGCAGAGAGTCTTTGGCTCTGTGTGCAGTGCATTATGTCCCCAGGAATCTAGCTAATAACTTAATAGCTTCTAGTCTCTACTGAGCTCACTCTGAAAAGTGCTTTGTTATGAGTTGCAGAGCACACAGATGGAGAGAAGCCACTTATCTCCAGGCTGTCACATTACTACTTGTTCTCAACATCAGGTGCCTTCACAGACGGGCAGTGGGGGTATGAAAGAGTTTCTTTCCGAATAGGAATTGACACAATAGAGAGAAAAGCAACAGCATCTGCCCTTACAATGACTGCTCAGGGGCATGAAAGCTTTTCATAGACCCACGCCCACGTGCTCTGCCAACCCACGCGCACAGCACCATGCAAATAGTCTCCCTTCTCTCGTAATCACTGAGACAAGTCGACACAGTATGATACCTTACTGTATTGAAGCTCTGTTTACTTGGCCTCAGAATGTGAAGTGCTTGCTGGGTCATATTGTCCATTGACTGTCTAGGCAGATGGAAGCATATGATTATGGTTAAATTTGGGTATGAACGTAAGTTGGGTTCAGAGATGAAATCCCGACATTTCCACCAACTGACAACAGCTATTGCAAAAGAGTGATTGTGTGGAGGAGGAGAAGTTCAGAGGTTTGCTATGTTTTAGCTTTTCTACATACTAAGAAGGCTTTGAGTGGTCAATGCAATATTCCCCCACTGTCAACTTTGATCACATGGAGCTGATTATTTAAGGTGTGGGGAGTTGTTATGTTGAATTGTTAGGTAAGGTGCTTTGATCCTCCATCTGCTAAGAATGCCACCTTTTTTTGTTTTCATTTAATATAGAAGGAAGCTCAAGTTGTCAAACTCACATCTGGACTTTGTACACCCAAAAGTCATAAAATATTCAGTACAGTTCCTTTTCTGCTTAGGGGCTAGTTGTGCATCCATTAGTTTTTGTTGATGAACACCTGTTTTCACAAGTAGCTCTTCTGGCCCCTCAGAAGCCAGAAGTAAATTATGACTGAAGACGAATTAAAATACTGTAATAGCATGTTGCTCTGAATCATGAAGGTCCAAGATTTTCCTCTTGGCCACACATATAGGCAGAATTTAGCTCACCACTGAATTCGCCACTATATAGCAAATGAGTTTCCTTGAGAGTTCTAATTCATAAAACACCCACAAACATTTCTCTCCCCTCCACCACTCATTGCCTAGTCTTTCATTTGCCTTCTTATTTTGTCAAATAAATGAGCAAAAATAAAAAAGCAAAAATTGCAATGGGCACCTCTCAGTTTGTTTTACGTCAGAAGCAGTGTGGGCTTAGTAGGGTTAATGTATGAGAGAGGCTCTAACTTACTACTGTATTTTGTGTCAGGGTTTTATTTCTTTACTCTGCTCTTGTTGTAGTTTTTTGAAATGCGTTTTCTGAAATGCCTTTTCTGACGCTCTTGTTTGTGTCTTTTGTGCCTTTTTTTCAGGAAAGTATGCCGCAAACGCCTCCCTTTACAGCTATGTTTGACAGCAGCGGTTACAACAGAAACCTGTATCAGTCAAAGGAGGACAGCTGTGGAGGACTCTATTACCATGACAGCACTCTCCTGTCAGGGTCTCTTGAAGCCCTCATCCAGCACTTGGTACCCAATGTAGATTACTATCCTGACGTAAGTCTATACACCCTGTACATTAAACTAGCTATGCTTTGCACCTCGGAACGGGAGGAATCTAGAGGAAAAAGCAAAATGTAATTTTTGTTACTGGGAGCAGGGCCCGTAAATGAGGGAGGGTGGATGAATGATGCCAACCACAATCTAAATGGCTCTGCTTTTGCGATTCTTAGTTGGAACCCATAGTAATGAAGCAGGGACACACAACACGACACAAACTTGATTCTGTTTTTTTGCTGGACATCGCTGTTTACTGATCTCTTTGCCCGACAGAGGCATTGCAGCTAGTGTGGATTTTGGTTTTTGTTTCTCCATCACTCTGCTAGAGAGAGATGGGTGACCTATTAGCTTAGGTCACAAAGGTTTACTGCAGAGCAAGGGAAGAGAAGCTAAAATTATGCTCCGAGTAATTTCAGGTGCTGCACTTGTACAGACAGTTGTCCCAAAGGAATAATTAAACCAGCCGCACCTTGCCATGGGACTGCCTTGTTTTTGTCTAGTCTTGCATAACTAGGCCCAAGTAGCTGCTGTGTAATAGTGGTGCTGGAGAGGTGACATGCATTACAATTAAATGCTTACTTCTGCAGTAATATCAAGCATTCTCAGCACCAGCTCATACACTGAAGTTGTGCTCTGAAAGATAAACCATGAAACATTTGAGTTGAAAAGAATGTTGTAGTGGGTGTATGAAATGCATGATGATTTTTCCCTCTGTCTCTCTCTTGCCTGCAGAGAACATATATATTCACCTTCCTGCTCACTTCACGGCTGTTCATGCACCCGTATGAGCTGATGGCCAAGGTTTGCCATCTGTGCACAGAGCATCAGAGACTCAATGACCCTGGAACTGACAAGGTTAGGTTTCTTGCTAAACCTATTAGATCTCACTTTGCTAAGTATACTCAAAGTCTTTTTTCCTATGCAAAGGTAGAACTCTACTGCTCAGTGGGTCTGCTACAGGATTGAATATACTGAAAACCTGTCATTAGTAACTATGACTTATGGCTTGATCCTGCACACGCTGAAGTCAAAAGGAGGTTTTGCCACTGAATACAACAGTATGAGATTGGAGCCCTAACGAATGAAAACCATCTCTGCTGAGACATGTTTCCAAAATCCAAGGCACTATAAGTAATTTTTTAGTTTTCTGAAGTTAGAGTAGGAAAAAGAAATACAAGAGTTCATACCTTGGATACCTTAAAATGCATATGGTACCAAATATGTAGTGTATACATCTTGATATGCTAGGCTGTAAACTTGCAAAGACTTAAGAACATATTTTGCATTAAGTGAACACACTGGAACTACTTGCATGCTTAAACAGATGCCTGTGTCTTTTGCAGGATTATTTCTTAGATAATAATAAGCTCTTTAGGACAGGTTTTTTTTTTTTTTTTGGTCTGTATAGCAATTAGTAAAACAAGTTTCTGGTCCATGACTGAGCTCTTAAGCTATCATTGAATATATATATGTAGTCCCACTGAATTCATTTTTGTGCAGAATTGAGACCTTAGTTGTTATATCTGCAGAAATAATGGTTATAGTAGCCTTATATTTTGGAAGGCACTACCATAACTAGCATCTAGGAATGTTCTTGTATTGCTAATTTTTGTTTTTAATTTGCCAGTTCACTGAAGGACTGGTCCAAAGCCCAATCAGGTCAATGCACTTTGGCATTGCCCCTTAATCCAGTGATAAGTTAAATTACATTTAAAGTTTTAACTTACTTCATGTCTTTCTATTTCACTATTGCAGTAATTGTAGATTGTAAATCAGTCTGTTTACAGATTTGTTTTATTGATGTTCCATATAACATTCTTTCTTTTTTTTTTTAAACTAGAGCCAGATACGAAAAATTGCACCCAAAATCCTGCAGCTGTTGACCGAGTGGACAGAGACATTTCCATATGATTTTCGAGATGAAAGAATGATGAGGAACTTGAAGGAGCTGGCACAACGAATAGCCAGTGGTGATGAGGTCAGTTACCTTAAAAGACATTAGTTTAATATCTTCACTAGAGTGAAATATTGCTGGCTATTCATGAATAATATGTACCAGCATTGGTTGTTACAGAGGTAACTGAATGAATAAGAATTGAATGTTTTGATCAATGCCTACGGTGCAGACGAATCCTTAAAACCACCCCAAAGACCTAATCAATGTATTGGTTAACCAACACTTTGTGCTGAAAACTCCATGCTCAGTCCCAATCTCTATATTGAATTTTTGGAACAATATTTATTTTTGTGCACAAAATGAAAGAATTGTCAGTGTGAGCAGCTGTTGCTTGTAAGTTTCAATTCCATATTTTAAATGGTGTTAGAGGAGGAAGTTGGGTGTGACTTTGAAAATCCTATTCTGATATGAAACATTACACTAAATTCATGTGTAGAGGCTTTTTAGGATCATGCCTTTGATCTTTAAGACTCATAGGAGAGGCACAGCAACATGCAGGAGGACAGTTTCTAAAGGGACTATATTAACTAGAATAGGAAGAATTGGCTTGTGTTAAGGTACTGAATTTGAGCTGAAGATCTGAGCTGCATTCCTGACTTGGACAGATTCCATAGAATCATAGGGCTAGAAGAGATCTCAGGAGGTCATCAAGTCCAGCCCCCTGCCCAAAGCAGGACCAATCCCAAATAAATCAACCCAGCCAGGGCTTTGTCAAGCCGAGACTTAAAAACCTCTAGGGATGGAGAGTCTACCACCTCCCTATGGAACCCATCCCAGTGCTTCTCCACCCTCACGGTGAAATAGTTTTTCCTAATATCCAACCTAGACCTTCCCCACTGTAACTTTAGCCCATTGCTCCTTGTTCTGCCATCCGTCACTACCAAGAACAGCCTCTCTCCATCCTCTTTGGAACCTCCCTTCGGGAAGTTGAAGGCTGCTGTCAAATTCCCTCTCACTCTTCTCTTCTGCAGACTCAATAAGACCAAATCCCTCCACCTTTCCTCATATCCCCCTAATCATTTTGGTTGCCCTCCACTGGACCTTCTCCAATGTATCCACATCCTTTCTGTAGTGGGGGCCCCAAAACTGGATGCAATACTTGAGATGTGGCCTCACCAGTGCCGAATAAATGGGAATAATCTCTTCTCTAGATCTGCTGGCAGTGCTCCTCCTAATGCAACCTAATATGCCATTCGCCTTCTTGGCTACAAGGGCACACTGTTGACTCATATCCAGCTTCTCATCCACTGTAACCCCCAGGTCCTTTTCTGCCAAACTGATACTTAGCCAGTCGGTCCCCAGCCTGTAACTATGCTTGGAATTCTTCCGTCCCAAGTGCAGGGCTCTGCACTTGTCCTTTGTTGAACCTCATCAGATTTCTTTTGGCCCAGTCCTCTAATCTGTCTAGGTCACTCTGGACCCTATCCCTGCCCTCCAGCGTATCTACCTCTCCCCCTAGCTTAGTGTCATCTGCACATTTGCGAAGAGTGCAATACATCCCCTCATCCAGGTCATTAATAAAGATGTTGAACAAAACCGGGCCTAGAACCGATCCTTGGGGCACTCCGCTTGAAATTGATCACCAAC
Source organism: Pelodiscus sinensis (assembly GCF_052426305.1). NCBI lineage: Eukaryota > Metazoa > Chordata > Testudines > Trionychidae > Pelodiscus > Pelodiscus sinensis. The sequence continues at coordinate 125,706,832 of NC_143055.1, forward strand.
CAGACATTGAGCCATTGATCACTACCTGTTGGGCCTGACAATCTAGCCAGCTTTCTATCCATCTTACAGTCCATTTATCCAATCCATATTTCCTTAACTTGCTGGCAAGAATGTTGTGGGAGACAGTATCCAAAGCTTTGCTAAAGTCAAGGTATATCCTATCCACAGAGCCAGTTACCTCATCATAGAAGCTAATCATATTGGTCAGGCACGATTTGCCCTTTGTGAATCCATGCTGACTATTCCTGATCACTTTCCCCTTTTCCAAGTGCTTCAAAATGGATTCCTTGAGGATCCTCTCCATTATTTTTCTGGGGACTGAGGTAAGGATGACTGGTCTGTAGTTTCCTGGATTGTCATTCTTTCCTTTTTTGAAGATGGGCACTACATTTGCCTTTTTCCAGTCATCCGGGATCTCTCCCAATCTCCATGAGTTTTCAAAGATAATGGCCAAAGCCTCTGCAATGACATTTGCCAACTCCCTCAGTACCCTCGGATGCATAAATCCGGACTCATGGATTTGTGTGTGTGTAGCTTTTCTAAATAGTTCTTAACCTGTTCTTTCTCCACCAAGGGCCGCCCACCTCCTTCCCATCCTGCGTTGCCTAGTTCAGTAGTCTGGGAGCAGACTTTGTCTGTGAAGACAGAGGCAAAAAATGCATTGAGTACTTCAGCTTTTCTGTCACTAGGTTACTTCTCTCATCCAGTAAGAGCCCCACGCCCTCTCTGATCACCCTCTTATTGCTAACATGCCTGTAGAAACCTTTCTTGTTACCCTTCACATATCTTGCTAGCTGCAGTTCCAATTGTGCTTTCACCTTCCTGATTATTCCCCTGCATTCTCAAACAATATATTTATACTCCTTCCTAGTCATCTGTCCAAGTTTCCACTTCTTATAAGCTTCCTTTTTGTGTTTAAGCCCATGAAGGATGTCCCCGGCAAGCCAATCTGGTCGTCTACCATATTTGCTTTGCTTACTGCGCATCGGGTTGGTTTCTTCCTATGCCTTTAATAAGGCTTTTTTAAAATACTGCCAGCTCTCTTGGACTCCTTTCCCCTTCATGTTAGCATCCCAGGTGATCCTGCCCATCCGTTCTCTGAGGGAGTCAGTCTGCTTTTTCTGAAGTCCTGGGTGTATATTTTGCTATTCACTTTTCTTCTTTTTGTCAGGCTCCTAAAATCTGCCATCTCATGATCACTGCTTCCCAGATTGCCACTCATGTCTACTTCCCCTACTAATTCCTTCCTGTTTGTGAGCAGTAGGTCAACCTGCATAGGGTCCCTGGTGGGTTCCTTCAGCACTTGTACCAAGACGTTATCTCTAACATTCTGCAAAAACTTCCTGGATTGTCTGTGTTCTGCTGTCTTGGTCTCCCACCAGATGTCAGGGTGATTAAAGTCCCCCATGAGAACCAGGGCCTGTGATCTGGAAGCTTCTCTTAGTAGTCTGAAGAAAGCCTCGTCTACCTAATTTCCTGGGTGGCCTGGGGCAATTACTTAATCTTTCTATATCTTGGTCCACAGAGGGAGATAGATAATTCTTGTGAGGTGTTGAGATGTGAAACTGTAGCCAGATAGAAACAGGCCTAAAAGCTTAGCTTTTATAAACCACTTTAAAATCCATTATGTACAAAAATGTTTCAATGAATTCTTAAAAAGTCAAATGAAGAGTCTTTAAAACAAAATCTGAAACCTTTCCTAAGTTCCTAGATGCTAAGCCTGGAAAGGAGAGAGTGCTTTGTGATCATTTGCTCTGAATTCCTATATCGCACAAGTGTCACTAGAAATTCTGTAAAGCTGCTAAAACTAAAAGAAGTAAGGCTTGTGCAATAAAATCAGTAAGAAAATTGAAGAGGGAGTCTTTAAAAATTTACATTAGAGTTTAATAATCTAAGGTGCTGGTTGTGACATCTGAAAGGGTGGTGGCAGTAGTTTCGTTAATGAGTCTTGAATTAATGTTGTCCTTTAAGGATGATACATGGTTTTGGACACATGATGTAAAGCAGGTGTCATCAGAGAACATAACTCATATGACAGGGTTGCCCAGTAATGAACACAGTGTGCACCAATGTGGCATTTGGAAGAACAGTAAATAGAAAATAGTGACTAAATGACAGCATTTAGTTTACTGGCATTCCCAGGGCGTGGTGTTCATCCCAGTTTTTATATCCTCTTGCCTACGTGCTGTTTGCTCCCTCTTCTACATAATAAATGAATTTTGCAGCTAATAAATTGGAAGTAATTGTATATACTGCTAAAGACAGAAAATGACCTTCAAAGACTGGAAATAGAGGCAGAGGACAACAAAATTAGACTTACATTTTCTTTTAGTTCCAAGTTATCTGTATCTGGGGAAAACTAATTCAAAGCCCAGATATTTAATGTGTAGAAAAACTTGGCAAGTAGTAATGCTGAAGAAGATCCAGTGATGGCTAAGAGCAAATCAGACACCTATTGGCAATGGAACATGACTGCAAAATAGGTTATATTCAGCAAGACATCGAGGAGCTGGAAATTAACTTTTTGCCTTTACTGCTCTGTTGCAGTTGCACCCTAAATGTTGCTTTAGTTCTAGGTACCATGTTTCTAGAAAGATATTGACAAATTGGAGGTAGCACAAAGAACAATAGAAAGATTAGAGACCTAGTATAATTGGTTGGTGAATATGTATAATTTTGGAGGGCATAAAATAAAAGGAGGAAGAGGAATTATTTTGGATGGTGGAAGGGGTTGGCGCAGGTTGAAGACGATAAGGTTGCAATTAAGAATGGAAAGGGGGTTTTTTGGCAGTGAGATGTATTGGTATGTGAAATAATCTCTCCAGGGAGGTCATATAGGCTCTGTTTAAAACTAGACTAGACAAAAAATGCTATAAAATGTGCAGTAGGGAGCAGTTCTAATGATCTGGTAGGTTTCTTCCATCTCTGCTTTTCAGAGTTGCTTGGTGATTGTCTTAAAAAATGGGGAAAGCAAGTGCCACAGTAAAGTTTTGTATGCAGTAAATACTAATAAAATTGGCTAGTGTATTGCTTGGAAGGTTGAATGCAGGCAACTCTCACCTTGCTTCTATCAAACTGGACTGCCGATTAGTTCAGTATCACATAGATTGTGTATGGAAACTAGGGCCTTGAATGATGGGAAATAATCAGTTTCCTGTTCTCACTCAATTTAGCTCTATCCGTTTCAAAGTACCCTAGGCAGTACTATTTAAACCTACCATTGAGAGTCTTCTGCAAGCTAGTAAATACAGCTATAGACTTGTTTTGAAACGTGAGTATTAGTGCCTCTGAAATGTTGTGATTTAATAGCAGTGGAGATTGAAGTCGCCTCTTACCTCAGAGTTCCCTCTCTGGAGAACGTCTCCACACAAGGCAACTGTGCAAACTTCCCACACTTTTCTGGAAGGAACCACTCCGAAGAGCAAGAGAGGCGTTCATACTCCATGGCTCATTCAGTGCTTGGCCTCCCTGCTGTGGTGATGTATAAAAAGATTCTAACAAATTCCAATTGAAGCGATGGATTTTAGGATGTGGATGTTTATCCACTAGGGAATGAACCACAGGATGGGCCTGACTTAATAGACTTAGGCCCATTGTACATTTACAAGAGGTTTTCATAAGGTCTCATTGAAAATGTGGAAATGAGTAAGAGATGTTCGATTTTAATTTTGCAAGATTATTAGTCGGACTGCTAGAGCTCCTTGTCACTAGGCTGGTCACGATACTGAACTTCAGTTTTGCTTTTCGTCACTTCCTCCTGTTGTTCCTACACCTCCCGCTCTCCTTCCTTAGATTTTACACTCATCAAGTGTTTTCAATTGTCCTGTAAGGTGGGTACACTCACCTCTCGCACGCACCCCCTGGCTGAGTGCACGCTCCTGCCCTCTGGTGGCTTTTATGTGACTCGGCCCTCTGGCCAAGTCTCTCTCTCAATCTGCATTTGAAATAACAAGAAAAGGCTCTTCTGGAGTTACAAGTCCAACCGAGCCCTCAGGAATGTTTCTGTCCCAGCTCTGGATTAGACTGGTGTTCCAGCGCTCCTTCCCTAGTCTTCACCCTCTGAGGTGCTGTCAAGTTCAAGCCCTTCAGCTAGGTCACTATATATAGTTCATTTCTCCCCAGTGGTTAATGGAGGGTTTGAGACCTGGGCCTGCCCCGTAATCGGGGTCCTAGGCCAGGAACCCTGTAGATAGCAGCTGTCTGCAATGTCTCTTTAAATAACTGCATTGTTGCTATATTTACATGGGCCACTTCCCCATGGCACTAGTACGACCCTCATCCTTACGTCAGAGTCCCAGAAGCCAGCCCTGATCACCATCTGCTCTCCTCTAGCTCCAGCAAAGAACTGAACTTGCTCTGGCCCAGCAGCTCTTCTTATACTAGCTTGCTGGATCCTGATTGGCTGCTTCCCAAACAGCTGCTCAAGGCAGTTTGGAGGGCCTCTGTACTACCCCTTTCTGAGGTGGGGTGTGGCAAGACCACAAGGCCTCCAGCCGGAGGCCTCAGGACCTAGTCCACCCCATCACATGTCCCCCCTCATCACTTAGCAAAGCTGTGTCCATTAGCTCTTTTAATCTTTCCTCTCAAGTCATTCCCTCTCGGTTCGAAATGATTTCTTCCTATTCTCTGTCCACTTTGCATTCTCTTTATGGTAAAGTATTTCACAGCACATTAGTCTCACAAGAGCCACATTTCTCTCTGTGATGTGATGCCTTTTCATATGCAGCCCCAAGTTGTGTGGACCTTTTTTCTATCATATTTCTTATGTAGAATGACAACATAAACTCAGTTGACTGACTCCAATCATCCATCCGATAATAATGACTTTCAGTCACTATCAGTGTAGACCAGCTATAAGCAGGTGACTAAATGGTGGAAGACTCCATACTAGGGATGTTAGCATGTGATTGAATAGTCGTGTAACTGCATCCAATTTTAGCAGTTACATGACCGTTCCATAGTTCCTGAAGGCAGGACTGGCAGCCAGTGTGCTCCCAGTCCCACTCCTGGGAAAACTCCTGCCACCCCCTGCTTCTGCCTCTGATACAGAGGCAGCAGCGTGGGGTGGCAGCAGCCCCTGTCCGCGGGGAGCTTGGACTGTGGGATGCCGGAGCAGCCTCTGTCTGCAGGGAGTTCAGACCCTCAATAGACAGGGGTTTGGACCCCCATAGACAGGGGTTTGGACCCCCCTGGACAGAGGCTGCTGCCGTGAGCCTGGGCCCACCGTGGACAGAGGCTGCTTCGAGGCAGCTTCCCCAGTACCCTCTCCTTCCTCCCTGCAGCTGACTCTATTAGAGTTAGCAGAGGGGGGAAGGCGGCATCATGGAGCCAATGCCGGCTTCCCCCAGCACCGGCTCCTGCATGTCCACCTCAGTTGCCTCTATAGGAGGCAGCAAGGGGAGGGGCAGGTGGGTTCACAGAGCCAGCTCCCCAGGGGCACCAGCTGCTGCCTCTGATCCAGAGGCAGCAATGAGGGGAAATGCTTGTAGTCGATAGGATTAATTAATAAGCTCAGGCTTATCAGTTAATTGTGTAGTCTCCTACACATTGACATCCCTACTCCGTATCCCATTACCATTCAGTCCCTCCAGGCTTCCTAAAAATAAATACATACCACCAAGGCTCGCCGAGCCGCGGCAAGCCCCACTCGCCAGCCGCGTGTTTCGGCATTCTGCGCGTGCACATATCGTTCTGCACATGTGCAGATCGCTCGGAGCTGGCTCTTCCAGGATGTAATCTTCTCGCCACAGGCGAATAGATTACATTGTTTGTCGAGCCCTGCATATCCCCATCATCCCTTTGTTGTTAAGCTTGATTCCATTCTTCATTGTCCCACAAAAGACTCAATAGTTGTAATCTAAAATGTGCTGGTACTATTATAATAATAAGGGCCCTTTAGAAAAATCATGACACAGAGCAACTGATCTTTCTGAGTTATAGGAGAGATGTATCAACCTCATTTTCACAACTTGGGTTGCTGCATAACCTGAGAGTAGAGAGAGAGGTGAGGAATGTGGCTGATGAATTGAAATAAAAATTGTGTATTGCCCAAGAGGTGATATGTAAGTGGAATGTTTCCATATGATGAGTGGGTGAGTGTTGCAAAGTGTTGGTCTCATTATTGTATAGCACAGAAAGTATGTGTATTGCTCTTTGTGCTTTATGTAAGTCATCCATATGTGGTCATGCTATTTGTGTGGTGAGGAAACTTGGATAAAATAAGGCCTTTTTGAAATGCAGAATCAAAAGCTATGCACCAAAACTCGTCAGCTGTCTTACACGCAAGTGGAGGAGAGGAAACTGAGCTGTAGACTGGCAAATGGACTGGTGTTTTGTTTGTTTTGTTTTGTTAAAGTTACATTTCTAGTTAAATGATACATATTCTAGGGATGTTAAATATTGGTTAATTGAATAGTCGAGTAATCTCATGACATTTTATCAGTTAGTCGACTATTTTATAGTCCCTGGGGGTGGGGCTGGCAGCCACTGTATCAGAGGCAGCAGTGCAGGGTGTCGGGCGGGAGCTGGTCCGCGAGGGGAGCAAGTTTAAAAACCAGCTTCCCTCACAGACCGGCTGCCTGTCACCGTGTGCTGCTGCTTCTGAGAGAGAGGCAGCAGCGCAGGGTGGAAGCAGTCCCTGTCTAGGGGGTTCTGAGTTCCCGGACCTGGCACAAGCCAGAACTGAGCTGGGCTGCCTGCCGGTCTGGCTTTTAATATACTTTAAGTGGAGAGCCGCAGCAGGGGTAGGTCCTGAACCCATCGCAAGCCCAGACTAGGCCAGGCTGCTGGCCAGCCTGCTAAAATGTATTGGCAGGGAGAGGTAAATGCGTCTAGTCTATAGCATTAACCTATAACCTTTTGCTTATCGGTTAATCATCTATACTATTACATCCCTAAAATATTCCATGGTTTAAGTTAATATACAGAGAGTATCATGTAATTATGAGAGACAGAGTGACAGATCTCGCATGCTAAATAGCAGTTCTAACTCAGCAAAGCACTTAAGCATGTACAAAAGTGTCATTGATGTCAATGGGATTATGCTTATACAAAAAGCAATGCACCTCTCCGAGTGCCTGTCTGAATCTGGACAACATGGGGGAGGCAGAATTTAATTGTTGTAAAGACATTTAAGCTTAGGATGACCATAACCGCTTGGATAAACTATTTATGGACAGATCTATCTATTGTAATGTGTTCACCATATGTTTCATCTCAGGTCGCAAGCAATGATGCTGTACCAGCCATACATAAAAATGCATTGTGCCATCAGGTCCCGCAGCTTGAATTCTAAAGTAGAAACCCATTATCTAGCTCTCTGTCTGTGGTAATTGCTGTCAGCCTAGAGATTTTTAAGGGATGTGTGTTATAAAAATGTCCCTTTTACATCATAGACTTCTAAAGAGAGGTTGAAACTGCAAGCATCCGTAACAAACTGACCTAGCCTGCTGTTGAACTCTGCTGCTACTTGCCTAACTCGGGGGGGAGATGACCCCCAGAGCAGAGGGAGAGAGAAAACCACAGATTCTCTCTGCCATTTTCACTGTAATGGTGCCCATTCCTACACTGAACCTCTTGCCGTGTTTCTTGGAATACTGCTCATTTATGTTCTGCTTTGATTGATGCAACAGTAACGAAGGCTGAAAACGTGTTTTCACACAGTATTTTTATCTGTGTCTGAATTTGGGTGTCAAGAGGTGGGTTGTAAGCGCATACCACAATACCACAGTGGTGGTAATGTAATACGTGGGCCTACAGCCTGCTCGTAGATTGCCACGGATTCGTATCTTCATTGTCAGTGAGTTACTGCACACCACAATGGGTGGTTTCAAATTGGGATATGAAAGGTGATGCTTACCAGTTCTGGTTAACCGGTGGGGACTGGAGCAGCTACCTGCCCTGCCGCAAGCAGGGTGCCCCAGCCTATTCGGAGGAATCCCTGTCTGTAGCAGACCCTGGCGTGCCGCAGGAAGGTGAACTCTGGACGCCCCCTCTCCCCCCCATTGGTTAAACACTAAATTTAATTGGTTAACCATTTCAATGGGATTTTACATCCCTACTCCCAAATCTTCCTGCTTGTGACACAGGTTTGGCAGTGAGATGTGTTTTCAGATATGCACAGTCATTGTTCTGTCAGTGTCCCAGTCGTGTTGGTTTGGGATAGCCTTGATCTATTTGCCAGATGCAGCATGGGCTTTTCAAATATTTTTACTCTTTAATTTGCAGAGCCTGTTACATTTAGTCAGGGTATCTGAAGAGCACATAGGTTTGTTCCACAAAATCAGTGGCATAAGATTGTTCCATAATGGATTATACCCGTTGTGGTGAGTCTTTTCCCCCACACGCTACAAATGACTCTGTTGTGCACACTGAGGTCAGAGGTGGTGCCACTCCTATGCCAAACCAGCCTTGATCATGTTCACGCTCATGAAGAGGTCAAAGCCCAAAGAAAGCTTCCTGGATCGCAGTGTTTTGTAGGTTGTTGCATATAGCCGAGTAATGTAGCAGGTGTCACACCTAGCCTTTTAGCAGGGAAATGCTCTCTAAACTATGAATGCAGATATAACTATTATTTTTAATTACTGTTTGATCAACTGAGGATTAATCTCCCTGACTCGAAGCTGCAAAAAGCTATATGTGTAGATGTGCTGGATGTTTTTTTCCCCCAAGTTTGGTTTTTGTAAGATCTCAGTGAAAGAAAATCATTTATGTTTACATTGATGTAACTTTGATTTTTCTCTTACTCCTTTATTCCTCACTGTCTAGCTGTGAATTCTGGGTTCAGATGAATCAGAAATTCATCCCCATTTATCCAGTTTTAGGGTTAAGCCACTGACTATGACATGATTCCTACTCTGACCCAGACCTCAACCTGGGTGGATCAGAAGCTTTGTCAGACTTTCAGTGGCTGTGTATGGAGTGCCAGGCGTGCTACAAAATTGCTCACGAGGTTCTGTTAATGTATACGCAGTCTCATTAATTTTAGAAGCAAGGTGATTCAGTATGCACATCTCTATACAACTTATTACAGCCTCTTCCCGACTTACGAACTGGTTACGGACCAAAGCAATTGGTCATTACTTGGTTTGTTTGCAAGTCGGATCCCATAGAGTTACACGCGACTGTGCTATTTGTAGGCACGGATTGCATTTGTAACTCGGTGTCCGCCATTTACGACAACTTCGGTCGTAATTGCGAATGGTCTTAAGTCGACTGTTCACAACTCGGGGACCGGCTATATACAGATAATGAAGATTTTTTTTTAATGAATGCTTGCATGGCTCATAGTGGAAAGTGCAGGTTTTTAGTCTTTTAAAGTTTCTGACCCTAAAAAGCCACTTTGATTTTAATGTACAGAAACAGTAAATTTATCCAGGCCCTGGTTTAACTCCACGGATTTCCAAACTGAGTTTGACCCAAGTGTGTCTAGCGTTTGACTCTAGCTAGTTCTGTGGGAAAGGTCTGTTTTTAAAATTAACATTAAAACACAAAAAACATGGTTATAGTCAGGGAGACTCAGAAATCCTTAAAAGTGACAGCTTTGGAGTGAGTGTCAAGTACTTTAGGGAATGGGTGACATTCATTCATTCATAGATTCATAATCTTAAAATCATAGGATTGGAAAAGACCTCAGGAGGTCATCGAGTCCAACCCTCTGCCCAAAGCAGGACCAATCCCAACTAAATCATCCCAGCCAGGGCTTTGTCAAGCCAGGACTTAAAAACCTCTAGGGATAAAGATTCTACTTCCTCCCCAAGTAACCCATTTCAGTGCTTCACCACCTTCCTGGTAAAATAGTTTTTCCTATTATCCAAACTAGACCTCCCCCATATCCAACCTAGATCGTACACTACCCCAGTGGTAGAATTGGTCACTTCATTAATGAAACGTTTCAAGTGTTGAAAATTTGGTTTTAGGATTGTGTCTTGAATATAGAAAAGGAACTTCTTAATTGTTTTGCTAGAGCATATCTACAGGCTGAGACCAATGACAAAACTCCTCTTGACATTAATAGAAGTAGGCCTGGGGAATAAAAGGGGGAAATAGGATCTAATTCTCTTTTATCTTCACTCCAGTTGTAATTTCATTTACTTCATGGGATTAGTCTTGATTTACAGCAGTGAAAATAGAATTAGGCCTGTGGCATCGTAGAGTGATTGCACTTTAAACTCACAGATTAGATTTTTTTTTTCCTTGCTGCCTTAAATAATAGGAGATGATCTCTTACTAGACAGACAGTGCTTTGTTTTACACTGTAGGTGCTTTCCCATGCTGTTGTGACTTGGTCTGATGAGGAAACTACTGAATCTCCCTAAAGCAATCAAACCTTAAACTACATACTCGCAAGGACTATGTGTTAAGTGCATGATCTATAATGTACTGCTGTAAGAATACACTTGGCTCTGTGAGTTTCCAAGATGATACTAAATATCCATCCGAATAAAGGTGTCTTAGTGCCATCGGGAATTAAGTAGCTTTTAATATCCTGGGAATATCATTTGCTTATCTTGTGTCATGGCAGATGTACCGGAAGAATGTTCAGCAAATCATCCAGAGCCTGATCCGAAAACTTGCCTCTCTTAGCCAATACGAGGAAGTAATTGCAAAAATCAATGCAACATCCACAGATCGACTGACAGTCTTGAAGACCAAACCTCAGTCCATACAGAGGGACATAATCACTGTCTGCAATGATCCTTACATGTTAGCCCAGCAGCTGACTCACATAGAGCTGGTAAGTTGTTGCCAGGACATTCATATATTGTATTTTTCCAGACACAATTTTATTCTTCCCACTTTTTGCTTCTTGTTGAAATACAAATCGGCAAAGGAAATGATAGCTTGTTTTAATTTTTTTTTATATGTAGGAAAGGCTCAATTACATTGGACCGGAAGAATTTGTCCAGGCGTTTGTGCAAAAGGATCCTTTGGACAATGACAAGGTGAATGGAGGGGAAACTAGAATGGTATCTTGTACTATAAATGCTGTACAGAATTGATAGAATACTCTTAACTCTGTAAAGGTATCCGCACAAGTATGCTTGATAGCTGAACTCTTAAAATATCTCCTTTCTGATTTTATTTTATTGTCCATTTAGAGGACAAATGTTATTATCCATTTAGAAGACAAGCCCAGGCCCTGTTCTGTCTTTGCTCATGCAAGCAAACTCCCATTTGCTTAGATGATGTCAGTGGCGTTTTGCTGATTTTTACACCAGCTGAGTGTCTAGCCCTGGAAATAATTTCTCTTGACCATCCATTCTGTGGTCTATAGTGAAGATGAAATGAATTTCAACCTTCACGACACTCACTTTCCCCATCCATTATTCCCCTCCTGTCCTTTTAGGAAATTGAGCTATTTGAAAGAAAGTGAGGACAGGCCAATTGCGGTCCTTTTCACAGGTACAGTACGAGGCGTACTGAAGAGAATTCTGAATTGTTGAATGAAGAGCAAAGGCAATCTGTGCTTTTAACTAATTGTGCTGGAGCTGTTATCTCTTTTGCTCACGTTCCGGAGATGCTTATGATCCGCATGTTGACCGAGCCCAAATCATGTAGTTCATACTGTAATTACCTGTTCTCCTGAAATGTGGCAAACAGAACATAATGGCTTACATCCAGCTGGGATTCTGAAATGCTTGTCTGTAGGTAATGAAAATCTCTCCACCCACTGATACTCCGACACCCTGGGATGAATTGTAGGAACTGTTTCAGTGCACTGTGCAAGAGCACAGAATAGGAAAGGAAGAATATGACTCCAACTGAAATTGAGAGACTTTTAAGAAGGCAGAATGTAATGTGCTAGATGGGCCTAGAACTGACATGCCAAATGAGTGGTCAGGACCAGCGGTCATGTCAGTGCATTGCTCCAGCAAGGAAGTGCCAGCTGGCTGGGTCCCTCGACTGCAGGAGGAGGTGTGGTGCATTCCCAAAGCTTCCTGCTGAGCAGCAGGCAGGCAGGTTAAAGAGGCCGGCTGGGGGTGCATTCCCCACACTGGTCTGGGACTGCTCCAGTCGCGAGCCTTCCTTCCCTCACACACACCCCAACCCTGGAGAAGGGAGGGGATGGGGCAGAGGTGTCAGTGACCCATGCTGTGAGCTTCCCCCTCAGTCCCTGAGAGTGACAAAAGGGAACAGCAGGCAGCCTCCTAGTACGCATCTTTGAGCCCCATCCTCCTTACAGAGCACTCTTTCCCTCTTGCACTCTCTGGATCCACACTTACCCCAGCTCCGTGCCCTGAGCCCTCCTCACACACTCTAACTATGACTCCTTGCATCCCCACCCCTCTGACCTGAGCCCACCCCCATTCCACCCCACACTTACATTTCTTACCAGTGCTGTCATATCGCAACACCACCACCCCCAGTCCCCTTCCCTGAGCACCTCCACCAGTGTGTGTGTGTCAGTGAGAGTGAAACAACAGAACCTATAAGAAATGTAAGTTACTTTCACTTCTGAAGGACTCCGCTTAATCTCTTATCCAAAAACCAGCACCACAGTGTCTCCTTACATTCTGATTTGGCATTGCTTTAGTTCTGACTCATGCCCTGATGGAGCAGAGCACATACGTATGTTCTGAAGTATCGTTCAGCAAAGCACTTACATGGGCTATAAGCAGGTGCTTGATACTGCGCACCTGTGTAAGTGCTTTTCTGAATGAAGGCCTCAGAGAAATGCCGAATGCTGAGTCTCCAACCTCCCTTTCCTGCATTTTTCTGAGTTTTCTTTGGTGATTGACTCTACTTACCTTATGATATATGACTGGGTGAAAGCTCCAGGTGACCAGATTGCAGGCTAGGAATCTCTTTCTCCAAGAAGAATTCAAGATAAATTAGCGAGTTTGTGTTTTTCCCTTTCTCCAGAGCTGTTACACTGATCGAAAGAAGACCCATAACCTGGAAGCCTACGTAGAATGGTTTAACAGACTCAGCTACTTAGTTGCTACAGAAATCTGCATGGTGAGCAAATCCTTTTCCTTGGCGCACAATTTTCCACTTTTCTGGTTTTGAAGCTATGAATCATCATTAGCTCCTTTACTGTATTTTTATCCCATTCTTAGCGACACATTCACCATAATGGGTTGCCCCTTCTGTCTAGAAGAGCCTCTGTCCCTTCTTGTTTATCAATCTTCTTCTCTTTTCTTCCAATACCAACTTCCACAAATCCTCCAATACTTCCCTAGCCACCCCTGGCCGGAAGTCCCTTAGCTCATTTGGTTTCTGTGTCTCCTCTCATAATTTTTTGGAGTAAGGAATACCACTTGGTTTATTTGTAGAATGTGATGTTAAAGTTGCAGCACCTACAGAACAGAATACTAATAATGTCAATCCTTTTTGGAGTCCAAAAGGGGTTTCCCATTCCTGGTAAAGAATGACACTGTACTATATGTCTCTCGTAGCCCGTAAAGAAGAAGCACAGAGCAAGAATGATAGAATATTTCATTGATGTGGCCAGGGAGTGTTTTAACATCGGCAACTTTAACTCCTTAATGGCGATTATTTGTGAGTATTAGGTGTGGGGAATTATGGGGGAGTTTTTCCTTCTTTCTAATCTAAACAGTAAATAAAAAAAAAAGTTGATGCTTAAATAAATACAGGAGCCTATTTCCTGGTTACACTACCCAAGAGGGTGGGAAAGGAAGGAGATGAATCTCTGTAATGTTATATATTTATACAAGATTAGAAAGGAGTTTCGTAGTTCAAGCTTCAATTATTAACAAGAGAAAGGATAAGAGAACTTAGTCTTTAAATGAATTGCTTTGTTGCTACATAGTTAAAAAAAGGTCAATACTCTCCATCCCTACTTCTTGGCAGGCCCTTGATGCCCCCAATCAATGGGATTACTTATATGGGAAAAGTTACTTTCCTGCCAACTTCAAGAGGAGCTGGACAGTGGGCCTGAGACAACTGCATTGTTTATCAGTGGTTTTCAAGCTATGGGTCGTGGCCTAGTATTGGGTCGCGGAAAGTCGGGCCCCGAGTCTTGTTGCTGCAGCAGAGTGCGCAGGCGTGTGTGCGTGCGTGCAGGGGGGGAGGTGCTAAGGCAGGCTTTCCACCTGTCCTAGCACTGCAGACTGTTTTGTGTCCCGGAAGCAGCCCAGCAGCAGGCCTGGCTCTTATAGTTGTGGGTGTGGGAAGAAAAGAGCGCACAGGGCTCCGCGCACTGCCTCCGCCCTGAGCATGAGCACTAGCACTGTACTCCCATTGGCTGGGAACCTGCTTCTGGGGCTCAGCATAGTCTGCAGTGCCAGGAGAGGCAGGAAAGCTGCCTTAGCACCCCCACTGCCCTAGCCCTGACCCACCCCTGAAGCTGAAGCTCTCCTCCTCGGTCCCATCCCAGAACTCACACATCAGTCAAATTATGTTGGGTCACAGACATCGACAATTGCTTCAACAGGGTCATGAGAAAAAAAGTTTGAAAACCACTATTGTCTGTAATAGCCAAAGACACTGTACACTGAAGAGTATAAAGGTCACCCTTCACTTAACCTCATGGGGAAGTAAGCAGGTAGCATGGGCCGCCCCTCTCTTAAATTTCCAGCTAGTGCTCTCTCTCTTCTGTATGACGTAGCTGATGTTGCTTGGCTTGGTGGTTACACTGCATGTAATAGAAGCCCATGGACTTCCATACTGAACATATCTTAAAGAGATTAATGATGTTGCTCTTGATTTTTATACGGTAACTTTTCAGATCTCATCACCCACATTTTTAGTAAACTCTAATCCTAAAGCATCATAATGGGACACTTTTTATTAATCTCCTGTCTTTATTGGACATGGCTAGGGTGGGGGTGGGGGGGCTAAAAATACATAAACCTCATCCCAAGGCGGGTAGGGAAAAACCTGTCAATAACCTGTAGAATTGATGGGTATTGCTGTTTGTGTTATATTGCAAATATATAGGTAGTAAAAATACCTAGAAATGACTATCTCCCATGTGTTAATAGCTCTTTCACAGTTGAATAACTTTGCATCTTAGTTACTTTGTTTCTCTTAGATTAGTTTTGTTTTTTATTTAATTTTCAAATTGTCTTTCTCTAATAAAGCTGGGATGAACATGAGTCCGGTTTCCCGGCTAAAGAAGACCTGGGCAAAAGTCAAGACAGCCAAATTTGACATTCTTGAGGTAGGTTTAACTGATGATAAATAGGGCCACATTGCTCTCGATAGACTTTTCTGGAATGGGAGTCTTAATAGATCCTGTCCTATTGGATCTCCAATAAAATGTCATGTGTGCATGTCCCTAGTGGAGATTCATACAAACTAGATCTTGAACTGACTTTTAGCCTCTGTTAATTCCTGAGGCCCCTTTGGATTTGGAAGAGCCACCAGTTCATTAGACCTTGTTGTTCTATTACAAAGTCTAGTTACCCACTGGAACTAGTTGAAATTTTTACAACGGGATCTTGAAATTGTGGGTGACTCTTCTGAAGCTTAAGAGGTGTGCAATGGGGTTTTGGTTGTGATGGAAGAGTGAGTGCTAGGGATGTAAAATCTCATTTACTTGGTTAACTGGTTACATGTGATGTTTAACCAGTTAACTGATTAAAGGGTGGGGGGGGGGGGAGGAGGTGCTCCAGACCTCTAGATCAACCTTTGCCTGTGACACCTTTGCTCTGTCTGGGCTGGAGTTTCCCTGCCTGCAGCATGGCCTGTGAGACTGCTGCTCCAGCCCCCATGGTTAACCAGAACCATTAAGCATCACCCATGAAGGTGGTGATGAAGGGTGATGCTTACTGGTTAATCTCTCACATGCCTAGTGAGTACATCAAGAAAAATTCTCCTCTCAAGTCTGCATGTAGAATTTAACCCATAAAGGGAGTCTGCATTGGAGTTGATTTCTTTTAAATGTCTGAAGTTAATTGATTGCGGATGAGCTCCAGGTAATCAATACATTTGAAGTTAGAATGTTAGAGTATTTGGCTAATCGTGTAGTCGATACAATTTGTATCAACTACATGATTAGTCGGTGAAGGGAGGCGGGCTGCAGCGGGGGTAGCTCCCAGAGCCGGCACGAGCCAAAACTGAGCAGTCCCAACTTGCACTGGCTTTGAGACCACTGCCGCTCTGCATTTTAAATGTAGTAAGAGCCACCCAGCTCTCACTACATTTAAAATGCAGAGCTGCAGTGGTCCCAGACTGGCGCGAGCCCAGACTGCTTAGTCCCAGCTTGCACTGGGTCCAGCAGTCCCTGTTCGTGGTGGCCTGGGCTGGCAGTGGATAGAGGCTGCTCTAGCAGCAACAGGGGCTGCAGACAGGGGCTGTTGCCAGAGAAGCCTCTGCCCATGGCTGCCACAGACAGGGCTACTGCCGGAACAGCCTCCCTTTCCCCTCCCCTCTCCATTGCTGCCTCTGATAGAGGTAGCAGCCAGAGGAGAGAGAGCTCCCCCCAGCCCCGGCTCCTGTTTCTCTCTTCTCTTCTGCCCCCACCCCGCTGCCTTTGATACAGAGGCAGTAAGGGGGGGAAGCAGGTAGTCGAGAACTCAACTTGACTTTCTGATAAGTTTAGGCTTATGGGGTAGTCAAGTACTCGACTACTCGCTGAAATCCCTAATTTGTAGAAGGTAATGTGGGCATTCTAAGGGCATATCTAGACTTACACTAGACTTTCGAAAGAGGCTATGCAAATTCCGTGGGAATTTGCATTTCTTCTTTCGAGCTCACTTTCGAAAGCAGCATTTTCGAAAGTGAGAGTAATTAAGATGCGGTTCTGTCGGCGAACCCTCCCGTTTGTCGAGAAGCTGCTTTCCTTTAAAAAATGAGGTTTATGCGGCTTGTTGACAAACGGGAGGGTTCGCCGACAAAACCGCGTCTTAATTATTTCACTTTCGAAAGTGAGCTCGAAAGAAGATATGCAAATTCCCGCAGAATTTACATATCCTCTTTCGAAAATCTAGTGTAGTCTAGATACGCCCCAAAATATGAATTTGTGGTTTACCCTATGGCTTCAGATTTGCTTTTACAGATGAATCAAGCATCTTGAATTAATTGGTGAGCCTTTTGGGATTTTTCAAACAATTCACACTGTAGAAAGTGTGACTCTCAGTACATGTGTGCAACTCTTATTATTGTCACAGCAAATTACACACACTGGAAAGTGCAGAATATTGGTCTCAATCTTGAGACCATTGTATAGCTTTGAGAGCAGAATTTTAGCCTTGACATTTGAGTTAATAGTACATTTTTTTTTTGAGGAGGTTAGATGGCAAATCTGGCTGACACACAGCATTGCTTCTGTGCAAGCCTGGTTTGCATTGTTTGTTGGGCATTATTTGAGAGTGGGCGTGCTGTAAATGTGCAAGGATTTAACAGAGTAGTAGATTTGTTTGTTATACTTTAAAGATGGCATTTGTGATGCGATTCAGTAGACTTGCTTGCTAGAACTGGCCTCTCTAAGTGAAAAGCACAATACATGTATTGGCACTAAAGCGCTGAAGCTCATTATTTATATTTCTTCACACTTCTAGCATCAGATGGATCCTTCTAGCAATTTTTACAATTACCGAACCGCTCTGCGTGGAGCAGCTCAGAGGTCCTTGACAGCTCATAGCAGCAGAGAGAAGGTAGTTTGTGACTTACTTAGCAAATGGACAGTAATGAAATGTGCTTGTTAAGCTATGTACTGAACTGTTCTCGTGCAACTCAGATTCTAAGGCACTAACCTCGGACAGCTTCCTTTAAAATATGGGCCTCAACATTGGGCCTCTGTCCACCCATGAAGCTTGAGTGGATCCCCAAGATCAAGATTTGATCCTCTGGTATGGTGTCTGGGATCCCACAAGGAAATAAATGGGAAATCTCAGAGGGCTCAATATAAAGATTCTTTTATCTTATGCTTTCAATCAGAAGGCCAGTACAGGCTTGTACTAACTGGAAGGGGTTACTGTCTTATGCCCTTCCTGAAGTGGGATTGGTGGTCCCATGGGCAGAGAGAACATCACAAATGGCACTTGGCAGTTGTCAGCAGTCTAGGTGGGCAGTCCAAGGGCTGAAAGGAAGGGACTCTGCTGTCCTTACTGTCGGTCCTTCTTCATCTGAACTGAGGAGAACAGCGGGGCAGTGTGAGGAAGCTGGCACTGGTGCCACTTAGGCCGTGTGTCACCCTGTAGATGAAATTCAGTCTCAAGAAGTTTCAATCTGGCTCTTTTCGTGAGCATTTCACACATGGTACACTTTTTAAGTTGCTCCCCACTGATTTTTTTTTCTTCCATTCCTCTTTTCCTCCGGGCACTAGTGCTTCTGTGGAAGGGAAGAACTGGGAGTGTATCTGTCAGTACCAGTAGCTACAAGGAAAGCCAGTTAGCGTATCCACAGGCAATCAAAGCTGGTACAGAGATAACTAATCTGAACCTGAAGAGCCCTGAGAACTGCTAGGGTACTAGAGGCAAAAGGAGCTCTTGAATACAGAGCAAGGAATGCCTTCCTTCCAGAGAGAATGCGGGGTAAGCACTGAGAGAGGCAGACTCATTTTAATATGTCTCAAATAGGTAGAAAGACAATGGAAATGTTGACGAGTGCCCCATTGGAACTGTTAGACGTGGGAAGAATAAATAATAGTCTAGACGATGCACCAAAAGCTCTACTTTTTTTAATAAAAAAACCTTAAAAACTATGAAGAAAAGGATTTTTAAAACTTCCCAAGAATGAAGCTTGAATAAGATCTAAAAGTCTGTCTTGCCCGTCTTTGTTCTGCCTACAGCAACAAATGCTACTACCCATTTCACACTGCTGCTGTGTTTTTAAACTCTTCATTCTGCTTTACAAAAGCCTCATTTTCTGAGAGTTTTTTTGCGGCAAAATAACTGAAAGAACAGGATCAGAGAAAAAAACTCAATACCTCTTTCACAAAGTGCCTTGGGTTAAAGATGTAGACTGGTTAGTAGCATTGTCACTGTTTTCAAGTGCTGAGTATTCTTGGGCTTTGGCAAAAATTGAAAAACAAACAACAAACTAAACCCCAAACTGTTTCAAATCTCATGGGATTTTACTAATTTTAAATAGTGCCAACAAACCCCAGTTCTCTTACTTATTTTGTGCATGTTGGGTCAGCCTACAGGATCAGAATCCCCAGTAGCATAATAAGATTTAGGCAGATGGGTTGATTTAGTTGGGATTGATCCTGCCTTGGGCAAGGGGCTAGACTTGATGACCTCCTGAGGTGTCTTCCAGCTCTATGATTCTATGAGCTGTGTAAAAATACTCTGTTCTAATGTTTGACTTTGTGTAGGGTCAACTCCGTACCTTGTGTCTGACCCCTCAAATGTCTGGAGAATGTCGAGAGTAGCATTTGTAACTTGAGTCAAAATGGGGAACATGAGTGTTAATCTAATAGTGCACAAGTCTCTTCTCTGTATGGCCTTTACCAGTTTAGCTTTAAAGGTGCCTTGCTGCGGTGCATTAGTATGACTAGCCAAGAATTACAGGTTGGGTAGGCCAAGCATGCTCTCTTGAAACACAAGAGTGCCTATAATATCATTGAGAAATGGAGGCAAAGAAAGATACAACTTCTTTGCAATAAGCCAGTGTGTGAGACATAACCAGGACTTGGCATACATTAATGCAGAATCTTAGTTGAATCCCTTGAATTTCTCTTGGAAAGGAGCCAGGTAGCTTGCTAACCTTGCACCCACTTAGAGACAAGTTACTAAATAATTCATCAACTTTTATAACATTGGCTTTGCATGTCAGGATTAATAAACCCAATCTTCATGCTTATAGAATAAATTTAACTAAAAGGCAGCATACTTAATATGCATTCTGCTCACTTCCATGTTTCGCACTTAAAAATAAAATATGGGTTTTGAGAACTAAGAACCTGTTGGAATACAAATCAAGGTGTGAGATCTTAAGGTCCAAAATCCTGCATACGCCGTGGAGAAAAATCAGTTTCAGGAATCCAAAGAGTTTATTCCTCTGTATTTTTTGTAGAGATGAGTGAAATTTGGAAATTCCAATGTTTTTTCAACGTTTGTTTTGTCCCAAATTGGGACAAAAAAGTTCAGAATTTCTGCTTAACAGAGATGTCTAATGGGAGCTGTAGTTCAGAACCCTGGAGTCACCATTCTTCCAGCTGAGTCATGTTCCCAAGCCAGACCTCCGTCTCCTTTGAGATGGAGGTCTGGCTGTAGTCCAGTCTTGTGACTCCCATAATGTGCCATAGAAAGCGTGGTCATGAGGAAATCTGTGTCACGTTATGGCACAATTAGCCGTCTAGGAAATGCAGTACTTCTGCTCAGTTTTCCCATGGAAACATTTTGACTTTCCAGGAACTGCATTTTCTGTCAGGAAATCATTCTGACAGATTCCTGACTAGCTCCATTTTTATTAGCCATTGACTGAGACAAAGTCATGTGATCCTGTGTAGGTTGGAAAGAGGAGCCTTTATAAAAGGATGACAGGTACCTGTTGTGAGACAGGAGCAAATATACCTTGATTATCCCTGACAGATGTTTATCCTGTTCTCCAAGGATGGGGATTCCACAATGCCCCTTAAAAGCCTGTTTCAGTGCTTAACTGTTCTTATAGTTGGCAGATTTTCCTATTAACTAATCAAAATCTCCCTTGCTGCAAGTTAAATTCATTACTACTTGTCCTACTTTGAAAGGAGATTGAGGGGCATAGAGCAGAGTCTATAGGGGAAAAAACTATTCTTCTGTGGTTGCAGAAATCATCTTCATATAGGAGCACTATCGTCAACCCTTTGGGCTTAATTGCTGTTGATCATTTTTTCAGCTCTCTATAGCATTCTAACTTGAGCATCCAGGTACCTGTTTAAAATGCACAAACAAGGAGTGGGTACCTCGGAGTTTATACATTCTGGAGTCTGCAAGCATGTGTGAGGAAAGGTCAAACAAGTGAGGGCCACTATAATAGGCAGACAGTTGTCACGCCAAAGGTAGTGAACGTACATTGTGTCCTCAACTGACAAGAATAGCCAGGAAAATAGAGTAATTGCAATTCTGAGAACACTACAGGGTTTACAAAGACAGAGTGTATGGAAGAAGTTGGGGCAAAGAAAGAAGGTGGAACTGATATGAAACTAAAGAGTGGGATGATATCTATCGTACTTCAAACATTATAAAATGCAGCATGCCCTCAAGGTGAAAGGAAAACTGGTGGACTTTGCAGTTTTTAAACAATATGACTTAATTTTTCATACATGTGATATTACCGTTTTCTCAGTTCTTTGCCACAGTAATGGTGGAATCGTGTTCTTTCTTTAGATCGTGATACCTTTCTTCAGTCTCTTAATCAAAGACATTTACTTTCTCAACGAGGGCTGTGCCAATCGCCTCCCAAATGGCCATGTCAATTTTGAAGTGAGTAGAAGGTCTTATTTAGACCTTGATGGTTTTGATCCTGCTTTAATTGGGAACAAAATTAGGTCCATGTTTAGTATGTTTACCAGTTATTATTAGAGATGGTTAGAAATCTTGATGGAATGCTTTTCTGCCCCCAAAAAGGGAGGGGGGTTGTCAAAATCAAAACATTTTGCAGAAATGTGTCAGCGTTGCCCGTTCTTTGATAGGGATGGTAGAAAAGCCACAATTATCTGTTTTGATAGTTTCAATTCATTTTTATCTAAATTTAAATTATGAATTTCAAGTATTTATATAACTTAATATACTAGAAGTCAAAACTTTGTTCTGCAGGAAATATTGATATTTCAGCCTCTCCTTCCAAATTGGAACTAACTTTTTGAAACATCAGAACTTCCCATGGAATGAAAATTCTAGTTCCTGACCATCGTGGCTACAATCCATTGCTTATAGGGGTACCTTTATGGAATGCCTTTGTTTAAGGGTGACCCAAACAACCGTGAAGATTGATCAAAAAACTTTAAATAAAATATTTTACTGTTGGAAAATGACATTTTCCACAATTTCAACTAAAATATATATGTCAAAATTGAACTTTCTTTCCATCGTGGAAAAATCTAAATTTTGGGGGTCAACAAAGAGAAACTTAAACATTTGAATTTGGGAACATCAAAATGTTTGGTGTGGGTCAAAATGTGAAAATGAAACATCTAGACCATCTAAATTGGCTTTTTCCCTAAACTTTTCATTCTGAAAAAAATTATTTTAATATGGGTGTTGTATCAATTTGACACACAAAATAAACATGTAAATATTAGGATTTCCTGAAGGGGATAGAAATGCAGTTTTCCCATCCCTCTTGTGATAGTTACTGCTTGAAAGTCTGACTGGAAATGAGCCTACTTCAAACCCAGATTCATTTTTCTAAGTTTTTAATCAAGCAGATTGCTAAAATTGATACATCTTTGGATTTTTTTGTTTTCCCCACTTTCCGTTTATAGAAATTTTGGGAGTTAGCGAAACAAGTGAGTGAGTTTATGACGTGGAAGCAAGTGGAGTGCCCGTTTGAGAGGGACCGAAAGATTCTGCAACACTTGCTCACTGTCCCAGTGTTCAGTGAAGATGGTAAGGAATCCGGTGTGCTCTGCTTTTCAACTGATCACGTGCCAGATACTGCTCCATGTCTTCCTGGGTTAAATTATATCTTTTGAAGGGACATCTAGTCCTGGAACTTATTTACACATCTAAACATGATCTATAAATTACAGCGGTCCCAGACGAACACAAGGAACAAGAGCGACCTTTTCAAATTGTGTGTGTTCTCTGAAAAGTGGCTTTGTTCCCTTCATCTGTTTAAAAAAAAAAAAAAAAAAAAAAAGAGAGAGATGTATAAGGAATAGAAAAACAAATAATTGGGAAGCTTGTCCACAAAAACATAATCCAAAGTGAATGTATTTGCTTTGCCTTTAAGGATGCTTTGACCTAGGGATGCTGCTAGAAAAGCAATTGGGACTTAGCAAATTTGCGTTGTGAGCAAAAGACAATGAGCTCAGACCTTTCTTTTACAAGTGCTCACTTCTACTCGCTTGAATTTTAAGGTTCCTCAGCTTTCTTCTTTTTCCTGAGGAGAGTCTTTGTTCTCATGTCCTTTTTGTTAGTATTGACTGAATACAATTGTGAGTAACTGTGTGCTTTTGGTAATGCAACTGGGGAGCCATAATCTCGTGGCTGGTTAATATAAAGAAATCTTATTTTGCTGCAGGGCTCTTTAAGAAAACGGTGAATTTTCAGAATGCCAGTAGCACTAACATGATGTTCTTCCCTTTGATTTCAGCACTTTACTTGGCTTCCTATGAAAGTGAAGGTCCTGAGAATCACATTGAAAAGGACAGATGGAAGGCTCTAAGGTTTGTGTCAGAGGTTACTGGCGTCAGTAAATCAACAGAATGAGATGTAGCATTGGACAGTTACAAACCAAATGATACGTTATACACATCAACAGATGGGACAGAGCGTCAAGTTAAAATCATTGTTCAGCTTCTGGATTTTCTGGAAGAATTAGTCCAGCCACTTCTTATTTATCTTGCCCCCAAGGGATTGAGAATGTAGCTTAATTTTAAATTCAGATATCCTGCCCAATGCAGTTTAGTAAAACCTCTCTAAAGTTTTGGAAAGCCTTTCTCACCAATGCTGTGAGCTCTAGTGTTCAAATTAACCGTCTTTTTCTGAGAGAGTTTGGATCCTAAACCCAGAGAGTGTGTTTGGCTGATTCCATTTGAAAAAGGGTGATTTAACTTTGGTATCCAGGTAGGAAAACAGAATTTGGGATGTCTTATACCTATCTACTCCTCTGCTGCTGGCGCTGGAACCAGCGTAGTGAGTTCATTCCCTTTCATATTCTTATTCATAGAGAGATGGATGGACAGGACTGGAGGGTTTGGACAGCTGCTTTAAACTTGGTAATAACTTTATTGTAATGGAGGATTCAGGGCCAGCCTTAAGCATAAGCAACTTGTCATCCTCAGCAGCTCATAGCTCATGTTAGTTCCTCTGGTAGCGGAAGCAGAGGGAAAAGCTCACAAAGCCTGTTGTGGGGTTGCTTTCAGTTGTTTCTAGTCCTGGCACCCCACCCCCCCTTCTTTCCATCAGGGAAAGTGCCCAGGACTCAATTTTCTCCAGTATGCCCGCTGGCAGTACATGCCTCCCTGGCTCGAGGTCCCATCCCTGGTGTAATATATTTTCTAGGGCTGTCAATTGATGTGCATTATCGCCTGCGATTAACTCGGAAGGATTAATGCTTTTTTTTTTTTAAACACGTTAATCGCAGGCGTTAATGCTGCGCTGCCTGTTTGAAGTGCCACTCTGGCACTTCAAAGGGGCAGCGCATTAGGAGCCTGGGATCAGCTGGAGTGCCCAGCAGATCCCTGGCTTTGTGTTGCACTGCCTCTTTGAAGCACCAGTTGGGCGCTTCAAAGGGGCAGCGGTGCATGGAGCCCGGAGCTGACCCCAGGCTCCCACAGTGCTGCCCACTGAAAATGCTGAGGCGGCCTTTCCAAGGGGCAGCACTGTATGGAGCCGGGGTCAGCGGGGTACTCCAGCTGATCCCAGACTCCTGCATTGCTGCCCCTTTGAAAATCCGCCTCTGCGCAGCGTTTCAAAGGGGCAGTGCACACGATTAATTGTGATTAAATTTTTAAATTCCTTGACAGCCCTAATATTTTCTGTTCTTGTCCACTCTTCAGTGTCCCAGTGGGTGTACTAGAAAGCATTCTGCGGCTTAGAGTTCTTTGTGGTTTTGTTTTCAATGCAAGCACACGGTTGCTTTTCACCTGGTTTCTGCGGTAGGCACTTTTTTTTTCTCACTTGTGTATCAGGGGACACTTTACACTTCAGTGTGACAAGTGCCAATCCATTGGCGAGGGAAAGCTCTAACTCTGCCAATGGATGGCTGGGGATGCACACACCCAAAGCTGATTAGACACAGAGACAGAACAACAGCAAGTCTGGCCCTAAAAACCTGCCAGAACACATGACAAGAATGCCGAAAGCTGAGGTCAGCATTTTAGAAGATAGTCAGAACCTCTCTGACAATTGTGGCATCATTCTGAGCGCTGCTGTTTTCTCTCTCTCTCTTTAGGTCAACACTTTTAGGCAGGGTGTAACATGTGAGATGCCTGCTGCTCCTGCCGCTGCTGTGTGATGTGCACTAGGAAGGGCCCCAGTTTGGTTTATTTTATGTGTGTACCGAATGGTTTGGATGTGATGAGAACTGTGCAGCCAATTGAGACATCACGTCAGTCCACATAAAACAAGAACAGGCCACGTCTGAGATCCGACAGATCAAGTTAAATCACAACTCACTTGGCTATTGATTGAGGACAGGAATGACAGAACCCTTTGAAGATCTCCAATTCCTTGTATGAATCATTTCAGAACATCTGGATGGAATTTCTCTTTGTTTTGCTGGAGCTTGCTGCTACTAAGACTTTCCTGGTTTGGTACTGGATTTTAGGGCTTTCCGTTCCTCCAGCTGCATCCCAAATCTGATTTGGAAGAACTTCCACTGAATATAGCCAGCAGCTCAGCTTGAGTCAGCATTGCCGAGAAGGGATAGGACTGGATTAAAAAAACCGTGGCTGCTGTGGGGACTCCCCTTTCCCATTTTAATGATACTTATTTTTTGTTTGTTTTTCCATAATGTTTTTGAGTTGGCTGCTGGTTGGCAAACTCATTGTCATTGTAAGTTATATTTAAAAGAAGTAATAATAAAATCAGTGCTGTGGTAGGAAATTCAGGCACTAGAAAAATACAGTAACTATGTAGCTGAGACTATCTTACATCTTCTAGTAAGGTGTTTTGTTTTTTTTCTTGCAGCTATTTATCACCTGTTTTCTAGACATTCATATATTTTTACTGTAGCCTTTTGTTACTCTAAATGTCCATACTTAACTACTACTTTATTAAGTTGAGCAATCTGGCTGCTTTTGTTTTCTTGAATTCTTCTTGTGACAGCTCTGCACAAGCTGCATTACAAATAATATGAAAATCTGTGTTATTTAAGTAATTTTTACAATTGCTTTTTTGGGGGGTAACAACTGGAGTGTGTAATCCAGTTTGACTGAAATTGTAAGATTCTGCGAACAAAAAAGATATCTCCAACTATAACTGTGAACAAAAAAAAAATCTCCTTTTGTGTTTGCTTCCTGGATTATCATTGTTATGACTGTGAAATAGCTCACTTTGTTACACATCTAATATCTCTGTTGTAACTCCAAATACTTAGCCACTGTATTTATCCTAGGAAAAATCCTGGGGAATAAAGAGAAACTGTAGAATTTAGTCTGCCCTAGATGGGAAGTCACATGCTAAACAAAGGGACATGTTTGTAAACACCATGCCACTATTTAAAAAAAGAAACCAATAAAACCATGTATTTATGTTGTGCAGCAGTTCTCCAGCCTTTCAGATGCGTCTGCCATCTGTCCCCTGTAAGCTACCCATACAGGCCCTTGCTTCATCCTGACTGAGGCAAGCAATGAAGCCCACGTATAAGTATCGTCTCTGGACTGGCAAATTGTCCTGATTTGCCAGCTGCCGAATGGTACAAGGTGATTGATATGTTTCAGTGGGGTCAGCAAAATGCAAGGTGCTTAGGTGGTGAAGGGAGGGTTTTTTTGAAAGAAGGTTGATGGGAGAAGGGAGGGAGATATTGGATTTTTCCTATTAGTCTCTTCGCCGCCCCCCCCCCCCTTTTATTCTTTCCTTCTTGCAAGGGAGGCCTCTGAAACTAGCAAACCTAGTTTCCAGCCATCATCAGCTGGTGTCCTGTCCGGACTTCTGGGGAACCTTTAAATGTCCAAGGCAATTTATATTTCTAAAAAGTTACAATATTGGGAACACTTTTACAGTTT
The DNA here is from genome assembly GCF_052426305.1 of Pelodiscus sinensis. Classification (NCBI taxonomy): domain Eukaryota; kingdom Metazoa; phylum Chordata; order Testudines; family Trionychidae; genus Pelodiscus; species Pelodiscus sinensis. The sequence continues at coordinate 125,733,563 of NC_143055.1, forward strand.
TCCCTTTTATAAATATACAGGCAGTCCCCGACTTACGCGGATCCGACTTATGTCGGATCCGCACTTACGAATGAGGCTTTCTCGCCCTGGAGGTCGAGGTGGCGGATTGCTACCTGCGAGCTCCGGGGCGAGAGAGCCCCGTTCGTAAGCTGCTCCCGGTGCCCCTGGTCTGCTGGGGACGGTCCCCAGCAGACCACAAGCACCGGGACTGAAGCCGCAGCCGTGGCGGGGTCCCGCGCCTCAGAGACTTTGCCAAAGCAAAGCCTCAGAGGCGCGGCACCCCACTGCCGCTGCGGCTCTGCTCCCCGTGTCCCTGGTCTGCTGGGGGGGGGTGCAGCTAGTGCGCGCCCCCCCCAGCAGACCAGGCTTTTGTTGTGGACCCTGGGGCAGAGCAGCTGGGGCGCTGCCAATTGGTCCTGCAGCGCCACTCTGGGCACTACTGGACCAACCCGGCAGCACCCCAGCTGCTCTGCCCCAGGTCCTGATTCAGCCGCTGCTGGTCAGTTTCAGCAGTGGCTGAATCAGGACGCCTGGGGCAGAGCAGCTGGGGTGCTGCTGGGTTGGTCCAGTAGCAGCGAGGAGCGGTGCTACTGGACCAACCCAGCAGCACCCCAGCTGCTCTGCCCCAGGCGTCCCCAAGTCAGCCGCTGCTGAAACTGACCAGCGCTGACTACAGGAGGCCCGAGGCAGAGTTGCTCTGCCCCAGGCTTCCTGGAATCAGCCGCTGATCAGTTTCAGCAGCAGCTGACTTGGGGTTCTTAAGTTGAATCTGTATGTAAGTCAGAACTGGCGGTCAGTTTCAGCAGCGGCTGAATCTGGACGCCAGTTCCGACTTACATACAGATTCAACTTAGGGACTGTAGGTTTGTTCTTATCTTGTACGTAACCCGGGGACTGCCTGTACTAATACTGATCATAAGATATTGGAAGGAAGGAAGTTTCCACGGTGAAACACTTTCTGCCTGCAGACACCCACTCTTGGGTTTTTTTGGAGGGGGGGTTGATTTCAGGTAAAGGCAGAGTGGAACAAGGGGCAACTGCACTGTGAAAATAATTTATTCTCCCCTCATGAATTGTGTGACATGGCTAGACTGCTGGGCTGGCTGAGACATGCATTTCTAATGTCTGTCACTGAAATGAAGCCTTGGTAAATAAAAGAAGCAATTGCATTAGGCAACGGCATGAAGTGTGGGTGCTGTGTTGTCTATGTGCAGTGTTCTGTGGCACTGGAACAGTTTTTGATGGGGAAGGGGTTGTGCGCTGGGGCCAGCAGCCAGGCCCCTGGGTGGATGCTATGCCGACGGCCAGGATGCCCAAAACTTGGTGCTGCAGCCCCCCCTATGCCCCGACTTCCCGCACCCATGGTGATGTTCTTATTGAGAAGTAGATGCATCTAACCAGGAGGCTAGGCCTCACTGCCTGGATGTCAGGCAGCAGGTGCAGCAGCATGAGACTCTCCTGTGGAAGTGGATGCAAATTCTATCGCCTCGGGCAAGCTGGAGGCTGCTTATTGTGGCTGTTAATGAGCTTTAGGTTTTGATGATAAAGATGTGAGTCTCATCAGTTTCTCTTCTCCCATGCAGCTCATGTGTTACCAGGTAAAAGGTCGGAGGGTTCCATAGATGCATCAGAAAGGGGAGGTGGGATGAAAGCCACTCTTAAATGGTAATAGGAAGAGACAGCTGAAGAATTGGGCTCTAAATCTAGGCTGATCTCTAGGGTCACAACTACAGCTTTCACAGGAGTAGTGCTCACTTATGATCCAGCTGAATTTTTCCCACTGGCATTTTAACTTTACCAAATCCAATACAGTTGGATTGATTCCAAGATCTGGAGTGCCTAAAAGGGATGCTAACCTAGTAAGCATTGGGGTGTGTGTGTGTGTGTGTGTGTGTGTGTGTACTAATGAGTGACAGAATACAGAGACTCTTTCTCTGCAGTGGCCAACTTCAGAAACATGTGCCAACCTCCTGATCTTACGGCATTTAGGTAGCAGAGGAGGAGTTTTCAAGTCATCCAACTACTCAAGCATGTGAAATGAAATGCTATTCATCTGAAAGGCAAATAATTCTCAACCTGCTTACTTAGCTTCTCTGGATTCAGTTGCTTTATATTCACCAAGCACTAAAATCCATGCCAGCTCAAAAGGGCAGAGGTTCAGTGCAGCAAGGGAATGACAGCACCATGCCACTTTCAGTGAAATTACAATGGTGATTTATTTAGAACTTTGGGGTCAATTCGCCAGTGGGCACAAGGTTACCACCAGGGCCTTCAGGGTCCATAGAGAACAGTTTCTCCAAACGGGAACTTGTCATTGGGCTCATGGAGCACTCCGTGACCAATACATAAGGCTAAGTCCCTTGCTTTGGATCCAGAGGCATCACCTGATGTGTGACAAATATGTTTGATAGTTGCCTCTGTGATCAAACCAGCAAGCGAAAATACACCAGTAACACCAGACAGCGCTGTTGCTCTTGTAACTCCCAAGACTCTCAATCTTGAAAACAAACTAAGATTCCACCAAGAACTGAAAAATGAATCATTTTCGGTAAGAGTCGGCCGTGCAAGAACACTCTGAGTAGGGGGTTGCTATAGCGCCCACAGCTGTAGCATCTAACTGCTTTCTAAATTAATTAGTGATACAGAGTGAACTTGCTAGTGTGCCTCTTTTAGGCTATGTCTACACTGCACAGTTATTTCGGACTAAGCTAATCCGGAATAGTTACTCCAAAACAGCTTATTTAGAAATAGAACATCTACACTTCAGGGGAAGCCTCAAAATTTGTCTGAGGCAGGCTTCCTTCATGTAGACATGCTATCTTGATTTAGAGCCCCAGGAGGCTGTGGGCCTGAATCTACACCATGCAGTCGCTGGGAGCTTTAACACCGACTTCAAGGTATGTAGGATGAAGCATTTAATTTAACCATCTCCATTTTAAAAAGAGAGACAATTCAATGTAGAGGCCGGAGGGATTCATATCTTTGGTCCCCTGCCTCCTTCCTCACCTTTGATGGGTTATTTTCAAGATAGAATACGAGGGACGTGCTCAAGTAAATCAAGAAGAAAGCCAGGCAGCTTTTCTCAGCACCTGACAAGCTTTAATGTGTCAATTCTTCAGGCAGCCTCGAGAGGCAGGGAAGAGCTAGAGCAGGGGTGGAGGACCGTTTGGGTCAGAGGTCACTGAGCCACAAAAAAATCAGGAGCTGCATGAAAGTGAGAAGCAACTGATATTTCTCTTGCACACTAGAGTCCAGGGAGGCCCACGCTAGAAGATTTTGTGGGCCACCCTAGGCTCTGGGGTGGGGCCAAAACCGAGGGGTTCTATATGTAGGAGGGAACTGCTGGGGAGTGGGTTTGGGGTGTGGGAGGGCAGGGGTCTGGTGAAAATACTGCTCTCGTTTGGAACACATCAGTCAGCGACAACCCAGCGAATTTGATGTTTATCACAGTTGTTGGCCAAAGCTCATTTTCACTTGCTGTTATTTATGGTGGAGCCTACAATGTTGCATTCCAAGCACTCTGCCACAAGTCTGAGCTTTCTCTGTAGCCCTTTTCTTTGTTGAATTGGGGGGGGGGGGGGGGGGGAAGGAGGGGAACTGGGACTGAGCCAGAACTGAATGAATCACTTGGGAAAGGTGGTTCAAAGAAACACACCTTGATTCCACCAGACAGGTAGGGCCACTCTGCACTGACCTGTGTGACCCTGCTGTTTCTAACTCTTGCTCTAAATGCACAGAAATATTCTCAAAAACACTGGTGGGAGGCATTTCATTCACTGTGACGAACCCCATGATGAGTGTGTGTGAAGTAGCCAAACAGATACACCTGGACAAAGTCTGGGTTTTGGGGACTTTGTTTTGTTGGAGGAGGCTCCACTATTTCATAAGGAAACCCCAAAATACGCTAGCCTATCTCCTTTGCAGAGAGTGAAAATGCTTCCACCAAATTGCTAGTTGCATGTGACACACAACAAGGTAGTTTGCTTAATGCATACAAAAGTAAAGAGTACTCCTGTTTGTTTCAACACTACACTGAAACTCTGCTGCAGGAGGTAGAGTGGTCAGCTGTCCCAATTGCATAGGGACAGTTCCCTATATTTGGGGTTTTGTTCTATTACCTCTCTATTCCAGGGGACTGGACTTGATGACCTCTCAAGGTCTCTTCCAGTTTTAGTATTCTATGGTTGTATGATTCCTTGGCCTTGTTTTTCACACTTGCTATCTGCTCACCCAATCAGTAGGAGCCAATGGAATGTGGAAAATGTGAATTATAGCTGGTGGCAGGTTTTATTTCTCCAGGCTGAGTTAGGGTTTCCTTACAACATCCATTTCCTACTGAGTTCCAAGAGCTCTGGCCAAGCTGTAGGAAAAAGGAGCACTAGAAGAGAAAGAAAAGAGAGGGGACAGGTCAGCACAAACAGCAGTGAACTGGGCATGACTATCATTCCCTTCACCAGTTGTTCCTTGGCAAGGCAGAGTCAGAGTTAACTTGCAGAGATATGTAGCCCCAGATTTTTCAAAAGCAATCAGCATCCATCATTCCCATCTGACATTGGACCTTGGGTGTTAATTTCAAGCCTGAGTACTAACACACTGCAGCTCTGGAAGTTGTTTTTTTGTGGAGCTTTGAAAAAGGAGCAGCAGGTGGGGTGGATGAGACCTCCTCTAGGAGTAGGGAAGGGAAAGAGTTTTTGCCTGTTAAGAAAACTTGTTTTTCTGTAGCTCTGGATTGATCACAGGAAATCTGTGTATCTCTGGGGAATACAGCCTTTTTTTTCTTTTTTTGTGTGCTGGATGTCTGCCTGCCTGCCTGCCTGCCTCTTCCTGTTGTTTGTAAGGTGGCTGGAGATGCAATTCTGGTAAGGTTGTGTTCTCTTAAATGCAGGGGATGTTTTGGGACTATTAAGGGAGGCCTCCTAAAATAAAAAGGGTCCTTGTTAAGTTAAGGGCTTTGAAAAATCAGGAGTAACTTAAGAACAGAAGTACATGGTAGGAAACCAGTGGGTATGTGTTGTGGTTCTGTCCTGCTACAGGCTTCCTGTGTGATTACAAGTAGGTCATTTAGTTTGGCTGTACTTCATTTTCCCAGTCCATAAAATGGGGTACATGTTTCTCTATCCCACAAAGCTATTATTTGGGGAAAAGCTATTACAAAACTGGATGTCTGCAATGCAGTTTTCATTCATGAAGAGAAGTTGTCTGACAAACAGACCTATATTGTACTAGTAACACTTTGTTTGGTTGCAAGCAAGAACAGAGACTAACAAGCTCCATGTTTCTTTTTTAGAGGTCTGGGATTTCATAGATCAGGAGAGCAAGGAAGAAGGCAAAATTCAGGAGAGATAAGGCAGAGTCTGGGGAAGGAATGATAGAAACATTCTGGAAAACAAGCACTCTGCCTACAAAGAACAAATAATGTAACTTGGGGTTGGGGGAAAGAGGATTTTCTTTCTATGAAAAGAGAATAAATAATTTTAAAAAATCACAAATAAAAATGGAGGGAAAAAAATAGTGGGGAGATGATGTAGAATTAAAAGGAGAGGAATAAGGAAAGCAAGACTTGTAGGTTAGCAAATGCTCCTTATGCTCATCTATTTGATGGTCTAAGATGTCTTCAAAAGAAAGTTTCTGCACACTTTGGGGTAGAGAATGGGATTTCTTTTCTGCAGTTATTTATCAGTAGACTTCAGAAATATTGATAGAGCGAGTCACTATTGATAAATACATGCAGAAAAATGAAAAGGAACCTAAAATTCAGTCGAGTGCTCCAGGAAATGAAAAACTAGCAGTTTGTTTGGAAACCTGCCTCTGTATAGAACTTACCATATATACTCAAATATAATCCCATTTGTTCATAAGCCGACCTCCCAAGTTACAGAAAAAAATACTAAAAAGTCAATGACCTGTTTATAAGCCAACTCAGTACTGATGGTTTACAAACTTCTGGTCCCAGCTCATCAGTGTAAGCCGCTGGCATGTTGGGATGTTTTGTTTACCTGAAGCCTTTGCAGCCTCCTAGGCTGTGTCCAGACTCCATGCCTCCGTCGACGGAGGCATGTAGATTAGCCAGCTCGGAAGAGGGAAATGAAGCCGCGATTAAAATAATCGCGGCTTCATTTAAATTTAAATGGCTGCCCCGATCTGCCGATCAGCTGTTTGTCGGCAGATCGGGAGAGTCTGGACGCGATGCCCCGACAAAGAAGCCTTTCTTCATCGACACAGGTAAACCTGGTTTCACGAGGCTTACCTGTGTCGATGAAGAAAGGCTTCTTTGTCGGGGCATCGCGTCCAGACTCTCCCGATCTGCCGACAAACAGCTGATCGGCAGATCGGGGCAGCCATTTAAATTTAAATGAAGCCGCGATTATTTTAATCGCGGCTTCATTTCCCTCTTCCGAGCTGGCTAATCTACATGCCTCCGTCGACGGAGGCATGGAGTCTGGACACAGCCCTAGAGTCTGTGATTTGCTGTTTCTGGCCAACAGAAGTGGTGGGAAATGGCAGCCAGCATGTTCCTCAGCACATGCTGCTTCCCATGGCTCCCATTGGCTATTGGTCACTGTTCTCAGCCAATGGGAGCTGCAAAAGCAGTGCAGACCTGCCATTTCCCATTGCTGCCATTGACCCAGAATGTCAGACAGCAGCAAGTGGGAGCTGAGGGGTGCTCTGCCTGCAGACACTCCAGGTACATAAAACATCCCAGCATGCTGTTGGTTTGCCCTGCCGGGCTGGGAACTGCAGTTTCCCTAGTGGGGAAAAAAATGTGAAGCACAATGACGTGATCATAAGCCGACCCCGCTCTTTACAGTGTGATTTTTTTTTTTAACCAAAAAAAATTGGCATATGATGGAGTATAAATGGTACTTTAATATTCTGAAGCCAAGGAAGTAGCCAGCCGCTCGGAGGTCACGTGCTTTGTTAAAATAAGTCAGTTCAACCTGGAGAAACAGGATTATTTCAGTGCTGCACCCCAGCACCGCAAGGCCTTAGTGTGAGGAACGAGGCACTGACGCTACCTGCTCTGTGGACACCCCGAGGAATTCCAGACACTCACCCGCAATGGCCCCGTGGCTAAGGCACCAATGCAGGAGTTTAGAGACCAGTGTTCAAGGCCCCTCTTTATCACAGACTTCCTGGCTTTCCCCAGGAAAATCACTTTATGCTTCAGTTCTCTATCTTTAAAATGGGGAGAATAGCACTTCCCAGGCTCCCGGGGGGTAGAGAGTACATTAAAGAAACTGGTTCTGGGGCCAGGGAATCACCTTGGATACACAGACTCCTTTTCCTGAACACTGCGCAGGCTTTATTATAAATAAGTTCTTGAGCCCCGGCCTCTACTTGAATGAACTAGGGCCATTTCCAGCACTTTGCCCCCTGCTTTGACCAAATGTTTTGGCCATTTCCAAGCAGCTGATGCAATAATAATCACTTTCCATACATATGTCACCATATGTGACTTTTTTTTCCTCTTTTTATTTCATCTTGAATAGTTCCTGTGGGGGATCTAATAGCACAGTCTGGCATTTCAGGTGGGGGTGTTACTGTGTTTCAGAGGAGATGTCAATGACTAACTATGACAGGAAATATTCTGGGGTTCTTTGTGAGGGAAAGGGTATTTAATACTCTAAAATTCTTCATGGCAAAGGCAGGCCTTTGTAGCAACAAAAAGGGTTTTTTAGCGAGGCTACTGGACACAGACCCTGTAATTCAATCTCGGTCTCCTGTTCTCAGACTGTCTACAGGCAGCCTGTGCTGTTGTGTGTCATCACACAGTTCCTCTAAGTCATCTGAAGAAGTGGGCTGTGCCCACAAAAGCTCATGATACCATCTACATGTTTTGTTAGTCTGTACAGGATAAACTTAAACACATTCAGATATTTCTTCTGCAACCTAACTGGGCTGGGCATTTTTGCTTTTTTGCTTCACTTCTACTCTTAAACTGTTTTATAGTGTTTGTTTGGTGGGGGGGAACAAACTAAAACAAAACTCCTAGGCTACGTCTAGACTGGCATGATTTTCCGCAAATGCTTTTCACAGGAAAGTTTTCCATTAAAAGCATTTGCGGAAAAGAGCATCTAGATTGGCACGGACGCTTTTCTGCAAAAGCACTTTTTGCAGAAAAGCGTCTGTGCCAATCTAGACATGGTTTTGCGCAAGAGAGCCCCGGTCGCCATTTTCGCGATCAGGGCTTTTTTGTGCAAAACAATACCACGTTGTCTACACTGGCCCTCTTGCGCAAAAGCATTTGCGCAAGAGGGCTTTTGCCCGAACGGGAGCAGCATAGCATTTCCGCAAGAACACTGACAATCTTACCTGAGATTGTCAGTGTTCTTGCAGAAATTCAAATGGCCAGTGTAGACAGTTGACAAGTTTTTCCGCAAAAGCAACTGCGACTTGCCAGTCTAGACGCAGCCCTATAGTTTTCCAAAAGCTTATATAGATGTTTCTAGTCATAATTATTTCCTGATGTTTCTCATGCCATGAAACACGTAACTCATTTGTGTCTTGAAATCCTGCGTTTGTACATGAGAAACAACATAGCACAGCAACCTAAATTACAGCCAGGACAGAGAATGAGCTTTGCAATTAAACAGTCATCCATAACCATTTAAAAGCAAGGAGAGAGGAAGGAGAAGATCTCATGGCAATGCTGTCCAACCGTACTGCTGCTTTTATTTCCCTATTTACAGCAGCATTGTTCTTCTCTGGCTGATTCAGCAGATGTGACAACACAAGCAAAGCAATTTGCAAGCGTTCCCAGGGCGCTGTAAATCAGGCAGCACAGGGTATTAGCTGCAGCAGCAGTAGGGGAAATAGAGCAAAAGCAAGTGTGTTGCTTGTGGCAGGTCACTGGTGCCACCTGGTGGTTCTGGGCTGGAAAAAGCAAACACTTTAGGCAAGAAGACTGATAAAGATTAAGCCATTTCTCATGTTTGGAAAGTCAAATAGTAGTTGGTACTACAATAGCACCTCTTGCCAAGGGTGTATATTATACTGCACATCCGTAGAAGTAGCTATGAAGTTACTTGTGCCATTGGGTTTCTGGGAGATCGGAAGAGATAATAAACCATGTTACATTTCATTCAGCTACCACACCTATTGGGTGGCATTTTGATGTTCCGTGTAACTTTTGAAATGTAGAAGTTATTCTTAGCTGCTGGGTACGTAGTACAGTATGATTAATTGGGCAGCTCTTGTTTTTAGCTTGTTTTCTTTAGGTAATAACTATCAGATGTAGCCGCTATTGCTCGAGTCCGTAACTTTTTTTTTTTTTTTTAGGGGGTTGGGAGTGCCGGGGAAGCATTGAGGATGGTCGGGGCTCTGTAGCATTGGGGCTGAGCTGGCCAGGGGCTTCCCCCGGAGGATGTGTGCTAGTACTGTGCTGCCCTGCTGGAGGGGAGAGGGTGGTGTATGGCAGCAGGTCCCTGTCTTCAGCGCTGGGGCCAAGGACTGGGGGAGTGGTTTGTGCTTGGGATTTGGGGCAGGAGGGCTACTTACTCACAGCCAGTGGCCTGCAACATGCAGAGCCCTGGCCCCCGATGGCCACTCTTTTACAGGCGCAGCTGCCCTCTCTGTGGTCAGTCTGCAGTATAACTGTGCCTCACACTCACTGCCCCCCCTGTGGCCATTGCGGTGCATAACTTTCCCTGTTATCAGACCCCTTCCTTTCCATGTTATGGAAAACAATCCCATTCCAGGCACGTCCCATTGTTCTGACACAACCAAACCCTGACCTGCCTTTAAGTTAGGAGAAGAGGAAGCTGCCTTGCAAATTTTGTGGTCCTAGCTCTTAGTGATTGAGTGATTGTAAAAGAGTCACTCAGAGTCAGGGCTGTGTGACTGTAAGAGAGCTAGTCATCCTGGACCAGGAGTCAGGTCTGGATTCTGTTACTTTTCTTCAGAGGGGTAATAATTTCATAAAAGTTTCCAAAGTCTGCACTTGATCTCCTCTTTCCTTGAACTCAAGTATCTAACTGAGTTTAAAACTCTGTAGCTGTAACTGCAATAATTCTTTTCTATGTTCCATCAACCACAGAACAGTCACATTTCCAAAGACAACAGAAAATCAGTCTTCGTCTGAATTCTTCTCCTCATCTGGTTTGACTCTTCCAGATAAGACCTGTTCCTCTCTCTCCCCACACACCCCTTCAGTCACGTTTGGTTACATGGACTCTCACACGTTAGTGTTCTCGGCTTATCATTTTTCTCACGAAGCTGATGAAGAGAATATGAGCCTGTGGATAAATGGTGCCCTCTTGTGATGGAAATGAGAAATGAATGAGAAGACGGAAAAGAAAAAAGCAGTCATTCTGGCTATGTCTACACTACGAGTTTTCTCTGCAAAAAATATGTAAATGAGGGACTCATTTGCATGAATTGCAATGTCATTTGCATATTTTCTGCCAATCCATTTTTGTGCAAAAACAATCAATGCGAATGTTTTCTTTTTGCACAAAAAAACCTTTTTCCGCAAGATAGGTATACCTCCTTTTTGGGGGCATCAGGATCTTGCCAAAAAAAGCGGGTCTTGTGCAAAAAGAAAGCATCCACACTGCTTGTTTTTGCGCAAAAACAGATTGGCAGAAAATATGCAAATGAGATTGAGGCTCATGCAAACGAGTCCCTCATTTGCATATTTTTGCTGTGAAAACTCTTAGTGTAGACGTAGCCTCTGAAGGCTCATAGTTACACGCTAAGGTCTTTAAGGAGAACACTGAGGAACTTTTAACAGGAGTGTCCACTAGTCTGCAATTCTTTAGAAACTTTCTACAGAGTAAGTCAGATTTACCTCAGGTCTCTCTGAAGCTGTGTGCTTGGGTGCTGAGGCAGGCCCCTTTAGCTGAGCCTTACCTCAGCGTCTGCATTATGCTGCTGAGGGCTGTGACTCATCTCTGTGTCACTGCTGGAGGAAGCCTGAGAGTCTGGCTCAGCAGGACAGAGCTGAAGGGTGCCCAGGTATCTGAGCGCAGTGGTATTTCAGCACGTTAAGTGGCAAGCCCCAGAGGGTCCCTGTGGCTGAGCCTGTTGCATCACAATCTCACCACTGGAAGGAGGGAAGCAAGGAAGAGAAGTCCTGATCATGCATTTTTGGGCACAGTAACTTCTAATGACCCCTTTCTTTTGAAGCCCTGCTCTCCAAGACCAAGAAAGCACACAAGGTCTGTCAGGAGAGAGTGAAATAAAGACTCCAGCTGTCTTAACCTTTTCAAAGACTGGCCCCTGAAATGTTGGACTCTCCATGTTGTTGTGAGATAATGACCTGCAGAGACCACCACACCGAGGCAGGAGCTGTTCAGTGTTCATACAGTGCACAGTTGGGTCCATGGTTCTGGCTGGAGCTCTGAGGGGATTGGCATCACACACACACACAAATGACAGCAGACTGTGTCGCTCCTTCCTCTTTATATACATGCTCAGGACAGGCATCACGTTCAAAAAGGACAAGTGCAAAAGAGTCCTATGCTTGGGATGGAAGAATCCCAAGCATTGTTACAGGCTGGGGACTGACTGGCTAAGTAGCAGGTCAGCAGAAAAGGACCTGGGGATTACAGTGGATGAGAAGCTGGATATGAGTCAACAGTGTGCCCTGGTAGCCAAGAAGGCTAATGGCATATTAGGTTGCATTAGGAGGAGCAATGCCAGCAGATCTAGAGAAGTGATTATTCCCCTTTATTTGGCTCTGGTGAGGCCTCATCTGGAGTATTGTGTCCAGTTCTGGGCCCCCCACTATAGAAGGGATTTGGAGGCATTGGAGAGGGTCCAGCGGAGGATAACCAAAATTATTAGGGGCTGGAGCACATGACCTACGAGAAGAGACTGAGGGATTTGGGCTTATTTAGTCTGCAGAAGAGAAGAGTGAGGGGGGATTTGATAGCAGCCTTCAACTTCCTGAAGGGAGGTTCCAAAGAGGATGGAGAGAGGCTGTTCCAGTAGTGACGGATGGCAGAACAAGGAACAATGGTCTCAAGTTGTGGTGGGGGAGGTCTAGGTTGGATCTTAGGAAAAACTATGTCCCTAGCAGGGTGGTGAAGCACTGGAAGGGGTTAGCTTGGGAGGTGGTGGAATCTCCATCCCTAGAGGTTTTTAAGTCCTGTCTTGACAATGCCCTGGCTGGGATGATTTAGTTGTGTTGGTTCTGCTTTGGGCAGGGGGCTGGAGTCGACGACCTCCTGAGGTCTCTTCCAGCCCTAGGATTCTATTATCTGAGAGGGGGAGACAGACTCAATGGTTTGTCTGAAGACTCGGCTAATGTTCTAGAGTTCAAATTCCTGTGGGTTCTTGATCAAGAGCTAGATTCAATTTCCTGCTCCACCATTGGCTTCCTCTAGCTTTGTGCAAGTCCCTTGGGGCTCATCCAGACTATGCAGAATGGTCGAAAGACGATATGCAAATTCTGATGGAATTTGCATATCTCCTTCCAATTGCATGTTCGAAAGCAGAGCGTTCGAAAGTGAAAGTAATTAAGACGCAGCTTTTTCGGCGAACCGCCCCCGTGGTGTCTGTGCCTGCTCCCTACCTGTCAATGGCTTACGATCTCAGCAAATCACTGCAGCGTTACAGGAGATGCTACATGTCCTGAGATGAGCAGGGCAAAAGTGGTTTTAAACCTCCTTTGTGCCCTCTGGCTTGTGCAAGCGCCAAGGACTAATTTGGGCACTGGCATAAGTTAGGAATCCCAGGGCCTGCACTAGAGGAAACTCTTCCCTCAGCTATTGAAGGCCCTTCATGAGACAGGAGCCAGAACCAGCTTCTTTCTCTTGCTCCTTGCTCAGGGTTTGCCACAGCAGCTTATCAACACGGACAACACTGCCACCAGCTGCCAGGGAAGGTGCCAGGTGGATGCTTATGCTATAACCTACTATGCTCAAGCACGGGACGACTCCTGCATGTGTTTTCAAAACCAGCCACAAGTGAGCCCTTAAAATGAAGTGTTGCATGTGCATTCGGGCCGGCAAGCCCCAATTGCCCTACCAGTCACAGAAGGCCCACTCCCGACGGGCAGGAGCAGAACCAAAGCATATTCCTTTAAACTCTAATCAAATGGAAATAGTTCTTCTGCTATAGCATTTGTTTGCCTAGCCCTTTTCCACCCCACAGGTGGGAGTGAGCCCATCACCTTCAGAATATTACAAGTGTTGGGTATTATTTGCAGACGAGGGGGAAGGGCAGGGGCTTGGCTTCAGGCTGAGGAGGGAGCAGTGGAGTTAACAACAGGAGGTAACATTTCACTGATTTCATCTGGGGCAGCAGAAGCCCTGCAGAGAAAACCATTTGGCCAGTAAATTCCCCAGAGCTGCTCCTCTACAGATCAGTGTGCTGTGCTGTGTGTGGACAACCACAGACCCAGGTGCCTGTCCGTCATGGGCCAAGTAAAGACACTCTGGTCAGGAACGGCTCCTTTCCCCAAGCAATGGACTAATTCAGTTCTCCCCTGTTGTTTTTTCAGCCTACAGGGGAACTGGCTGCTTGTCGATCTTTTAGCAAGGCGCGTTTTGATGGGAATGAACGGCAGAGCTGTAATTTTAAAACCTCTTGGACATAAATAGCATCTTGGGAGTTGCCGGCATTGAAAGCTCTCTTCCCACCTCATTGTGTCACATCGTATTACTGCCTGGTGGTTCGCATTAGCCTAGGATGTGGTCTACTGCAGCAGTATCTGACAGGTTAAAAAGTGTGCTGGGGAGGGGGATGTAACGGCACAGAGCCTTTTGCCTCTGATTTAGATCTGGCCTCGCTCAGCAATGTCTGAAAGTCACTGCCATGGGAAGGCTGACGTGAGTCTCTTAATGGCCGTAATCTCGTTCTTAGTGCCCCCAGCACCACGGCCTTGTTGGCGGTCTCAGCCCTCTAGCGCATAAGTCCATTTTTAATTGTCCAGGATCTCTGCTGAGGGGGATGGGTGCAGAATCCGAGTAAGGAAAAGGGCCCATCTCTCGTTAAAGGGGGAGAGAAAAAAAGACGTTCGCCTCTGTTGTGTCATGTTAAATAAGTTAGAATAAAATTGCACGGCCAAGCCCAGGTATCGGTCTAGCTCTTGGAGGTTTATAGGAAGAAACTTTTCCTAGAGGCAGGTTTCCTCATAACTGCAGGTGAAGGGTCCCTCTGAAGCTGCTGGGCTAGATGGACCACCACTCAGGCCCTGTCCGGCAATTCCTGTGACTAGTCTTGGGGTGTCACAAGGCAAAGCTGATGTTCATTAATGTCCCAACTCTTGAGGCTCTTGAGTCACACGTGGCTCTTCCTAGCCCTGTATGTGGCTCTCTTGGAGGGTTTGAGTGGGGCACTGCCTGATATCCAGACATGAATGCAATGGCTGCATGCAGGGGAGGGAGAAAACCTGGCAATTTAGAGCAAAGCAATATGGGCTCAGGCTGCTTCATCTCAAGCCCTCATCTTACAGCCGAATAGCAGCATTGCTTGAAGAGAAACACCGCGGTGAAATCAGAACAGCCTCTCTTCCCATCTAACTAGGCACAAGTCCTTCCTGCACACTCCTGGTTGGCTGTCCCAAGCCAGAAAGGTCAACAATTTACAGGGAGTCCTTTATGAACAGGGTAAGAGACTCACTTGCCCGACCTCTGGATGGGGCTCTGCAGTAGAGATTGGGATAACAGATATTTTCCCCCAGGGACCAGGTTTAGTGAGGGCGGCCTAGTTGGTCCTGAACCCCAAAGGACCAGTGATCCCTATTACTGCCTGACTTGCATCTCTGGCGTCGGTGTCAGACGGCACTAAGAAACACAGATGGATTAAACCAGGCCGTGCACTGGTAGCAAGTAAAGTGACATGACCCTTCAAGTTGACGTGGGTTCTGGCTCCTCGTCTCACCCTTCAAGTAGATGTTCTGATTAATGGAACCATTATTCATTACCATAAGAACGGCCGTACTAGGTCAGACCAAAGGTCCATCTAGCCCAGTATCCTGTCTGCCGACAGTGGCCAGCACCAGGTGCCCCAGAGAGGGTGGACCGAAGACAATGATCAAGCGATTTGTCTCCTGCCATCCTTCTGCAGCCTCTGACAAACAGAGGCCAGGGACACCATTTCTATCCCCCGGCTAATAGCCTTTTATGGACCTAACCTCCATGAAATTATCTAGCTTCTCTTTAAACTCTGTTATAGTCCTAGCCTTCACAGCCTCCTCTGGCAAGGAGTTCCACAGGTTGACTACACGCTGTGTGAAGAAGAACTTTCTTTTATTAGTTTTAAACCTGCTACCCATTAACTTCATTTGGTGTCCTCTAGCTCTTCTATTATGGGAACTAATAAATAACTTTTCTTTATTCTTTTATTAAACTTTTATATAAAATATAAATACATATTTTATTTTTTATTATAACTTTTATTTATACTGGACTTGCTTGCCTGGGGTGAGCAGAAGGCTGCAAGACTGACCTACGTCTTTCTGATTCCTTGAGTCAGCTCGAGGAAACCGTGCTGCTTCAGCTACTCGAGACTGGCTGCCCCCACCTCCAGCCCACCACTTGCGATCCCCCCATTTGTAAGTAATCGCAAACAGATGGTTGCTGCAGTGCTGACTCCACCGGCTGGCTGAAGGAAAAGTAACATTGTTGGATGATTTTTTTTTCTGGGGGCAGTGGGTGTACATCGGGCTCTAACGTTGGCCCAAAGATAAATGAGATGCTCTGGGTCTTCACTGAAAATGGTAAACTAGAGCAAGCAGCTATGCAAAGCCAGGCAATGGGAGAGGAGAATAGTTCTTGGGTGTGAATTGCAATTATGGTGCTAGTAAGGCTGTCCTGTGCATATGTAACCTCCACACCTGGTGTGTCACTGTCCCGTGCAGTGCCACTTAGACCACAGAAACAGATAAGAACTAGAGACCTTTACAGCATAAGCTGCATGCCAACTAGCTTTTAGCTTAGAGGATAGCGGCACCTATACTAAGCTCCCAAAAGTCCCAGGTTCAAATCCACCTGGTGGTGCTTACAAGAGGAGGCTGGTCTGGGGTCTCAACTGAGTCTCTAAAGCTCAGGAGGAGCTACCTCACCTAAGGGAAGTATGTAACCCACACACCTAGGCTGTGTCTACATTGGCACCCTTTTCCGGAAAAGGGTGTATTTTCCACAAGATCCCTGTCTAGACTGGCGCTTTTTTCCGGCAAAGCCCTGAGCCGGAAAAAAGCGGCAGCCATGTTCATGCAAATGCCACGGGGAAAATTTAAATGCCTGGGGCATTTGCAATTCCCACTGGTCTCATTAGCATCCCTTTTCCGGAAAAGGGTGCCAATGTAGACACAGCCCTAGGGTATGTCTACACTACAGAGTTTTGTTGGCCATTTTTCCGACACAACTTGAGGTATGTCCACACTGCAATCACATTCTTCTGCAAGAAAATCGAAAGAACAGGGGTTTTTCCAGCACTGGTAATCCTCATTCTACGAGAAAGAAGCCTTTTTGCGAAAGAGCTCTTTCGCAAAAAGGCGTGTGTGGACAGGGAAGAGGAAGTTCTTTTGAAAGAAGAGGAAAAAGCACAGGTGCCTTAGTGGCCACTCTGTCCATAGCAATAGCAGCTTACATGTGAGAGAGCATCCATTCAGTATGGACGCTCTCTTTCGAAAAAGCAGATGGCTTTTTCGATGCACTTTGGCAGTGTGGACAGTGTTTTTGAAAGATCTCTTCCGAAGAAAGCTTCTTCCAAAAGAAGCCTGCAGTCTACATGTAGCCCTAGTATGGTTCACTGTCCCACGCAGTGGTACTTAGACCACAGCAACAGATAAGAACTAGAGCCCTGTACAGCAGGGGCTGAGAGCTAGCTGGCTTTTAGCTCAGAGGGTAGAGGCTCCTATACTAAGCTGCAGAGGTCCCAGATGCAAAACTGCCTGGGGGTTGTTCCATATACACAAATGTATTTACTTGATGCCACTGGGGATGGCTGTGTCACTCTGTATATAATATATATATATAGGCTTGTGCGTAGACTTAAATTATATATGGTAGCGTAAATCACAGGAACCACACATGCTCCACATACACCTGCTGTGAGTTAATAGGAGATGACAAGGGAATGCTGGTCCATGTTTGTAACACTTTCGATGGTGCGACAGGGCCTGCCTCACCATTGGGCTGAACATGTGTACAGGAAACCAACTGTCGGGGAGATATAAGAGTTGCATTGGCCACTTGGGGAGAGGGCAAGCAAAGGTAAAAGCAGAAAACTTAACTGACATCTCCCCCTCTGTATACTGAGAGATGGGGAAGTCCCTCTCTGTTGGCTGGAGATGTTAGCTCCTGATAATTCAATGCCTGTCAATTCACTTTAATTTTTAGCTGTATCTCCAAGTGCTGCACTGACCTGAAGTTGTGGCTGTGTTGTCTCTGAAATAAGAGACCCACCCTGGCATCTGTGCCCTGGTTTGGTGAAACAGATTTGCAGTTGGTCACCTAAGCTCAGGTGTAGGCATTTTCCATTACCTTCCAGGTCCTCATGTTCTCTGTGATCAATTTCCTCCTGTCTGATTTCATTTTCTGCCTGCTGCTAGTCCCAGCTATTTTGTTACTTTATGCTGATAACAATCTGAATAGCTCATTTTCATCTGTCGTTTTTCTCTTCTGCTGATTCACAGCGACTCTTATAAGTCACTACCTCCCCGATCTCCTGTAAGGTGAACAACCTCAGTGCATCCTCCGCATGAGTTGCACTCTGAACGAAGATGAAGGCTAGGGATTCCGCAGGACAGAATTTTATTTCAGTAAGACTTGAAACAGACACAGAAAGTTCTAGTGCAGCCTTCCCTTTCCAGGGCAAGGTTGAACTTGCAATAAAAAGCAAGTCTTTGAATAAAGCAGCTCTGCCTATCCAGTAGTCCTCTTCTTACAGCGTCATTAGCCCAATGTCTTGCTTCCTCTAGGGTGCAAAAGTTAAGGAGGGTAGAATAAGTTTTGAAAATGTAGGTAAGGTCCTGCATTGGAACTAATGGATCCAAACATGGCCCTTCCCTTCCATGTTCCCTCCTAAACCTTTACATCCATGTACAGATTTTTTCCCATCCATGTGTGGAATGTGATTTCTTGGATGTTCAAAAACCTTTAGTAAACTTTAAAAACATACTCATTGTACTTCCTGGTCCCAGAAAAAGAACCAAAGAGCCAAAATGCTACAAGAACAACTTTTCTGGTGGCGTTTATGGCATGATCAGAAGCGAGAACCCTGGAATGATTTTTGTGAGACCCCTTGTCCAGTTTTGCAGATCCACAAGTTTCCGATGCTGAATACAAAGATTCAGATTAGGATCTGAATTTCTGAGAGCTGAGCTGAATCTTAGAACTGTGTTAAGTCCACCTATCACTGCAAAAAGGGCCATGGTTTTTGGTTGGCTTCGCACAGGTTAATTTTGAAGAGCCCCAGAATAGAGTCATCTCTTGATTTGATTTTTTAATAGTGTATTCACATGACTTCATGGTTCAGCAGAGAGTAGTTTTATTTCTCCTTCTAACAGCTGTGGAGTTTTATTGCAAATGTGAGAGTCTCAAATCTTTGGCCAGTTTTCTCTGTATTATAGGCACGCAAGCACGTTTGGGTGCTCCAGATCAGAGTGTTAAAAAGATGGCCACATTTATGACACTTCTGTATGTAATGTCACTTGAAAGAGGTGATTCATTACAAAGCCCAGTCTTAGACACACCCAGAATGTCTTGCTCTAGCTTTGCTTACGTTTCATGACTAGTCAGTATTAAAGGTAGTTTTTAGTCTTTTTATAAAGGATGAATTGCCCTGGGGAAAAGTAGCATTTCCCCACAAGTGCAGGGAAAAACATATCCAGGTAAAACCCCATCTTCTCAGGTGCTTGTAACCATTGGTGATACCCTGATCATGGCTAAAATTCTCATGACCACAATTAAAAATGGAATTGTCACAGGAACAGCAACCATCATTTCTTTATAATGTCTAGCTCATCTGTGAAACAAATGCAATAAAACTTTACAGCAGGAGGGCTCAAACTCCCAGGCCGTGGGCCATTCCTGGCCCAAGTGACTGCACAATTTGGCCCAGGGTTCCTGGCAGGCTGGAGGGAGGCCCTGTCTGTTACGAGTTCCCAAGCCCTGCCCCTTCCTGCCATTACCCCACCCTCTCCCTCCATGGCACTCTGGCCCCACAGGGGATCACAGGGCGGTGGGACCTGGAGCTGCATGGTGAATGTTGTGCCCACCCCCTGCATTCTCTGAGGCAGCCAGAGCCGCAGGGGAAGCAGAGTGCACTGGAGGGAGATGGCGGAACGGGTGGGATTTGGGGGCCAGTAATGGACAGCTTCCCCCAGCCTGACGGAAGTGCTGGGCCAGATTGCATAATTGCTACAGTCAGGGATGGCTGGGAGTTGGCAGGGATGGTTGGGAGCTGCTTTCCAACATGTGTGTTAAAAGAGCCAGTGCAGTGATTCCTGACTCTGACAAGGGCTTACCAATTGACCTTTGGTAAGTCACTTAGGATCCTATCCAGCAAAGACTTACCCACCTTCTTTCCTTTACGCAGTGCGATTGTGCCCATGGACTTGAGTGGGACCGCAGACAGTGCAGAAAGCTAAACATGCCTATGAGTCACTGAAGGGTTGTAGCCCGTGCCTCAGTTTTTCCATCAGTAAAAGGCGGTGGTGGGGCAATAATACTTTCCCCCATTGCATGGTGGTGAGATTTAAGTAACTAACTAAAGCACACTGAGCTTATATGATGTGCTCTCAAGGTACTAATTAATACAAATATTAATCATCTTCATGGCAAATTTCGTACCCTAAACGAGCATTGAAAAATCCAAAATAATTAAATCCCAAAGGATTGCAAGGTAGGAGGCTTGAGTACTTCCCCATTTCCCTGCTCACCCCCCTCACCATTTACTGTGGAATATTTTTGTGTGTTGACTTTAATAACTCCTTATGAGCACTTCCAGAGAAAAACGGCTCTTCAGCTTCTGTTGTATCTATTCCACAGTAACAAACCTTCCTGTCTACCCCTTACTAGAACCTGGTTTCTATTCAGGAGGTGGTAGGATGAAGAACAGATCCATTTTTCTGATAAAGGACATCTGCCTCTTTTTGTTTCTGGTCTCGATCTTGCAGTGAAGCCCAATGCAAGCAGATCCCTAGGTCTGTACGGACTTCAGTGGGGTGCCTGCATGGAGTCTGTAGCAGAACCGGGGCCTTAACAAAGAATAAACTGTTCCATCTATGCTTGGACTGTTGCTGTCTGGCTTTTTAGGTGTGTCTGACAGTGGATGTTGAACACGGGTTGACTGTGCAATTTTCTCTTGGGCTATGTCTACGCTATGAGTTTTTGCCGCAAAAATATGCTAATGAGGGACTTATTTGCATGAGTCGCGATTTCATTTGCATCTTTTCTGCCGATCTGTTGTTTCGCTAGGGGTTTTTGCGCAAAAACCAGCAGTGTGGACATTTTCTTTTTGCACAAAAACCCCTTTTTCCGCAAGATCCGTATGCCCCCAAAAAGGAAGTATACTGATCTTGCGGGAAAAGGGGTTTTGCGCCAAAAGAAAACGTCCACACTGCTTGTTTTTGCGCAAAAACCCCTAGCAAAACAACAGATTGGCAGAAAAGATGCAAATGAGATCATGACTCATGCCAATGAGTCCTTCATTAGCATATTTTTTGCCGAGAAAACTCGTAGTGTAGTTGTAGCCTAGGATAAGAACATCTGAGTACTAAAAGCAGCTGCCTGCGTAACTGTGCATTAGTAGTATATGTGTAAAACGTTTGTCATCCATGACCAATTAGGCAAGCCCAGCAATTTCCCTAGCTTGCATTTTGGAGGTGTGTCTGATGGGGCATAAATTCATTACAAGAAACTGATCTAGGGAGGGGAAAAAGCTCAGGTGAGCTTTGCCTCTTAGCCTATTTTCCTGCCCTCTCTTTAGTTTGTTCCTGACCATACCTGTCACAGTGTTCCCCAATGTGTTTGTTGCACCTGCACATGAGAATTTGATAAGAAATTCCTGCTGTGATAAAAAAAAATATTCCCGGGTCAGAACTGCAGAGGTAAAATTAATTGTTCCGAGACCATGTGTCTCAAGCCATCTATAAAAGCAGTATAATTTACTGCTTGCAATACCACCTGTGTGATGCAGCTGTCTCAACCACTTTCCTGACAGGGGGAAAAAAATGATATTCAGGAGAGGTTTTATTTGGGTTCAAGCCATGCTCTCTGGAGGTTTTGTTTTTCAACTAATTGAAAACATCTACACTGCTCCTGCCAAAGAGATGCTAGCGCGAGCCAACCTGGCTAAGGGGGCCCCTCGCCTCGAAACTATGAATCACTGATGATTGCTTCTCAAATCGAGACCTGAGTGTAAGGCTCTGCTTATCAAATAAAAATAGTAGCAAACAGCAGGATCACTGGGGTGACAGCTTCTTGAGCGTGATCCAAAGAATTGTCATTACATTCTCGCTCCTCAAATTTTCTGACAGAAGGAATTTGGCTGATTTCAAATGCATCCAGAAAGACATCCCTTTCCTTACATGCCATATTGGTCTCCTCCTCTCGCCCTTCATTACATTAATAGGTTCCGTGACTTCAGTGGGAAAACTTACTTGAATAAGGGATCTGAGTATGAGGCCTAAATGCTTTACGGAGCAGAGAAATGGTTGTATTTGTAAATTCGTAAAGTAAAGCATTAGTCTAGGATTCAGGAGATCTGGGTTTAATTTATGATTCTTCGGACAAGTCACTTAATTCCTCTGTTTCGGTCACTCATTACTTCCATTTTACAAGTAACATCCCCATTCTCCTATCCTCTATCCTGTCTCTCCAGCTGTCCCAGGTAGGGCTTGTCTTTTACCGTGTGTATCTATGAAGCCTAGAGTGACACAGCTTCAATCTCAGATTGGTGTGCAGAACGAAACCATAGTAAGTAACCTAAAATACAAAACTCAAGGGTCATCAATATACAAATCCCAGAGAAATGTTAGGAAGCCAGCGTGACAAAACTTCAGGATACCTCTTTCCAGTGCTTTCTAGCTGTGTCTGGAATGCATACAGGGCACTTCTTTATTTCTCCAAATTTCTGACCCACTTGCCTGGTCATCTCTGGAAAATAAAACTCGAAAATAGAAACACTTCTTTTCTTTCTCGCAAACTGAACATCAGAGGCACCAACCGTGCCAGGGCTGAGGTGGAACTTGAACATGGGCAACATTTTAGATGTCTTAAAGCCTACATTTGAGTTTAGAAAGGAATTTAGAGTGGACATACAAACTCAGGTGCCTACCAGTTGTACTTTTGAAAACCGCAGTGGTAACTATCTGAACCTTTAGATGTTTAAACACCTTTGTAGAGCAGATTCTTTGTTTTAAGGCCTAGTCTACCCCAGCAATTTATGTTGGCTCACCTGTATTAGTGAGGGATGGGGAAATCTGAAGTCCCCATGTAGACAGTACTATGTTGACTGAAGAATTTTTCCATCAACTTAGCCACCCCCTCTCGGTATCTCTCCATCTGCCTGTGCCAACAGGAGGGCTGTGCCATTGTAGCATTTTAATTGTAGACGATCCCTAAGTCACTTAAGAACTTTGGAAAATATTACCCAGTTGTAGTGGGGCAGCTGCCCTACTCTGGCCAGAAGAAGTTAAAGCAGGCTGGAGGGAGCCTGGGCAGTGCGTTGGCCAATGAGGGAGAGGCTTGTAAGAAGCCAGTCAGAGGACAGTTTGCTGTGGAAACCTTGGTTATAAAGGGCTGCTCAGCAGAGCAGTGGGCAGTTGCTTAGAGTGCAGGACTGGTTCCTAGAAGGGCTGGGGAGACGAGAGCAAGAGTGAGAGCTCTCTCTATCCATCAGGCTCAGGAAGGCTTGCGGCAGAGGTTTCGGCCTGACACCTGCCAGGCTATAGGCTTTGACACAAGGGGCCAGGAGGTGCAGGGGAGGTAGCTTAGGGAACAGGAGGCAGTTAATGGGGAGTGAAGGCTGGCAGGACAAGGCTGCTGCCAGAGGGACCCTGGGCCAGGACCTAGAGTAGTGGGCAGGCCTATGTCCCGCTTTCCCCCTTTACACTGCACCTTGCCACCAAGAACAGTGGCCAATACAGGCTATGGCTTGCCCCTGAGGCCAGGGGGTTAGGCTTTGGGACTGCAGTTGACTACAGTGAGACTGAGGACTGCTGACACCCCTGGCAGGGGACGAGAGTCCCGTGTGGAGCCCTGAAGAGGACGCCGTGGTCTAGGAGCGACGTGGGTCCAAATTGGAATGTGGGCCGAGTGTGGCGCTATGATGGACCAGACACATGCTAGAAGGAGGGGCCCTGCTGAGGACTGAGTTAATTCCCACTGTGACCAGCTGGAGGCACCGCATGAGTGAGTCACAACCTGCCACTCCATGTCTGGTCCTGTATTCCTTACCCATCCGATTTTAAAAGCTCCAGTTTTCTACTCTGTGCATTGATTAGAACAGAGGGAAACTCAGCAAATAATAATTTCTCTAAAAATACTCTTCCGGGGCAAAAATAACACACAGATTCAGATCTTATTCAGCAAATTGTTTTAGCTGGGGGAAAAAGGGGAGGAGGAATTCTGAAATATCAGTGGTTTTGTTTCACAGTTTTGAAACAAGGTTTTGCCATTTTGTTCCAAAATGACACTTTTCAAAGCAACCTTTTTGTTTGGAATCCACATTTTTGTCTAGAAACTGTGTTCAAAATGTCTCATTTGGCCCAAACAAAATGTTTCCTGTCTATTGTTTGGCATTTTAGGATCTGTTCTCCCTCTGCCCCCAAATATGTGGTTTTAGTCCTGCCACTGTCCTGAAAAATCAATTATTTGATCAGCTGTATGCTTTAGTCCTATTTTATATCACTACTAATGAAGTGTTACTGACCATTATGAGAAGATTTAATGATGAATTTGAAGAATGTGGCCAGGGAAATACAGCTACTGAATCTAATTGGCATAGAGCTGGGAGTTGGACCAGAGCGTGCCGGTTTTGGGAGGTGCAACGTGTGGTTCTTATTTGCCTTCTGGTTTTTGAGCTATTAGGGTCAAATTTTCAATTTTTTTTCTCTGTAGCCATGAGGTCTAAAAACATACTTTTAAAATGAAAACAGAGCTTCTCAGGTAATCACAGAATTCCAGGAACAGGGATATTATAAAAAAAAAAAAAACTTATCTCGTGATATCTGGTGCATCATACGAGTTGACAGTACTGAGACTTAGTTGCTGGTTACCTCTTTTTGAATTACTGAATCATTCTCAAACTGACCCTAACTCACTGAATAGGTTTGCAGAATACATTTTTGCTTTGACATTGTTTGAAAGCCACTCCCTTTGGCTATTTGCTGTTTAATATTCGTGTAACGTGGTTAGCAACAATCCCTGCTCCCTGACTCGGTCAATCTCTTTTTCCTTCCACCAGTGTTGAATAGCAAACTAAACAGTTCCAGGAAGAATTCTCTCATAAGCCATTTGTGCTAAAAATCATGAAAATTTGAGGATTCATGAACATTGTTATGAGTTCAGTCATCCCCCCACACACAAAAACCCCCAAAGCAGGGTTTCACAACCTCCAGAAAATTGCCCTGTGCCAGAGGTCTTCCACCATCAGGTTCCCATTATGCTAGACACCACACATGCATGTAAGAGGAACAAGGTCCCAGTCCAATGAACTTCTGTCCTTCCATGAG
Source organism: Pelodiscus sinensis (assembly GCF_052426305.1). Lineage (NCBI taxonomy): Eukaryota > Metazoa > Chordata > Testudines > Trionychidae > Pelodiscus > Pelodiscus sinensis. The sequence goes on from NC_143055.1 coordinate 125,758,194, forward strand.
ACTTTCACTGTAAATCCAGTTCTAATGAAATTATAACACAAATCCAAAAAATATGCAGAAGAGTGTGTGTTAAGATCATATCTTACAGAATGAAATTTTTGGGCCTTCCTTGTGAGTCTCAAAGCTTGGATGTTTGTTACGGCCGCTAGTTGCTGCCGTGCAAGGTTGCAGTAAAACTCTTATAGTCTGGCTGCTGAACGTTTAAAAGACAGGATGAACCGGGTTTTAACTGTGATGTACGTGTGCACACACTCAAGTTGATTCCTGAGAGAGGGATTTTAAAGATGTCCCGGGATAGTGAAAGAACCTGTCTCCAAATGAGGCTGACTTGGTTGGTTATTTTTCATGCGTTACTCCCCTGATTGTTTAAAATAAACCCAATAATCTTCTTTTACTTTAAGGAGTTTGGACTGTCTCTAAGGCTACATCTAGACCGCAGGCTTCTTGTGCAAGAAGCTTTTTCTGGAAGAGATCTTCCGCAAGAACTCCTTGCGCAAGAGCACATCCATACTGCAAAAGCAATGCGCTTTTGTGCAAGTGTCCACACTGCATGGACGCTCTCTTGCCAGAAAGCTCTGATTGCTATTCACAGAAAAGCCACCAGAGCACTTGCACTTTTTTCCATTTGCGCTTTTTGCACAAAACTCCCCTGTTGCCCGTCCCCACACACCTTTTTGCGTGCTCTTGCGCAAAAAGGAGTTATTCCTCGTGGAAAGAGGAATACTACACTGCAAAACCTCCTCTCTTCTGTCGATTCACTGTAAATTTACTTGTGCAAAAACGCTCTTGAGGTGTGGACGCACAGCAGGTTTTTGCACAGAAACACCCGTTTTGGGGCAAAACGGCTTTAGTGTAGATGTAGCCTGAAAGTTTTGATGTCTTATGTTAGTATTTGTCTTTCACAATTACCTCTGTGCACACCTCCTGATTAGGATGGCCTTGTGGGTCATCATTTGTGTGCATCACAAGACAAAATATGTAGATTGTTGAACCATCTAACTGCTGTATCATCAAGGGTAACAAGATGTTGCCGTTCATCCTCCAATCTTCTAATTGTGCCCTCTGCTCCAAATGTCTGTATCACTGCCTTGCAGTTGCACTATGAAGGTTGCACTAAGTCAAATTTCTGCATTTTTTTGGAAGCCACTTTGGGCTGGTAAGCTTAGTATCCCAAATTGCAAGCTGGTGGGTGATACGGGCTTCTAAAATTCATGCTCGTCTCATCCTGCCATATCCTGAAAAATTCATGGCAAACTATGGCTGATGAAAACTGCCACTGCATGCAAGGCATAAAATGCTTCCAATAGGCGCAGAGAGGCACCGCACACTTCCTACAAGAAGATCAGCCCACCTCGAGCAGAGATCACCGACATCTGCAGTTTCTGAGATGAACAATAACATCCCAGGGCTGACAGCCATGCCCTCACATAGCAGTCACGGCGGCTTAAGCCTTGTGGTTAAAGAATATAGCTAGAGTCAGGAGATCTGGATTTTATTCCTGGCTTAGCCATGGACTTCGTTTGTCACCATGGGCTGACCCACCTGCACTGAGCTACTGTGGTCTCTAGCTCAGTGACAGGCTTCCAGGCTCTGTAACATTGTTCTGCGCATACTAACAATAGTTCTTTAATGACGTGAGAGGACTGCGGCGTTGTGTATGTTAACCACCAGGGGAGCTTCATGTCCACTGAGCATGTCTGTTTGGTGGTCTGGATGTACAGTTGTGAATGACTACTGGAATCCCCAACCAGCCGGTTGTCAGAGTGATGGTAACTAGCTCTCTAAATCTGATGGATCACAACGACAACTCTTAGGAATTAAAAAACAAGACTTATTGATGTTTACTTGGGTCTGTCCCTCTGAAGGCTCTTTCTGCTTCTTTCTCTCTGCCTTACACCCCACCCACCAATTGCTCTGCGGAGGATGACAACAGGGGAGACCCTGCACTTATTCCTGGGGGCAGCAACAAAAGTCCATTAATCCCCCACAGAGAAGAAAGGGGAAATTATTCCCCTGTCATGATCTAACCTGATTTGGAAGACTCTGACTTGCCCCTGTCTTTTAACAGGGTCCTTGGCCAATAGTATCCTTTGATACATTCCACTGTCCGTTCTGTTTTCATTCCAGCAGGGTTCACCTATCTTTGGTTTATCATGCTTAGAATCTATTAAAACGGGGCATTTTGAACCCTGCTTCATGGACTGTTGGATGATTCCAACAAAACCATGCTTGAATTATGCTCATCTCCACCTCATGGAAGTTCTAATTCTCCAAATACACCAAGAGAATCTATACACATATAAACCAGTAAATCTAATTTAGCATTTTTATTATGGCCCTGAAGAGATTTTTGACGGCTCCCCATTCTCACTGGGGTTTTTTTTTTTTTTTTATAGCTTTGATAGTCAGTGAAGACTTTTTTTGTCTCGCTCCCCAAAGCGCCGGTGGTAACTTAGCCTGTCCATAAATCTATGGCATTCCCTGCAAGGCCTCAAACGCAAACCAAACCACCTCTTTTATGGTAATATATGAGGGTCATATGCAGAGATGTTCCCAACATCATCTAAATTAAAAGTCATTGGAGCAGGTACATTTAAACAACAGATTTACAACAAGGTTCAAATGAAGCCAGGATCCTGCACAGCTGTGACATCTGCAACCAATTTTCTCCTACCCAAAGTATATTGCAGATAAACATTCTCCCCTCCATCTTTCCACCACGGTGCTCACAGAAATACACAAAGCGTTATGCTTATTGGAGTCAGTGGCTCAGAGTCTGCATGTGAGGGTATGAAAAGAACTCTGACAAAAGCTTCTACTGTATCCTTACTTGTCCACTTCTAGCTCAGATCTGCTTCATGTCACTGGTACAAGTGATCGATGCAGAGTGATTCTGAGCCTCACAGAATGATGTCAGATACGTAAGAGCTGACACGAAATTACTCTTGTACTGAAGAATATCTGCATTTGCTGAGAAGACATACGTAGGTGGTAGACGTTTGAGTTCTGTCATGACAATTCATAAGATAGCACATTGTCTCACAGTAAGTCTGTTAAGAAAAGGGGGTCTATCGAGAGATGGGCTGAAACTAAGAGCCCTAGCACAGAGTATCCCTTGCAAAAGGATGTTGGATGTGAATCCAAACTCAGATCAGGATTTATGTTTTTCATAGCTTAGGCCCTGTCTTGGATGGGTCATACCCAGAATTCAAACAGCTTTGCAGCAGTAAGAGTAGATGGGAGGGGCTTAGAAATGCAGATCTGAATTTTAGGCTACATCTAGACAGTGGTGCTGTTTCAGGATACTAGCAGTATCCTGAAATAGCTATTCCGCATTTGTAATCGTGCCCATTACTTTAAAATATATTTGAAATAACGGGCGCTCTATTCCGGCGTCCCTGTAATCCTCATTCCACGAAGGTTAAGGGACGTGGCGGAATAGTGCTTTATTTTGAAATTTGGCACTGTGTAGACCGTGCCAAATTTCAAAATAAGCTATTTCGAGGTAAGGGTGCAGTGTAGATGCACCCTTACAGATTAAGGTCTCCTTTAGTGATGGCAAGACCTGTGATACTTCAGAAGTTAACTTGTGTCCCCATTTTGCACAGAGTGGCAATGGAGTTCTAAAGAATGTAGAGGCAAAGGAAGGGAGTGAGAATATATTTGTGAAAAGATTGTATTCTCAGACCTTCCATTAAGCTGGAGTTAAGGTTGATACTGTGTCAGTAAAAGGGTGAAATAAGAAAAACTGTGGTCATCGAAAAACATTAGAAGGCCAGAATATTTAGGTCCCCATTAACCAACTACCGTTCTGGCCTTCCAGCTGCAGTGTTTAATCCTCTCTCAAATGCAGTTTTAAACTTTTGATCCTCTTCACTGTTCCTCAGTGAGATGAATTCAAGAAACCACAGCTTCATTCCCTCCCCCAATCCCCTTTCCAGTTAAGATGCAGCCAACACAAGAGTTTTGTTATGGACGTCTACGTGATACATTTGTTGTAATTTCCAGTCTGCTTGTCTTATTGGAAAGTCAGTGCTGGTGAGACAATTCTTCAAGCATCATAGACCGCACTTGCCAGTTCGCTAGCTGCAGGTCCATTGCTTGTGGATTTTGGAGCTGGGGGAAGCGGAGAGGAGGAATAGTGAAGTTAGACTCGGGTGCATTCCTGTATGTTCAGGCTACTCTGACCATGGGAAGAGACTAGAAAACAAGTAGCTGAGACTTTTCCTGGCACGAGACATTGCTTCAGCTGGTGCAGAGGTAGTGTACCCAGCTTATCACCAGTCCTCGTGTAAAGGACCATGCGGGGCCAGCATTACCAGTGGTGGAGTTTAGACCAGCCCAGGGTCTACTCTAAAGTAGACTGAGGCCAGGACAGATGCAGAGCCAGCTTGAGATTGGGAGAGCTAGAGCCTGCTTCCTGCTGCTCTAAGTGGCTCTCGGTGCAGCAGAGAATATAGTCTAATTATGGGTGGTGGTGGTGGTGCATCTGTCCCCTAATAGTAACTCTCAAAGGGGTCAAGGCTACCCTCTGACCCTTAGCTTTGGTTGCTCTGTGTCAGGGCTGATGCATATTAGAGGCAGCTGGTGCTGTTCTGTTTCTGAGGCTCAAGTGGTAATCAGGGCAGTCAAAGCAGACTCTTTCAGAAATGCTAAATAAAAATTTTAGAATCGGTTGTGATCCTTTCGGGCCCAACACCTCTAATTATCAATTTTACCAGATACAACTGCAGAGCCGGATAAGCACCGGCTATCCTGAGGCAAACTTTGGAGGGAATTAGCTACGAGATGGTTCAGTTAGTCTTTCACTCCATACCCAGGCTGGACGATCGATTTGTACCTCAGGACTACCAGAGTTTCCTCAGGCTTTGCTCTGCCCAGGCACAGTTCACTATCTGTTGCTCTCTATTCCAGAGTTTAGCTACCCTTTGCACTAGAAAGGTTTTTTTCCTAGTATCTAACCTAAATCTCCCTTCGCTGCAGATTAATAGACTTGTTCTTCTTTTGGTGCCCACAAAGAGGATGGGGGACCATTGTTCTCTGATAATCTTCAAATATGTTAAAGATATCAGGTCCCCCCTCAGTTTTCTTTTCTCAAGAATGAACATGCCCAGTTTTTAAAAAAACTTTTCTTCATAGGAGCTTTAGGGGGTAGCGGAGTTAGTCTGTTACAGGGGGAAAAAAAACAACAAATGGTCTGGTAGCACTTTATAGACTAACAAAACATGTAGATGATATCAGGTCACACAAAATGATACCATCTACATGTTTTGTCAGTCTATAAAGTGCTACCAGACCATTTGTTGTTTTTCCTTTATGGTGTTCTAAAACTTTTGTCATTTTTTTGGTCCTTTTTGTGGCATTCTCACCAGTTTACCCACATCCTTCCTTATGCATTGCACCCAGAACTGGATGCAGTACACCCGCAGAGGCCTCCCCAGTACTGAGTAAAGAGGGACAATTCCCTCACTTGTCTTGCTTATGACACTCCTGTTAGTATCATTTGGGAGTACACTAATTTTTTTTTTTCACAACAGCATCATAATGTTGGCTCAACTTGTGATCTACTGTCCCCACCAGATATAGTTGAGCATTACTCCCCCCCAGCCTGCTATTTTCCACGTTGTAATTGTGCATCTGATTTTTTTTTTCCTTCCCAGGTACAGCTTTGCACTTGTTTTTATTGAAATTCATCTTGTTCATTTCAAATCAATTCTCCAATTTTTCCAGGTCTTTTTGCATTCTAATCTTGTCCTACAGCATGCTTGCAACTCCTCCCAGCTTGGAGTACATTTATGAGCACCATATCAACTCAATTATCCAATTCACTAATGAGAAATATTGAATAGCACCACACTCAGGACTGATCCCCACAGGACTCCATTAAGCGAGCCAAGTGGAAGATGGCTTGTAGCAGCAGCCAATCAGGGCCAGCGGGGGCCATATATAAAGGGCTGCTCAATAGAGCAGAGAGCAGTCTCTCCCTAGCCCCTTAGAGAGGAGTGGTGGCTGCCTAAGAGCACCATAGCTAGAGTAGTGCTGGGCAGGGTAGCAGAGCAGACGGTGCTTCTGCTTGACCCCTGCCAGACTGAGGAAGGGCAGGTAAGGTGTTAGGGCCCAGGGAAAAGAAGGAACAGGGGAGTTGGAGGAGGGGCAGGGAGTAGCTGCCGGGCTTTAGGGTTCCCCAGAGTGGAGGGTGGGTTTGGGTCCTCCCCTTTCTTCCAGTTGCCCTGAGGGAAATGGCCAACACAGAGTGCAGTTTGCCCCTGGAGCAAAGGACTAGATTGGTGACTGCAGCAGGCCACTAAGGCGAGTGGCTGGACCGTAGACTTCCAGCCCTCCAAAAAGGGGAAGACAGTGGGGCACAGCCGGAGGGCCGTGTCCAGAAGAGAATGAGGTGGTCTGGGAAACAACGCAGATGACAGCGGTGGGCACCCTGTGTAGGGTTGCCAGGTGTCCGGTTTTGAACCCAGTATTTGAGCTTTCTGTTCAGGAAACACATTGAGAAAATAGAAATGTCCGGTATCTTCTAAATACGATGTAATGTTGATTGTGATGTCATGTCAAGTGTCTCCTGTATTTTTGTTGAAACCGTCTGGCAACCCTGTGGAAAGAGTTGAACTAATTCTCTGAAGGGCTGGGAGAAGGTGGAGCGGAAGTGAGTCTGCCCCACTACAGACAGTACCAAAAATCTTACTAAAATCAAGATATATCCTGTCTATAGCTTTTACGCCAGTACCTCGCATTTTAAAATGGGTTTAAAATGCCCCCGTTTTGATTTAGTGGTGTTTGATGCCCACATCACACAGGTGCAAATGGCTATGAAAGGCATAAGGCAGTGAGCCATCAAACCCATATAGCATACGTACCAAACCAAAAAAAGTCGGTCTTTTGCATGCAGAGTTCAGGGGATCCCCCTCAGAAAATCTCTGTGCTTACTTTATTATTGTCTAGGGTGTGTTTGTGACAGCTTCACAAACACACCCCAGGCATATGAGAAGATAAGTTCCCTGCCGGGAGGATTTCATAGCCTAAAAAGGACAAGAAACAGACTCACTCAGGTTGGGGGAAAGGTCAAACAAATGGCCTTTTGCTACTGTGCACTGATAATTCAGAATGTCATGTCTGCTTGGATTTGTGCCTCACTTGTTAATTCTTTAAATCTGGGGAGTAGCCTCTATTTTGTGAGGGAGGGTTGCAACAGAGAACAATGTAATAATTGGCTCCTCCGGACTCTGAAGAAGCTGGAACTCTGTGGTGTGCAGCTGCTTTCACCACCTCAGCCACCAGGTGTCAGCGTGCACAGAAGAATAAAAATACAGGGCCAGGAGAAACAAGAGCCTTCCTGAAATGGAAGGAGAACAAAGATGCATCAGGGAAAACATTAAACAGATGTGCAAGGTCTAGATTCCCCAGCCATACTTCCTCCAAGCCAGAGGTGCTGTCTCGAGTACAGGTCTAGTTTCACGTTCTTGTTTCCAGTACCTGGGAGAGCCGTGCCGGAGGAGAAAATCACTCTCCGACGGGCCCTGCTCTTGTGGATTCAATTTTGGGGCCATATTGGGCCAAGCTTTTGCACATGTGCGTGAGGAAGAGCAAGTACCAGGCATCTTTCCTTCCTCCTCTTGCACAGGAGAGGCTGGACACTCTAGTCCTAGAAAAGGACTGCAAGAGGCTTTTATGGCATAATAACATTGAGGCTGTCCTAACGTGACCATTAGACAGTATTTTCATCCATCTATCCAGGCTCTAAGGGGTGTTGCACTCTCCAGGGGACTGTGAGCAATGGAGACAGCATGCCACACACTCTGGGCAATGTGGAGGGCTACCTGTCCCTGGTCCCACCCCTTCTGAAAGCGCATAGCCGGTGCTCCCTCCCATCCTTGCCCAGTCTGCTGAGTTCCAGTCTAGGGAGTCAAACAGGCAAGCAATAGCGGCCCCTGCTGGTGGAAGTGGGCACTCCCCATGCTGTGGCCACCCAAGGAGAACAAACACCATACTGTCTAATGGGAGTTAGCCACAGTCAGGCTCACAGTACACCTCTTTGCCATTGCTCCTTCTGGACTGACCACCATGTGGGACAAGGATCCAAACTTGCCGTTGGTGGAAACGCATCCTTTAATTAACCACGAACCCTTGCCACTGAAAATGCCTGGAAGAGGAATGTCGACATGCTGGCCAGCATGCACAGTAACCTAAAAGCACCATGATTTCTCTGTGACTTTCCATACAGCTGTTCTGTGTGGGTATGTATGTTGTCTTGCGCACAATACCGTTTCTCCTCTTACTTGACTCTGCAATGAAGTCATCCATCTGTTGCTGGGGAAGGAATTGTTGTACCAGTAATTCAGCATTTTATCTTCACTGTGGGATGGAATGGAGAAGATGGTTGTTAGGGAAAGAGGCCAAACACACACATATCTACAGTCCAGACCTGAACCTCCCTGAATTCTGAGGCAAGACTGACGCTAAGCACCTGGCTCTAAACTTCCCTCTGCTGTTTCGGTTCTGGGTGGTAGCCAAAAGGGAGCCAGAAGCCCAAAAATTATGACAATTAAAGAATAATAGAAATGTAGGTGCTGGAATGGGCCTTAAGAACTAATCTAGTCCTGAATTTCCCCACTCCCCATACTGGACCAAGTATAACTAGAGCATCCCTGACAGACACCTGTCTAACACATTCTGATCATGGATGATTTCACAGTCTCCCTTGGAAGCCTATTCCAGAGCTTAACAATCCTTATAGTTGGAAAGTTTTTCCTAACAGCTAACCTAAATTTCCCTTACAGCATGTTAAATGGATTATTTGTGTCCTACTGTCACAGACATGGAGAACAACTGATCACCGTCCTCATTATAACAGCCCTCAACATGTGTTATCAGCATCCCCACACAGACCTCTTTTCTCAGGCTAAACATGCCCAGGTTTTTTTAACTTTGCATTACAGGTCCAGTGTTCAAAACTATTTATCACCTTTGTTGCTCTTCTCTGACTCTCTCCACGTCTTTCTTAAAGTATGGTGCCCAAAACTGTGTATTATTATCCTTCACCCCCACTGGCGTATAGGGCAGCAACAAAAGTCCTCCACTTCTGTCTGTCTCTGGCCAGCCTCTCAATAGTGCCCCGAGTGTAATTCATGCTCTTTATTTCTACTTCAGTGGTCCGGCGCCATGTTGTCTTGGGTCGTCCTCATTTCCGCATCCCTTAAGGGGTGCAGTGCACAGCAATCTATGTGATGGCGCTTCCATCTTTCCTGAGCACGTGCCCAATCCATCTCCAGCGACTTTGCATGATGATGGTAGCCATGTCATCTTGTTTACACTGTGCAAGCAGGTCCTGATTTGAAATTATTCTTGCCCCCAAAATACAGAAGATCCTCAGAAGACTTCTGGTGTGAAAAGTCGACAATTTATTGATGTCGTGGTCTGTCATCTGCCAGAATTCTGATCCATATAATAGTGTTGATAAAACACAGCTCTGATAAAACTTCAGTTTGGTATGGATGCTGTACTGTGCTGACTTCCATACAGCATTCAGACTCATGAAGACATTTCTGGCAGTAATCCAGCTGAATTGTAATTGTCATTTGATTTTATTCCCTATCTGTAATACTTTGCACTTTTCTCTCTCGAAGTTCATGTTGTTGATTTTAAGCCAATTGGCCGATTTGTTAAGATTCTTTAAGAGAATAGGATTAGAATTCAAAGTGCGTGCAGCCCCGCCCAGCATGGAGTCATCGACACATTTTCTGAGCATACACTCCGCTCCATTAGCCAAGTCATTACAGAAATCTTAGCAATGTCGAAAAGCAGCAGATGAGTGGCCATTGCTGATATTTATTTACCTGATCATATCTTGGGGAAGGATGGGATCTTCTATAATAAAGAACATAAGAATTCTTTACTGGATCACGTAGGAGAAAGAAAGAACATGAAGCATGACCCTGGTGCTTGAGCCAAAGTTAGGAAGAATTCTACTATGAGTAACAGACAGGCTGTGTTAAAAGTTTGTTTGCCTGGAAGTCAGTGTCTCTTGGCATTAGAACTGCTAGCACTGCTAAAAGCACCTGGAATTAAGGATGTTAAGTATCGGATAATTGACTAATCGAATAGTCGATGCATTTTTGCCCTATGGCTGTTGCTACACTTCAAAGGCAAAAGTGCTGCTGGGAGCCAGAGGTCAGCTGATCCTGGGTTCCAGGCGGTGCGGCCACTTTGAAATGCCGCAAGGAGCTTGATACTGGGCTCCCTGCGGCGTTTCAAAGCGGCAGCCAGGCACGGAGCCCGGGTCAGCTGGGGAGTCCCCAGTTGATTCTGGACTCCATGCATGGCTGCTGCTTTGAGACGTCCCGTGCAGCCCGGGGACGCCCCAACTGGCTCCAGGCTGTATGTGGCTTTTCAAAGCGGCCGCGCCACAGGGAGCCGGGGTCAGGTCCCAGGCTCCAAACAACTTAGTACATGATGAAATAGTTAGAACAAGAGTGAAAGCATAACAATAGGTAGTGCAGTGGTCCCCAACGTGGTGCCCGCGGGCGCCATGGCGCCTGTGGGGGCATTTGTGTGTGCCCGCCAAGTGCTCGGGGCTGGTCTGGCCCCGGGCACGCGGCGCTTGGGGGGAGAAGGGGAGGAGTGCCGGCCCTGGGCATGCAGCACTTGGGGGGGGGGGGGCGCTGGCCCCGGGCGCGTGGTGCTTTGGGGGGGCCCACCCCTGGGCATATGGCTATGGGGGGGCATACGGCTATGGGGGAGGCCTGGGGGGCCCGCCCCTGGGTGCGCAAGTGTCCCCGCCCTCTGGCGCCACAAAAAATCTCCTGCTGCGGGAAGGCAGATATTACTTTTTTAATTAGTTTAAACATGTCAGCTTGGTCTATAGTGGAGAAACTTTTCCAATTTTAAAACATTCTAGCCAGTTTTTTAAACCAGCTGGAATTGAAGTTAGACAAGAACAGAAAGGTGATCCGGTGGTTAGGGTGCTAGCTGGGGATTTGGGAGATCTGGGTTTAATTCCTTGCTCTGTCACAGACTTCCCATGTGACCTTGGGCAAGGCACTTAGCCTCTCTCTGCCTCAGTTTCTCCCAGTTGTAAAATAGGTGTAATGGCATTTTTTACCTTGTGAGATGTCTTAAGGATAACTTAGTAATGTTTTAAAGATTGTGAGACACTGAGGCAGTCCTGTGGAGGGGGCGATGACTTGTAGAGTACAATAGATAGATAACTAAGAGTGCGTAATTGGGATTGGTCCTGCCTTGGGCAAGGGGCTGGACTTGATGATCTCCTGAGGTCTCTTCCAACTCTATGATTCTGTGATAATGACAGCGTGAGCCCACTGACATCATGCTGGGCATATAGCTATTGTGTTTACCAACATGTTCTTATGACTATTTCTCCCATGACTTCACACCGCTATCAATTGGGGCTATGGGAATGGTAACCGAGCTCATAGTTGGACTCTCTTTTCTAATTCATTGCACACAAATGACTCCCAGTCCAATCCAGTGCATGGAAGTGGCAAGCAGGCCTGGAGAATCAGGCCAGGTCAGCAATGCTGAATCAGCCTCGCTGGTCCTTCGTGGCCCGTCTATAACACAGAAAGACAAACTGACCCGTGGGGCTCTTTGGCCCATTTGTAGGCTGTTTGGCAGTGCTGGCATCTTTCCCCATAGGAAGTCAGAATTCTTCTTTCATGTCCTGCCACCTTCCTCCTCCCCCTTTTTAATTTTGTTTTTCCCTTTTCTAGTCTTTAAAGGGGGAGGGGAGGTGCCAGGAATACTGCAAATAAAACACATGGATCTGACAGATGAGCACAATGAAATGGCTGCATTGTGAGGCCAGCGTCTCCTTTGCTCAATTTGTTTCATCTGCTTTTGTGTCGGACACTGGGAGCATGTTGGCGATGCACTTGTTTGAAGCAAAAGAGCAAGGCAGGTTCCAAACTAGTCGGGTAAAACCTGTTGATTCCATGTTAAGGTGGGGAGGGAAATTACTGTTTGTCATGAACAGAGCTGCAGAGACACATTCCTTGAAAAAGCCACTCAGAAGCGCAATGGAGAGGGGAGCCTTTCATGGGTGTGCAGTCAGCCAGCATTTTTGTATGGCTTATAGCTTTAACATGAGATTGATGCAGCACTGAGGTGGCAGTGTGAGGCTGAGAGCCATTGACCAAGCATGGAATCGTCTAACTGCAACACAGATACACAATCATTTGTGCTGCTCACGCGACTCATGAAACTAAATCCACCAGGCTAGCTCGTCAGCTAGTGAAAATTAGAGAGCACAGTGTACAAAAGGGGCCTACGTTTGTAATTACTTATGTATGTTAGGGCTATGTGTATAAGTCCAGCTTTGCAGGACAGGAGCCAAGTTCTCAGACATTACAATTTCTCACAGTACTATATTAAAGTACAGTAGAATTCTTCTATTTTAGATGGTCAAAATTTGGAGGGGGATTTTTGAAACTGCTCTGCAGGGCTTGGAATAAACCCATTTTCATTTCTTTTATGAGCATTTGAGAACTATTGTTTTTAAATGAAGTTTTAAAAAAAATCACATTCTAAATCATGAACAAAAAATGTCATTGACCCACAATTTTCATTAAAAAGTGACAAAAATAAATGTACAATTTGTGAAAAATGGAAAATTTTCTAAAATGTTGACAGCTTGTTCATGACATTCCTTTTTGTTTTTGAAAATCTTTTTTGTATACAAAAACATTTCAATTTACCGATCATCTGATTTCAGCCGTCAAACTCCCCACTAGTTACACATTCCTTATCAACAAGCTGTCTGAGTCTGTTTCTGTTTTATGTGCTCCATATCATCCAGACACCTGATTATCTCAACAGAGCTGCTCTTGCCCAGGTGAGAGAGGTAATCCTGGATGTCTTCTACATAGTTTGCTAATCTCAATGCAGTACTCCTAGCTACAAGTTCGACCAAGTTCTCCTTTACGTATCACTATATGTTCTTTCTTTTCTCCATGCATAGTAGACTTAATACATTTAAAAGGGAGCAAATAGATTTAATAACATGGTTTTATATTCCATCTTTCTTAAAAACAGGAGGCTGGATTTTGCTCTCTCATCAGTTTGACACCAATGAAACTTCAATGAAGTGACTCCCAACTTACACTAGGATATGAAACAAGAGACTCGAGCATGTATCCAAAAATATTTCAGAGTTCTCTAATGCAGTGGAGAGTGTAAGATATAAACTACAGAAAGTTGTGTTGATTACCAACTGTTCTTATTTATTTATTATACATCATGCCACTCACAAAAGACTTGACACTCCTACCCGTACTCCTATAGAGTTGTTTTGTACTCCAAAAGGAGTCTCATAGATTTTCCAATGTGTTTTTGTTTAGAAATTAAAATGAAATTCAATTTCCTCTTGCATAAAGCCCCCTTTAATGTCCTAAAGAGAATAACATTTCAATATGAGCAGGCTCCTGAGGTCACTGAAATGCTGGTCAACCTGTTGATGAAATGTAAAGATAGGGCAATACATGGAGATCAAATTTGCCCAGTGCTCTAATTACTTAAAAATTAAGAGGTAATTAAAAAAAAAAAGGCAATGCTGAAAGCCAGCAGAAGAGAGAGCTGCTGGCGTAGTCTATTAAAAGAATAACCCAGCAAAATCTCTTTGTGCTGGGGTGCAGTCAGAGAAGACCCCTTGGGGTGCATCCTGGTGCGCTGACAAAGCCATTGACACTCGCCTCCTTGCTCCCTGGGTCTTCTCACCACCCTAGTCTCCCCCAGCCAAGGCACAGAGCTGAGCTTACCCCCAGAAAGCAAGACCGACACTGAATCTTTTCAGCCCCAAGGAGAATGTCGTTTTGAGCCCAGCTTCCAGGAACCCAACCCCCAAATGGGATCAGAACCCCAAACAAATCATTCAGCTATGCTCCCTTTAACAATGAAAGGATAATGATTGCTCCCCCAGGTAACAATTATTTATGCTGGGTTTGATAGTAATGAAGTGATTTTTTTTTTTTTAAGTACAAGCAGTAGGATGTAAGAGGTTGCAAGTGAAAACAGGCAGAGCAAAGTGAATTACAAACTTAAAATAACAAGAAACCCACGGATAGTTCTAACACACACTCAAAGCTTATTACAGTCACCCTAAAACTGTTCTTCAGGAAAGATCTTTTTCCTCTGGGAGCTCTGGTTCAGTCTCTTTGGAGCGACCTGCCAGCCAAAGACAAAGAGACTGAAAAGCTTTGCACCTTAAATAGCCTTCCTTTTTAGGCAGGAATTCTTTGTCTCTACATTCCACCCTTCCAGGGAAAATTACCTGGTCAGACCCAGCCAGGTTAGGGAAGTCACGTGACTTCCTAAGACCAACCACTACTAAGACTTAAAGGACAAAGGGGGCTGTTTACAGGTGATCACCCAGACATTGAGGGAAACACCCTTGATGGCTTCCATTTGCACATTTTAAAACCATAAGCCATTCCATGCTCCATATTTCTAACTCTACATACAAGAATGATACCTATACCAAAATAAGATATACAGACCTGGCAGATTGTGACATTAAGATCGATAGGTTACATGAGGTTTTTTTGTCTCCACTAATATCAGAACAACTGCACCTAAAGGCAGGGTCAACTGTGCAATGTGAGCCAAAAAAAAGGTGAGTTTAGAGATTAATCAGTGTCTGTTCTAAGATAGGAACAGTGCTGCAGTGAGCCACTAGCCTTTTACATAGTTTAGCATATTTAAAGAATCTGAATGGACGGTGGAAAGTCATGTGTTATGGGAAAGGAGGCCATGTTTCCTTTTTCCAGATTGTTGCAATTCTGTGATGACCCCGGCCCCCTGTGTCAGTGACAATTTGTGATAGACCGTTCAGAATGCAGGCTTTTCAAGTGTCAGTATCCTGGGGTACAACCCTGGAGGGAGATTACTGGTATGGAAAAGAATAGCATTTGAATTCCTGCAGAGAAGACCGCCCCAAATGCATACACGATGAGCAGGTGTCCTTTAATGGTGTGGGCCACGTTTGCCCGAAATGCAACCTGAAGAGCAAATGCTGCCAATTGCTGACCGCATCTTGTGTTAGGAAGCGTGACTTGCAAAACTTGGCATGCAGTCTCTGTTCTTGATCCAGCTAGAGCCTGTTGGGGTCAACAGAGATTGCAGCATGCTGGGACCTGTAGTCTTTAGGGCTGCAACTCTACATTCAAGAGTGAAACATGAAATCTATCCTTTAATAGGAACACTTGGTCAGCTTGTTTGTCAAGTTGGGTGAAATGTGGGCCCCCTGCCCTGACACTAGAACTTGTGCCATTAAACAAAACACAGGACTATGCAGCACTTTAAAGACTAACAAGATGGTTTATTAGATGATGAGCTTTCATGGGCCAGACCCACTTCCTCAGATCAATATCCTGTCTTTTGTTTCAGCTAGACCAGACTAACACGGCTGCATCTCTATCACTATTGTGCCATTAAAGTTTCACTAAATTCAATGGGATTTGATGTACACATAAAGGACTCAGAATTAGGCCCTTTCCTGAGACAAGGAAAGTCTGGTGGCTGCCAATATACAGTGTGGCTATGTCTACAATGGCGGCTTCTTGCACAAAAACTTACCGGGCGTCTATACTGCATGCGCTTTCTTGTGCAAGTAAATTTACAGTAGAGTCGGAAAACAGGGCTTCTTCCGGAAGAGTTATTCCTCTCCCCACGAGGAATAAGCCCTCTTGTGCAAGAGCTCTTGCGCAAGAGGGCAGTGTAGACAGGCAACATGAATTTCTTGCGCAAGAAATCCCTATGGCTAAAATGTCCATCAGAGCTTTCTTGCGCAAGAGAGCATCCACACTGCCATAGATGCTCTTATGCAAAAGCACATGCCAGTGTAGACGTGCTCTTGTGGAAGACTTTTTGCACAAGAACTCTTCCGCAAAACAGTTCTTGCGCAAGAAGCTGCCAGTGTAGACGTAGCCTCATGAATGTTTTCTGACCCAAAGGGTTTTTAAAGAGAGGTGGTATAGTTGAATACAAGGCCAGTCAATAAGCAGTGTTGGTAAGTCCCTGTCTGGGCCTAGCATCGCTGATTTTCCAGATAGAGGAATCAGATAGAGGAAATCTGAAATTAACAGGGGAAAAATAAGAAGAAAGTGTTCCCGTCCCTGTAATTCAGCATATTGCCTGGAAAATTTACATTTTTTTACATCTGGTTGTCATAGAAATCAATGCCCATCCCTCGTGGCCCGTAGAAACAGATTGCTGGAAACAAAATGCTGGTTTGGAAAAAGGCAGTCTGCATGCTTACCGTTGGGTAAAACACAGGCAGCATAAGCTAGGTGGCAGGAGAGCTTTTTAGGGATCAGACATGAAGTCAAGTCAGAGGCTAATAATTGGTTAGTGAGGAGAGACATGAGAGCAAAATCTTTTCAGATGAGCTGTCAGACAGCTGATAGTCACTTATTGTGCTGGGCTCCACAGAACGTATTAGGCCCTAAAGACAACGATGTTACAGCAATGAGGAGCTCCATCTGCTACCTCTTTATTGTATTTCTCCTTCCAACATCCATAGGTGGTAGGGTAGAGAAATCGGATTATTCCCATTTTACAGGTGGGGAATTGAGGCACAGAGAGTGAATGACATGGTCAAGGTCACTCAGGAAGTGTGGGAAATGCAAAGACTTGAATTTAAGTCTCACATGTTACTACCCTAACCATGTTACAGTCCTTCCTCTCAACATGGTGAGCTCATTCCCATGGGAGTATCTCCCACTGGGGCTACAGTGCAGCACCCTGTGAAATTTAAAGCTGTCCTCTCCCCATTGTAAATTCTGAGGGAAAAGGGGTGCAGTAGAAACTATGCTCGTTATCTTCTTGTTTGAATCCTCCCACCCCATCCTGTGAGCAATGGCACCTGCTGGTACAGGGAAGTGAAACCTGCAGTTCTGCACCGTAACGTTGAATTTGACCTACTGTGAATGGCACGTGCTGTGAAATAGCTAGCAGGTGGCAAAACTCGAGAGAATTTGGACATGGAAAAAATTATTAGGGCTAAATTCTTCTCTTGGGTTCATGCACATAGATTCCATTTATTTCAGTGAGAGTTGTGTGCATGTTTGCAAAGGAAGAACATGACTTTAGTTGTTCAGACAGATGTATTCTTCTCTTATAATACAGAGTAAGACAGAACTTGGACAACATGCTACATTTACATGCAATATCCTTGCTACATTCTTTACTACTTAATAACCTTTCTGGGATTTTAGTGTCTATAGGGGAAGAATACAAATATTCAACTTTAATTACAAGAGGGCCAGCCCAGTGGCTTGGCAACAGTTTTGCTTGCTGTGGTGTGGAAGATCCAAGCTTTGCAAATGAGTTTGGTTGCTGCTCCCTGGGCTTTGGGAAATGTAAGCACAAGGATGGAGATGGATGATGAATTGTTGCTACTTCAACTGGCCAGAGCTTTTCACCCGAGTCTGTCTGGATAGCACAATAACTTCATAATCACTGGGTTAAACGAATGAGGATGTTCTCAGATACAGATGGGAAGAGAGCAGGTGTCAACAAAAACAAAACTCAATATATATTAGAAAAAAAGTAGTGAGAGGAAGGGAATGAAAATATTGAAGAGGTGACTCTCTAGCAAAAAGAACTATGGAACTAACCATTAAGGGTCTCATTCACCTCTTGCACTGCATGGAAGTCACTGGAGTTACACCAGAATAAAACCAGTGCACATGGGATCAAAATCTAATACTACTATGAAGCTAATTTTTCTATGTATGTTTTTAACCTAGTAGAAATTAAATGGGGGAGGAGTGGGTTCAGAGAGCTATGGAAGTTGATTATGGTCAATAAAGAGGCAACTTGAAATGTATATTTCTCTAAGGGCCTGAAAGAGCTGAAATATCCCACTGCTTCTTATCTGAACAAGCACTGGAAGGCTGTGGATTCCAGAACATGAGTCCAGTGGGGCTGTCTACACTGCAGAGCAATCTGGCTTGAAGTCTGGGTTTCTGTTTGACTGAGGCTTGAGTTATCCTGATGTTTGTGTGTAGACAGAAGTGGGAGGGAGGGTTTGGGGGTTGAACCTGAGTTTGAACCCTGAGCTTACACTGAAATGTAGAGCTAGCCCAAGTCTGTTCTATAGCTTTCTATCGTTGTTGCAGTAGTGGTATGGCTGGGTTGGTCCCAGAATATTAGAGAAGGTAGGTGATGTAATAGCTTGTATGCGACCAACTTCCACTGCATGGATCAAAAGCATGTCTATTCACTGACAAAAGATGACCTAGCAGAGGATATTACCTCGCCACCTTCTCTTTCTATAGCTTCCAGACAGAATTATGGAAATCTCATTTCATATTTTTAAAACTGCTTTTAGGTTGTTATTTTCTCCCTTCTGCTTGTTTTCTTATTATTCAGAGGTCTAATTCTACTGCTCTCTGCTCACTAAAATAACCCTTTGATGTGCATGAATCTGTTCACATAAGAGTCACATGATGAAAATGACATCCACAAGAGTTCAGATTATTTATATTTCAGAGTTCTGACCATAAATCATTTGCAGTGATTAGAAGTCTGCTTGTGGAAGTTTTGTAAAATGCCAGCATCATAGTCTCTACACAGAGATCAAGGTGCAAGTGTTTTCTTTGATAGTTTGGGCTGCTTTCTTGCTTCAAAAACCTAACAGGGATATCAGGTATTTAAAGTGACCCCATAAGCCATTGATGTTCAACCTAGTGATGATGGGCACCATTTATGTGGCCAATATTATTTAAAGTTGTATTTTGCCCCAACTTGAACTGCAACAAGATATCTTGCGGTGCTGTATATGATCCAATAAAACGTCAAGTCATCATACAAATATATTCCACAAGCAAAAGTTGGCAAATAAGACGATAGAAAAATTAACTATTAAATTATCCATTAGACCATTATAACATTGTCACTTTCTAAAGGTCAAAACCTGCTTGCCTCACTCACTTGAATAATTCTTTCACTTCACTAGGACTGTTGGTGTGAATTAGAGGCACAACTTGGCTCACTAACATATGAGGTAAAATCCACACATTCACTGAGCATTCTGTTATAGTAGGGATCCGTTTGGCTCTAAAGACTAGATACTTAAATGGAGTTTCTCCGTTTGATGTCAATGGAGTTAAGTTCTTTGAGGATTTGGCCCTAAATCATTAGTTTTCACGGAGTCTGCTCCAAGCCTATTTAATGGTGTCTTTCCATTGATTTCAATGGGTTTTGAATCAGGCCCTATATTTAATTTTAAAGCCACCGTTTTTGTTTTAAATTATATTCATTGCACCATGCGCAATCAGGTATATTCATATGTATTTGTAAATGTTTCTAAGATAAGTTGTATCTTTGTAGGATACTAAAGTTGCAGGCTAACTACCAAATGAAAAACCCAGTTCCGTAGGGACACTTAAAAATATTTCCAGAAACAGGAAAGAAGTGGTACTGGTATTATATAAATCCCTCGCTGCTTGATTCACAGCTGCAAGGAAAAACAATATTTTTAATACCATAGAGTTTACTCTACTTTAGAATACAACAATAACAATGGAAAGCAAGTTCCCACTTTTCCCTACTGTGTAGGTAATATTTCTCTGATTAATTTTTTAACGGAGACAGCAGTGCAAATGGAAAAGATAAAACTAGGACAGTTGTACAGTATTTTATGTTTTATTGTCCTCACAGCAGTTTGAGAACAAGAATGAGAATTAGGTATTAAAACCGAATAATTATTTACATCTTTACAGGGGCGGATGGTGAGTTAGAGATGAATTGGTTTTCCAGGGTGATGTCAGCTCTGCCTGCCTGCTTTCAAAAGGCCAGTTATGTGAGCTTTGTAATGCTTCTTTCTCATCACTGTAATAACTTTGGCTGGAGAGGATCCTAGTGAGTGTCTTTTTGTACCCAGGAACTGCTTTTTCTCTTTCCCTGTACCAACTTCTGGGGCGCCTCTCTGCTTAGGTTTTGGTTTACCTGAATGGAACTAGAATACCCAAAGGCAGTATGGGATAAGCACAAGGCCTTGTTGTATGCAGCATTTGTAGAGTACTCTGTTTAGACTGTATTCGCTTATGTAGTCCTCAATCCTGCAATCAGCTCTTTTAGTATGAATACCTGCACTTTTGCAGAAATCATTGGAACCAATAGCACTCCTACAAGTATGGTTGTCATCCCACTTTTTGGATGACTCTCATGTTTTCTTCTGCTGCAGTTTTTATTCTTCCTCCTTCCTGTCTTGCTGCCCTCACTCCATGGTGTGTACACACTCCCAAGCACAGCTGGCAACTGAGGCTGAAGACCTGATAACTCACTCAGGGACCCAAGTGGGTGGTGAGTAGGCTCTCTTGTCATCTTCCCCCCACCTTCTTCTCTGACCCTTCACGTTACCATCCCAAGCTTGTTCACCAGGCCTCTCAGCTCCTGCCCCCCAATTATTGCTGTTGAGATTAGCTGAGAATAAGCAACAGTGGCTCCACGGCCACAGTCTATACAGTGGCTATGTCTATACGTGCAGGGGGAGGGGGATCATTCCCAGCTTGAATAGACATACTCATGCTAGCTAGGCTTGCCAGATGGTCTCCCAAAAAATACTGAACACATGGGCTAAACATTTGTTGAACAAAAACACAAACGAAAAAACAAAAAAACCCACCCACACCGAACACACATCCTGTGTGGCTACTACCAAGAGCCACCGAGCTGGGAACAAAGGGGGAGGCAGCAGAGTCTGTTCTGCAAAGCAGCTGCCTGCTACCCAAAGCAGAGAGAGGCAGACCCCGGGGCAACACAATGACAGGGCGGGGGAGGGAAGGGCGACCATGGGTAGGAAGGCGACTCCCCCATAGCCAGGTCTTTGGGTGTCCCAGTGGGAAGAAGCAGAAATTCCAGCCCAGTCAGTTTTGGCCGAGAGCCCATGGAAGGCGCCTAAACGCAACCACAAAGCACCTGCAGGCTTCTCTCCTGGACCACGGCACCACAACGCGCTTGACCAGTGCTCAGGAGCAGGGACGGGGCTTCTCCTCCTCCCCAAGGTGTCACTCCTCCTCAGACGCAATCGGCTGAGGGCTCCCAGCGCCGATTGCGCCCTGCCCCCCAGGCACTCCCCCCACTCCCGCCCAGCAACCAGAGGCTCCCAGAACCAATCGCGGCCCCGCCTCCCAGCCTGGGACTCCCTCTGGTTGCGTGCAGAAGCCTGGTAGGGTTGAGGGGAGTGGCTGCGACTCTCAGCCACTCCCCCCACCCAACTTCTGTACGCAACCAGAGGGAGTCCCAGGCTGGGAGGCGGGGCCGCGATTGGTTCTGGGAGCCTCTGGTTGTGTGCAGAAACCGGGCGGGGGAAGTGGCTGAGAGTCCCAGCCACTCCCCCCGCCCCCGCCAGGCTTTTGCACGTTACCACAGGTTCCCAGCACCGATTGCGGCCCCGCCTCCCAGCCACTCCCCTCTCCTCCACCAGGCTTCCATCCGGCACCCAGCTGGAAAAACAGAAAAAACCGGACATTGCACGTGTCTGGTATTTTCTGAATTTTTTTACCGGACAGAGGGTGCAAAAACCAGACTGTCCGGTAGAATACTGGACACCTGGCAATCCTAATGCTAGCTCCTTTTGAGCTAGCTCGCTAAAAATACCGGTGTGGCCAGGTAGCCTGGACTAGCGGCCCCAAGTCCAGGCAGGTTGATTGAGTTGGGGTTTGTCCTGCCCTGGGCAGGGTGCTGGACTTGATGACCTCCTGAGGTCTCCTCCAGCCCTAGGATTCTATGAGGGCAGCTTGCCAGAGCCCATGCAACCACAGAGATGCTACCTCTGTGAGAGCTGAGGTTCATAACCCTAGCTCCAGGCACAGATGTAGCTAGTGGGTGCACAATGCATGCATAATATGACATGTATGATACATTCAACAGGGTCAAGTTTACTTCCTTTCACATGACCCTACCAGCCTCCTCTTCTTTTAAGCAGGGACACTATGCCAATGACCATCCTGATTAATTTAATAACTAGCCTAGTTACCATTGATATTATTCTGGATAACTATTCCAATTAATTTATTGAGACTAATATCACTGAAATCCTATGCTGTGCTTTGGAAATGTAAGGATTGAAATCTTTAACGCTCCAGAGGCTGTTTTGGCCAACAATATATGTAGATTGCCTATGATTCTCCGAGCTCTTCCTGCAACCTGGTACAATGCAGATGGCTTTTATTGATATTTTATACAAACACCAAAGCAAATAAAAACATATTTTCTTCAATATTAATTAGTTCATGTTATGGATAAAAATGCCTAATTAATCTTTTTGCTCAAAACAATTGTTTATATTTAGATAAGGTTTAACGACATCTGAGAGGATTTTTCTGAGAACTAGTTTGTCTTTAGGAAAATCAATGAGAACTGTATAAAAAGAACTGCTGTAGCTGAAACAATGTGGAATTGGATATTTTCAATTTTGCTTTACAAACACAAAACTTAGATCAGATTTACTAAGAGATTCACACACATTTCATGTGACACTAAACTAGTTTTTTTGCATGTTAAAAAAACTATTTTTTTCAATTTTGCATGAAAACCGCACAATAATTTTGAGGCAAAATCTGAGGAAAATTAGAGGTTTCATCTGAAGTTAATTTCGGAGTCGATAGGAACAAAATTCCTGGGAGTGTAATCATGTAAACTAAAACTGGACAAAATGGTTTAGCCCAGCAGTATTTCTACAGCGAGACTTTATCGATAAAATGGAAGTCTGGAACTTTGTGGCCAAATCATGCCCCTGAAGAACAACAGTGAAAATGCTGAGCGCTTTTGAGATCCTTACCTTTGGTGTTATAAATAGGGGTTGAGTTTGGGGTGGCCGTCATGCCTCTATTTGACTGAAGTAACCTTGATAGGCTGCTAAGTGATGATACAGGAAAGGAATGCAGGGTTCCAATTCAGGACATCATTATGCATGTGCTTTACTTTTTAGGCCTGTTGGGAAAAGAGACAGTTTCCTTAATATTGGCCTCTGTGTGTAATTCCCTATTTCTTGTGACAATCATATCACAAGAGCCAGACATAATTTGAAATGGACCAAAGGTACAATCATCCACTAGCAATAATTTATGAACCTGTTCTATAATTCTTGTGTGTGTGAAAGTCAGGTCACAGCATCAATTTT
The DNA here is from genome assembly GCF_052426305.1 of Pelodiscus sinensis. Classification (NCBI taxonomy): domain Eukaryota; kingdom Metazoa; phylum Chordata; order Testudines; family Trionychidae; genus Pelodiscus; species Pelodiscus sinensis. Next base: position 125,781,346 of record NC_143055.1, read on the forward strand.
TGTCCATTGATATAAAACAGCCAGTCAGGTTTCTTGCTGTTTCCTTGTAGGGAAAAAAAAAATCTGTGCTAGTTACATTCTTCATTCTCTTCAAGAACACTTTAATTGGAGTATGGTTATTTTCATTACCACGTTGGACAGCAGCTAAGAGTCTGAATCCATTTATATATTAACTTAACAGGCTCGCCTTATTAGAAATTTGATATCCACCAATGTCCATTATAAAAGACTCTTTGGATTTCTCTGGGTTGCCAATGGTATAGACGCTCATCCTGACTGAGGAAACAAAGGCCTTTACATCCAGCACCGGTCTCTGACTCTGGTTTTGATGATCCTTCCATCTGCTGTGGAACATGAAGCTAAGATTCTCTGTGACTGCATCTTCAAGTGGGCCGCTTCTGGAATATCACGCAATCGTGTCTGAGCTGAGCATGTCACACGAGCGGTATTGAATGTGGCATTATTGCAATGCTTCCGTGAATGGTAGTCCATAAAAAATATACTATTAGGATATTCCAAACCAGCACAACTGAGGCAGAAATGCTTACCTTTGCCCCACCCAGGTTAGGGATAAAAATCTTTTGGTGACCCCTTACGTCAACTTGCGTCCCTGATAACTCATGTTTCCTCCTTGGCCTTTAGGTTCCTCCCTTTGTAGATGCATAGTGCTTTGCAACATGCCCTACTGAGAGAGGACACCTCATTTCATATGCTTTTCACTGAGACTGATGTATGATTTGGGGCTTCAGACTTACTAGAGAACCTATTTGCCCTGCATATCTCTCCTTGGAAGTTGAAAGACTTGGCTTCATTGAGGGCAGATGGCCTGAAACAACCATACAGCAGCAGTTTTCTCTGTAACAAAATGCATTAAAATAGCAAATGGATTGAAAGAAAAAGGGGTGCATAACTTACTAGTGATGAGGTTTACAAGTCTACAAAGCACAAACAGGAAGGAGTAAAGAGCCCTCCCAGCCTGCATGTAAATTAGGAAAAGAAGGGTAGAAGGGAATGAGATAGCAAGAGAGAGGGGCTAGCACCAGGCTGCCTGAGGGAAAGTCCTAGACCCCTAGAAGTACAAGGGAGGTTGCTAGAGAAGGAAGCCCTGAGGATCAAGGGAGTTTTGATTCATTTGTTCTGTTTATGGACTCTGAGGGTATGTCTACACTACCACCCTAGTTCGAACTAGGGTGGTAATAGTCAACCGGAGTTGCAAATGAAGCCCGGGATTTGAATTTCCCGGGCTTCATTTGCATGTTGCCAGGCGCTGCCATTTTTAAATGTCTGCTAGTTCGGACTCTGTGCCCGCAGCTACACGCAGCATGAACTAGGTAGTTCGGACTAGGCTTCCTATTCCGAACTACCGTTACTCCTCGTGGGGCATGGAGTCCGAACTAGCGGACATTTAAAAATGGCGGCGCCCGGCAACATGCAAATGAAGCCCGGGAAATTCAAATCCCGGGCTTCATTTGCAACTCCGGTTGACTACATTACCACCCTAGTTCGAATTAGGGTGGTAGTGTAGACATACCCTGACTTCTTCCTGGTTAACTCGATTTAAGCCATTTCTGTTTGGGTCTAGGAGTGACCCAGAGCACTTGAGCTGGGACTTTGCAAAAGGCAATATTCATCTCTGCTGACAAAGTCTCATCTGAATACTTTGTTCTTTCTTTTTTGTAACTAAGCTAAGTGGAATCCGTCTCACTGGGATTTAAGAATCTCACCATACGGTAGTGTTGTTTTGGGTTGAGCCTCCATTTTGGTAATATTCCTCCATGATGTTTAAACCCCTACTCAAAGTGAACTTGAGGTCATTGATGGTGGCTGCTGGAGTCGCCAGGGCAAGGTCATATGCAAACTGGTTGACTTCATGGGCAACATATCACTCATACAGACAATGAAGAACATTGGTGTGGGTATTGAGTCTTGTGGCAGAGCATTGTTGAGGAACAAGGGCGAATTGAATTTATTGCTCCAAGGGAAGTATAGTTGCCTATTGCTCACCATTGTCCATTTTGAGGCAGAAGACGATCCTTGAAAGCTTCAGCATCATCCGGTCTTTAATTCAGGCCATGTTGTAGGCCTATGATAGGTCTACAAAAGTTGCATCGGTCTGGATTTCTTCTGGGACCTTGCCTCAACGTGCATTGTAATGGCCAAAACTTAGTTGTAGCAACTGCATTCAGGTCAGAATCCCAGTTGTTCTTTGGGAATCACAGACTCAGAGAGAGGGCTGATCCTTCTCTGGATGATACAGTCCAGAAATTTATGTCATTCACAGGAGTGATATTGGCGTAGAGCTTCCTGGGTCATGGGTCAGCTTGGCTGGTTTGAGTATAGTAGTAGCTATTGCCTCCCTCTGCACTTTCGCAATGTGTACAGATTCCATGGTTTTAGCAGAGTTTCCTCAGCCATTGGAATCCCTTGGTCTACTTGATGAGGAAATTCTTTGGGGGAAACCATCTTTGCCACCTGCCTTTCCTTTCTTCATTGTAGCTGAGCCTTCCTTTACTTCTTCTGAGTTGATGACAGTGGGGCCTTGTGTAGTGATGGGGATCATTGTCCAGTGCAGTTGATGATGAATCCCTTGCTTGGTGTTGGTCCGTACATGCTTTCCACCAGTTTGGAGGATGTAGAGTTGGGCTGGATATTTGAGATCTGATATTTCCTCAAATTAGCAGTTCCTGGATGAGCTGGCCCAGACACAATGCCTGGAGTGTGTGAAGTCCAGACCTTCAACACATTCAATCCACTGCTGGCATGTGGCTGAGTCTAGAGACTTTAGTGGGACATTCATAACTCATTGGCTGCCTGGCTGCTGGAACGGGCCTTTGCTCTCTTTTTTGGCCAGCATGGACTGCATTTATCCTGGAAGCTCTGGGGGATACTCTTCTTGGCAGTAGTAATATGGAGGCCAATGAACCAGTGATAATGACTGCAGAGTTGTGGGGATTTGGAGCACTACATTTCTGAAAACTTCCCAATAGCAGTCTGCAGTCAGTATAAATTGGGAGCGGCCCTATAGGTTTCTCTGGGGTTATTCCATGTTTACACACATGGGCCTTTGTAGCCTCACCTGAAGCCCAAAGAAGCCAGTGGAAAGACTCCCTTTGATTTTGGTGGGTTTTGGATCTGCTTTTAAAGACACAATCTAGCCCTAGGTAGCTCTCCTGGGCTGTGTCTACACTGGGCCACTTATTCCGGAAAATCAACCACTTTTCCAGAATAAGCTGCGAGCTGTCTACACTGGCCCTTGAATTTCCGGAAAAGCAATGATGCTCTACTGTACAAAATCAGCCGCTATTCCGGAAAAACTATTCTGCTCCCGCTCGAGCATAAGTCCTTATTCCGGAACACTGTTCCGGAAAAGGGCCAGTGTAGATAGCCCAGCAGTCTTTTCCGGAAAAATGCCCCGATCGCGAAAATGGTGATCGGGGCTCTTTTCCGGAAAAGTGCGTCTACATTGGCCACAGACGCTTTTCCGGAAAAAGGGTTTTTCCGGAAAAGCAGCCTGCCAATGTAGACGCTCCTTTTCTGGAAAAACTGAAAACGAAATAGTATTCCGTTTTAAGCATTTCCGGAAATTCATGCCAGTGTAGACACAGCCCTGATGTCTTGTCAACATTCAGCGTTAATGCTGATAAACAAAGAGGGACCCACCCCTTTCCATTTAATGAGAAACCATCAAATTCCAGGCACATCCCTTTGTCTTGGCATGACCAAATTCTTGCCTTGCTTTAAGTTAGGATAAAAGGAAGCTGCATACCAAATGTGGTGGTCCTAGCTCTTACCCTTTAGGACAAGTTCTTCAATAGAATGACTCACCACCAGCAGACAGACAGACAGACAGATGCACATTTCTAAAATATATACTAAGTTGTATAGCATCTGTGGCTTATAAAAAGGTGTGCTTTTCCACATTTTTCACTCTGATGTTTAAAACTGCAATCTTAACATTACATGAATGGTGACTTTGGTAGATATACATTTGTGTCTAAAGACCAGTTTGCACTGTTACATTAGTGTTACTTTGCCTATTAAAAGATAATTAGCCAAAAAAGGAGAAGCTGAAAGAAAAGCTAGTGTAGCTGTATGAAAGTTGTCCCCCTGCACCAATTCAGCCTGATTCACTCATGTGTATAACATTTTTTAAAATTAGATTATAGGCTAAATTTTTACAGTACGTGATACCTGTTTTCTTGTTTCCTAAAGGGGCTTGGAATAATAAAGCTAAATAAATGAAAAATTATTTTCCCTCCCAATACATTTTTATGTCTTGCTTCCACCCACTACAGCAATTATTTTAGCCTCTTAATTCATAGTACATTGAAGTTAATGGAGATACTACCATTTATTTCAATGGATTGTGAATTTGACCCTTATTTTGTTTTGATTTTTGTTTTTACTTAAATCAAGTGGCTCTTTTTACACCATCTTAAATGAGCATAGAATAAGGCCTTTTGTCTGCTTTTGAGCTCTTTCATTTCCTTCCTTCTCCCCTTTTAGATTTACTAATTTATTTTTGCCTTTATTTCTTTTTATTACTCTTCTCAACTTTCCTCCTATTCCCACTCCATTTGATGTTCTTTATTTTCACGTATTTCTCTCTTCACCCTCTCACTCCCTACTTCTAACATCCCACGATAGCAATAAATGTGGAATTGCTTGCCAATTGTCTACTCATTGTCCTCAGTGAATGTAATATGGAAGCAGAGTGGAATCCATTACTTTTATTTCATTAGATACTACTATTAAGTGTATATACTATCCCGGAATGATTATAATTGCAGATTATTTTCCATGTACTCTTTGCAAAGGAAAATCTTGCTTCTCAAATTGTATTGGCCAACATAAAGTAAAAATAAAACCGATTTGGGATTCTGAGGCTGTAGTCAAGATTGATAGTGAAATACTAATTCGACAGAGCTGGCTAAAGATTTAGTTAATTAGAGCATGCATCTACATTTCCTTCATGCTATCCAAAATGGTTACTGAAGAGAAACATACACCACATTATACAGCCTCTATTTATAAGACATATTCATAAGGGGTCAGAACTAAGATAATTTTAATTCTGGCATATTTTACCTTTTGCATACTCAACTTTTTGCAATCTTAATTTTTTAACATATTTTTGTATTGTATTTCCTGTGTTCATTTAAAAGGCCCAATGAAAAAAAATCCATAAAAAATATTCTGTCCATTGCCAGTTCTTGCTAGCTAGCTTGATAACATCGGTTGTCAAATTTCTTATGTTCTTGTCCTGGTTCTGGGAGTGGAGTATTGTCATACTTATCGGTATCAACAGATAGGGATGCTGAGAGGGAGATTTTTTTAAATGATGCTTTGTGCTTTATATAAAGCTGACTCATTTGCGGATGCAAAGTGCATCCAAGGTGGGTGTGCAGGAGTAGTTCAATTTTACACACACAGGGCAGCCACACAACTTAATTTGGAAGATTTTGTTTGGGAAAGGAGATAAAAGTGTATCTGTTGTACATCTTTGCTGTACCAGGAGTGACCTTGTGCAAACTTTCTAGTGGATTACAGATACCGAGGAGCATTTGTAATGCAAGGCAGCAAGAACTGATACTTGAAGAGATAATGTTTGAGAGATTATGTCATCATAGAGGAAGTGGGGTTTCATTAATCAACTAAACAATAAAAAACATAACAGCCTATAGAGGATACTCAGAAGTGATATTTCAACCAATTGTAACTTTCAAATGGCTGTTTTTCTCCTTGCATGAACCTAACGTTAGATTTGTGTCTATACTATGTTTAAGGATTCAAACTTCAGCTCATTATCCTTTTTATTTTATTTTATTTAGATCTTTGTTTACAAGATGTATATATTTTTTCTCATCCTTACCTTAATTGAAAATGTACAAAGAGGTTTCATTCAGTCCTTCTAAGGAGGAACATACCTCCCTCCCTCCCCCCCCCCCCAAAAAAAAACCCTCTCCACCGCCTTTGGGCCAGTATAGTAAATGTTAGTACCCAAAGGGAATAAGTTGGAAAGTTATGAGTGCATGAAAGCCATCCAAAAATCCGGTGTTGCAGACATAAGGGTGTTGTTATGAATATTTATTACATCTGTTACTATGATTTGCTCCATACATTATTATGGTACCCATCACCAGAGTATCAGGACACCCTTTAGAAGGACTAAAGCAACCAAGAAGTAACACTTTCCTCAGTCAGAATTGCTTTCTTAAATAGATCAAATCCAGATGCCCACTTACAGACTCAACAGCTCTGTTTGGGGAAGATGAGTGGCAACGTCAGCACTCAGGTGTCTCTCCAGAAAGAGAAAAATCCATGGATAAAGTCTGTCCGTTGATTGTCCTGTCCACTGTAATTATAACCCTAGGATGATATTCCTGTGCCTTGGTCTTCATTGCAGTTACCAAAACATCTACAGACAAACTGACAGAAAAGGCTATTTTTCATTATGACGCGTATGCCATGCTCCCGTCCCACTCGTGTGTAAGATCCTTGCAGAATATTCCTACCCCGTTAGGGAAGGAGCTGTTGCAGAAGGAAGGGGGTCCTACATAAGTAATATGTTAGTGATTTTTACATTAAGTTCAAACTCTTACAAAACACAAGCCACCTGCTGAACCAACTGTAAAACCAAATGTCACTATAACCAAGTTTATTGCCTTATTCAGGACTTTTGAGTGCAATTTTCTGTATAGCAGTGCTCGCCCGCCTTTTAAAGCCCAGGATCACTTTTTTAATTTGAAGGGAAACCCAAGGTCTACCTTGCCCCTTCCCTGAGCCACCCCCCTTCCCCAAAGTCCTGCCCTCTCTAGCCCCTTTCTCCATCTCTGGATCTCTCTCACTCCACTCACTTTTACTGGGCTGTGGCAGGGGATTGGTGTCTGGGAGGGAGACTGGGGTCCGGGAGGGGGTATGGGTGTTGGCTTTAGGAAGGGGCTCAGGGCTAAGGTGCAGGAATTGGTCTGGGTGCTGGCCCTGAGAGGAGGATCAGGGTTGAGGTCAGGGTTTGGGTTGCTGGCTCTGGGAGGGGGCTGAGGGTTGAAGTGCAGCCTCCCTCCAGCAGTGCCACTGGAACAGTTCTTGAAGGGGGGTACTGAGGTCCACCTCCTCCAGCCCTGTCTCTGCCCCTCACTGCTCCTTAGCGCTGGGGCCAGCAGTGGAACAGAGCCAGTGGCGGGTGGGCAGCTGGGATCCTGGAGCCAGCAGCAGAGGCATTTAAAATGGGCTGCTCCCAGGCAGTAGTGCAGCGAGGCTGTGGCAGGCTCCCTGCCTGCCTGGCCCTATGCCGCTCCCACAAGGGACAAATGCTCCTGGGTGGCCCCGGGGGTGAGGGGTGGGCAACATGTGGCTCCAAGCGCAGCCCCTCTCTGCTGGCACCGCCCCCTCTGTCCCATTGGCCACAGTTTCCCATTCCCAGCCAATTGGAGTTGTGGGAGAGGGGTGTTTGTAGGCAGGAGAAGCACACGGAGACTCCTGTCTCCTCTGTTCCTCCCTCCACACACATGGAGCCATGATGGTCACCCTCGGGAATGATCGACTGTGTCGGGGGGCAGGACAAGCAGGCAGCCTGCTTATGGCGATCAACTGGGAGGCTCCTCAGGATCGGCCAGTAGATCTCAATTGACCTGTTGGTGATCACTGCGAATTGCAAGTAAACAGAGATTGTGTATGAGATGAGCGGATGTGAATACTTTTATGAAAGGTTGGAAACTTTCCATGGTGATTTTAAGTGAGAGGTATGTACAAAAATGAATGGTTGTGAAGGCTTTAATTTTCAGACCTTAACACTTGAGAGAGTGAAGAATGCCCTTCCTTCCACTCTGGAAAAATTGTATTTTTGGTGGAAATTTAAATATCCAAAAGCTTTGGCAAAACCCCAAACCTTTTGGGTTTGAGGTATTTGTATTGTGATTAGAGGGCTGGAGCACATGACCTACGAGAAGAGACTGAGGGATTTGGGCTTATTTAGTCTGCAGAAGAGAAGAGTGAGGGGGGATTTGAGAGCAGCCTTCAACTTCCTGAAGGGAGGTTCCAAAGAGGATGGAGAGAGGCTGTTCTCAGTAGTGGCGGACGGCAGAAAAAGGAGCAATGGTCTCAAGTTACAGTGAGGGATGTCTAGGTTGGATATTAGGAAAAACTATTTCCCTAGGAGGGTGGTGAAGCACTGGAATGGGTTACCTAAGAAAGCAGTGGAGTCTCCATCCCTGGAGGTTTTTAAGTCTCGGCTTGACAAAGCCCTGGCTGGGATGATTTAGTTGGGATTGGTCCTGGTTTGGACAGGGGGTTGGACTCGATGACCTCCTGAGGTCTCTTCCAGTCCTAGGATTCTGTGATTGTTTAATGAAAAACTGAAATTTTCCAGAGAAAGTAGGCCCCTTTCACAAAAATAAGTTAAGCCCATTTTTGATGGACACTCTTTTCCTGGCCCTACAAAGCGTTTTGAATCCAGCCATACATGTAGTATCATTGAGGAGCGACATTTTGGAGAGAGGAGGGTCACTGATTTTTCCATTTCTCCCCCCCGCCACGCATACTTACAAGGACTCCACAATGCAACTGTCCTCCCCCACACACGTCAGCAGAACGTAACTTGCCTATCTGAAAGGGATAATAAGAATAGAAAGCTCCTTACCTGCTGCGTTCCGACTCTGATCACCCTGTTTCACTTCCCGTGTCTATCCAATCAAGAGCAAGAGATCAAAGCTTGCTGCTCAACACTTAGCCACATAACCAATGGACAGCAAGGCCAACATGTCGCAATTTGTAAATGATGCCCGGTGGAGCGTCATCTCAGAACATTGTTTAGCATGGAACCACTCCAGCAGGTGAAGATATTGGTGCACAATAAGTGTGCCACATCTGTGTACTTACCAGCATTCAATCCACATGATTTAACATTGTAAAAATCATTGCTAAGAAACCCCTACTCTCCTAAGGACCAGATTCTCATTTGGTGTATGCTGAAGCCAGCTGTACTGACGTCCACCAGCTGGGAATCGGGCCCCGGGTTTTGTGAAAAATATTAATGAGAGATCTCCCATCCCAGACTCCGTAGAAAACGTCTCTTTTACAAAATAACACATTCTAATTGCACTCTAGAATAAACCCAATTGTTTTTGCAGAAAATAGAAATATCTGCATAGAAATATCTGTTCATCAGCCACTTCTCTGTGCACAAAATGGAGTTTAACGATTGTATTTTGATATAACAGTCTTGCTTCAGGGAAAAGCAACATTCTTGGGATTTCTGATTCACCACATGGATACAGAGATTAAAAGGCCAGTTTAATGTTATTTTTTATCCTCTTATAGTTGCCATTACTCATTTTCAAGCATGTGATGAACAATGAGGCAGAAAAATCAACCCCCTAAAGGGAAGTAACCATCCACTCTGAGATTGCGTCTAAAGATCTTCCGACATGACCTTATCCCAGAGACAACATTATATGCTTTGATGAATGCAAGCAAGTGTGGACCTTGGAGGCTTTTGGATGACTATGGTGGGATTCATCTTGTTAGATCTGCTAATGCATAATGACAATAGGGAACATAGGTTGCTCTTCTGTTGAGTTAAGGGTTCAGCAATGGACATGTAAAATCCCAGTTATTGCCCCGTTCAGTTTATTGCACATTCCAGTGTGCGTGTGTGTAAATTTGCTTTAAATTTATTGCTGCCTAGGAAAGATAGAGACTTAGTGATGGTTCTCTGCATTGCAATGTTGTAAAGCCCCCAGTTTGGATTCTTCCCTCTGTCATAATCCCTTGCTCCCATTGGGGTAGAAGGAGTTCATGATGAATACTGACAACTACCCCTCCAGCTCATTTGTGAGTGGCTTTTATTGGGTGGTAGATTCACCCAATAATCACTTATTTCTGCCTTCCCCCTGCCAATTTAAATCCAAATGCTACTTCTCCAGAGGCAGCGGAATGATGGTCCTGTTCTCCTCAGAACTACTCCACTCCATTTACTAGACTTGGAAGTTGCTTAGGTAGGTATGTCCCTTTGTCACACATCTGCAGATGATGCACCTTTTGCTTTTTCCCCTTTGACATTCTAGACATGCCCTAAGCCAAGTTCACCCACCTCTCCCTGGGCAGCAGTAACTGGCTAGTGGCCGGCACTTGTGTTTGTATCATGTCGCACCCTAATACCACAGGGAGCAGCTGTGTGCCTAAATTGGAGTATCTCTGTAGGCTTTTGCTAGGGAAGAGAATGCTGCTGGGATCAATATTGAATACCACTCTGCCTTTCCCTATGGAGAGGGAGGAAGAGTCAGGCTTAGCAAGGGTGGGAGGAGCTGTGTTTTCAGGTGGGTAGAGGGCAGAGAGCAGTTTGAAAGGAATCTACATGGCTTTTCCTACATCTATCCGTTTAGAGCATGGAGGCCTCACCCTGCCCATTCCTGCAAGACTGCAAAGGGACGTTAAGCAGGCGCTCTGCAAAGGGACCTCCCAGAATTTCCTGTGTCACATCAGAGTGTCGTCATTAGCAGGGAGGGATACTGTGCAGGTGTCAGTTCACAGGCACATGGGAAACTCTCTGTCTAAGGTGGTTTTTAATCTCCTTCCACAAGATTTGCTACCCCTTGTTTCCTGTGGCTCTAACCAGTGCTCCTTCTGATTTTTCCCCACCCCTGAGCAGAATGAATTTCATTATGAGCACCCATGTGGAGGCCATGTGTGACATGCCCCTTCGTATTGGGGCACATCACAAAATTCATGTGGTGGGGGGGGCAAGAGGTTCATAGTGTGGGAGAGAGCTCAGGCATGGTACAGTAGGTTGGGGTGCAAGGCTGTGAGGCCTGTGACTGGAGGTGTGGGGTGGGGCTGGGGTCAGTAAGGGTTTGGGAGTGAAGGAGAGTCCTCCAGGACTATTGGAAGGAGAGAGGACTCCGCCAGCTCTCTCTCCTCACAGCAGCATCGGGACTGGGATGTGGGGAACAGCACGCCAAGGTCAGGGATGGGGTTGGGAAGGAATTTTCCTCCAGGGTAGATTGGCAGTGGGCCCTGGAAGTTTTTCGCCTTCCTCTTTAGCATGGGGTACTGGTCACAGCTGGAGGATTCTCTGTATCTTGGGGTCTTCAAAGTATTTGAAGGCTTCAATATCTGAGGGTACGTCTACACTACAGCGCTAGTTCGAACTAACTTAGTTCGAATTAGTTAATTCGAACTAAGCTAGTTCGAACTAGCGCATCTAGAACTAAAAACTAGTTCGAACTAGCGTTTTGCTAGTTCGAACTAGCGCGTCCACACTGATTGGACGCAGGGGGGCATTTAAGGGCAGCTGAAACCGGTTCTGGCAGGGCATCAGGTCAGCAGTTGCTTTGTGTGGCTGCTGTCTGAGGCTATCTGAGGCTCGTGCTTAAAGGGACCCCCCCTGGACAGCCGGTTCTCAGCTTTTCCTGCTTGCTTGCCAACCTCGCCGAGGGACAGCAAAGCGTCGGTCTCTGTGCCCGTCTGTGTCGGTGCTTCCCTTCGGGGGGGACCGCCGCAGGTGGCAACATGGAGCCACGGCTCGCCCTGCACCTTCTGGTGCACGTTCTGGACTTGCTGCTGCAAGCCTGCCAGCAATGGCTCGAGGCTGCCTGGCACCACCTGGGGAACGTCAGCCCCCTGCCTCTCCGCCTGGCCGCCCTGGGGGCCGTGGAGGAGCCGCGGCGGCGCCCCGGCACCGGCGTGCCCCGCCGCATCTGGCGTCTGGACACCAGCAGCGACTGGTGGGACCGCATCGTCCTGGAGCGCTGGGACGACCGACAGTGGACCCAGAACTTTAGGATGAGGAGGGACACCTTCCTGGAGCTCTGCGAGTGGCTCGCCCCTGCCCTGCAAAGAAGGGACACTCGCATGAGGCCCGCCATCCCCCTCCAGAAGCGGGTGGCCATCGCCCTCTGGAAGCTCTCCACGCCGGACAGCTACCGATCCGTCGGGAACCAGTTCGGCGTGGGGAGATCCACTGTCGGAGCAGTGCTCATGCAGGTACGGCGCTCGTCGGCCACCGAGCCGGGGGGGAGGGGGGCTGCGAGGAGGGGATGGGCCGCCCCAGGGACAAAGGGGGGGGCGGGAGGAGGCGAAGGCGCCCCGCACCGGAGGGGTCGGGCTGTCCCGGCCGTACTACACGCCGCCAGGGGGGTTGCTTCCGGGAGTGGGGCGCGGGGCACTGCCAGGGCACGCACGCTCCCAGCCACCCGGGCGCCCCACTGATTGACGCTTTGCTGTGTCTCTCTCCGCAGGTGGTCAAGGCCATCAACCGGGTGCTGCTCCGCAGGGTGGTCCGCCTCGCCGACCCGGATGCCGTCATCCGGGGATTCGGCGCCCTCGGCTTCCCCAACTGCGGGGGGGCCATCGACGGGACGCACATCCCCATCCGTGCCCCGGAACACCAGGCGTCCCGGTACGTGAACCGCAAGGGGTACTTCTCCGTCATCCTGCAGGCCGTGTGTGACCACCGGGGACAGTTGACGGACATAAATGTGGGCTGGTCCGGCAAAGCACACGACGCCCGGGTGTACCGGAACTCCTCCGTGTGCCAGCGGCTGCAGGACGGGACCTTCTTCCCCGACCGCCACATCAGGGTCGGGGACGTGGACATGCCCGTCTGCCTGGTGGGGGATGCCGCCTACCCACTGCAGCCCTGGCTCATGAAGCCCTACACGGGACACCTCAATCCCTCCCGCCAGGCCTTCAATAACAGGCTGAGCAGGGCCCGCATCGTGGTGGAGGGGGCCTTCGGGCGACTGAAAGCCCGCTTTCGATGCCTCCTCACCCGTCTGGACCTGGCCGAGCACAACATCCCTCCCGTGGTGGCGGCATGTTGTGTGCTCCACAATTTGTGTGAGCGGAAGGGGGAGGCTTTCTTGCCAGCCTGGATGGCTGAGGCTGACCGCATGGCTGGACACTACGGTCAGCCCCGCACCGCCGCCGTCCGGGAAGCCCAGCGGGGGGCCATCCGGATCCGGGAAGCCCTGCGGGACAGCTTCCAGGTGGAGGAGGAGGAGGACTGACCTCTCCCTGCATGCCCCACCGGGGCCTTCTTCCACCCTACCCCCCCCCTTCCCCTTTCCCCTCCCTATCTACTGTACAATAAAGACACCTGTTTTTCCAACAAAAATGTCTGTTTATTTCAGAGAACTGGGGTGGGGGAGGGAGGAATGAAGGTGGGAGAAGGGAGGGGGAAACCTGGGACGAGGGAGCTGGAAGGGGAGGGGAGGGAAGGGAGGAAGGGAAAGGAAAGCTCAGGGGTGGGAGTCTGGGTGCCTCTCCCGTCTCGCCACACTGCGGGTCCGGGGGCGTCGGTGGGGAATGGTTGTGGAGGGGGGGGCAGAGAGGACAGGGGGTGTGGAGGAAGCAGGAGCGGAAGCAGGAGGAGCAGGGGGAGCAGGGGGAGCAAGAGGGGGAGCAAGAGGGGGAGCAGGGGGAGCAAGAGGGGGAGCAGGGGGAGCAAGAGGGGGAGCAGGGGGAGCAAGAGGGGGAGCAAGAGGGGGAGCAGGGGGAGGAGGAAATGGAAAGCGGTCTAGCAGGCTCTGGAGGTGGCCTCGCAGGGCACGGCCCTGCTCCTCCAGGGCCTCCAGACTCCTCTGGCGCAGCCTGAGGTCCTCCTGGACCCAGTGGTCCTGGAGACGGAGCTGTCGGTCCAGGAACCGGAGATGCCGCCTCTGGTAGTCCTCCTGGTTCCTGGCTGTCCTGCTTGCCCGGGCGCGGGCGGCTGCTGCAGGCGGTGTGGTGCGCCCTGCAGTCCCCGGTGCTGCAGCTGTGGTGCAAGAAGACCAGCGGTCAATTACCCCAGGGGCCCAGGTGTGTGAAACCCAGCTCCCCTCTGCAAGGCCAGGGCCCCTGCAGGATCCCCAGCTGCTGCTCCGTAGTGGGCAAGGCCCAGGCGCACGGTCCCGGGGCTCCCTCTCGCCCCAGCCCCCCGTACACATAAGGGGAACACGAGGGTACTCACAGGTGGACGCCTCCCCGGCCTCTGATGATGCAGGCGAGCGGCTCTGTGGGGTGCCTCGGGGGTCCCGGGTCCTGGGAAGGCTGGCGGCAGGCTCCTGGCTCTCAGAGCCCTCTTCCTCCTCCTCGGTGTCCAGGAGCGGTCCCTCTGCCCCGGGGTCAATCACGTCCCGGGGGGCAGGGACGGCATGAGGCCCCAGGATGCGGTCCAGGGCATGGAAGTGGGGGCAGGCCTCCGGGTCAGCCCCTGGCAGGCAGGCCCGGGAGTAGGACTGCCGCAAGTCTTTAATCTTGCAGCGCACCTGCTCCCGGCTGCGCTGGTGGCCCCTGGCGGCCAGGCTGGCAGCCATGCGTCCATAGACGGCCGCGTTCCGGTGGCTAGTGCGGAGATCGTGGACATTTGAGGCTTCCCCCCAAACCTCGATGAGGTCCACGATCTCCGCACTTGACCAGGCGGGCGCCCGCCTTTTGCGCCCCCGGGCAGGCTCCTGGGAGCCGCCAGGCTGGTCGTGGGGAGCAGTGGAGGGCTGGGAGCCCTCGGATGGCTGGCTCATGGTGTGGCAGGTGCAGGCTGTGCAGGCACGGGTGCTGGCAGCCTTGCAACTGGCACAAAGTGAGTAGCCAGCCCGTGGCCCTTTAAGGGCTCCGGGGCCGGGAGGGGGGCAATAGAGTTTCCCTGGTGTTGGCCAGAGTGGCCACCAGGGAAACCTGGGAAGCCTTAGCCTCCCACTAGTTCGAACTAAAGGGCTACACAGCCCTTAGTTCGAACTAGCTAGTTCGAACTAGGCGTTAGTCCTCGTAAAATGAGGTTTACCTAGTTCGAACTAAGCGCTCCGTTAGTTCGAATTAAGTTCGAACTAACGGAGCGCTAGTGTAGCGCATAGGAAAGTTAGTTCGAACTAACGTCCGTTAGTTCGAACTAACTTTCTAGTGTAGACATACCCTGAGATACAGGTGAGAGGATTATTCTGGGAGGAGTGGGTGAGATTCTGTGGCCTGCACTGTGCAGGGGGTCAGACTAGATGATCATAATGGTCCCTTCTGACCTTAAGGTCTATGAGTCTATGAGCCTGGGATTGGGCTCCATGCAGAGCTGCCACTTTGAAACACCACATGCAGCCTGGAGACATCCCAGCTGGCCCCGGGCTGCACGCAGTATTTCAAAGTGGTAGCGCCACGTGGAGCCCAAGTTCTGGCCCCAGGCGCCACACGGTGCTGCCGCTTTGAAGTACCTCCTTCACTCTTTCCTCCTTGCTGCCTCTTTCTGATAGAGGCAGCAGGGGTGGGGGCGGAGGGGGTAGGGTGGGAGCGACCAGTCGACTAGCCTGTCAACTATCCGATTAGCATTTGCTTATCAGGTAGTCGACTAGTCCTTCACATCCGTAGGAACCATAGCCAGTACAGAAGTACAAGCATCTCTCAAATCCTCCGAGATTTGTCACATTTGGAGTTAGGTCTTTTCTATGGGGAGGAATTACCCTTTCCACATACTAAAAGGATTGTGTGTGTAGAGGAAGAATCTCTGCAAGGAGTCCATGTGGCGAAGTTCTCCCTATTTTTACCGCAAGAGGAGATGATCTATGCCATAATAATACTTAAAAAAAGTATCAATTTACCTCTTCTTTGATAAGGAATTATTTATAACATCCAGGTGTGATGTATCCTTTGCAGTAGCCTTCCTGATGTTGGAACATGTTTTCTAAGACCTTGAAGTCCTAAATTAGCAAATTGGTATGTATATATCAAAATTGTCTCTTTCTGCTCCTATTTCAAAGCCTTGTTTTTATACAGCGCTGATATTTGGGGAAACCAGAAATGAATTGATTCGCTTGTCATTTGCTCTGTGCAATGTAGCTCCACTTCATTGCATGGGATCACTAGGACTTTCGGTAGAGGATAGGGTAGAGGTCTTTCCACAGAGCCAGTTTTGTGCAGACAATGTTTGGTGAATTAGCCGTTGTATGAAACTGCAAAAGTTTAGCCTGTGTGAAAGGCACACACAACTCATTAAAATGCAACCAAAACTGATATCAGTACATCTTGCATCTTCATAGTATCCAGTTTCACCTTGCAGTTACTATTTAATAGATAGATGCATGTCCTGCGTCTGCCTCCAATGAGCTAAAAATATTTTCACTTTGAGTTTTATCTGGACATCTGTTATACCAGGATGTGAATATATTTGTATGATGTGAATATATTTGTCTATTAGGTACCTTTGTGCTAAAGTCAGGCATCTCCAAAATATTTTTTTCAAGACAAACCTGTACCAAAATACATGTTAATGAAGGATTATGTTTAATGGTTAAATGATTGAATAGGAGAGATGACCTTCTGTTTGTAAGATATTTGTTTCAAATGCAGCCTTGGAATATAATGAAAGAAATAGATGGGTTTGTCTAGGTTTAAGAACCTTCTTCTATGATATTTGTGGATTAGATTAAAAACCGCTCCAGGAGAAATGGTGCTGCTGGTTCTGGACTTCCTTAAGAAGTCCCATGTTATGAAACAAACATCCCTAGCCATAGCCTTAATTAGGGCAATCAGATCTTAGTAATACTTTGTATTTCAGCTCCTTCATCTTCTCTGTTTTCATTATTGTCTATTTGACTTTGTGTCTCCAACTGACACACAAGATACTGGCTATGCAAATGGAAATGATTGCATTTAGTCTCTCTTCTTTGCAGCTGCATTACACAATACACAGAACTGCACAGATTATGTGATTACCGATCCGTACTAATTCACTGCTCTTTATATATATTTGATTGTATTCTACACTCTCCCCCTTTCCATGCTTTGGACAATTATTGTTACATTTTGGAGGGCTTTTTGTCTGCATGTTGAACTGTCACATTGTTTCAGAATCTTTGTTAACACAAATTAGTTTTGAGGAAACCCACTAATACACAGAAAGGATTTATGAATGATTAAATTGCTACAAGAGCACCAGTGTATGGTCTGCCTTAGCTTCTGGTGAATGCTGTCATACAGCTCTCCCTAACTGGGCATTCACAGTAAATTCAGTCTATGAGCAGGTATTACTGGGGCTACATCTAATGAAACTCTGCCTTTTTAGCTGGTCTTTGAATGAAAGTACTAGCTCATCACAGGCAAGCAAGGAGTGTAACCAAGCAGAGAAGTTAATGCATCTCTGCTAAGAGTAGCTAAGAATATCTGCATATTCAGGAGTATTGAATTGCTCCATCTTTCTCTACTTTGTCCTTTTTGTGTAATTCAGGATATGTCTAGACTATAGAGTTTTGCTGGAAAAACGGCCGTTTTTCCGACAAAGTTGAGTTACATCCACACTACAAGCATGTTCTTTCAACAGTAAATCTAAAAAACAGAGGGCTTTTTGCGCAAATGATAATCCTCATTCTACAAGGAAGAAGCCTTTTTGCGAAAGAGGGAAGAGGGAGTTTTTTCAGAAGAAGAGGAAAAAGGAAAAAGCATAGGTGCCCTGTTGACCATTCTGTCCATAGCAATCACTGCTTACATGCAAGACAGTGTCCAGGCAGCCTGGATGCTATCTTTTGAAAAAGCAGATTGCTTTTTTCAATGTGCTTTTGCAGTGTGGACGTTCTCTTGCGCAAGAAGTTTTTTTGGAAGATCTCTTCTGAAAAAAGCTTCTTGCGCAAGAAAGCTGTAGTCTAGATGTAGCCTCATTTCCCCCTCTGCTCTGATAGGCTAACGTTACAGCTATGGACTTATAATTAAGAGAGTAGGGCTAGATTCTTAGTTGATGTCCCTGGAACCATGCATATTTAAATCAAGCAAAACAAGTTATTAACTCTGGTAACGTGTAACTGCAGAAGAAAAGCTTTAGCAGAGCTACCCTGATTTGCACCAGCTAAGAATCAAGCCCATACTGTTGTGCTAAATCCAAAGGTTTCTAGCCTGTAACAGACTTCAAAGGGTTTGTGAAGCAGATGGAACCGTCTAGGTAACGTATCTCCTTGTGCTCCTTTGTTCTGTCGGAATGAAAATGTCTGTGTTCCTGCGATAAAATAACATCAGTGCCGTTTTCTTTCGAAGTTACCCAACCCTCACACCAAACAACTCGTTTTACAGTGAGAGCTTTGTTATCTGGCACTCATGAGGAATGGGGGTTGCTGGTTAATTGAATGTGCTGGATAACAAAGCTTATTGCTCTGCCTGCACCCCCTCCCATCAAATCCAGCTCCCAGTAACTTGAGGCACACTGAGGGGGAAGGAGGTGCCTGTTGATGTCATCAGCCAGCAGTGCCATCTGTCAGAAGCCCTGCAACAGTCGGCTGGACAGGTGGGAGTCAGGCGCATGCGCCTGAAGAGTTGTGGGTTTTGTGGCAGGGGGGAATGCTGGTTAATAAAGTTCTCCAGCTAACAGAGTGCTGGATAACAAAGCTTTGACTGTATTTGTATAAAGCTGCTGAATGTAGTCTAGCATTACGATAACACAACAGCCAGAATTCCAACAGTCACGTGTAACAATGCATGGAAGCCTTTCCCCCTAGTTTACCAGGCACGTGCAGTGATAACACAGTTCTGTCTGTTTACCTCTCGAGATTTCAGTTATGAAGTCATTTTGGATAGACCGACATTCCCCCAGCCCGCGGGGTATGTTCACTTTGTAATAAAAAACTATCACAGATGGTACAAATTAATAATTCATCTTAATTTCAGGTTTTGTATTCACTGAAGTGGACAATATTTTTCTTTTAAAGGAGAAAATGTGTTTCCAATATAGCATTCATAGAGCAGTCTGAGGGGAAATCCATGCTGACAGCAAATAATAAAATGTAGTGGCATTAAAAGTAAATATTAGTTTGTGACATTGCTGGCATCTACAAGAAGTGCAAGTCACAGATGAGGAAGGTTTAAAACCCTTTATTAATTAGGATTCGGTGTAATATTGCTGTCCAAAGACTTGAATCTCTGATGCCTTAGTTATTTACACTTGTGAAAGCTGGTTTAACGTGCTGCTATTTGCATTTGACAATGTACAGTCCAAGGTAGTAGAGAATTTGTCTCTAAACCTTTAATATACCAAGCCAGCTATGGGGAAGCAACCAATGGTACCACTGGAAGTTGGAGGGCTGGATCCACAGTTGTGGCCCTGCAGAGCTCAGGCACAGAGCAAAGGCAGCTTTATTATAATTTGCTCTGGGGTAGCACGTGCAAGCCCTTGTCATAGATTAGGATCCCAGTGAGCTAGGCACCATACATTCACCCAGCGAAAAGAACACTCCTTGCCCCAACACATTTAGAATCTAAGTATCAGACAGACAGACTGGCAAGGAAGCACAAGGAGACAATTAGACAATGCTGGTCAGTATCCAGTGCAAAACCGGCCTAGCCAATGCCAGATTTTGCTTATAGGCATCTCAGCTATGGAGGCATTTGAGGAGGGGTTTGAAAGAGAACAGCGAGTGAGGCGCTGTTTATGAGATGTTCTTCCCATGCATGATGGACAGTGAGCGAGAAGGCATGAAAGTGGTTTTTGAAAATCCAACCAGTAGGCAGTGAGGACTAGCATCAGGGGCAAAATGGAGACAGGAGGTGATGTCTCCGTAGTGTATGGGATGTGATTTATGGCACCTGTACTGAGGATTCACATTCTTAAGTGCCTAAGTCACTTTTGAACGTTTTCCTTTAAATCCACCTGCTTTAGCAAGGACGTAGCTATCCGTACTAATTCATATCTGAATACACAAGTGCAGTACTGCCATGTTACATAATATTATAAACTGACCACAGAATTATAGAAATGAGTGTGATGGGGCATTCCATATTCTTTATGGGAATATGCTAATTAATGTGACCTACATGGAATATGCTTTATGTGAGATACTTCCTGTGAGATCTCCCTGGAAAGGTTGTAATCTACTGACTATGATGTATGCATGCATCGTTTTTGTAGATCAAGTTAGGAATATTGAACTTAGGGATGTAATAGTGTAGTTGATTAACCAATTAACCTATAAGCAAAACCTATAGGTTAATGCTATAGACTCATGCATTCTCTGTTCCCCCACCAGTAAATTTTTTCGCAGGCTGGCCAGCAGCCTGGCTCAATCCTGGATCACGCCGGGTCTGGGAACTATACCCGCTGCGGTTCTGCATTTAAAGTGTATAGGAGTCAGGTGGACAGGCAGCCTGGCTCAGTTCTAGGTCATGCCAGCTCCAGGAGCTCGACCCCCCTCCCCCCCCAGACAGGGGCTGCTGCCAGCCCATGCTGCTGCTTCTGCTGTATCAGAGACAGCAGCGTGGAGCGACAGGCAGCTGGTCTGCGGGGGGGGAAGGGGTTTAAGCTGGCTCCCCTTGCAGACCAGCTCCCACCTGGCACCCCATGCTGCTGCCTCTAATAAAGAGGCATCAGCACGGAGTGGCATTGGGCTCCTCAGAAGTAGGGCCAGAGCGCACTGGCTACCAGCCCCAACTCTGGGGACTAGAGAATAGTTGAGTAACCAATAAGAATTCAGGACAATGTAGCACTTTAAAGACTAACAAGATGGTTTATTAGATGATGAGCTTTCGTGGGCCAGACCCACTTCCTCAGATCAAATAGTGGAAGAAAATTGTCACACTATTTGATCTGAGGAAGTGGGTCTGGCCCACGAAAGCTCATCATCTAATAAACCATCTTGTTGGTCTTTAAAGTGCTACATTGTCCTGCATTTTGCTTCAATAAGAATTCATGATATTTAACATCCCTAATTGAACTGCATGTCTGTAATTGCATATTTGCTGCTTTACAGTTTGGGGCTGTGATGGCCCATTATCAACCGACAATGAAGCATCCATCACCTTCCCGAGGGTCAAACTGTGAAGTCTGTAGCCAGGGGCCTTGCAGACACATGTGGCCATGTCGCCTGATGCCAGGATCCATCTTGGACGCTGTATTTCTCCACAAGAGCAGGGGGGAAGTTTACACTGAACACCAAAAATTCTTGCTTTTTGCAAAACTTCTGCAAAGGCGGGGAGTGAAGTAGCCCGGGTCATCGGTTGTCCTTGGCCACCCCACCAAAGATGACTGCTGGAAACAAGAGAGATTGAACTGGGGGAAGGAACTGCCCCAGGCTGGGAGGATATCTAATCCGTGAAGATTATAAGAACAACTTTTAATGAGATACTGCGTGTAACTAGTTAATTTAGTGTCCTAAATGACTTACCTGGTGTTACCCGGGTCCTTCAGGGAAGGGGACTGGCAGGGGGGTGGTGCCAGGGCTGGCCTTACCATGAGGAGAACTGAGGCAGCCGCCTCAGGTGCCAGACTGTGGGGGGCACCACTGGGACCGAGAGGGTAGAAAATTGTTTCTGCTGCTGGTGCAGCGAGGGAATACGGGGGCGTCATTTGAGCTCCCCGCCTCAGGTGCCAAAACGTTGTGGGCCGGCCCTAGGTGGTGCAGGAGTCAGAGTGGGGGAGTAACAAGGGGCTCAAGGCAGGGGGCTAGGGATGTGGAGAGGGCCAGGAGTCAGGGCAGGGTGTGAGGGGGGACTCAGGGCAGGAGGCAAGTTTGCAGGAATGAGAATGGGGAGGAGTGGAACCTCAGGGGAGAGGGAGGAGAGATCAGGACAGGGGATGCGGGTGTCTGCCAGCTTCTGGGATAATGGGGGGGGGCACTACACCTACTGGGTTGGGGAGCTGTGCATGCTGCCCGGTGACTTGTCCCCCGAGGTCCCAGTGTAGGGGGCAGAGGGGAGTGGGCACAGGCCAGCTGCAGGGTGTGCATGCTGGGCAGCCTGACAGTGGTGGGGGCAGGCTATGGTGCCTGCATTGAATCAGTGGGACTTTCTCTTTCCCTACCCCGATCTAGCAGAGGCCTTTTCTCCACCCCCATCCATTGGGGCTTTTAATTTCTCCCCCCTCCAGCAGGGGTGGGCTTCTCTCTCCATCTAACAGGGGTGGGCCTTTTTTCTCTCCCTCTCCCCCAATCCGCAAGGGACTTCTCCCTTCCCCGTCGCTCTGGCCAAGGGGGAGAGGCATTTGGGGAAGAGGGGTCACTTGCCCAGTGCAGTGGCCAGCAAGATGGTGAGCTCCAACCCCAGCTGGCAACTCTCTTGGTGGTGTGGCTGCCCCCAAAGGTCACTCTGCACTATAGCTCTGCTCTGCGCTCACTGCCTCCCAGTGGTAACTCTGTAGTACAGCATCCCTCTAAAGAGCACCCTCTCTTTCCATGTTATGGAAAACAATCCCATTCCAGGCACGTCTTATTTTCCTGACACATCCAAACCCTGACCTTGCTTTAAGTTGGTGGTCCTAACTCTCACCGGTTAGGAGAATTCTTGATCAAATAGACTCACAGACAGATGCACATTTCTAGAGATAGGTCAAATTTAGCTTGTGTGTTCTGTTTTATTTTTCTCAGTAATCTACGTTTTTCTATCTCTTTTGACCACTGAAGTTCTACTTTTTACACTTAATAAAACCACTTTTGCTTATTAATAAACCCAGTGTAAATAATATTTACCCGGGATAGGCAAGGATTGTATGCGCATCTCTCTTTACATTGAGAATCAGGATGAATTTCATGAGCTTATACTCTCTAAAGCATAACATGGATGTTATCTAGGGTTCAGCTTCCAGAGGGGCTGTGTACTTGAGCACTGGGAAAAGGTCTCACATTGTGGTGTTGACAGTGTGTGCCAGCAGCCTAAGGAGGGTGGGGGGACTGTCTCTGTCCCTGTCTCTGTGCTGAGGCAGGCTGGAGAGCTGGACTCAGCAAGATAGCTTTACGAGGTGCCCAGGCTGTCAGAGAAAGCAGGCTATGGGGTCTCAGCATGTCAGATGACAGACCCAAGGGGTCCGGATCCATACCATGGGTGCTATATTTTACTGCCTTACACGGTATGAGCATAAAAAAAGAGACCTTATTTATAGATGAGACATTCAAATGTGAACACGTGCTAGGCCATGTGGGTGTAATCGTGTTTTCCATGGGGCTGATGAGTTCATTTTAGAAAAGTAGCTGGGAACAGGGGAGTGGGGACAGGAATGGGGTACACCCGGCAGAGCAGCTAGCGCACTTCTGGAATCGCTGGAAGTGGCGCTAAGCTGAGGGACTTCTGCCCCTCCTGGGAAGCCGACACTACCCTCCATTTTCACTTGAGGTAGGTAGTGGGGCTTCTCTGGGGTGGGAGGGAAATGGGGGCAGGGCGGACAGGATGCCTCGCGATCGACTGGTCGATTGCAATTGACCTGTTGGTGACCACGGCACTATAGATTAGTGACCCCACGGCACGGGGTCAGTTGGATTATCTGTGTTTTTAACTTGAGATGAGGCTTCAGGTCCTAGCAGAACTCTAGTTAGAAAGGAAGTTGATGAGAGACAGGAATTCCTTAATGGTTATTATTTTAATATATAAAGGAGAATGGTATGTAAGTTTGTGCTCTAATAACTTGGACACTATAAGAGCTACCGCAACCAAACTTTGCATGGGGTAACCTTTCATCCAGGAGAAGGTTTTAAGGTACAGTGGGAGGGAAGAGATGAGAGACCGACGCCTCTTCCCCAGGGCTGCACGGAGCTTGGCAGTGCGGGGAGAAGCGGCTTCCTGGGTGAAGGGCAGGGATAGTCACTCACTAAGGCTGGAGGAGGGACAAGGAAGCGGAGGGAAGGCTCGGGTGCCGGCGGCAGGCGCGTGGCTCCCTTTCCCCTCTCTCCCCTCAGGCTCCTCACCTCAGTTATATCAACTTTTCTGAGCAATGCCGGGTAACTCCAGCTAGTACCTTTTGTAAGAACTAGATTTCAGAACCATGTAAAGAGAATGATTCAAAAGTCAAACTTTCTATAGGCACCATAGTTGGCTAATAAACAATTGTTGACGTCATGGTATTTTAAAAACAGCAAATGTATTTCAAACATCAGTAGTTTACTAGAAGAATTAATATATAGAAATATCTAACAATCTCTTATGGAGTAGCAGTAGCAAACCTTTTATCTACTGTATATTTGAGAGTCTGTTCAATGCTGGGTAAATTTTTTAGTAATAATGAACGTGAAGGCTGACAGTTTTATTTTTTTAAATTGAATTCCTTGCAGAAGTTCTTTGAGCTGTTTTACTTTTGGAGGCTGAAAATCCTAATTGGCTTTTTTGGAAGCTGCTTAACAAAAAGGATACAGAGTTAATGTGGAATCAATCCGCTGTGGTAATTAAAATGACTGTTTTCTGGATTGCTCAGACTAAAGAGAGTAATAGAGCATTTGCTGGTATTTATTTATTTTTGTCTGCCTATATTAAAATCAGAGGGGAGTTATGGGCAAATATTTAATGCTAGAGTATTTACCCAGCATTGTTGGGTCCTTAATTCAATTTTTGGTTTTGGAAAATAAAATGAAAATGTCCACGCTTCATTTGAATCATTGCTCTGGGACGGGGAGGAGAGGTTCAGTGTGCAGGCTGCCCTGGGGAGAGAGGACAACCCCAGTTCTCTCTCACCGCAGAAGCTTGGGACCAGGTGAGAGGTGCATCCCCATGGCTGCTGCAGGGGCAGGTCTCAGATTCGTCTGCCTCTTGTGCTTCCCAGCCAAAGTGAGGAATGCAGCAAACTGTGCACTTTCCCTTTGCTCCCTGACTAAGGGGAACAGCCAGCAATGTCCCTGTAAGAATCACGGGGAGAGAGCTTCAGTCCCACCTGTCCTCCCTAAAGGGTGCCTGGGGATGGGATGCCTGGAATTGGGGCAGTCCCAGATGGGAGGGGGGATGTGGCCCCAGACAGCCCTTTCACCTGCCTGGTGGTGATCTCTTTTTTTATATGGTTTTATGAGAAACAATCCCATTCCAGGCACATCCCACTTTCCTGGCACAACCAAACCCATACCTTGCTTTAAGTTATGATCAGAAGAAACTGTATACCGAATTTGGAGCTCCTAGCCCTTACCATTTGGGAGGCGTTCTTGAACAACCACATAGATGGACAGAGACAGACATGCTCTCTCAAGTATATAGTAAACTTTTGCTGGAACATTGTGAGGATGGAGAATTCTATACCGCTTAGCGCAGCAAGACAGCACGACCTGCTGTGGAATTTTGGTTCCTCCATTCCACAAGTGAGAGCTATACAGAGCACTTCAGTCACGCACAACAATAGTTAATTAAAATACTGCAGAAGGGAGATCACTTTGGAGAAAAGGCTGTTATCAGAGTAGTTCATAATTTTTTTAATCACACTTTTCTGTCTATTTCCTTCGAAGCATCAGTGTATTCCTGATGCTTTTTTTATACCTCATTGATATTGATGCTTTAAACTCTTTGTTTTGGTTGCAAAATCTGAACAAAGGCAACATTTATGCATTGCCTTTTTGCACAGAACATTTTTAAAACCGTGTCAAGACTGCAGCTGCCATCTATTACTGACTCCATCTGAAGAATAATTCTCTGGCTTAATTATATGTGTTTGTGTTTCAGTAGTTCCTAGTGGCTCTAATGAAGGTCAGGGCTCCTTTGTGATAGATGCTGTACAAACAAACAGCAAGAAACAGTCCCTGCCTTTCTGGGCAAAGAGACAGCTCCCATGCAAATTCCTGCGGTAAAAAGGAACAAGAGAAGAGCAATATAGAAGATACATGCTCTATCAATCAAAGTGCTTCTTCCAGGAAAATATTTCCAAGGTTTTTGTGAGCTTTCAGCAGTTCTTAATTTCTTTCCCTTTTACTTCACCAGAGGTGTCCAGGCTCTCCATTTTATTTTCTTTACCTTTCTCGCCAAAGTCAGTGTTTCAAACATTTTGGCTCTTTCATGAGCTTTGGATGCTAAAGTTTATGTGGTAGTTTTGCACGGAGATCACCACTTTGATTTTTAATCCTGAAATAGCACTTGCAAAAAAGATCTTTTTACAGTATGAGAGCAGCGCTCTTAATATGAATCTGGGTCCATTTGTTGTTTCTAAGAATTCCTAGACAGGCCAAATGAATGCATATCCTTGCAGCTTATGTGGCATCTGTAGGAAGCGTGTCTTTGTTTTCTAGAAAGACAGGAAG
Source organism: Pelodiscus sinensis (assembly GCF_052426305.1). NCBI lineage: Eukaryota > Metazoa > Chordata > Testudines > Trionychidae > Pelodiscus > Pelodiscus sinensis. Next base: position 125,807,253 of record NC_143055.1, read on the forward strand.
AACTGACACACAAATAACTGTTTTGCAGTGAGTCCTCTTACATTTCTCCCCTCATATAAAAAGATGATAAATCTAGGTAAGAGATTTAAATCTAACTCCCAGAGATACAGTGACACAACACAGTTAAAATCAGTGAAAAGACTGGTGAAGGGAAAATCTATGCCTTTGCTCAAAGCCAATGTTCATTATTTAGTGTTGTATTTGTGCTTTAAATGATTGTGGTTTGACTATAAGAGGGCCCTGTGAATACTTTCAACATCTATAAAGGAAAAAAAATCATTTATAACCTTCCATAGTTTTTTATAAAAGAAGGTGCAAGTTTTACAAAAATATATGGCAGAAATTCTCACAGAACTGAATTAAACATTTTTAAGAGTGTAAATGATCGGTTTAATTTGCTTCCAGCCCCCATACCCTTACTGTAGTAATCTTCTGTGTATGATTGTGTAAAAGATTGAGTGAAGATTGAATCTTGAATGCAGGGCATTCTGTCCCTGAGTCATTCGCAAGTCTTTTTTTTTTTTTTTTTTTTTTAAATTGAGGCTTTATGCTAGTTGTGTGTGATCCACAGGTTCTTGGAAAGTTACCACTGTGAATCCCGATTAGAGCCTATTACGGTTAAATGGAAAGACAACCATTGGCTTCAGTAGACTCTGACTCAGGTGACTGACTTACAGCAAATGCTATTCTAAAGGAAGTGCAATGAATGGGAAAATATCCCCTTTTAGAATCATGTCTTGGTCTTGGAGTAATAACATGTATTCCGATGATTGGCTCAAAAATATTTACCCAGAGGGAAAATATTGTGCACTGGGCAAACAGCCTGATGAGTCATTTCTCAGTATTAATTTCTAAGCAACAGCCAAAGTGACCTTGTCGTGGCAAAGCCTGAAATGTGCAATTCTGAAATCTCTCTTGTCTATTTCAATTCATAGGGATGACGTCAGGTCATACATAATTGCAGAGGAAAATGATGTGCCATGCCATGTTAGAGAATAAGTACCATACTCTTGTAGAAGAAAAGTTACCTTTTCTTTAAATATGTCCTGACTCACATTACATTCTCAAAGAACATGCCTTGTTTTGCTTACCGACACTTTACATCCTGTTATGAGACCTGACAACTGATTAAATCAGGAGTTTTCAAATGTTTTCCATGGTGTGGATCCTAATGAAGAGATTATCTTACAGACATCTACGTGCCCATCCATGATTGTATAACTACAGCAAAAGGATTACCTGGAAAAGTCATGTTAGGGGAGTATGTATTTTTAGCTGCCTTGAAATGAAATGTGTGGACATCTATAGAAACAGATGGAAGACCGAGCAACAGATACCTGACATCTTTCCAAAAGCCACCATCAAGTGTGCTGCAGACCACAAAATGTCCACGTACCAAACCTTGTACAGTAAAACTCCAATAGACCGGCACTCCTGATAGTCTGGCATCAAAATGGCAAGAGCCTAGTGAGTGAGTTTCAGCAAAAAATGAGTCACAAGGTAACAGCGGCAGCAACTAAACGGAGCAAAAAGGGTAAAAAAGGCTTTAAAAAACTAAAATATTACAGTATACTGTATACAGTATGTACAATAAAAAGGGTTAAGAACATTTTATATACAGTATATAATGTATACAGTGTATATATATATATATATATATATATATATATATATATATATATATAAAAAACCAGTTTATAGTGCCTCCTGATAGTCCGGCATATCTGATAATCCGGCACCACCTAGGTCCCATAGGTTCCGGATTATCGGAAGTCTACTGTAAATGGGTGGGCTAAAATCTATTACCCTCTGACCCCTACAAATCCATCTCTTCTGAATTGTAGAACCTCACATCTACCAGAGATCTCTGCTACACAGTATCTCTTAAAGTATGTGTTTATTTGTATCCCCAAAGTACGCTTATAATTTGCAGCTGTTTTCAAAGAATGGCCGTGCAACATTGCCATGAAAAAGACTAGGTATTTCTGTAGCTGTACTGTGCTACTTGGACCCAAATGGATCTTTCCAACTAAACGGAATGTTGCCATCTCGGTTTGGAAATCTCCAAGAAATGCCTACGGGTATGTCTAGCGAAGAAAACCTGCAGCTGGCCCAAGCCCGCTGACCTGGTGTCACAGGATTTGGGCCGTGAGTCTGTTTTACTGCTATGTAGGCTATGTAGGCTTCCTGGCTTGGGCAAGAGTACAAGTTCTCCTAAAGGCTGGGCCCCAGCCTGAGCCCAGATGTCTGTGCAGCACTGAAATAGCCGTATAGCCTAAGCCCCATCAGCTCGAGTCAGCTGGCCCGGACCAGTTGTTTTATAAACCATGGGCCTTTCATGCTGTAGGGAACGATGATCCCATAGATAACATTCTTCTCTTGGAGATGGCCAAACTCTGTCACCCTACTTACTTTGTGCACTGCCTTGTTCGGTGAATAGTGCTGCCGGACTATGGGTGAGACAGGGTACTACTGATCCTGCGTAAGAGTAGCGGAGCATAAAAGCATCAAAGCAGAGCATAAAAGTTAACACTTAGCATGTTAGACCACAGGGTACATCAGATATCAAACTTTTGTGTTAAGCCTGCGGACAATGCAAATTAAAGCTAGCAAAAAGGGACCGCCGATAGATAGTTTAGTTACAAAGTAACAAGACAACTGCATTGAATAAAAGCAAAATAAGGATACCAGCCTTTACAAATAACCAAACCCGTGACAGCAAAATAAGCATCCCCAGTATGGGATGTTTATACTACAAATTTGAATATTGAGGTCCTGGGGCCTTTCTCTTATTATACCTTCTGTTTGCATTACATAACACTTTAAATATTGGACCAGATACAGCTGTAATTTACACATTAGTATTAATCAGACTAAACAGTCTCCTGGGTTTTGTTTTGTCTAGACAGTCTGCCTGTGTCCTCAGGCCTGTACTCCAACTAGCAGCGATTGTACTATATTGGTAACTGCTTGACTGCTGGTAATGAATGGATGAAGAAGTGAAATAGAAGTGCTTTATTGAAGATAGCTGAAAAGAGACACTGGTTATAAAGCACTTCTTGCAAGTGTAGTGAGGTTAACTATGAGTCCCCTAAAGCACAAGCTAATACTATAGGTGTTTTGAGTGTGAAAGTTAAAGTGATTTGCCTCCGTTGGTAGAGACAGAGGAAATGTATATTTCTATTTAACTGTTCTTCTACAGAATCCCAATCCTTCTGCCACTGAGATTATGGTTGTAGGCAGGCTTAAATCTCAGAATAGTCAATGCATTTCCCATGATAAGAGTCACGGAAAATTTAGATGTGTGCCTGACTTATACATAATCGATACTGTTTCCTTCTAAATTCAACTTCTTTAGTTTAGACAAGGGGTTCAAAGCTATGTATGTTGGGTGGAAAAACCTAGAGAAATTCAGATGGTGGTAGCCAGTAATTTTTATATATAACAATAAAACTGCCTCCTTCAGGAACAGAGGGTGAATAAATTCCAAGCCAAAACCCCTCCACTGGGAATGCTTTCCTTCCGACAAACGCTTTAGGGAATTCTTAGTTGGTGTGTTCCAGTTGATCTCAACTAAGCTGAAACATCGGGGCTGTGTCTATATTGGCATGATCTTGTGCCAAAGCAGACGCTTTTGCACAAAAACATGCTGCCTGTCCACAGAAGTTGGAGCAGGCTATTTGTATTATTGTGTGGGCCACCCTGAGGGGCATGCAAGACAAGTGGGAGTTGGCTTTGCCACCAGGACGTCACTGGTTCGGCAGTTTGAATTGCAGCCGCATGCCATCAGTCCTCACCTCAGGACTGCAAAGCTTAGACCGAAGCAGGGACAGTACCTTGTACTTGTGAGTGCATATGTACCCACTTTGCCTGCTGACAATGAAAAGGAGGCTTTCTACATGAGCCTGAATTTAGTGATCTCTTCAGTACTTTTACATCCAAGCTATATAGGCACTAGGCCATTTTAATGAGAGAGTTGGTCAGGACTGCACCTGATGGCCAAAGATGCTTGGGCATCACGGTATTAGAAGCGAGACCTTGAATGTCACCCTCCTTCTTCTCGCATGCAGCACGAGCTCACTATTGCAAGCACATTTGCCCAAGAGGCAAACAAATACAACACAACTTCGGTGCGCCTTCAGTCTATGCACGGGCATGTGATTGACTGTTTCATTGCAAAACAAAGCTCAACAAAATAAGTTGACTCATGCAATGTGAGGCTCTGGCTTCTGGTCTGACCTTGGTACGCAATGTCGTCTCCTCAAGACTTTGTCCACCAAAACGCCATGCTGCCGTATGCTGGAAAAAGTTGGCTGTAGATGAACTTGAAATGCCTGAGTATTTCAAATATTGCTTCAACTTAGCCTTGATGCTTCCTTTATTATCAATAATGAAGGTCCAGAGCAGACATCTACTATTGAAGAGGACTGGATGAACATCAAGAGAACAACCTACAAAACTGCTGTCAAAATACCGTTTCCAAAACCACAAACACAAGAACTGTTTTGATGACCAGGATGAAGGTGCTCTAGCTCTTCTTGATGAGATGCATATGACGTTGGCCTGGATCAATGATAAAGAGAATGCCTCCAAGAAATCAGCCCACATTCAAGCTAAGCAGAAGGCACAAATCAAATGATGGCAAATGAAAGAGGACTGGTGGAAATGCAAATAAGTCAGATTTCAAGATGCAGCTGATAGACATTTTAAGGCATTCTGCGATGGGCCGAAGGCAGTCTGCGAGCCATGCGGTGCTGGATCTACACCAGCATCCTCTGCTGATGGCTGCACTCTGATTACGGATAGCTCTATAATCCTTGACCTCTGGGCTGAACATTTTCACAATGTATTAAACCAGACATCAACTTTTGACAGCAGCGTTCTTGAAGAGATTCCTCAATGGGCTAATGATGCACAGCTGGTGGATGAGGTACAAAAAGCTGTCAAGCAGATGAAATCTGGAAAGGCATCTGGTAGTGATGTGATCCCATCAGAGATTTATAAAGCTGGTGGTGGTTAGCTGGTGCACCACCTCACCTGTTTGTTTATCACCATTTGAGAGAGAGAGCAAATCCCCAGGATTTCAAAGATGTCCTGGTAGTACACAGATAAAAAGTGAAAAAATAACTGCTTGCTGCGATGACCACTGTGGCATCTCACTGTCGTCTGTAGCTGGTCCGATTCTGACCCACATCCTCTATCACTGGCTGTCATTACATGTGTTCACAAATTACATCATTCCTGAAAGTCAGTATGGATTTCATGCTGTTTAAGTCACTGCTGACCTGATATTCACTACCAGGCAGATCCAAGAAAAATGTACTGAGCAACATCAGGATCTCTACATGATTTTCATCCAGGCGTTAGATATGGTCAGCAGAAAGGGGCTTTGGAGGGTACGTGGGTGAATTGGTTGTCCTGACAAACGTATCAGTGTATCAGTATAGTTTGGCCATTTCATGATGATATGCTGGGTTGCATCTGTAACAATGTGAAGAGACATCAGTACATTTTTGTAGTGTCAAATGGTACAAAGCAAGCAGGTGGCCTTGCTCTTCTCCTATTCAGCATCGACTTTCAGAAGATGCTGTTAGTTGCTTTCAGGGGTGGCACTTTGGGTATTCCTAATCAGTTCCCAACTGATGGTAGCATTTCAACCACCGAAGACTTCAGGCTCACACCAGAGTGCTCACTACAGCAACCTGTGATCTCCTGGTTGCTGAAGACGGTGCATTGTTGGCTCATTCAGTTGAGGATCCACGGGAGCCTTTTGATCCTTTTGCTACTTCTTGCTGCTTTGGACTCACTGTGAGCCTCAAGAAGAAGTTGTGTCCCAGTCTGTTAACAAGAGCCTCACGCTCCAGTGATTAATGCTGCCGCTGCTACTTAAGCAGCTGTTAAGTTTTGCTGCCTTGGAAGCGTGCTGTCCTCCAGCATAAATGCTGATGGCTATGGATCTGCTCAACTAGCCAAAGTCGGCACTGCCTCTGGAAGACTGACCACGTACTTATGGAACGACCATGGTGTTAAACTTCATACAAAGTTAACGGTTTATCAGGCAGCTCTCCTGGTTATCCTGCTGTATGGCCATATAGCATGGTCACATTTTGAAACTCGATCAGTTCCAGGTGCGCTGCCTCAGGACGATTGCCCATGTGAATTGGTGAGACAGAATCCCAAACATGGAAAACCTTAAGCTGTGTGGTGTCGTGGGCAAGGAAGCAACAACTTATGAACAGTTTTTCTGGGTTGGTCATGCCATGAGGATGGATGATACATGGCTACTGAAGTTGGTCTTCTATGGCCTGCTTGTTCATTGGTGGTCAGTATAAGTATTATAAAGACACCTTAAAGGCCAATGTGAAGGAATCTAGTGCATAGCCCAGTGACCTGGAAATCATAGTTCAGGACAGATAGTTTCCTGACAGAACAATTGTACAGACTCTCAAATGCTTCGAGAGTCAGCAAATCCAGACATTACAAGAAAAGCGTAGGATCGGAAAAAAGTGTCCAACCCCCTCAGTTGGCGGATTTTTATGTGACCTCTGTAATTGGATTTTCTGATCAGGGATTGGCTCAGTCGCTCACCAATGGCATCATAGAAGCCTGAAACAGAGAGAGAACGTCTAGAACCCTTTGCTAGTTCTTTATGAACTGGTTCATCCTTTTCCATTGTCTTTGGTTTTAGTAGAATGGCGTAGCCAGGGCCGAGGTTTGGGGTTCTTTACTTCTAAAAGTGAATACAATAGAATCAATGACTGTTGCAGTCTGTCCATTCTGCCTCCTTAAAATTACATTGGCGGGTTCAGAGGAGTCAGATTCTAGCATTTGCGGTCGGTCCTAGTTCAGGCAGTAAAAAATATAACTCCAGCCTTGGAATAAGTGGGAACAAATCTTTTGTGTATCTGTATTTAAATTGATGTTAATGGGGTTGTTTCCACGGTCTGTGCAGTGCTTCTGATTCTGGTTGGATATTTTCCATATCTCACCCTAGAGGTGGCTGCATTTGCATGCCAAATTGTTATCCCAGTGCGTCATCTTTTAGCTCAGAATCTAGGATTTTTTGGGGATAAAAGGCATCATATACAGTAAATATAAGATATTTAGTACTGGCCAGATTCTTAGCTGGTATAAATCAGTGTAGCTGGAGCCATATGGATTTACACCAGCTGATGAGTTGGTCTTTAGTCTATTTTCTGAGTAGTGTAGCAATTATTTTATTCTGTAGAAGTCAAATGTACTATGACTAAAATTGCATATTTCTTCTCTACAGATGGAATGCAGGGGGCAGTTTTGTGGGGAACAGAAATAAGAGGGGGAAAAGTAACAAAAGCTAGTACTGTGGTGAGCTAAAAATATTTGATGCTAAATTAAATCCAGCCGTCCCTGGTCAGTCATATTTCAAAAAGACACAGCATGTTCTAGGCAAATTCCCTTGGAAATCACTGTCGCTTGTGGCCTGCTAGAAAAGGCTCATTTCTGCGAATTGGAGGCTCTGATCTGCCTCACAGTAAAGGAACCTCAAAAAGAAATGCAAGGCTGAAAAAGAGGGATGCATCTTTTCATAAAGAAGGGAAGAAGGCATTATGTGCAGTTTCACAGATCAAAGTTCTTTTCCCTGCAGTCTGTGAAATGAGCTAAGAGGCAAGGTCTCAATTGAGAGTGGCTGAAAACAGGAAGATAAAATGTTTCTCTTGAAAAAAACATTCTCTCCCTTTATTTATTTTGATTCATGAGCAAATCCCATGGTACAGCAACAGCTGCACCACAGTTAAGGTTGCATTTCAGAGTTCAGTTTTAACAGGAGCACTCAACATTTATTTTGCAAAAGCCTTATTGAAATATATACTTTGTAAAATTTGAAATTTTCCTGATGGTTTCCCTAAGGTGGGAAAGAAGACCAGGCGTTCAAAAAAAAAAGTTGGTTACGTGTCCATGTAACCACTACTCATGTGACTAATGGCAGAGAATCTAACCAAGAAGATAGGGAAGTCTGGGGGTGAAGAGCTTCCTTTCAATTACACCTGGAGCCAAATAAAGATCAGTCCAACTGAGATCCTAAGCAACATCAGCCGTAATTTGACAACTCCAGTTTGTCCTCTGTGAGCCTCTGGTGGCTGGCCGGGCAGGGAACCCTGGGCTTACATCTAGTTGGCCATGCAAGTGACTTTCTCTGAGACCAAAGCCAAAGTTGTTCGGGGATTGTACCAGCTTGGGATGTTAGCCTTCCGTTTCTCCCTAGAAGCCAATTTCTCACTCCCTCTTCGACCTTCTAGAAATCAGAGGACTGAGAAGATCCCAGCTCCCTGACCTGCATGCAAAACAACTCAGTTTAGTTACATGAGAGTGAAAGAAAGATATTGGAGTGATGATTTGGTCATAACAAACCACTTTACTTCTCAGCTGTGAGACAGGTAGTCGGTGATTTGCTTCAAAAAATGCAAACTCTTTATTTGCACTTCCACTGTAATCTGACGGGGATAGAGTTGGGAACATTTCAACAGCAATTCAGCCAGCCAGCCATCCTTTGATAGAGCTCACAAAGCTGAGATCACTGTAAATACACAATCCTGGAGCCAATCCTCATGTTGTGTAAATTGGTGTCGTCCCGTGGCAAAATCCTGGCCCCCGGAGGTCTCCCATGGACTTGTACTGATTTGCATCAGCCAAAGCTGTGACCTATTATTGGCAATGCTCGTGTTACAGTAGACATGATGCACTTTGTCGAGCCAGAAGCCATTATGTATGCAGCGCTGTAGTTTAGGAATGTCGACAGATGAAATGAAGACGCTGATTACATTATTGGCCTGTTAGCATTAGGCACAGCTGTGAAATCTATTTCTTTAGTCACTGGGGGGGGAGGGGAGAGGGAGGTAAAATCAGTCCCCATTTAGATTAGCTTACATTGCTCAACAAAACCTCCAGTTGTTCAATAACTAAGTTCTGTCCCTTCACATTGCACTCTGGGGCTACAGAAGACACCTAACAACAGCACACGGTGAGTTGTTTCATTACACAAATGTCCAGGGATTATGTTACTGTGCGCTCTTGACCTGCTAAATCAATAATATCAATAAAAAGTCAAGTCATGTATTGTTCACCTCAACCCACACCTGTGATCGTTGACATTAGTGCTAACTCTAGGAAAGTAGCCCCTGTGCTCTCACACCTAGGGATGCCAGGTGTCCTGTATTGACCCAGACAGTTTGGTATTTTCACCTCCTGTCTGGTAAAAAAAAAAAAAATTCAGAAAATACTAGACACCTAAAATGTCCGGTATTTTCAGATTTTTTTTCCCTGCCAAGAGGCGAAAATACTAGACACCTGGCAACCTACACACACTCAGCAACCGGGCCCAGTGCCCAGCACTCCCCCCGCTCCAGCCCCCCAAGGTCCTCCACTTATCTGGTTCCACAGGGAAGTTGTCTTTTGGCTCGACCAGGAAAACAAGATGGCCACTGGCAAAAAGCTTTAAAGGCTTTTCTTAAAGGGGCCATGCTTTTTTATTTTATTTTATTTTATTTAATTTTTTTTGCTGACTAACTCTCAGGGTCCTCTTTTTTTTGGCTCAACAACGTTGGTCTCCCCCTTTTTTTTTTCCTCAACAGAATTTTTTCCCCAGTGGTTGTTTTTGGGGGTGGATTTGTTCGGTATTTTTAGTTAAACCATCTGGCAACCCTACTCACTCCCAGTCTCAATTGTAAACTCTTAACACTCAGCCAGGTCAAACTGTTCTGCAGTGAGGTAGAGGGAGGGAGGTGTCCTAGCAGGTTAATGCTCCCTGGAGTAGGTTCAGCTATGATTTAGGCTACAGATAAAGAAAATGTTGAGGCCTTGTTTTCATAGTCTGACAGCTGCAGCTGGCAGGGCTGTTGAACCAAATGTCCCTCTTTATCAGAGCAGTTAGGGAATATTCTGTGAGGGCTCTGATATTTGCTTCCCACCGTGGCTGTGTCTACACTGGGCCACTTATTCCGGAAAAATCAGCCGCTTTTCCGGAATAAGCTGCGAGCTGTCTACACTGGCCCTGTTATTGCCTGTAACACTGCGTCCAGACTACGGAGCTTTGTCGACAGAACTCAATGTGTCTGGACGCTCTTTGTCGATGGAAGTTTTGTTGACAGTATCTGTCGACAAAACTTCCGTCGACAAAACGCGGTAATCTAGACGTACCCTTATACTGCTGGAGGTGTGGCAAGGAATCTTAGGAGAGGCTGTCTTGCTGCATTGCTACTGAAATTGTCACCGTAATGCTTGTGGGAAGTTGCAGATTATGTTAATGATGCCAGGGTACCTAGATCCTCAAGAGTATTTAGGTGCTAACCATTTTAGAGGGACAGTTACCTTTGAGGATCTAGGCCTTAGTGGCTTGGAGAAGTCCACTTTTATTTTAAATCTAAATACATATAAACTATGTTTATTCCCCAGTAGGTACGCCTCTCTCCCGCCCCCCCCCCCCCCCCCCATTGCAATAGTGCTGACTCCTTGGCACTGCCAGGTGGAGTCTGTGCTCTGGAGAGGCCCGCAGTGTAATGGTGTCAGAAGGGCTGTTTCTGGTGGGCACTAGCAGAGCTTGGTGTGGGACACAGCAGGGTACTGGCCTCTCTGATTTCACCGAGAATGCAAGGGGTAGGTACAGACGAGCAATAGGCTCGGTAGCTGGCATGTTGCACATTGGCCAAAAGGGATCAAGTCCATTCCAGGCATAACTCTACTGCCCACACTGAGTTACGGCCGTGATGAATTTCTCAGTCTTACCTGAGCAATGCGGTACCTGTAATAGGTTGCATAAAAAGGACTCTAGCTTTGTTCCTATAAACTCCCTGCATCAGCTACTACACAGACCAAGTCTGCCAGTATTAGGCACAGGGACTCAATCTGGGGGTGAGTGGGGATTCTGCCTGGGGAGAGGGCATTGGGAGCAGGGAGTCAGAATATCACTGTGGTTTGTGATATCACCAGATGTTCAAGGAGGGTCCTGAGTCACCCAGCTGCCTTTACAATCAGTAAAGGGTTGTGAGGCAGTAAGACAACAGGGTTGATTCCCGTCAGTGCAGGTAGTGTGACAAGGTGAAAAACAGACACCATCAGGAAATAGCTAAAGCAGGAGAGCTACACAAAAGAATTCATCATTGTAATCAACTGTGTATCGGTAGATGCAGGTTCTTTGCTGTCACGCATTGACAACAGTCTGTGCATCTCCTGACTATTTAAAAATAACATGTTGCAATGTTACAATGGGTTTGGCATAATTTGTTCTTGACTAATCCAGTCTGGCTGTTTCTCAACACTGTTACCCCCTCGGAGCTTACAAACGGATTGTTTAGTCATATTCCAGTATCTTTCCAGGATTCAAAGTTAGGCTGATTGGACAATACTTGCCTAGGTCCTCTTTCCTCCCCACATCCTTTGAAAAGATAAGAGATGTTTGCCTTTGCTGCCTCTTTGTAGGAATCCTTTTTTCAGGTCACTAAATAGCTCCTAATTGAACCGTGGTAGTCGCTAACTCTGCCTCTCTTTCCTTCACAGTGAGATAATTTGCTCTTGAGCCTTTAAGATTGCCTCACTAAGGAAACTACCAGCCCTCCTAAATTCCTTCAGCCCTTAAATGTTCTTCCCCTGGGATCTTACCTACAAGAATTTGTTGAAGCGGACACTGTTTGACACAGTCAGAAGCAAATCTAAAATGTTTCTCCCTCCCCCCACCATTACTTTCTCTACTTTCTCAAAAAAGTTGGTTGCAATACATTCCAAGAACTTATCGGCCATTTTGTGTTTCGCCAAGCTACTTTCTCAACAGATATATGGATAGTTAGCCACCTGTTACTACCAAGTCTTGTTTGGATATTCTTGTTTAAGCCATACGGTCATCTACCTGACTTGGTGGTCTATGGCAGTGGTTCTCAACAAGGGACAGCAACTCATTTAGATATTAGCTTTATGCAGCAGGCTACAGTAACTTACTTACACTACTCTGCTATACACTGAAATGTAAGTAATAGATTTGTTTTATAGATGGTAAAAATGAGCGAGCATCTATGCTGTGACACGTTTGTATTTTTTATCTGATTTTTGTAAGCAATTACGTTTTAAGTGAGGTGAAACTTGGAGTATGCAAAACAAATCAGATGCCTGAAAGGGATTCAGTAGACTGAAAAGAGTCAGAGCCACTAGCTTCCTGTTTTTTCTCTCCTCCTTTTGCCTTTGTCCAGAGACTCTCAACTAGTCTGCCTTTCACGGCCTTCGGGACTTCAGAACCAGTATGTATATTCTTGTTTGTATAATGCAAGGCTGTGTCTACACTGGGCCACTTATTCCGGAAAATCATCCGCGTTTCTGGAATAAGCTGCGAGCTGTCTACACTGGGCCTTGAATTTCCAGAAAAGCAACGATGCTCTACTGTACAAAATCAGCCGCTAGTCCAGAAAAACTATTCTGCTCCCGCTCGGGCATAAGTCCTTATTCCGGAGCACTGTTCCGGAAAAGGGCCAGTGTAGACAGCCCAGTAGTCTTTTCCGGAAAAAAGCCCCGATCACGAAAATGGCGATTGGGGCTCTTTTCCGGAAAAGCGCGTCTACATTGGCCACAGACGTTTTTCTGGAAAAAGGGCTTTTCCGGAAAAGCAGCCTGCCAATGTAGACGCTCCTTTTCTGGAAAAACTGAAAACTGAATAGTATTCCGTTTTAAGCATTTCTGGAAATTCATGCCAGTGTAGACACAGCCCAACAGTTTCTCTTCTTTTCCCTCAGCCTGTCCTCCTCGAATTGTTAGCCAGGTGTCATAAAGGAACAGAGAAATTGGGGAAATAATTGCAGAACAGCCCTCTGCACTGATGGAATCAAAACCTACTGGAGACTACATCACCAACCAGGTGCACTGCTGTATGCCAGCCCACCGTAGTTACAGGTCCAATGCAAATCCCATTGAAATAAGTGGAAGCGGTCTCCCTGACTTGACTGATCTGTGGATCAGGTACTGCACACTATGAAGGTGGTAATTGCTGCAGCCACTAACCATTAACTCAACATTTGGGGCCCACTCTACAGCGATGATTTACTTCATTTTCTGAATGCAACACATGCAGCCAACAATTCACAAGCGCTGTAGGCATAAAGCACCACTGAGCAGATACTAAGACTCAAGTACAAAAGGAGAAAATGATATTTCAAAGTGATTTTATTTATTTTTTTCATAGTTTGCAGTGAGAGATTCCCATTATTGAAAGGAAAGAATACATAGTAGGCAAGCTTATACAGCAGTAGTAAAATGTGTCCCCTCACAGTGTCACTGCAACATGCCCTTGTCAAGGACTTATAATTTCCTCTTGCAACGATTGTGAAAACTGATTAGCATTAACTGCACCAAGAGGTGGGAATTAGGAAAGCACAAGAAGGCTATAAACATACAATAAATTAAAAGCACCTGTAAAAGTTCTTGTTTCCATATACAAATAACTTTTTTGGTATTTTTTTATTCACTGATGCTGTCTGTACACGCATTAACTTCTACACTAAAACCATTTACAAAGGTTTGGTTTGTTTGCCAGGATAAGAAGAGAGGTCAAGAAAATGACCCTGCAAACTGGTGAGCATCTCGCAAGAGATAGATAGGAACTTAAGGAGGTGGCCCCAAGTCAGTATTGAGCTCAGTACAGGGAATGGGGTCTGGGTGGCCCTCAGCACTTACTCTTGGCAGAGGCTTGGTAACTTAGATGTTCAGGCCTGCAAAGGCGTTGACGCTTCACACAGGAGAGCGCTACGCCTGTGTGAGTAAAGATACACCTATAGATTTGCAGGACAGGCCTCATAGACTGTGTATTATGCTCCCTCTAAGGTTCCCTATTTAAGGGTGAAGGTTAGGGGTGGAGGGTGGTTCCAGAGCCACTGTCTGCTCCCACATGGGAGCTTTACGTCTGAGAGCAGAGTGAGGCCAGTACTCAGTGCTAGTGAGGACATAGGGCGGTAGTTCAAGTTGTTCTCGTGTTCAGCAACCATGCAATAGTGTGGGTGCCGTTTCGTGAATGAAAGGCAGACCCACTTAGCAGAATTACCAGAATGTAGGCCGGGGGGTTACCCCAAACAACACTAGGCCTGAATAAAATAGAAAACTAATATTATTTGGAAAATTATTTGAAGTCCATATTGCTACATAGTTATACACAGAAATAATTGCGCACGTGATTAATAAATGGGTAAGAAGATGTAGCTTTATTACAAACTGTTACTGAAGGGTACAGATAGGAGAAAAGTTTTGTGCACAAAACATCTGTCACTTGTACCTGGTTAGCTACAGAGGCCTTTCCGGGGGTGACTGCAGCGTGTGCATGTCAGCATCGGTTAGCGCACAGTCGTAGCTTTCAGTATGAAAGTGTCAGAGTTGGTTATTTGTCCTTCCTAATGCCAGGTTGATTTTTGAACCTACAGCCTGATTCTGATCTCAGTTAGGCCACTGCAAATGGGATTAACACCTTTGAAGTCAGTGGTGTTAAACCTTGGAAGTTGAGCATCAGGGCAAAATAGATTTGCACCCCTTAGACTAACTTACGCCATGAAGCTGTCACCACTTCCACCATCAACTGAATGTGACCCTTGATTTCAAAGTCACAACATTTAAAAAATAAATCATGGGTTATAGTTTCAGGCCCTTATAATCAATTAGCTCGGGATTCTGCACTGAGTTACACCAGGCAACGCTGAGTTACTGAGAACAGAATTCGAACTTCAGAGTGGTGGAGACTGGATTGCTGAAACGAGTACTACAGGCTGAACCTCTCTAGTCCAGCACCTTCAGGACCTGACTGGTGTTGAACCAGAGAATTCACGAACCACAGCAGGTCAATGTTGTCTAGCAACATTACCAACACTTCCACCACTCACTGGGCTGTTAGAAGCAATTTAGAAGTGAAGTAGAGCTAAATTATTAGAGCAACAAGAATGATTAAAGGTCTAGAGAACATGACCTATGAAAGAAAACAGAGAGACGGGCTTGTTTAGTGTGGAAAAGAGAAGATGGAGGGGGGACATGATAGCAGTTTTCAGGTATCTGAAAGGCTGTCACAAGGAGGAGGGAGAAAACTTGTTCTTCCTGGCCTCCGAGGATAGAACAAGCAGCAATGGGCTTAAACTGCAGCAAGGGAGGTGTAGGTTGGACATTAGGAAAAAGTTCCTACCTCTCAGGGTGGTTAACCACGAGAATAAATTGCCTGGGGCGGTCGTGGAATCTCCACCTCTGGCAATATTTAAGAATAGGTTAAATGAGTGTCTATCAGGGATGGTCTAGACAGTACTGGGTCCTGCCATGAGGGCAGGGGACTGGACTCGATGACCTCTCGAGGTCCCTTCCAGTTCTAGTATTCTATGATTCTATGACATAATAGCACAGAACACTGAAAGCCAGGACTGGTGCCTGTAAACAAACTTTATGGGACCGTGGGAAACCTGGCCACACCCTTAAGTCGACATTCAGTTAACTAACATCATGTTACCAGACGAGAAAGTGCTGGATTAGGGAGGTGCAACCTATAGCATTAACAACAATGAATGAGTCACTGGGGTGTCAACCACACCAGGCTGAGATTTTCCTGCCACTGTCATCTGGGAAATCGGTTACATGGCCACTATTAGTCTCAGACAGCAAGTCGTGGTGTATAGGACGTCTGTTACAAAGCAGTGGGACTCATCACATACATAAGAATGGCAGGACACTGCCAGTATCCCAGAAAGGGCATCAAACGGTAACACTAATAGTGAATGGAAGCCTATTATTTGACCAGTGCTGCACAGACTGACACGTGATATTTTTAAGAAGCCAACGGGACCATGACTCCAATGGCACTTTGAAGAGCAGCTTGTGCATAGATGTCGCCTTTGAGAATCAAAGCCATTTCCTAACACAGACTTTGACAGGAATGGCAATGGATTGCTCAATAACCAAGTTCAAAGCACAACTCCTTGCTGCACTGAATATGAGCTGGTTAAGGTCCAGGCATGTGTTTGAGCCAATGTCAGCTTCGGCACTTTTGTGGCAACTAGGAATTCTGTTCTGCTGCGTTTGCCGTTTGTGAGGCCCAGAACTGCTAGAACCCTGCGCCAGAATCCTGAGACGTGCATGAAAGTGTTGTAAGCTCGCAGGCAGCCTGTGAAACACATGAGCTACAGCCAGACTGTGCCTCCCACTTACATGCCTCTGCCAGTGCAAGGTGACTGAGTTAATGGGTTGTGACAGACATGGCCTCTCTGCAGATAAAAGGTGTGCTCTTAACTCGTGTTACGTTACAGTGGCTCTCCTGGGTAAGACAGCCTCCTCCCGGTTTAACTCATCCTGTGGTGCCCTACCCTCCTTTTCGTCTGATACAATGATACTTTCCTGCCTTGGGCTCCTGGTTTATCCTTACATTGCCGCCAAAGTCTATGTTCTTCTTTTGCATCGTTAGTGAAAGTCTGAGTTTCTTGGCCTACTGCTACCACTTTGAGGCAGGCATAATTTAGGCAGCACTGGACGAGAAGCTTTTCACACTGTGGCAGGCTTTGGACCCATGAATCTGTTATCCATGCTCTCTCTCTCTCAACCACACACACAGCACATATAAACTCTAGCATGAGAATTTTCTAACATTCCCTCCCCATCCAAACTTCTGTGAAAAAATTCTGGCTGGACAGAGAAAAGTATTTTTCTCCATTCCAGGTCAATGAAGTCAATAGCATAAACTAGTCCCAGTGCCTGAATAACAACAACAAATGCTTTTTTTAAAAATAAAAATAGATGCATTGGCTGAGACGGTTGCATAACAATTCCCAGACAGAGAAGTATTAGAATCGCAGGCTTTTTGGAAGGTGGTTGGTACATAAATAATCCCTGCTCTAGTGTATTGCACAAATTGTCTGCCGTGGAGAAGGAAAAACATTACAATGGTTACAGACAAATTTAGGACAAATTCCACCCCCCCCCCATGTCCAGGTGAAAGGCTCCCCTTATGTTCAATGGAAAGTGCTGCTGCATATTTCAAGAAAGAGTTGAGCCCCTACTGACTAACAATGTTACATGGGAAAGAAACTGTTTTGCCTTTAGCTGGCACTTAAACCCAAAGAAAAATACAGGTTGAACCTCTCTAGTCCTGACTGGTTCTGAACCAGAGAATTTTCCAGACCAGGGGAAGTGAGTATTGTCTAGTAGCATTTCCAACACGTCCACTGCTTATTGGGCTCTTAGAAGACATGTAGGTGTAAATTAGAGCTAAACAACAGCCCAGAACACTGAAAACCAGAACTGGTGGCTGTGAACAAACTTTATGGGCCTGTGGGAAACTTGGCCACCCCCATGAAAAGTGGACATCCAGCTAACTAAAATCATGCCGGGCCACAGCGTTCTGAACTAGAGAAGTTCAACCTGTATCAGAATTCCTGACTCAGCTAGATTCAGTTTTCTTTCTGACAGTCTCTCTAATGATTAGTGACGAGAATTAGTCAGGATTTATAGTTTTGGCAACCCCTGATGCACTTTGTGGCTAAAATATGGATTTTTTTTTTACAAGGGAGCTTATTTAAAAACACTTTACTTTTCACTGCTGCAGGGGCTGACATTCACTAGGAGCCAGTCCCGAGTCCACTGCTATCAATGGTCAGCTGCCAGTGGTCTGAATGGATGCCAAATGATTAAAGGGTCAAGGTAATCCCCACAGAACATGGGCACTTGGGTGCTCTGAACTGTCCTTTAAAATCTTTCCTTTCATGCTGACACAGGCTCTCTTCCACATTTACACCCTTTCTTCCACCCGCAGTAATTCAGGAATCTTCTAATTTCTGGGTGAAGGTAGGATCTTTCATGGTCTGAAAGACATGCATTTTTCCAATTGTTCAGTCATGTGACTCACCCGATTTCAGTATTAAGTTTTCTGCCACACGTGGAAGTGCTTCAAAGACTAAGAGATGCGTACATGCCTGGCTTATTGAACACAGGGGTTGCACATCCCTGGTTTGTGTCCTAGGGGCATATCTTTCTCCTGATTTCTCTTTCACAGTTCTCTGGAATTCTCTCTGTAAGGCAAGATTTAGAACACTTGCACTTTTAAGACTTTAGGGACTAGATCCTCACCTTGTATAAACTGTCATACCTCAGTTAAACTCACTGGAGCGGTATCAATTTACACTATCTGAAGATCTGGTCCCAATTCATACAAATAATGATTGAGCTTTGGGACCATAGCAAGTTGAGGCCATGTCTATACTAAATGGAGTATCAATGCTGAGGAGGCTGATCTTCCGGTGTTTGATTTAGTGGGTCTAGTAAAGACCCACTAAATCGAATGCCCAGGGTGCCCCTGTTGACTCGAGAACTCCTTGCAGTCATGAGGAGTAAGGGAAGTCGACAGGAGAGTCTCTCCTGTCTATCTATCACCCACTGTAGGGCCTCTGGAGAAATGGATGAAAGGGCACATCTTAAGCGAACTGGCCCTCAGGCATTAATATGCAATCCTTTCTTTAAGCAAAACTCCCACAGATTTCAACTGGAACGTTGCCTAGGAAAACAGTGACAAAACTGGATCCTATACTGCGCCTTCCCATACCTCAGACACACTTCAAGTTGGCAAACATGATGGCACTGATGACTGAATAGTAAATCATCAGCGATCATTTTCAAACTAACCTTGAGCTCCACTGAAGCTGCAGGTCGGTGTCTACTCACAAAAACTGCTGGTTGGTACTTGAATACAGTGGGAACCATATAGCTCTCAGCTGCCAGAATAGCTGTGGTTAGGAAATGTGAATATTTTATTATCAGTGATGCTGTTTCACACAGTTAGTAACTGAGATGGGTTTAAAAAAAAAGTTGGGTTGGAGTAAGAATTGCATTTTAACAAATTAAATATTTAACTAAGTGATTGTTCTTTCCAGTCTTGATAGACAGGAATCTCCTTCAGAAGCCTCAAAATGGTGCATAAGTGGAGTCAGGCAAATACTTAAAAAATGTTTCCATGAATATATTCCCTTCAAGAAAACGTGAAAGCTCTCTAAGTGTGTTTATGGTCCGTAGGGTTCGCTTTCTTTAGTTGTTCTAGCAAATGAATTTATAGTAAGGAATGTTCATGGACATACCACACTTTATGTATTTATTAGGAAAAACTCTCCCGGAGCAAATTTTGAACTTGCGACTGGATCCTAAAAGCAACATGTATCCAATAAAAGAATGGAAACAATACCACCTGACCTATGCAAGCAATCAAAACACACTACCAGACTAAAGGCTGATCATCAAAGAATCAGTGAAGTTAATTACAGATAAAGAATTAAATTACAGATAAAGAATTCACCAAATTTCATGTAACATTTTTAGACCTTTTAGGGTTGCTTACAGACTGCTTGCAGACATCAGATAAAATACTTGCTCATTATTCACTCAACTGTGTTGTTGACTATACTACTTGCATTTTGCTAGGTGGCCAGTGATTTTTCAACATTTTTCATCGGCAGACCCCTAAAAATTTCAAATGGCAGTACAAATTCTTTTAGAATTCTTAGGCATAGTCCAAAGACCACAGGTTGAAAATCACTGTGCTAGGCTTTGGGGTCAGTTGCTTCCCACTGTATCTGGCATGAGAGAAAAGCCCTTCTGTGTGATATTAGAACTTCTCATGCAGCATAATTGTGACTTAACATTACCTACGCTGAAGGAAGGAATGTCTCAGGGGCAGTATTATGAAGAACAAGCTAAACAAAAATGAATATACATAAAAAGTCAATGACATGTCATATCAAGGGAATAAATGGTTAAGTTGGATTTTCTAAGTCTCTTAGGATAAGTTAGATTTGTGTTCAGGTTATTTAGCACTTGCGGAGCTGTTTAGTAACCCAAGGCATAGCTTCAAATACATAATGTATTTTGTAATCTCTCTTTCCCCATTAGTCATTAGAAGAATGGAGACAAAAATCAAACAGTCTCTGCCATTTTCAAAGCCTGGTACAAAAATAAATCAGTGTTGTCCTCCTGACAGTTTCAAAACTATCTTGAACAGTCCTTTGTAACTTTCACTTCTCGTTTGTACACTGCAATAGAAATAGTCCCAGTTGCCAAAGCTTATTTCTCAGTCAGGTTCAAGAGTAAGTGAAGTCTTCTCCATTCAGTAGCTCCTCTCTAATTCAGGTTTGTGTATAAATCTCTCTTTGAATGAAATGCATTGGTGGGGGTTGGGGTGAAGGAAAAGCAAGAGCTCAATTTAGACATTGCAAAGGGATGTTATCTGCAGGCACAGGACTCCACTGTCATGTTGGGGTAGACCTTAAGCACCACATTCTTATTTTCATCAAAGAACAGGATGCTGAGAGAAGACATTTTGTCAGGAACACAGCAAGGCTCAGGTATACCCGGGATGACCCCAACTGCTCTCACGATGCTCTGAATGGTGGCATGGTTTGATGGCTTCAAGGCCTGTAGAAGAAAGAACAAGGAGAGAAGACAATGTTAATGTGTATGTTGAAAATGAAACTGTATTGCTTACAGGGTAACTGTTTTCTTCATAATTTGGAACAACTCCTTGAATAAAGAGTGGTGAGCCAATAAGGCTAACTAGCAGAAACAATTCTGAGTACCTCCTTTAAAAGACTGTTCTCAATTGTCATGTGCCCTGGGTTATCTGCAGGGAATACCCCTCTTTGGATTAATTTTACTGGCCGCTGGGTGTCACTGTTACTCTACAGTTCAGCTAGAGTTTTCCTACTCTGAAGAAAGTGGCCCTAACTTCTTGCAGGAGTTGCCTTATCAAGGTACACACTCCATATAGGGGCAATAGTGGCATGAGAAACATACAGACCAAGATACTTGGTACTGATAGAATTGGTGGTGTAAATTATACCCTGGCTGTAGCTTATTCTGAAAAGCAGGGTAAGTGGGTATAAATAGTAGAGCAGCAAATCTTGTGGCAGTCCAATTGGGGTGCAAAACAAGGGTCATATATTGAACAGGAGAAAGATATGTGGGGTAGGGAAAGTAACTAAGCAGGTGTAAAGTAAGTGGCGTGGGTATTGCGTTATGCTATATGACACCACACCCCCATGATAATCTCTTTCTTATTATCATCCATTCCCTCACCATGGAAGTTTAACCTTTTTTGCATGTTCCCCAAATCCAAGATACAATACACACTACTCTGACATTTAATAAATGTACACTTGACTGGTAATTTACTCCATCATTGCACCTACCTGAATTCCATGAGTAGTACACTGATTTACACTAAGGCTATGTCTACACAGCTTCCTCTTCTGCAAAAACCTATGCAAATGAAGCACAGATTAGCATATTATGGTGCTTCATTTGCATAATTAATTAGGAGCCGTTTTTACGCAAGAGGTTTTTGCGCAAAAAGGCGCCGTCTACACAGCACCTTTTTGCGCAAAACCCCCCTCTTGTCCAAGAGCCGTTCTTCCAGAAAAAATGAAGAATGGCTCTTGCACAAAAACGGCTCCTAATTAATTATGCAAATGAAGTGTGGCAATATGCTAATTTAACTTCATTTGAATAGGCTTTTGAGGAAGAGGGAAGACATAGCCTTTGGCAAAATTCTGCTCTCAGGCACTGGTGTAAATCTGAAAGTGCCTGGACTAAGATTTTTATAACTGAAAGCAGAATTTGGGCCAATGATTATAACTAGAAAACAAAACTGACTTAGTTAACTTCATTGCTCAAGATGAGTAAACACATTTAGAACAAGCTTTTAAATATACTTTCATTGCCCATTATCTCAGTAGTAACACAGGAAAACACAGTAATATAATAAACAAAAACCAACAATAATATGATTTTATGTTGATACTACCCTTTCAGAAAGCTGTTCAAAACTTCATTAATTATTCATCTCAGAACTAAAACCTGGAAATCGCAGACTTAAAAATAGTCCTAGTCAAATGTCATGCACATTTATGATAAGGTTCGGTGGGCCAAATATTCAGAGAGCCTGCAATTTTCTGACACGATAGAATTTGTCTGCGCAAAATTCAGGCACAAGGATTAGACATATAACTTCCCAATTTGCAGGCCCAAATGAATTTCCATGGTAAAAGCACAGCATGGCTACATTTACATTGGCATGATTTTGTGCAAAAGCGGTTGCTTTTGTGCAAAAACATGCTGCCTGTCTACACTGGCGGGGAGTTCTTGAATGGGAACACTGATGTTCGAATAGATGAAATCAGTGCTTCTTGCGCAAGAACTATGATGCTCCCTCTCAGGAATAAGCCCTCTTGCACAACTGTTCTTGCGCAAGAGGTCAGTGTAGACAGGCAACATGAATTTCTTGCACAAGAAAGCCCTATGGTTAAAATGACCATCGGATCTTTCTTGCGCAAGAGAGTGTCTACACTGGCACAGATGCTTTTGCGCAAAAGCACATCTTTTGAGCAAAAGCACATGCCGGGGTAGACGCTCTTGTCTGGAACAGTTTTTGCAGAAGAACTCTTCCGCAAAAGAGTTCTTGTGCAAGAAGCTGCCAGTGTAGAGATAGCCGAATAGTTTGGAGAGTCAGTATCATTATGTTATATACGATAACGTAGTTAGGAATATCTACTTGTAGTGATGTTGGTGATGTGATGTGCAGAGATCTCTAGCTTGCCTCCATTTAAGCACACACATGCCAACACTATTCTTTGGCTTTATCTCAGAGGCTACATCTAAACTGAAGCGCTTTTCTGGGATACCAGAGGTATCCCAGAAAAGCTATGTCACATCCAAGGAATGCATATGCTTTTCCAAAAAAAATTTCAGAAAAGTGCATGCGTTCTTTCGCCATCCTTGTAAACCTCATCGTACAAAGAAGAAGGGATGTGCCGAAAAGAGGAGGTTTTTCCGAAATTTGACGCTGTGTAGATGCACCAAATTTCAGAAAAGTCTCTTCAGAAAGAAAAGCGGAAAAAGATACACAAATTGCGGTTTGCACTTTGCATATCTTTTTCCAACTTTTCTTTGTAGTGTAAACACAGCTAGAGACAGATGATCCTTAAATTCCAACCATAATGAATCAAGATAAACTGGGATAGGAGCCATCTGACAAAAGATCCAAAAGGATCCATTTGGGAACCTTCCACTGTTTGTGATTGTTGTTTGGGTTAACTTAATCCAAACAATTTTTCTTCTTCTCCAGATGGAAGAATCTATTAGAGCACTCAGAGATTGCGCAATGCATGGGACCCATCCTGTGTGATCTTAACTCCCTTTTAAGATAAGGTATGTCTACACAGCAACATTATTTCAAAATAACAGTCCACAGCGACACAGCAGGCAGTTACTTTGAAATAATGTTGAAATACTGTCAAGTTATCAAGCTGGAGTTGTCAAGCTGACTCCTGTAACCCTCATTGTACGAGGAGTAAGGGAAGTCAAAGGAAGAGTGCTCTATTTCGAAATGTGCTGTATAGACACTCCCAATTTTGAAACAAACTACACAATTGACGTAGCTATATTTGAGTTAAGCCCTGCTGTGTAGACTCGCCCGTCGTTAGAACTGAGGGGGCACTTTGCTTTCAGTGAAATCAATGGGAGCTAAGCACCTAACTATTTTTAAGGATCTGAGACTCAGAAGCCACTAGAAGCACACTGAACCTAGCAGTAGCGAGATTCCCTTCCTCCCTTTTTTAAACACAAGAGTTTAGTAAAATTCTCTTTTTAATTTCTTGCAGTAAGTTTCAATAAGCTCTACATTATGATGATTTTAAATGGAACAAAACTACAACAGACCTCCAGGGTCCCATTGCAATAAGGCATAGAATGCCTAAAAAGCCCTGAATTCTAATGAGCACCCTCTTTACAACTAAGTCAAATAAGGTTGAAAAGGGAATGTTCAAATGTGCATTTATCCAGACTCACAGATCCTGCACTGAGACAGCTTTTTTTTAAGAGTGACTAGGATTTCCTCTGTGACATTTTATAGAGCTTTTTAAAACTTCAGTGCTCCCACAACCTAATATTTTTTTATAAACTGTGACGTCAGAAAGCAGGTGACAGATATGGTTAGGGTTGTATTCTTTCCTTTTTCTAGCCACAGTGCTCCCTATGGTGCGCAAAAATCAAAAAGAGTATATTGCTTTCCATGTTCAAGGGTCTCTGTTGTGCTCACCAAAAATCAATACAAACCCTATTATTGATAAAATAGCTACAGCGTCTAATGGTTTGATAGGAATTGAAAACAGATGTTCAGATTCCATAACTTTGGCTCACCTTCTTATTGGGAGCCCTGAACAGCTCTTCAGAGAAAGAGCCTGTGATACCGCAAACTCTGCTACCTTGGAGCATCGCAGATGCTCACGGTCACCGAAATGGGGCCTACGGTCCTGTTGGTTCTGCACTTGGGATAATTCTCAACAGTTTGCAGGAGGAGAAGTTAATTAATTGGTTCTAATGAAGTTGCTATATGATAGTTCCATTTAGTTTCTTCAAGACTTTGCATTCCCCTCCCCTCCCCCACTGGCTTCCTTTGGATAAGTTTGAAACTACCAGCCATAATTATGTCATATAAAGGGGAAGAGAGCCATGAGTCATTGGTTTATGGTATAATGCCTGGCCTTACTGGCTGAGGTTGGGTTCTGTTAATCAGTAGACCTAACTCAATTTGGGTGGGGTTTTAAACTTTAACCCGGGACTGCACACTTAAGACCAAGATATACATTTGTCTCAATAACTCTCTAAATTGAACACATTCAAGTATATTTCTGGTTATAGGATTGATTGCAAAGGTGCTCGGAGTAAAGAACTTTCATTGGCATCAGTGGGAGTTTTGGGTGTGGTGGATCATCGTCTTGGCAAAAGGTCTCGGCAAGTGTCAACATTACTTGGTACTGGGTTGATCACACTCATTTCTTACCTATCTGAAATGTCCTGTGTGTTACGCCCAACCCCACAGAGAATACGCAGCCTCTGACTTTTAAGGGTGGGCTTTTCAAAAGCTGCTCAGGTATGGGACACTTTTGCTCCAATAAAAGTCAACGGTCAACTTCAGTAGTAGCAGAGTTACCCCACAGCTGAGCATTTTAAAAATCGGAAGGGGAAGAGTTAAATGGGCACACACATACCCTGCATGGGGAGCGTTACATCATCGTTGCCTCAAGGCAGCTCGCTCTGTCTGGTTCCTACTAATGAGAAGCAGGCTGGTCTCACATGAGATTTTCTATTAGAGGGGGAGTGGCGTGAAGGAAAAACCCAGCAGCCTCCAAGTGGCCAGCTCTGTGAACGAGTCCAGCTGTGGCTAGGGCTGCACCTGCTAAGCCGCACACATCCTTGAGAGACTTGCTGCCCAGTTGAATTTCATTATTGATGCATTAGGAGTGGAGAGAATGATGTCACCTACAAGCCAGGGAGAGGATCTATCTAGCCTGCATGCTCTGTGGCATGCTGCAAGTTTCACACATGTGGGTTCAACAGCCCTCAAGCCACCTGACTGAAACAGGGAGAGGGTATGGCCTGGAATTTGGAGGGGGCTGGGTGGAAGGGGAAAAGGCACATCTTTTGTTAAGTACCCAACAGGTTAATCACCAGCTGGATTACAGGGAGCTCAGTTCCCCTTCACAGCAGGACTGCTGTGGATCTGTAGGCCAACTGAATTTTTGGTATTATTTGCTAGCTATGGTGTCAATTAGCAAATTGCACAGCTCTGATGGATATCCTGTCGTGCGCGTGGATCACGAGGCTCCACAGCTTAATGGCTTTAGATCTGCCTGTTTCTCTTTGCCACATGTGGAATTTTCATTCTCATTAGAGAGCAAAAGTGGCTTTTGGTTTACATGGTGCAAATTCTATTTCACATTGCATGTGTGCACAACCGGCATGGTTTGGATCCTCCAGATCAGTGGGAATTTGCTGCTGACTTTCATGGAACTAGAGGCAAGACACTGCCACCTATGTCCATAATAACCTAGATACTCTCCATCTTTGCATGGAAAATAATTATTCAAAAGTCGAATTTTCTTTCACGTTAAGGATCCAATCCGACATTCCGTATGTACCCCCCCGAACACGGGAGTTTTGCATGCTCCAGAAATGCAGGATCAAGTCCTACATTTGTAAGAAGACTTTTATAATAAGTTTAGAGAGGCTTGCAGTTAAGGCACTGTCTTGGAGTCAAGAAATAAAGGTTAGTTCATGATTGTCACAGACATCCTTTGCGATCTTGGATGAATCATTTAATCTCTCTAGGTTTCATGTACCCATTAGTTAAATGGGCTTAGTAGTTCTTCCTTTGTCCATCTCATCCATGTAGACATCAAGTTTTCCAAGGCAAGGGCTCTCTCTTACTTGTTTGTATAGGGCCTATCACAATGAGGTCACAAGCTCGGTTGGAACTGTGAGGCATGTTTCTGTGAAATGCATTTAGTTCTCAAACCCAATTAAGACCCAGTGTAACTGAGCTCAGCCCTCAGTGGATGCTCACCTGCTCTCACTCAGCATGAATTTGGCTCTAAATGTTTGAAGGAGGTTCTTAAGAAACCACTATGATTTGCCAGGGAAATTGGCAAAAGATGGGGAATCTTTTCTGCTGTCTGAGGTAAGCACAGTGCCTCCCTTTAACTTCTCTACACATTAAATAGCATCTTTGTTAGAACCAATTAACTTTCACTTCCCCTCCTTCAGACTCAAGTAACACTCCTAGTGCAGAATGGACATGCTTTATATCCTGTTTCAAAGATGGTGAGCGATCCCTGATTCACTAGTGTTTAGCACCTAATGTAGTGATTTACACTAGTGCAGAAAGTACAAACTACACAAACTGACAGGAAAAGGATCACATATGAATGGGGAGCTTGCTTTTGCTTTTCTTTACAAGGTGCAAGGCCGTGGGACTCAGGCCCACAGTTTGGGAAGCGTTTTATGGGCTGTTTGTCTCTCTGGATAAAGGGACTTTTCTTTTGCTTTTGGAACTCCCTTTAAAAAAAAGCACAGATCCTTCTAGGAAACTTACTTTCTTTGTTATATTAACAGGTATTTAGCAGCAACGGTGGGTGAAATTTTCAGAAGCTTTCAGCATGGGCCTAGCCCTTTACTTCAGTGGGAGTGCAGCTGGCTAAGAGTACTTCTGACAGTCTCACTGTGCACTTGGGGTGTACTTAAGTATATTTTTGCAAAAGCTTATTTGTTAAAGATGCAAGTTCTTATGTACGTGAAGTTTGACCCAAAGCCCCACTGAAGTCAATGAAAAGACTCCCATTAACTTCAATTGTATTTTGATCAGGACTATTTTGATTATGTGCCACTTATCAGCTACATAGCAAAGGCCATCATGATGCCACTGGGGAAAAAATGAGTGGGGAAAAAAATCTATTTTCTACAGATAGAAAAATAGCATTGTTTTTATATAGCATGATCCAAATCACGTGGAAGTCCATAGCATATTTCCAGTGGGTTTTAGAGAAGCCTCATAGAGAATAACTGGCAGTTTACAATGGTTTTCATTGTTTGTTTACTTCTTTCAAGATACGCATCTGTTTGTCCATGCTATATGGCTCACAACATCCCCAAGTTGATTTAAAATGTAAAGTGCTTTCAGGTATAAGAAGTAGCTGGGGTAAATAATTTAAAACTTACTTCTGTTTTGTTTAGCCACGCTGACCTATTTCAAATAGCGCTCCATAAATGAATGATTTGCTCTTAGGCCACGGTCAATCCCTGGAGCAAAGTTTTACAGGCGCCTTTAAAACCCTTATAAACAAGGTTGAAATTAGAAGTGCTGACTCAGCCTCAGCCAGAGTAATGCCCAGAGCATTGCTATAACTTACTGCCCTTAAAGCGAACATGGAAAAAGTCCAGGTGAAATTGCTTTTGGAGCTAAGGGCTTATTTCAGACCCATACGTGGACATGCAGCTGTGATAGAGCATTGATGCTGTCAATCACAGAGGGAGAGGCGAAGCTACAGGACAAAAAGACCCAGTACAATGTTTTGCTACCACTGAAAAAAATCTTCTTGTTAATATCATTTATGGGACTTGCTCCTCTGGGGAAAAAGACAAGCCTCTGAGCTCCAGGGGCTCTCCTGCAGGCCTGTCTTTTACAACTAAAGAAGTTGGTCCAATTATAGAGGTTGTCTTACCCACCTGTTCTCTCTACAGGTTGAACCTCTCAAGTCCAGCACACTCTGTTCCAGCAATATCCATGGTCCGGCACAATTATAGTTATTGGGATGTCCTCTTATCATGGGTGTGGCGAAGTTTCCCACAGACCTATAAAGTTTGTTTGCAGCCACCAGTCCTGGCTCTTAGTGTTCTGTGCTGTTATTTAGCTCTAACTAACCTTCTAAGGGTATGTCTACACTACCACCCTAGTTCGAACTAGGGTGGTAATGTAGGCAACTGGAGTTGCAAATGAAGCCCGGGATTTGAATTTCCCAGGCTTCATTTGCATAAAGCCGGGTGCCGCCATTTTTAAATGTCCGCTAGTGCGGACTCCGTGCCGCGCAGCTACACGCGGCACAGACTAGGTAGTTCGGACTAGGCTTCCTAGTCCGAACTACCGTTACTCCTCGTGAAATGAGGAGTAATGGTAGTTCGGACTAGGAAGCCTAGTCCAAACTACCTAGTCCGTGCCACGTGTAGCCGCGCGGCACGGAGTCCGCACTAGCGGACATTTAAAAATGGCGGCGCCCGGCTTTATGCAAATGAAGCCTGGGAAATTCAAATCCCGGGCTTCATTTGCAACTCCAGTTGCCTACATTACCACCCTAGTTCGAACTAGGGTGGTAGTGTAGACATACCCTAAGAGTTCAGTATTCAGTGGAAAGTAATGCTAATAGACAATTTTGTCTTCTTGTGGTTGGGCAAATTTTTTGGTTCAACACTGGTTAGGTTCATCCTGTCGTAACATGGCTATCGGCTTATCTAGACTACACTAGAGTGTTGAAAGAGGATATGCAAATTCAGCAGGACTTAGTAAATAGTTTAGACATGGCTTTTTCGGCACCCCCCCCCTTGTCAAAAAGCCGCTCTTCCTCAAAAAATGAGGTTTATGTGGAATTTGTATATCCTCTTCGACCCTCTAGCATAGTCTAGATAAGCCCTAAAAGACTACTGCAATCTTTTGTTTTCCTTTTGAATGCTCGATAAAGGTACCAAACTAGAGCCAGCCCTCAAAGTTTTAGGGTCAGATCCTGCAATCTTAATTCAGGTGAGCAGCCTCCCTGAAATCAACAAAACTGCTCACCTGTATAAAGGCTCCCTGATCAGTCCCATATTGGACTAAAAAATCCTGGCTGTTACCCTACCTCTCCTCTAACTCTCATTGAAAAAGAACACCTTTCCAATTAATCTCCAAACTCTGCACTAGTTTGAAATGATTTTGCTTTCAGTGCTGACAGTTAGTTACATGAAAAATAGAAAATGAAGAAGATAAGGCTATGCTAACAACTGTGAACCCTACATCTATACTAGTTTCCAGTGGGGATAATTTGTACACCTCCCCTCTCCATTCTAGCTGTTTGTTACATCTTGCATCCCACTTTGTGGCCTTGGCAGGCTGGGAGATGTGGGGTCCTTTAATGGAGCTACACCAGAAATAAATTTGGCCTATTGATTTCAAGAAGCCACGTGATGCCTCCATTTCCGGGTCAGGTTACAGAATTCTTAACTCGCCAAAATAATCGTTACCCATGGGCATAGTCTAAAAGCCGCAGGGGTGTCTCTGAAGTAATGGTTCCAGAATCAGGTTCCTCGTGCTTATGTAGGTAACTCAGGATGGCATTAGATGGAGCATCCAGCTCTTCTTTAGCAAATTATGGTTACTTTGAGGAGGACTCCATACATTCACCCTTTACTACCACAGTGCTGACCATTCCCATTCATTGATTTCTACTGGGACTAACTAGTGATTAGGTAATCACAATAATTGGTCATAAGCATTTGCAGGATCAGTTCTTTAATATGCTTGATTCAACTGGATGGTCACCAGTTCATACATTATTATTACCCAATAAGCAATTTATAGCACATTTGGATTCTGGACAAAAATAATTCTTCTGTATAACTCTGATTTCATATATTTGCATAAAGCAATTCTGACTTCATAATAGCTTTTTTAACAACTACCCCTTAAAGAATGGACATAAATTATTACTTATTTACCTCATTCTAGAGCTTAATAAGAGCCGCATTTGGATTTTACTGATGTAAACAAACGTGCAGTTCATAAAAACTAGATGTGTTTTCCTGTTCTATAGAGATGTAAGAGTTATAGAGTGGGGAAAAAAATACTGTACCTTTGGAATGGGGAATTGGCATTCGCCTGAGCAGTAATATGCATCAAAGGATTTAGGGGAAATAATCCATTCGCTCCAGCCAATGTCTGCAAAATCCACTTTGAGATAGCGCCGCGCACAGTACCTCGGTTCGTTCCACTGCTTCCTTCTTGCTTTCTTCAAAGTTTGCTCGTCAAACTGGAGAGTTTGGCTTTTCTGGTGGTTGCTCTTTCTCTGTTTTTTCTTACTCTTTGTCCTCTCTGCCAGCCGGGGCTGGAGGGTTTTGTAGGGTTTCCTGTCTTCCCAACCCTCGTCCTCACTGTACTGGTACTCGGTACCTGGGAGCTCATTGTTCTGCAAAGGCAACAGGATGCTGGTGGAACGTTTCCGTCGCTGTTCTCCCAGGCTGCTCTTTGAGTGGCTTTCAGGTCTGGGGAAGCCCTCAACCAGGGAATTCCGGTGTCCCTGCAAGCTAGAAACAACACTCTCTGGTTCTGAAATAGCAGAGTCATTGGCGTACACCAGGATGTAAGGTTCATAGCTGGATGGCATCCTCCTCCAGGAATAGCGGCCAGTCAAGGCCATTTTCACGCCAATCAGAAGCTCACCATTCTGCTTTGCCTCCCTCAGGACATGAGTAATGTCCTTCCACTGCCAGGAAAGGGCGTCCCGATAAGCCACAGAAACATTTATTAGAAAATGTCCCAGGGTACGAGTCTGGTTCCCATCAGAAGGAAAGCTCAATATTGAGAGATCTATTTGAATTTCAGGTTTCCTATGTCTATGACGAGAGCAGCCTCCGGTATGGGGACAACTCCAAGTAGCATTTAATAGGTCCCCGATGTAATAATGCAACGAAGCCGACAAGATATTTTCAGACTTGGTCAGGGAGGTTAGATTGAAAACATGTGGCTCTTTGATTCCTGGGCTCCCTAGAAAAATAAATATTTGCATGAGAACACAAGAAATTCTAACACTTTGAAAGACTAAAGAGCCAATGTTACCTGTCCCTTTGGATTGTCTTCACTAATCCCAAGGAAATCTCCCCATTTACTTTAACAGGAGCAGGTATGGGTCATTACATTTGAATACACAATCCCCGTACAGTCCTCCCCATCTTGTGTTTGTGTTTGGCCAAGTGTGCGCATCGTAGAAACTTCAACAGCAACTAGCAGTTTTGTTGGCAACCTCAGGAAAGAGACCAGGGATCAAGTGAACTTGGAAATTAGCTAGGGATGAATATATTATTAGAGTATTTGAGGGATTACCACATATCAATGATTGCATGCACACTGCACCCTTCTAAGGTCAGGAAGGAAGGGAGGAAGGTCACTTGGGCTACATCTACATCTACACTGCAGGCTTCTTGCGCAAGAACTGTTTTGCGGAAGAGTTCTTGTGCAAAAGGTCTTCCACAAGAGTGCATCCACACTGCCATGTGCTTTTGCACAAGAGATGTGCTTTTGTTCAAGAGCATCTATGGCAGTGTGGATGCTCTCTTGCGCAAGAAAGCTCTGATGGCCATTTTAGCCATAGGGCTTTCTTGTGCAAGAAATTCATATTGTCTGTCTAGACTGCCTTCTTGTGGAAGAGCTCTTGCACAAGAGGGCTTATTCCTCATAGGGAGAGGAATAACTCTTCCAGAAGAAGCCCTGTTTTCCGACACTTCAGTGGAAATTTACTTGCGCAAGAATGTGTGTGCAGTGTACAGGGGCGGATATACGGCAGGGCGAGCGGGGCGGCCGCCCTGGGCCCTGTGCTGCAAAAAGCCCCACATATGCACCGTGGCAAAGGTGCAAAAAGCCTGCAGTGCAGACGTAGCTATGAAGTGTTCTGCTCCATCAATGTCCATGCACAAAGTTTACATACCATGCAAATCCCACTCAGAATAGAACCCTAATGCTGGTCCTTTTTAAACAGGGTAAATTTCACCCTGTATTTTTAGATTGGTTCCTAGCATGTTAGAGCAGTGACTCTCAACCTTTCCAGATACTGTACTTCTTTGAGGAGTCTGATTTATTTTGAGTACAAGTATCTCAGCACACTATTACTGAAAATAGTTTCTCATTTTCAACCTATAAACTATAGAATAAATCAATTTGAATCTAAATATTACACTTACATGTCAATATAGTATATTGAACAGTAGAAACAAGCCATTTTGTGTATTAAATTTTAGTTTGTACTGACTTTCCTAGAGCTTTTTGAGTAGCTTGCTGTAAAACTACACAAATATCTAAATGAGTTGATATATCTCCTGGAAAACCTCTGAGAACCCATGGGTATGTGAAGCCCACTGGAGAACCAATGTGTTAGAGCAACTTGTCCACTGGGATAGAGATTGGAACAGTAACAAATACAAAAATTAGGAGACTAATAAAAACATATCTAAGTAAAAAACAAAACATACTGCCAAAACTGTGGAAAAGTGAAAGGTTTCGTCTTCAGTCACACTAGGCCAGGAAAGTACACCAGGACCCACAATATGGTTATTTTAAGGCTTGGGTAAAGCACTAAGAGAAGAAATATTTCTGCGCAATTGGCTAATCCATGATGATGACATGACATTTTATGGACCTTTAGTACAAGTTAATGGCATTCTTGCCATAATCGTTTTCATTCAGACCACTATCCACTCCATAAACTTTCCTGCAGAATGAAGGGGTCACAGTGCACTAAATTATGTCACATTTCAAGGTGCTGAAGTCAATAGCGACCAACGAAGCTGCTAAAGATGAACCAAAACTATAGAATCATAGAAGATTAGGGTTGGATGAGACCTCAGGAGGTCATCTACTCCAACCCCCACCTAATAGGAGATGCCAACTAAATCATTCCAGCCAGGACGTTGTCAAGCCTGGCCTCAAAAACCTCTAAGAATGGAAATTCCACCACCTCCCTAGGTAACCCATTCCAGTGCTTCTCCACTCTCCAAGTGGAATACTTAGTCCTAATATCCAACCTAGCTCTCCCCCTGCCTGCAATCTGAGACCATTGCTTCTTGTTGTTACCTGCCACCACTGAGAATGGGCTAGGTCCAACCTGTTTGGAATCCTTTCCCCTTTTAGGTTTTAATTAGAAGGGAAATCCATCTTATTGGAATGGAAGGGTCAAAAACAGCCTTTTTTATGAATGCATAATCAACAAGGAAACAACCCCAGGGCAATAATTCCATATAGCCACAATATTACTGTGCCAGCGAGCAGGTTCTTGAGGAAAGAGGAGTTTCCATGGCTTTTAAACTGCAGAGGTCAGTCTAACCAAAGGTATCTTGTGCAACTCAAAGACACACTTACAACAGGGGCCCCGAGTCACTATGGTATTAAAGCTTGTGTTGATTATAGGCACACAAGTGATTCCATTGGGTCACAATGAACAACAACAGGTTTTCCTTTTAAAAAAAAAGTTCTACGCTCAGCTTGTGATTACGTCTATATTGGTCAAACTGGCAGAAATATAGATTCTAGTGTTAAGAAACACCGGAGAGCTATAAAACTGGGCTGTATGGAAAATACAGCTAGAGTGGAACATGTGTGTATGCAACAGCCCCCAAAAGGGCTGGAAACAAACCAACACATTAGAAAAACAAGGGAACATTAAGTTAAAACCTTCTTTGACATCATAGCAATCGACCTTCTCAAGAGTCTGAGGAGGGATTTTAACTCCGAGAGTTTGGAAAGAGTTTTTTCATTAAAAGGAACAACACAAATAAAATCCAAAAATGCCCTTGTCAATAGGGACAAGCTTTGGCTACAGAAAATGATTCCTGATCTTAAGCTTTGCCCAAGCACATCAACTGAACACAAATCAACACTTCCCCCTCTCTGATGTTCCAAAAAGTTTGGTTGTTTGTGGGGAGGAACAAGCAAAATCAAACAAGTCATTCTTGCACTCTTACTTAAAAAATAATTACTATCAAACATTGTGTGTTACCAATAGGTGGTGCTGCTTTCATACAACCCACTTATGGAATGACGCAACTAACTAATCCAGTTTCCCAGCCGCTTGTGTCTCTTGTTGGCTGACTATCAGCTATTGTCACTGATGTGTTATGTATTTGATTTTAGCATTGGATTAAAACAAAAAATCTCTCTCTCATGCAACAGAGATAGCAGACTTCAAAGCATGGGCAGTAGGCAAACTAAAACAAAACCCCTGAAGAATCAAGGTTGTAGATTAAAAACAAAACAAAAAACAGTTTATCCGCAAGGTACCTGATCCTGCAGCACTTGCACCCTAAGAACTTAAGCTACTAAGCACTTGCTCCTACAACCACTACAGTTCAAAATATTGATTTAAAGTCAAGAGTTGCTGAGTAGTATGTTAAAGAACGTGACAGTCCTGTAGGACTTTTTTTTCTTTATATAGTCATGGACCAGATCAGCCTTTGGTGTAGATCAGCCTCTCTCCTACTGACTTCACTAGTTAGACTAATTTATACCAGCTAAAGATTCTTTGTAAAATAACTTAAAAAAAAAAAAGACCTGTGGCCTGACTCCCATTTACACAGCACAGCAGTTTAAATGAAATTAGGTCTGATATCCTGAGTTCGAGTTCAGTGTTCTACCCACTATACCACACTGCTTCCTCCCAATAAGAGGCTTTACAAATTTTACATACAGTATAATCTGTGTGACTCAGCAGTGTATGTCTCACACAAGATCACCCTATGGGTTAAAAAAAAAGAAAAAAAAAAGAAAAAAAAATCTAAGCACTATCAAGTAACAGCCCTTTGATATACCTTCCACGGCAAACAAAATGGCAGAACACTTCAGTGCCTATTTGCAGCCAATCCTTCCCAGTTGCCACTCCGTTGAGTATGAAATGCCCACCCACAGACCTAAATACACATCTCAGAGTATGTTATGCTGGAGAGAGAGGAGTGCTCGCAGTACCAGAGATGGGTATGGCACCCAATGCCCCTGCCAACACTTTCTCTTAGGATCAGACAGCACTGGAAGGGGAGATCTTACCACTAGGTATCAGACTCACTAGGCCTGAATGCCTACTCTATAGTGACTCACCATGCAAGAGTGAACAAGATATTTAAACTTCTCTGCCTCAGTTTTCCTGACCTCGTTGAAATTGATGGCAAAGCTCTCCTGCAGCCAGGATCGCACCGCCTTTCTTAAAAAAGGGCAGGTGATGGAGTGCCAGAAGAACAGGTAAGCCTTGTGTGATCTACAGCAGGAAGGTACCCTCTAAGCAGTGCTAAATATGCACATGGTCTGAGTTTAGTATGTGACACTTAGAATCAATCACCCTTACTCAAGGCAGCATTTGCCTTTACTTACTCCACAGTGATATCAGAGATGCTAGAGGGTGACCCATCCTTCGAATGGGAAATATACCATGCTGTGCAGTACCTTTTCCTACATGACCATTCTTTAGTTGTGACTGTTGTGTTTTCCTTTCCTCCCACAAGAGACCACAGCTGTTTGTGCTGCCTGCCACCATTACTGGCATAAAAAGTATTTTGAAAAAGGCAGCATGCCTGCGAAGCCTGACACCACCAGCATAAACATGTATTCATGTTACAAGGGGCATTCCCAAGCATCAATAATCTGGAACCAGGCCACTAACATGTGGCGTGTTTACCTTTATAGAGGATACACTGACGTTTTTATGGACTGCCAAATCTATCCCATGGGTGAAAAAGGATGCAATAATGAGGGCTATTTAGCCATACAGTCGTCATTAGCCATAGTTTAAATTAGATATTAAAGCAGTGCACTTGCACCAGTATATAGTTAGGAACGTATCAGCATTTCCATTATAAAACCCTGTTTTCATAGGTTCATAGCACCACTGAGCTGAAACTTGAAAGAGAAGATCTCAAGGCCAGGAACACAATTATGGTGCCAAATTTCTTTCTCCCTTAACTTCCCCTATCACTTCCTATCAGCCTTCTCCCAAACTCCCCCATGAATTTAGATACATTAAAAATATGCATGTATATTTAACTCTCCATTTAAAAAAAATACTCAGCACCATATTCATTTTTTTTGAAGAAATGTAGGTTGTAATATTGACCTGATGGTTGATACCTGGAATTAAAAAAAATAAAATAACCCAAAACCCTACCCTGCTATGAAAGTTATTATAGCTTTAATGAAAAACTTTGAAAAGCAATGAACATGTATGCTCAGTAACTAATTTACATAAGGTATTTTATGACTGGAAAGATTTTAATATGCATCTTACACATCATAAACATACTGTGTGGTGAGTAAATGATATGGCTTTTAGAAATTAAACACAGAGGTCAAGCTGGCTCTGAAAGTAATATATGGTTTATACCCATCCATGAACTATGGACTTCTCTTTTTAAAAGCTTTGTTCCAGTATACGGGTTCACTACTGTAATCCATGTGTCAAGTAACTACAAATTAATTTGTGTGTGTGCGTGCGTGTGTGTATTAAATCATCTGTAAAAGTGGATACGTAGATTTTTCATGCCTGAACTTGTGGCTTTTCATCCTAATTTCATAAGAGTGATTTTATCAGCATTTTGATAGATACACAGATATATAGGGCCTAATTCTCCATTATTTACACCAGTTGTACAGCAGTGCAATTAAATTTGCTTCAAGTGAGTTACTTCTTATTATATCACTGTGAGAAGAATATCAGACCATAACTATTCTGTAATGTAGCACAAAGAGTAATTCTGGTAAATTAGTTAAATTATAGTTTTTTTCAACTAGATAACACATAGGGCCTGAGTCTCGTTTCACTTACATTGGTGCAAGTCAGGAATAACTGACATCAATGGAGTTACATCAGTCAATAAATCTAGCATAATATCATAATCAATACCAACCATAACAAATTCTGGGCATGACTCTGAAGTCCTTGGGCTGTGTAGCTTCGATCAATTTCCAAGCAGAGTAGTTTTCTAGCACCAGGCCTAGTGTTGCTAACCCGGAACATCTCATCTTTCACGTTTTTTATGCAAAGAACCTGATTTTGTTTGTATTTCAATTGAAATGGTGTGACACACAGGGTACGTCTGCACCGCAGGGCTAAAGTTGGAATAAGCTATGCAATTTTGGCTAGATCAATTGCGTCGCTTAAGTTGAAATAGCTCAACTCGGCTTTTGACGCTGTCTACACAGCAGGAAGTCGAAGTAAGAACGTTCTTCCTTCGACTTCCCTTTCTCCTCGTGAAATGAAGGTTACCAGGAGTCGGAGTAAGAAGTCCTCCAGCTAACATTATTTCAAAATAAAGGCTGGTAGAGTAGACGCACATGGTGTTATTTCGGAATACATCAGTTATTCCAAAATAACGCTGCTGTGTAGATGTATCCAGAGGGTCACCCTCAACTGAAAGTGTGTGTGTGTTGTGTATGTGTGTGA
Organism: Pelodiscus sinensis; assembly: GCF_052426305.1. Classification (NCBI taxonomy): domain Eukaryota; kingdom Metazoa; phylum Chordata; order Testudines; family Trionychidae; genus Pelodiscus; species Pelodiscus sinensis. The sequence goes on from NC_143055.1 coordinate 125,844,809, forward strand.
GACACTTCTGTTGGAATGTTTTTTGAAAACTGCTGTTGCAAATGACCCTTGAAAGAGGTTAGAGAACAAAGGAATAGAGTTTTCTTTATTTTGTTTTTCAGTCTGACTGCAATTAATGATTAGTCAATTGTACTATACTCAGTTTTCCTGATTGTTGTGGCACACACAAATAAAGGGAAAGAAAACAGTCTTAAAATAGGAAAAGGTAATTGTTAAACCGAAAAAATTGGCTCATGGGCAGATGTACACCAGAAATTACTTTAAACAGATTAAAAAACCTGATTTAAGCTGACCGTGTCCCTTTTAATGATGCTATGGTGTAGTTGTGTTTAGTTTGCATTTCAAAAGTCCTATCTTCCAGGGTTGATAACTCAGACAAACACTTATTCTGGGTTGTAATTCTGCATTCAGAGCCAGAATCTCAGATGGTGTAAATCAGTATAGTTCCATTGAAATCAATGAAATTTACCAATTTATACCAGCTGAAGAGATGGTTCCATAGTTTCCTGATTAAAAACAGCACATGGTTTTTGGTTGGTTGGTTTTGATTGGGTTTTTTCCTCCCACTTTCCTATCTTCTTACAAATGTGACTGCTACAGCACTAAGCAAAAGGCCTTCATTAAGTTAAAAATCAAGCTTACATGTCAGGCTTATCCTTTCAAAACTCAGGAAATTTGCAGTTACAGTTGAAGTATTGCTCTTCCTCTACCCCTCCTCTATGCTTAAACCTTCAGGCTCACACGGTATGTAGAATAATTCACTCTTCCGATGTTCTGAGACAAAGAACTATACACTTCATTCTCTGATCCTTACTTAAAATTTATTCTCTGGAACAAATGAGGAGTTTAACGTGGGCAAGGACTACCGATTTCATCCGATGAATATCTCACCACAATATGTTTCTGATGCTCTCTAGTATACAGTCTGATCCTGCTCTCATTAAAATCAGTGGCTGAACATCTATTGAATCCTATACAGCATCACTCTCATACACAAGAAGAATTGGGAGTAATTCCTTTCAAGTCAGTGAGAGGAAATTGTGCCAGAACACAATGTGATGTATTGTAACTAAATTAATTGTTTTTACTCGATGAGGGGATTTTAAGGGTCTTATTGAGTGATGTAAAAATTCAACAATTAACTTTTAAATTTATTTAACTGTATTTAAATTTTGTATTTGCCTAAATGAAAAAGAACATGTGAAAAAAAATCAAAACCAGAGACGAAAAACAACTAATTCAGTCTATTTCTCTACCACTGCAAGATAATCCTTGGTGAGCAAAGGATTTCAGTTCAGTATAAAATGGATTTTCAATCCTAATTTCCTTACACGCTTCTGAAACGCCATCCCTGTGGGGCAACATTTTCATTTTACAATAATCATGATGCTTGTTTTCATTGCTTATTTTTTCATCCGTATTTTCAATTGCCCATGTCACTTTGTAAGATTACATCTTTCAAAAGTGATGCCCTTTGTTTTGCTTTCCTAAAAGATTAGCAGGATTTCTAGTGACGGCACCCAATTTGTTGACTCATTAGACTATGTAGTTGGAAAAATCTAGCAAAGAACTTTCCTTTACATCACTTTATCAATGTTGCATAGTAGCCAAAATTTCTTAACAAAGGTAAAGTATTATGGACAGCAAGGTTTCAAGAATTTCAATATGTTCTCTCTTTTCTCTTTAGCTATTTTTGATCTTTGTGTTTTCAGAAAAATTAATCCACCTCTGTGATGACTGGGGAGAGGGATACACTTTTCTAGACATTCCAGCCATTCAGTTAACTATTGAGAAAGACTTTATTTAACTGAATGGCCAGAATGGCCAAAAAAGTGTATTTCCCCCCCCACCACCACCCCATACAACACACTCCATTCATCACTGCCTCCTTTGTCAGTTACACTATACATTAGATCTGTGGAAATTTCTTTTTTTGAATTCTTGCTCTAGTCCTATTGAGGGCCTCATTCCATCCTCACTACCGACACAGGCAAATCAGCACTGATTTCCATCTGAGCTTTTCTAGTCTTGAGAGTAGGAGCAGCCCCAAAGACGCTTATTAGCTAGGGACATCATCATAAATTAGCTAGGGACATCATCGTACAGTGGCAATGAGGATAATACTGTCATATGAACAAAAACCGGAAAAAAAGAGAGAGTTGAAATAGATATGGAGAATGTGTAACAATTTGAAGAGAGACTCTGGAAATAAAACAGCTCAAAAAGGAAATACCATCAGGATCCTAATTCTATTCAGTATTAGCCAAGCATTAACCACTTTAATCCTTAAATTAATAAGAATTTCCCCCTCTGCCGTCCTCTCCCATTATTTGAGCTAAAGTTTGATAGAACTGGGAGTTTCTGCCATCCATAAACCGACAAAAATGCTGCTGGATCCTAAGGAAAGGGGAAGACAACACCTAACTGGTTAAATATTTTGCATAAATATTTATAAAAGTGTCAGAAAACATATAACCACTTCAAATTTATTGCTTTGGCACTTGAACTGGGGGAGGCTTAGGGGAGGAGGAAAGGGGTTAGCAAACAGTGTGTTCATAGGACTGCTGCCACCCACAGTCAAGTAACAGTATAAATATAATCAGAAAGACCGCAGAGATGGGATTTCAACCAAACGCCTTCTAGGTTTAGAACACTAAATACCTTTAATCAGGTGCATTTAAAGGAGCAAATATCACTCAATCTTGATTGTATCATTCCTCTTGTCAGTGTATTTCAGAATCAGGCCATGTGCACAAATAGGAGAACATTAGGAAAGAGGCCATGCTTTTCAAAAGATAGGATTGTCAGGATTTAAAGCAGGCATTCCCTGTCCCTTAGCACTAAAATCACATACGAGCATCTTAATTGGCACAATGTAAGGAAGACCTGACCACCCTCATGTCCACAGGTTCTGGCACAAACAGATTTAGGGTCTGACCCTGAAAACAATTATTATGAATTGTTCTGGACAGAACAACTCACAGTAGTAAACAGAGAATGTTTTTGGGATTGAGCCTTGCTTCGGGAGGAATTTGGCTACTCACAGCAGTTTGCTCTTTGCCCTATGCATGCAGGATCAAGTCCTTACAACCAATACATACTGTAGCCTTCAGAGAATCAAAGATGGATTTTTAAAGAAGTCTCTGGAAGACAGGGACTCTGGAACTTCAGTGGGAGTATGGGGACTACTTTCTGTAGGCAGTTGTGAGGTCCCAGATAATGATTTAATTGGAACTTCTGCATGTGAAATGACTGCAGGGTTAATCAGTGAATGTCATGAAAAATATATGATTAGTAAATGAAACGTTCTAAGGATTCTTTAGGAAGGCACCTATTTCAGGGATGGAGAAGTTTAATGGAATACCATAGTTTAGGATCTCAACACGATACTTCAGGTTTCCAGCATTCATTTTTGACTCTTACATATGGTCCCTGAAATGACTAAACAGTCAGAAACAGATTATACTTTTTCCTCTTTGCCATTAAAGTTTACTTTTTTGGTACCTCTGTTTTGGTGGATTGCCAGCTTATATACATGCTCAAGCAAACGGTACAATTTCCAAAAACATCTATTTGACTTCAGAGCCTGAGTCCCGTCGATGTGCTATGGAAAACTGTAAACTATCGATTTAATTTTGTAACTGCGAAGATGTGCAATTTTTCAAGCTTTTATTTTTTCCTTAAAGACCTCAACCAAAAAAATCCCAGCCCACCAACCACTTCTTCATAAGAAGAAATTAACTGCAAAAGGACAAGAAGTCAACAAGTCATGTCAAAATAGGCACTGTAGATTTTTCCCCATCCTTAGACACATATTTCCTAGTAAGAAGTGACTTTCAAGATTGATAGGTTTACTTTAGCCGAACCTCCAATTATGCCAAAAGAGAGCTTGATCTAATGGAGCTCTGAGGGGCAAATTATTCAGTATGCACAACTATACTTAAAACACTCTTCCTGTATTTGTCAGTGAATAGACATTTGCTGCAACCAACTTTCAGTAATTATATTTCTGTAGCTATCTGCTTGAGCTCTCCCAAAGCCACTTTACAGTCCTATTCTATGCAACACATTCCTTGAGTTCAATTGGAATTACAGAACAGCTCTGTAGCTGTTCACCCTTAGTAGGAGATATATAGTACAACTTATCTAAGTTTCAACTATCTGAAATTTCCTGTTATCCAAAAGTTTCCTACTGCCTGTTAATTAGACCAAAACTCCCCTCAACTTTATTAATCCTTGATTAGCCAAAATCCCCTTGACATTTTGTTAATGAGGGTTGTAGTGCATCACAAATGGCACTCAGCGATCAGAGGAATAGGACCATTAGCCATATAAACATATACAGATAGGACAAAATAGATAATTAATATGATAGTATATGCATTGCATCAGAAGACACAGGCATCTGTGTAGGGGACACTACTTGTTTGTTTCTTTCACCTTCAGGTTACAGTCCCTGAAGTTCCCTGTCAATTTAAACAAGATGTAGATTAGGGCCCCGATTCTGAAAAGACTTGTGCATGAATATGCTGACGGTTAGGCATATGTAACAGGCCTTGCAGAATTGGAACCTATTTCATTCTCCAGAGCAGGCTCATTTTCAGTCAGCTGCTTTCTTGAACTGTAAATCCTGCAGGAACACCTTGCAGTTTTCAGTGCAGCAGCCAAATGTTCACAGGTAACCTGAATGCTTTCAACAACTGAAATGTGCAACTTCAGTTTGATTTGTTGGTGTAAGTCAGGGCATTTTTGCCTTGACAAATCTAAATGGTATATTAACTCTAAATGCCATTTGGCCAGGAAAGCTCCAACATATTTATATTGTAATTCTAAAGCTTTCACTGATGAATGGATTTTTCAGGAGTGGTGCAAGTTAGAGCTTTTGGGAAATCACTTTACAGTGTTTTCAGGCAAAGGAGGGACATTATCAACACCTTGAAAATTATGGGCCCGATCCTGTCCCTATTAAGGTCACTGGCCAAACTCCTATTGACTTTGGGATGTTCATTAAGATTACATGACAATTCCTGAACTCAAACTGCAGACGAGTGTTACCAATTTGACTTACATTTGGTCTGATGCGCAAATGCCGTCCCTAAAAACGAGCTTAATTTGAGCACGGGGATGTTTTAGTTAAGCAAGAACCAGATCTGTGTCGAAACAGAGGCAGATTCATCTCTGCATTTTCTAAAGAGAACCAATTTCTAAACTCCGGTGGGAACCAGCGATTCTTACACCCCTGTCACCCCAAGGATAAAGCACAGCCAGAAGGTCTCTGGCATGGGGATGGCACCGCCAGCCCTGCAAACTACACACACCAATGCGCCCCCAGGAATCTCGGACGACGGGCAAACTGTTCCCATAGGGCGCGTCGCTGCTTTATTCTCACTTTGCAAACCCGCCAGCTGCCCCCAGAGAGCCGGTGCAAAGCCTGTTGCCGTTCCCGCAGCCCTTGGCGCAAAGTGTCAGCTGCCCGGCCCGCGGCAGCGCTCCGCAAGCCGCCTTCACCTCCCTGCTCCCACCCCACCGCTACCCAGGCAGCCGCGAGCCCGAGGGGAGGGAGGCTCCCAGGTTGGGGGGGGGGGGGGTCGCGTCTCCCCAAGCGGGCGAGGCGCTGCCTGGGACCCACCCCGAGAGCCGAGCTTTGGGCAGCGCCGCTCAGCCACGCTCCGGACCCGCCGCCCGGCTGCTGGGGGCGGGGGGCTCCGTACTCACCCGCGGCCCGGAAGCTGCGGACCGTGTTGCCCTCGCCGAGGGGCAGCGGGCAGGGGCCGGGCCGGGCGTCGGGCTCCGCGCTCCAGCCGCCGCCGCGGAACTTGCCGTAGAGCCGCCGCATGTGCTCCGAGACCTTGTCGGGCGGCGCTGCGGGGCCGCGCTCACCTGCCGCCCGGGCGGTGGCTCCTCCCAGGGCCGCTCTCCGGCGGAGCCCCCCCAGGCGCGCCCGCAGCAGGTCCCCCCGCGCCAGGCGCAGGCAGCCCCAGGCCAGGCAGAGGCTCAGCAGCAGCCAGCGGGGGGCCCCGGCCATGCCGCCGGCAGCGAGCGCCCGCCCGCCGGGGCGCGGAGAGGGGCTAGCGCGCGGGGCAGAGCCCGGGCCGCCGCAGGCTGGAGGCTGGAGCCCCGAGCTGCATGCACGCCCCGCGGCCCCGCCTGGCGAGTGCGGCGAGCCCGGGGGCGGGCGGGGGCTCCCCTTCCCCGGGCAGGTGGGGCGCGGGGAGGTCGCTGCCGGGGGTGGCGCTGCGGGGCTGGGGCTCGCTGCGCTGCACGGACGCGCCGCCGCCTCCTCCTCGGCCGCAGGGAGCCGCTCTGTGCGGAGCCCCGGCGGCGGGCGCGAGGCGAAGCGCAGGGGGGCTCCCCCCCTCGCCCCGAGAGCGACAGGCGAGCGCAGCTGGCGGCGTCCTGCGGGGCGGGCGGAGAGCGGCTGCTTCGCCTCCCCGCCCGCCCCTTCCAAAAAACAGGGGGGAGGAGAGTGGGAAGGGGGGGGGGGGCTGCGCGTAAAACAGAGGCTGCTGCAGCTGGTCGGCGCGCCCAGAGCGCGGCAGCGGGCGGGGAACACGCGAGCGGGAACCTGGGGCGAGCGCGGAGCCCGAACCCCGCTCCCTGGCGGGATGGCTCCCGAAGGGCGCTCGGGTCCGTCCCGCCCCGCACTGGCGCAGGGGTGCGAGCCCGCAGCAGAGAGCCCCCGCTGGGGCGCGAGGGCTCCACAGCTCGGCCCAGACCTTAAAGCCTCTTTTTTGGGGGGGGCGAGTTTATTGCGGTTGAAGGCAGGGACATGTTGCGCGCCACAGCAGATCCGGACACCTCAGGGCATCCCTAGCGCGCGGGGCAAGAGCCACGCAGAGGACTTTGCCAAGGGAGGTGGTGGAATCTCCCTCTCTGGAGATATTTAAGAACAGGTTAGATAGACATCTGTCAGGGATGGTGTAGACGGAGCTTGGTCCTGCCTTGAGGGCTGGGGGCTGGACTCGATGACCTCTCGAGGTCCCTTCCAGTCCTATGAGTCTATGATTCTATGACTTCGCGCGCCTCAGTCACTCGCCAGCCCTTTTCGCAGTCACCCCGAGGGAATTAATTGCCCCCCCCCCAATGCCACAACAGCCTCACTGCACGTGCAATAATGTCCCTTTTAGCTCCACTCCGATTACATTCGGCCCCAGAAACTGAGTCATTGGCAACGGGAATCCTCCCTTCACACATCTGGAAAGGAAAACAAACACATGAAACGAGATAAAGTAGAACAATCCCTGCCCTTCCGAAGTGTCTGCGTGAATCTGTTCAAGCTTGGAAAACAAGCAGCTTTCTGGTCTGGAGAAGGGAAATATGAGTTTATACTGCATTTAGTGCATGGGCTTCATCACTCAGTATTTTCCCCGTTGTATTCATGTACTCGACTATTTATGTACATTTGTACATTACTCATGTATAGCATGTAGTTTATATCTTTCATGTGCAGATTATACGGCCATATAAACGGGTATAGCCCAATACCGACATGAATAGACTAAAATTTTCATAATCACATAAGGGAGTTAGACACCCGTCTTTAATTGATTTTTGATGAGAGTGGGTGACAAATACATTTAAGTGTTTTAAAAATTCCCACTCACAAATTATAATACACACATGTAAGTATGTATGTGTAAATATAAAGGGGCCACTATATACATATTACTAACACCACTAGTGTACCATGTTATAAAATGGGGATGTTTGATATACAAATAATATATATATTGTATATTAATCTGCCCTGCTCTTGCCCCCACCCCCAAAAGGTGACTAGTTATTTTGGATTTCTTCATTTCTGGGTAGCCAAATCAAAACATGATAAAAAAAACCCCCTGTTTTTCATGTTCAGTAAGGCATTCAAAAAAACCTAGAGACTTCTAAATGTAGCATATATATATACATATGCAGTTGTATGTTTCCTAATGCTTTTCATTTTACTGATATATGTAATTATCAATGTGCATTAAAGTTGGGCAATTAAACATACAAAAGTGACAAAAAAGCAAACGTAAGGTGTTATGGGGCAGGTTTCTTCCTTAAATAAAAAGAGTATTTCTTGCTTTTAAAACTGAAAAAAAAATACTTGATTTTAGGTAAAAAATTCACTATATACATCTGGCTGAGCTCAAGAAAGAAAATCTTCAGTCTAAAAGATGAATATCTAAGCAAGTGAAAATATGGGTTAGAATGTAACTGCCATTTCAACTTTAATTATAGTGTTCTCTGCCACTGCTGAGAGATATAATTAGAAAAACCATATAAATAAAACTATAATAGAGTAATACAGACTGGTTCAAACCTACATAGGCAAAGAGATTAACAGTTAAAAATGTACTCTCTTGTGCCTTGGTATGTGAGGGCATCTTCAAAGGATGGGCAATCTTACAAATGATGGTCTGCAATCTGATCTTACATCAGCATAGATCAGGCGTGACTCCACTCTCATCACGGTGATATAAAACCTAAGGGTATGTCTACACTACAGGATAAAGTTGAATTAAGATACCAACTTCCGCTACATTAATTGCGTAGCTGAAGTTGAAGTACCTTCACTCCACTTTTGGAGCTGTCCACACTGCAGGAACTTGAAGGGAGAACATTCTTCCTTCGACTTCTCTTATTCATCGTGGAAGCTGGACTACTGGCATCGACCAGAGCCACCCCCCCTCCACCCTCAGTTTGAATTAATGTGTCTTCAATAGACCTGATCATTCAAACCCTAGAAGATTGAGAGTGGCAGCTTTGATCGTCTCTGTAGTGTAGACATACCCGAAGAGAGCAGAATTAGATCCACTGTGTGCTACTGAGTTAGTTAAAGAGGGAAGCCCAGACTGGAATCTCACATTCCTTTTGTGATTTTATTTTAATTCTTTTGATTTTTCTTATAAAGCTTTGTTTATGGGTTCATTTCTTTTTATTTAGTTTTTAAAGATTGCAATAATTAATCCAAACTAAGCATGTACAACAGTTCACATAATAAACCATAATAGCTACTCCACAACTATTATAATCAAGGATCTAAGAATGTAGTTTGGGACCTGAGAAATAGTAGTTTCACTGACCCTTTATGCTCTAGTATATTAGTCCAGAATCAGGCCTTCTGCAAGCTGAGCATGTAGTTCTAATGCATTTAAATGCCCATTGACTTCAGCTGAAGTTATATACATGGAATGCCTACAGGATGAGGATCAGACTATAACTATGAACTTATTAAACCCAAAATGTGGGTCAAATTCTGCATGTTTATGAATTGTCCCACTGAATGTATGAGTAAACCCAGCAAGATTGGATCAGTACCAGTGCTTGTACTAATCCATAACATTTAGAGTTCAACAAACAAACAAACCCCTCAGACTGAACTTATTAGATAGGAGTAAAGTTCCTTTGAGGTGTACAAGGGTAAATAGACGGGCGTCTTTTTAGATGATTCATTTCAAACGGAGGAAGTTTTAATGTCTTGGTTCTGGTTGTGCAACTCATATTCAAACTGAATCCAACTTATTAATGTATGTTACTAATAATCATGATGATGGCAGATTTGGGACCTCATGGCATCTGACTTTGATTCCAGCTTCACTGGTTTAACATCAATGCATTTTTATTGGAATCATTTATATTGCAGTTGGGCTGAGGAACCTTAATCATGGAGCAGGAGCAGGAGTTCTAGGTGCTGAACAAAAAGACAGTCCCTACTCCAAGGAGTTTAGAATCTCACGCTATAGACTTAACTCTTAATTTACACCAGTGTGAGATAAGCATCAGGCGCTCAAAGTCTACACAACTTGTGTTGCTTTACTGAGGAATTGTGCATTTTATGTTCTTAGCACCATAATAGTTCTTATGCTATTAACTTCCTGGCAGCAAGAGAGCCTTACAGAACTCACAGGTTCACCCCCTGGATGCCAAGGGAATGATGTGATAGTGAACTTTACAAAAGCAAACATCACTGGGAAAGATTGTTGGTTTGTTCTCCATCACTAAGTGCCATTGTGTCCATATATCAATGCAGCACATTCATCTTCTGTGAACAATATTACAAACTACAAGACACATTTCTGTTTTATGGTAACAAAATCCAAACACCTGGTATGCTGGGTTAGTTAGGCTCAGGTCAAGTACCATCTGTGTGTATAACCCTATACAAATGTGTCATTTTTAAGAGAGGTGGGGGAGTGAAAAGAGGAAGAATTCAGCAGAGGACTGGGAGCGTGATACAGCTGGAGGAAGATATGGATGAAGAATTTACAGCTCCCTTTATTGTGTAATATACATCTATACTATCAGCACAGTTGAAAGGATCATGAAATCAGCATAGTCAGAATATGAGACTGTTGTATAGTTGCTGCTGCTCTAGACTACCATGAGCACAAAGACAAAAGTGGACAAGAAAATTGGATTGGGCTCTTACAACTTTCAAGTATCTACAAAATCCATAAGATGACAGGGCCCTTTGTCTAAAATACCCTTATGAGTGCTTGTTGAATTACCCTGCAACCTGGGATTAAGACAAGTTTTCTTTTTCCATGTTTCCCATACTGTGTATTGCTTTGTGTCTTCCGATTATGGAAGACTGCTCCAATTTTAGCAACATGGCAAGAGGGACGAATTCCAGCTCCCCCTCATGTGTAGGAGGAGTGAGGAGCTGTATCGAGTGAGTGGAAGGTCCATGAATGATTTTAGTTGCACAGGGCAGGTGATTTTAGTTGCACAGGGCAGGTGCAAAAGTAAAGCCCCTTAAGTTGCCAAGGCAGCTGACACAGGAGCTGTTGCCACCAAGTTCATGCCAGCAGAGAGTTCACTTTTCCATGTCTGAAAGGGCGGCTGGATCAGATTTCGGTGGCATTGTGATTATGCACTTGCTCCAGCAGCAGACATTTTGATTTAGCATGGACCGTTGCTTAAAAGTGGTCAGGCCATGCCCTAGCTGTGAACCCTTCCCCATCTCAGCTCTGAGGCCTAAGGAACTTTGAGAAAGTTAAAAAAAAAAAAAAAAAATCATTGAGGGCCCTTGCCTCCCGTTCCCCTGCTAATTGGTGCCATTGCAGATAATACCAATTTCTTGCATAGTAGAAGCCTGTTCACTGGGAGCTGGCCTGAGATCACGAACCCATTTCATGTAGGATGTTGCAAAGATGACAGTGAGTTCAAGCCACTGGCAGTCTGGACCATATCCAAGCCAGTAATCCAGAGCTGAAAGGTTCCATATCCTACTGCCAATCCCCTGAGACATCTAGTTTTCACTGGTTGTGCTTAAGTAAATAGCTAGTGTAGTGCTTATTGGTAATAAGTAAATAAAAATTTGGCAGAAAGTACTTGTGCTTAATTCAAATTATATGACTTAAAATTTGTAACAGTGATTTTGTACCCATACTGTTAACTTGCAATTTGTTTTATATGACTGTAAATGTGTGGTTGCATTTTATAGAAACTGTTAGAGGTCACACTACTTCACAGTCATACTGTGGTTCTTAGTCACCGTGACCATTATACTGTAAGGGGACAGCTGTACTTATCAGAAGATCGACGCTCCAGAGGTCGATCGTCTGGTGTTTGATTTAGCGGGTCTAGTAGAGACCCGCTAAATCAAATGCTGAGGGCAGCCCCAGCTGGCATCCTGTACTCCTCCTTCTGCGAGGACTAAGGGAAGCCAATGAGAGTGTTTGCTCCTGTCAGCCTCCCACAGCGCGGACACCACCAAGGCTTGGCTTAAGGTAAACCAACTCCAGCTACACATTTTGCATCGCCGGAGTTGCATACCATAAGCCAGCTTTCCTAGTTTAGTGTAGACCAGGCCTAAGGGTGGGCACTGGGTGTCCAATTCCCTTTGAAAGACTATGGGAATTGGGAGCCTAATTCCTATCACTGCTTTTGGAAACCTCAGTCTAAAATCTTACAAAATAAGAACTCAGTCTTCTGCTACTGAAATCATTGGGGTTTTGCTGTTGATTGAGGGGGAGAAATGTTCAAAAGCAGCTAGAGGATTTAGGAGTACAAGTCCTTACTCACATTGACTTTCATGATCAATTGAAAGGACTTGTGCTTCTAAATCTCCCAGGTCTTTTTGAAAACTCTTTCCCTTAAATGAGACAGACTCAAACCCTAACTTTATTGTGTGGGGCACAATCTCTTTATGCTCAGGGCCAAAATCACCCGACTCCCGGGCTGCCAGTGGAGCGTCTCAGGGTGAATTTGGCTCTTAGGTTGGAGAGAGGGTTCAAAGCAGGAAGAGAGGGTCAAATACTGAATTTCCCTTTCTGCTGGGTCCACCCGTCCCCCAAGGCATCACAGATTGTATACGCCAAAATAGGGGTATTCAAAATAAGCCTGGAAATGTTGGTCTTGGTGAACAGTTGGCAGCACATTTAGCAAACACACGGCAGCCCATCCAAGAGTAGCATCTCAAATCACAGGTTCTGGAGCCCATTTTCTTTCACAAATCTGTGACTGTTTGTGAGGACTAGTTTCCACACATTATGGTTGTTAAGGCTTTGTCTGCCCTGAAGTGGGGAATGAGTCTCCCAGCCTGGGGTAGTCAGAGGCGTGCTAGGTAGCGTGCTGAAAATAGTTGTGTGGATGTTGCAGCTCAGATGGTAGCTTGGGCCCCTCAGACTGAGATTACGTGGCTAACCCTGGTTCAAGGGAAGTAGTGGGGGCAAAAGATCTATCTGGTTTCAAGATTAAATTAGATGGGTTTATGAAGGGGATGGTTTGATGAGAAAACATGATCATGATCTTGGGAACTAATTGACCATTCATTATCAGTGGGAAATAGGTCAATGGAGGGATGATAGGAGTTACTATAGAGAACTTTCTGGGTGACTGGCTGATGAGTCTTGCCCACATGCTCAGGGTTTAGCTGATCGCCATATTTGGGGTCGGGAAGGAATTTTCCTCCAGGGTAGATTGGCAGAGGCCCTGGAGGTTTTTCGCCTTCCTCTGTAGCATGGGGTATAGATCACAGCTAGAGGATTCTCTGCATCTTGGGGTCTTCAAAGTATTTGAAGGCTTCAATATCTGAGATATAGGTGAGAGGATTATTCTAGGAGGGGTGGGTGAGATTTTGTGGCCTGCACTGTGCAGGGGGTCAGACTAGATGATCGTAATGGTCCCTTCTGACCTTAAAGTCTATGAGTCTATGAGTAATGGAGCTGCTAATCTTAGCCCTACACGTACAAGTCTGCCTGCCCTGGCTGGGAGGCCAGTGCCTAGCTGCAGTGTAGACATATTGTACGTGGGTGGCACAAAAACCCGTTTTTCTACCATGTTGGCCGTGGTTTATGTTTTTTCTGTCAGGGTTTATTGCTAAGATAAGGCCTTATTACAGAGAGAGAGAGAGAGATGCATGGAGATTTGGCAAAGCAAGGAAATGGGTTCCTTTCAAACCAAGTATTTTGGTTTGAATAAATTGTGGTTGGTGGGTTTGGATTCTTGTCCCCTTGTGAAATTCTCAATGGGCATCTTTTCAGCTCAGTTTCTTTGATACCATTTTACAAACAGTAACAAGGGCTGTGGAAAGAAACCGAGGTTTGGTTTTCAGTGGATATTTTAATCCTGATACCACTTTCAGACTGGAAATATAGTAACACAAGGCATTTATAATGCCATCTGTGGCCTCAGTCCTGCTCCCAACGAACTCAGCCAGAGCTTTGCCATTGACTGAAGTGGAAGCAGGAACAGAACAGAACAGAACAATAGATTTAACAGTATCACTGGGACAGTATTTAATTTCAGAATGAAGCCTATATGCCCTAATATATTTGAATGATCCTTTCCCTACTAAACCACTAGTACCGATAGTATTTATTGGGACCTTAGCCTCCTCTGGTTTTATTTTAGGTATTATCTATTCCAGTGGTGTTCAATCTTTTTTCATCTGCATACCCCTAAACATTTAGAATGGAGGCATAGAGTCTCCTGGAAATCTTAGATGTAGCCTGTAGAACACAAGGTGGAAATAACTTCAGAGGAACGAGCTAAAGGAGGCTACGTTTAGAGAAGAGCTTCTGGAAAGAAATTCCAGTACTGGAAAGAAGGCTGGATCTGAGCTAGAACTTATGGAGATTGCCATTTTCTCAGCTGAGCCCTGATCTGCAAAATGGACCAAACCAAAATATTGGATCTCAATTCCCTCCCAAAGTTGGGAGATTCCAGATTTGTGCTCAAGGTAGAAGGGTAGGTGCCAACAATTCTTTTTCCGTTGTACTAATTGATACACCTAAGCTGCTTCTCAACTAAAATACTTCAATTACTGCAGTTTAATTTAATTCAGAGAGCACCATCTGTATGTGCATTGCGAATATAGGGTCAAATCCGGTGGATCTTATTCAGGGCCAAATCCTAAGCAAATTGGCAAATATCCATTAACTTCAATATATCTGATCTCTTCACACTAACAAATTGACTCTTGTTTATCTCCCCCTTTGCTCCCAATTAAGGCAAAACCTCTATTGGGATCAATGGGAGGTTTTATAAAGTAATAACTAGCTCAGAGGTGAGTGGGAGCATTAGCATTTGCCCTGTAATTATGCACACAATAGGTGCACTTCAAAATTGCCATTTACCTCACTAGTATTTTTACTTTAGAGCAAGTTTGTCTGTATTTTAAAGGGCCTACACTGTTCCATTTGAAACCCACAGGAATTTTCCCACTAATCTAAGTGGAAGCAAAATTGGGCTCAAAATGTGTAACTCAGTGAAGCTGTCTACACAGTAGTGTTGTTATTACAAAATAACAGTCTGTGTCTACACTACAAGCAGTTATTTCGACTTGATGTTGAAATAAAGTCGATCTGAAGGACTTCTTACTCTGACTCCTGTAACCCTCATTGTATGAGGACTAAGGGAAATTGGAGGGAGATGCTCTCCCTCAGACTTCCTGCTGCGTAGACAGCACCAAACCCCGAAATAAGCTATTTTGACTTAAGCCACGCAATAAACGTAGCTGAAGTTGTGTCGCTTATTTCAGCTTTAGCCCTGCTGTGTAGATGTACCCTGAGGGATTAAAGCTTAATGTGGTGTAAATCGTGCTGACTTGTTGGGTCAGATCCTCAGCTGGCATAAATCAGGGTAGTTTATTTCAGGTAAACTGATTAGTACCAGGTGAGTTTGTAGCCCTTTTAAGGGCAGCAACTGTTATTCACAACTGTTAAGTTTAATACATGGGAAATCAATTTTCTGGGCCATAATCTGCACAGGTGTAAATGGGCACAGTTCCAGTGCATTCAGGGAAATGTGTTATGTCAGCAGTGAATTAAATTCAACTGTGTGTTCTGTTGGGTTTGGGAACTTTTGTCAAAGAACAAACAGGCCATTTGACTGAAACCCAAAGGGTTAATGTGTGGAACTGATGCAAGAGCGATAAAAA
Source organism: Pelodiscus sinensis (assembly GCF_052426305.1). Classification (NCBI taxonomy): domain Eukaryota; kingdom Metazoa; phylum Chordata; order Testudines; family Trionychidae; genus Pelodiscus; species Pelodiscus sinensis. The sequence continues at coordinate 125,860,179 of NC_143055.1, forward strand.
CATGATTTGTAGGCAAACTGTAGTGAGATCTAGTCTGAACTTGGTGTAATAGCACTATGCAGATTTTGCATATTTAATGGGGATGATTATATGTGGTTAATTTCCTCCCCCCCACTTCAAATCAAACATCACTGTTCTGATTTGCCCCATACAGCAACTCAACAGCATAATCAAAGCAATCAAATAGAATAAATGCTTACCTAGCTTTCCTTTGTTTATAAAAACAAGACAAACTATTCAAGGTGGTACACCAGCCACCTTCAAACCTCAGACAGAATCCAACTTTCTAAAACACATTGTGGGTGCAATATAAGAAGCAGGTTTTGGTCCATCGGGAGGCCTGGTCTCTGCACAGAATGGCAGATGAGGCATGCAAAGCTAAAAAATATGAAGACAGGCAAAAATTATAATCACCACCACATGGGCCAGTTTCAGCTCACACCCAGGTGTTAGCTTAGACTGAGACAGTTCATCAATCACTGTGGCATCACTGTGGATTTACAGGAGTGTAGCCAAAGATCAGAAACTGCCTGCTCCTGGGTCTTATAGATTCTGAGAAATGTGCAGCATTATTTGAATGAATAGAAAAAGACACAAAAGAGTCATATTATGTCATAATGGGGCCCAATGCTGGTTTGGGCAGATGCCCACATAAATCTTCAACTGGCCAGTGTGTATCTGAAGCAAAATTTGCCTCCGAATATTTCCTATAAAAGGAAACTCTGGTCACATATAAGCCAGCCGGAGTATTCTTCCTCTCAGTTTATTGACACATGAGCAGCTGGTTTTATATTTGGAGATGACTTGGCCACCCATCTGAAGTTACTCTCTCTAAAGTTCTCGTAGGCTGGGTCATTTTGTATTTCTTATTTTGCCCTGTGCTACCCCAGAAGCAAACACAAATGTCACCACTAGTGAAGGTTCCTACAAGGGGTTACCGGGACAACTCATCTGTGGACCTACAGCACTTCCTAATATTTCCACTCTGGGCCCAACCATTCTCTGCCATAGCACCTCAGTCCTGCCTGCTGTCCCCTTGTGGAGACTCCAGTCTATGCTCCGTACAGTCTGCTACTGTGGTGCACACCTTGTAATAAAACACAAGAGCACTTGAGAAGAGGCTAGTCTTTATTTCCTGGCCACAGTGTCAATTAACTTCATGTGAATCATGCGTAATCCTACTGCCCGTGTCATTAGCCACAGTAAAGGGCAGGTTCAAAGCTCTCTAGCACTTTTAAAATAACAAAGATTAGCTGAAACTCATCTTGAAACCCACCTCCAGCCCATCCAGTCTCACAAAGACAACTCCATGCAGGTCGTGAATCTCTGGCCAGCCAACCCAAAGCAAAGCCCACCCCAAGGCACATCCTCCAATTTTTCTTACATGGTGTCTTCTCCTTTTGTTGAGTTGTGCTCAGTATCCAATGAGAATCAGCTCACGGTTATTCGCTTTCCCCAGGCTAAACCATTCATAATCTCTCTCTTCTTGCATAAATATATTTCAATGCACATTTAATATCATTTCCAAAATGAGAACATACAGTAACTCCAAACAATACATCATAAATTACTCTACAGGAATGCACTAACGTAAAATTGTAACATGCAAAGTAATCCTGCCAGATCTAGCATTCCACATTCTACTATGGGGGAGCAACAAGCTTCTTTTTCCCTACAAGACTTCTAGCTCCAGAGTCTATGGTTGTGGGGGAACGGGGAGAAAGATTTCTGCTATGTTGAGCAGCATGGAGACGGTAGCAACATTTGTTTCACTGCTCAACATATCCTACTATTGTTCAGGTAGCAAGTACTTCTCTAGCCTTTGGAGTTGACTGCCCAACATAGCTCTTCTAAAGGTCCTGAAGATCTCATGATTCATGAGGATCACAGAGAACATTCACTGTGGGCTCTGGAATAATTCTGCTTTGAGCTGGGAGACAGGATGAAAGACGCCTCAAGAGAATCATGGTAAGCAATGTTTTTCCTCCTTGTAAAGACTCTGTACTATATACTGGGCACTAATCAGCATGGGCTCAGTATAGTTGGCACCTGTGGTTTTTTTGTTTTCTTTGAAATGGGAACAGTTGCTCGGTCTGTGGCGCATGTCCCGGCCTGCCTTGCGATGAGCAGCCTGCCAGCTTTCTTAATCTGGATCTTGTTTCTTTTCTGCATGTTGAAATTTAGTGTTCGTGGAGGGATTTACTCTACAAAACTCATTCACTGATGGCCAATTTGTATATACCATCAATAGCAGGAAAACATTTATAAGGTGACAGAATGTGGAAATGTTGCATCTCATTGAAAGCCCTGTTAGCAGTTTACACTGGGTAGGGCTTGTTCTTAATATGGCGCAGGAGGTTTTCTTTCGTTCTTTCTTTTGTTCTTTTTATTCAACTTCATGGAGCATGGCCTAATTTGTGAGACTGCTGCTGAAATTGTGAATCTGAGAGTGCACAAAATGCTGCTCTGTTTCCCCAACAAGTGTCTTACTGGGCAACTGTAATGTTTGAGTCTAAGGCTACGTCTAGACTACATGGCTCTGTCGCCAGAGGCATGTAGATGAGGCTACCAGGCATAGGAAAATGAAGCGGCGATTTAAATAATCGCCGCTTCATTTAAATTTACATGGCTGCCGCGCTGAGCCGATCAGCTGTTTGTCGGCTCAGCGCGATAGTCTGGACGCGCGGGTGTCGACATCAAAGGCATTTGTCGACCACCCAGGTAAACCTCATCCCAGGAGGCATACCTGGATGGTCGACAAATGCCTTTGATGTCGACACCCACGCGTCCAGACTACCACGCTGCGCCGACAAACAGCTGATCGGCTCAGCGCGGCAGCCATGTAAATTTAAATGAAGCGGCGATTATTTTCCTATGCCTGGTAGCCTCATCTACATGCCTCTGGCGACAGAGCCATGTAGTCTAGACGTAGCCTAAGTATTAACCTCTGCCACTGTTCAGAGCTGAGGAGCAAGATGTATCAAATATATGGCAGCTGATGGGTAAAGATGAATCAGGACCCTACATTCTTTAGGGGAGGTTATGTAGCACATGGCAACAGTTTAGAACAGAGGTGGGGAACCTTTTTGGGGTCAGGGGACTCTGACCCACAGGAAAAATCAGTCAGGGGCTGCACACAAGCGAGAAGCAAAAAAAGAAAAATGAACCCTCATTGGCATGGCCCCCAAATGAGAAACAGAAAGACACTCCCCACATTCACCTCCCACACCAGAGCCAACGAGGACCTAGGCTAGTAGATTTTGTGTGCTCTAACCCCACGGTGGGGCAGCAGGGCGGCTGGAGCACCAGCTTGGGCTCCCCAATGTTGGGGGGAGCACTGAGCTTTGGGGCCTGGATCCAGGCAAGTCAGGGGCTGCATTCAGGATGCCCACCCCAGTTTAGAATGCTATTGGAGGCTTAGGTACATGGAAGCAGACAATTTTTTATAATCCGTGAGGGGAATGGGACCAACTGGTTTGCCAAGATCACCTTAAATCTTCATTTTCAATTGAAACTGATGGCCTACAGGTTTCCAGCTCATATGGCTCAGTTTATTTAGTTTACCAGAGAAGGGTAGGCAAGGGAGGGAGGGAAAAAGAATGGTAATGGTAACTAGGAAGAAATTGCCTTATTTGAAGTTCAAAGTATTGTAAAAACCTTTGTAATGCCACAATGAGGGTCCAAGGTCCATGCAGTTTTGCATATTTATTGAAAATTCCACATAAAAGAAACAAGAATATCCATGTCTGGGGACACAGTGAGACAGCAGAATACATAACGTACACTAAATAATATTTTTAGACCTTACTTACCTGTAACCAGTTTAAATGTGGTTTACCCCAAAAAAGCCATGGACATAAACATACAATTGTATTGTACACTGTTTTTATAATATACACTCATACATTTTTCCCAATAATTCTTAATATAAACTCTAGTGCAGTATATATACTGAATGTACACTGTGCACTGTCTTACGTAACTGATAGTCAGAGTGGATAATTTGCATTGATTCCTGATAAAAAATCACAGAGTGCAGGAGGGACATTCAAGGGCTACGACTAGACTACATCCCTCTGTCAACAGGGGGATGCAAATCAAGCACATCAAAATTGCTAATGAATCCGGGATTTAAATATCCCATGCCTCATTAGCATAAACATGGCTGCCACTTTTTTTTTTCGAAAAAAAAAAAAAAAACGGCCGTCTAGACCTCAAATGAGGTTTACAGGATCTGTCGAAAAAGGGTTTATTTTCGACAGATCTGTGTCTAAACTGCCTTTTGTTTTGAAAAAGCTCTGTTTTGAAAAAAGCAGTGGCCATGTTTATGCTAATGATATTGAGAAACTCAACAGTCATGGGAGCGGGAAGGACAATAATAATTAAGATTGTTTCAAATGTTAAAGTAGCTGTAAGGATCATATCGGCTGTTCGGGGAAATTAACCAGAATGTATGAAATGTGGAACCAGATTTTTAAAAATTCTCAGATAGATTTTCATGTGAGCACCACCCGTTATGGAGATTAGATTTCCCCAAAAGCTTAGCTACCATGAAGACACCTTAAAACTTAGTCTTGTCATGGGACTATGTTATAATCACTTATCAGCCTGGTTCTAACTTTTAAATTTGATTGCATGTAGGATACAAATATTATCAGTTGCTTGAACAGCCGTTAGATTGGCCCATTGGCGAGGCTGGATGGGAAGATTGCTCCATGATTGGTCATTTTGACCGGTTTATTGAGCTGCCAGAGATTTTGTAGGCTCGATAACATTTGGTTCCTAATTACATTTCACTTTCTGCTGCTGCTGTTAAACTCTTCATCACAATCTTATTTCAAACTAGAAAATGCACAAAATCAGTTCTCCATAGGACATTAGTATCAATTTCAAAAGAAGAGGCTGTTTATATTTTACAAGCATCATAATCATCTGGCTCATATTTGTACTGTCAGTTTATCGGAATGCTACAGGAACAGGAGAGAGTGCCTTGGGGTATTGGGCCGGGGTACAGCCTCATACCAGAGAGTTGCTATTGTGGCTAACTGTACTGGAGCCACTGCAAGCTGGAAGGAAATGAAAGTGGCCTTCTAAGAGATACTTGCAGCCACATCAGTGATGCAATTTTTCTTTCACATCTAGTGTTATTTTCTGTGGTTTGATTTCCCTAGATGAGTCTGAGGACCTGTCTCCGCTACAGCCAGGATTGTTACTGTGGTGATTGATACACTGGTGGTTGATTTAGTAAGTCTAGTGAAGACCAGCTAAATCGATCACTGGTCACTTGGACATTGATTCTGGTACTCCACCAGAATGAGATGACTAAGTTGAGAGGAGTGTTTCTCCTATTAACCCAACATGGTGGTATCCCCGCAGTAAGTATATTTAAGCTACTTCTAACTGAGTTACACTACTAATGTAACTCAAATTGTGTAGCTTAGATCAATTTGAACCACTAGTGTAGACCTACCTATGGCCCTAGCCCTTAGTAGGGGGTCAGTTGTGCCACAGCTCTGTGTAGGGGAGTCAGACTGCCCAAGGGAGAACGCCTGTGGAAAAATTAAACTTCCTGCTACATGTGGTAATAGTCTTGCTGCTCTACTCTTTAAAGGGTGCAGCATGCTCCCTCACTGGCCAGCAAGGTCTGCTGACTTGTGGAATGGGAAGGAGTTGGGGCCATGACCTCACCTCTTCACTCTAATTGTCTTTGCAGTGTCACGTGCCCAAAGGGCTCTACAAAAGGGCATTACTTAAGGTCTGGGCAATGCAGGGGCTGTGCCGGCATCCCACTACTGCTCAGGGGGTCTTCCTTCGCTCAGCAACCCTGAATCAGCCTGCCACAAACTGACCTTAAGCCAGACCAAGAGTCATCACCCTATTCCCCTGGAAGACCAGATTCCCATACGGTATGGATTTCTTCAAAGTTATTTATTTATTTGGTTATGTACAGCTAGAATAAAAGTTGGTAAACAGATGCTTGAGGGAAGAGCCAAAGATCTGGTGTTCAGGTCTTTCTTCTGAGGATATGGTCATAAATGACTACTTGGAGGTAGAGATCTGTCTCTATAGGCGTCCGAGTTGTGCTGTCTCCCGGGTAAGCCTGTGACACAGAGTATTATAGATGACCCAACTATCAGGACAGAAAACAAACAAACTATGATCGTTACATGTTTTTCTTTCTTACTTCCCTGAGATACAGAACCTATCAACTCTGCTTGGGCTAGATATGGGTTCTTTAGAATGCAGATCAATGTCCAGGAGCTAGTGAATAAATACCATGAACTTATTTTCATTTAGGACTTCCAGGATGATTTTAGCTAAAAGAAATGACAAATTTGTGCAATCAAGTGATCAAACAGTGAGTCCAATTAAAGAAAGCATACAGCATTGGTCTACCTTTGTTCACACTGAAGCCAATGGAAAAACTCCTTTTGATTTCAATGGTAGCCAATGTTAAGTGCTTTTGAAAAGTCTCTCTCGACTTTGTAAGTGTTATAGGAAAAAGACAGATGAACAGACAGACAATTGCTGGGGAGCTTTAATTACATCTAGGCTATATCCTGCAACACGCAAATACACAGTACATATTTCTTCAGTGTTTACATTTTTTTAATTATAAATGAGCAAAAATATTACTTGGTGTAGTGCTCGGAGTGCAAGTGTCTTTCATGTTGAAATAAAATATCTGGTTATTTATTACAGATGTTCTCCAGCTGCAGGACATTAGATCAGTGGCCTACTTTCAACGCAACCAAACGCATTTTTTAGGTATGCATTTTTGAATGTCTCACAAACCAATGCACTCATTTTAAAATGTGTATAATTTGATATTGTGTACTGTTGCTATTCATATGCAACCATCTTTCATGGGAAACACTTCAAAGAAACCATTATTCTAGATCTGTTCTGTACAATCCCAAACAAATTATTGCTTGGCTTACTTCACATTGGTTTTGAGACAAACCAAAACAAGGGTGTGTTTGTCATATTCAATTTACAGTCCAACAGCTCAGATGTAAAGTTTAAAAAGTAGCAATCAACATCAGAAGAATATTGTCAATTCATTACAGAGGGACATTGTTTATAAGGTTATAACCCATTCCTCTTCCAGCATGAAAGAAATAATACCCACACAAATTTAAATAGCCTTCAACTATAGCTCAAAATGGGAAACTCCTGTGTAACTTTATTGTGTATAGTATGCTTTGTACAAATGTCTAAACACTTAGGCTGTGTCTAGACTGGCAAGCTTTTCTGCAAAATCAGCTGCTTTTGCGGAAAAACTTGCCAGCTGTCTACACTGGCTGCTTGAATTTCCGCAAGAACACTGACTTCCTACTGTAAGAAATCAGTGCTTCTTGTGGAAATACTATGCTGCTCCCGTTCGGGCAAAAGCCCTCTTGCGCAAATCATTTGCGCAAGAGGGCCAGTGTAGACAGCACAGTACTGTTTTGCACAAAAAAGCCCCGATGGCTAAAATGGCGATCGGGGCTTTTTTGCGCAAAAGCGCGTCTAGATTGGCACGGACGCTTTTCTGCAAAAAGTGCTTTTGCGGAAAAGCATCTGTGCCAATCTGGACGCTCTTTTCTGCAAATGCTTTTAACGGAAAACTTTTCCATTAAAAGCATTTGCGGAAAATCATGCCAGTCTAGACGTAGCCTTAAAGTCTTAAACCCTCAGAGAAATAGATCACTAATAGCAGCCAAAGTCAGGTAGGAAAGGGAGCAGACAAGAGAGAAAAGATGTTTTCAGCTGAGATTTGAAATGAAATGGAGAGATGATGAAGCTCAGAAATAGAGGAAAGATGGATGCTCCTGATGGGGGCTTTTGCATCACTAGGGTGACACTGTGCCAGTTCTACCCTCATTTATGTCTGTGCAAGCCCAGTGAAGCACATAGGATTGCTTAGGTGTAATGTAACTGAGGTCAAAATTTGGCTCCAGACATGGAATGACAGAGAGAAGGCCAATGCTACTCTAGAAGAAGAGATGCAGGAAAAGGAAGGACAGACTTTAAGTCTAGAAGGTAGAGTGGAGCAAGTCAAAAAACACATTTTAAAACAAGAAGGGGAATTTGGATGCTGCAAAAAAAATCCTCTCTCAGTTTCCTTGGTACATAGCCTTACAAAAACATCATTATTTTCCCATGTTTGCTTCAATTGTAAATACTTTGTTCTGTGCCAGGACAAAGGCTTTTTACTGTGTGGATGAAACTGACCTACATCCACCAGAGGGAGCACATACTGATAAATTGAACGAGGGACAGTGTATTAGAGATATTTAAACTGGGGTCTAACCCTTACACTACCATAATAACATCAATCTCCTTCCAGACCTGCATATTTTATGGGAATTTCATTCATTAGGAATTTTGATTCCTCATAACTCCCTTTCTCATACACTACACTCTCGGCCAGTCACTGTGTTTTACAATTTCCAAGTTGATCAGAACCTTTACTGTCATCAGACTGTTTTTGCCTCTTTGGTGACATAAACAAAGCATCCAGCCAACAGATATAAACAAAGTCCTAATTCTGTAAGCACAGACTCACACACTCTGTGATTCCATTTCGTAGAATACATCTGGGAACAAAACAGACAAGGACACATTTCTGAATTTCTTGTTATTTCTATGCTGCACATAGTGCTCTGCTGGTTGACGTGAGATACTTTTTGTATTGAGCCAGAGATAGGGAACCTCGGGCCTGGGGGCCAGATGCGGCCTCTGGCTTGCCTGGATGTGGTCTCGGAGGCTCAGGGCTCCCTCCCCTCTCTGCAGTACTGGGGAGCTCGTGTTTACTGCGGGACTGGAACACACAAAATCTACTGGCCTGGACAACACTAGGTTCTGGTGTGTGAGGGGAATGTGAAGAAGGTCTTTCTCCTTCTCAGTTAGTGGCCACATCAGTGAGGGTTTGTCTTTATTTTTTTCTTCTCAGTTGTTTGTGGTCCCTGATTGATTTTTCTGTGGGTCAGCAGCCCCCAGCCCAAAAAAGGTTCCCCACTGCTGTAGTAAGCTGTGAAATGAGAACAAGTTTGGGAGCCTTTGGCTTTAGATTTCACATAGATCCACCAATTTTTTTCAACTTGGGTTCCTGCAGTCAGGCAGCAAAAACCTCTGCAAAATGTATTGAAACGAATGGCCTGATTTTCAGAGGTGCTCGCACAGCCTTTTAGCAAAGGTGTGGGGTTCTGATCCACAACGACCCTGCTCTCTGCGCACTTCTGAAAAGGAATCCATTTTGTTTCGCTTCCTTGCCAGAAAAAACTGCTGGCAGATCATTAATCTGTGATTCCTGGGACAACTGTAGACTTGGTGGTGGTGGATTGCCCAGTCAGGAGTTGGGATTTTATAACTGTTCTATGTCTCCATCTTTGTTCTGAAGGAACTTCGCATTTTTTATCCACTAGAGGGCATATTTCAGAATGGAAAATACAACTTTTAAGTAGGCTCACATTTGGGCCTATCAGCCAAGTGATTAAGGTTGCCAACTCGGATTGAAGCTTTTCCAGGAGATTTTTTCCCCAACATGATGTAATGTCTTTTCTTAAAATATCCTATTAAAATCTGCAGGATTGCCTTCAGGTGTCACTGGGAGATGGATGCTGATTCTAGGGGATTCCGGGCCAATCCTGAAGGCTAGGCAACCCTACAAGATTTGTGCTACTAACATTTTAACAAGCTGCTTCCCTCAACAATTTCCCACCCTACCTATAGATGCATGTCACAGTCTCTGGATAAAATACCTCACTCTCTTCTCTCACTAAAATCTATCTGATCCTTCCATAATCCCGTATTCCTCCCAGGTCCAAATCCATCAGTCCTCCCAAGCCCTCTCACTTCTGCATGAGTACCTTTCCTTCCTCGGCACTTTATTCAGGCTCCTCTAGAGGGCTTCCTTACTCGAAAATCGCAACGTGAGGAAGCAGACGGAAGACCTGCCCTGAGTGTCTCTTGGAGGTGTCTGACTGTAGGGGGATTAGGAATGGGTCCTTTCTCATTCTGGAAGTGGACACAGGTCTCTCCTCAACACTGGGGAGTCTTCTGGAGCTAGTGCACAGGGGCATGAAGGAGCAGATCTCCCTGGCTGTTGTGCAGAAGAATAAGGATTCAGGCTTCCTCCCAATTCCAACTTTTCAGACTCTGGCATTGGAGAAGCAGGCACCAGTGAGAGGTCAGCTGGGCCATGGCAGCTGCACAGTTCACACTCGGTGCAGTAGCAGCTTGGTCCTCCTCATGTGCTACTGACGTGCCTGACACAGCAAGGACTGGGGGGATCTTACCTGCTACATGCCCCATGCAGACATAATGGCACTTGTGGGAAAGACACAGCCACCTCAGTAATAGTAAGAGTGGGCCTCATGAGGAAGGGGTTGAACAGTCTAGCAGAGAAAGCAGGTTTGAACATTCCTAGACAAACATGATCAATTTCTTCTCATGATTATTGCACCACTACATCTGGGGCTGACCATAAGATTCTAGGGAGGATTAAAGGGATTCACATGACAAACTATGATCACTTAACATAAAAAGGATGTGCATGGGAGCAAGAGAGAATCTTTAGGTCCACTCCTCCCAGCCTCTTGCTGTAGGAGTGGTGTGGGCTGCACAGTCCTTTCAGTCTTAGCTAACAGTTTTTTATGTTTTCACTGCTGTCTCCACAAGGAGAGACTTGCAGTTAAAAACAGGGTGAGCTGAGGCCAGCTGTGTTAGCCAGAGGCAGCATGCATGAGAGCCTGAAATGTAAGGTGCATACTGATAAGTAATCAGTTTGTAACAGGCCTTTAAGCAGATATGGAATAAAAGAGCCATGCATAAGAGACTCTGAATATCAAAAGAAGGGCTTTACCTTTGGATCCACATTTACTATTTTCCTATCACATTTGTTCTTGAAGAGAATTCCACAAGCATTTTCTGCAATCACTTGGTAATTTGGACTGGAATTTGAAGTGATGACATTTCTATCCCAGTTGTAAAAGCTGTGAAAATATAAAATATAATTGCTATGGCTTTAGTAGATTGCATACTTTCAAATTAAAGGTCCAATTCACACGGCCTTACTCATTCATACAAAGTAGTTCCTTATTCCACAAACAGCCATACTGAAGTCAATGAAACTCCACAGTGACTTTGTTACTGAGTTGTTGCTTTCTTGTTCTTGGGTTCATGTAATTTTGGTAGCATTTTAGCTACTGTAATACAGATCAGGTGCTGAGCATGAGTATCTAAGGGAAAATTCATTAACAGGATAAGGAGCTCCTTCTAAAACATTTCAAATCTGTGAGCGGTTCTGGTATTAATATTCAAATGAGGCTGTTATGCTTACAGGCCCCTTTGTTACATACCATGTGGGTGTCAGTACTAAACTCCAAGCAAGAGAAAACCCACAATTCTGATGTGTCATGTACAAAAGGAAAACACGACAATTCGAGCAATCAGTCTTTGCTCTCTTTCACTCTCTCTCTCTATATATATTGGCATTTCTGAATTCTAGTGGATTCCTATCTCTTGTTTCCCTCTTTTTAATTTTAAGAAATAATTCTTCGGGCAAGTGACAATGAAACCAGCGAAGAATCTGCCAAGTTTCCTAGCATGTGGGATGTACCAAAATGGCGAGATTCCAGCCCTGCTTCTGCCCACAGTGCCCACAGTGCAGCTGCAGAAAGAATGCTGATTGTATTTTCTTTGTTGGCATGGTAGTGGTGCAGCATGTTACATTAGGGAAATCTAAAGAGAGGAATGTGAGACAGACTTACTTCACATCTCCCAGCTTCAGCAATGCAATTACTAGCACAGGAATTGAAATCCACTTTCTGTCCTTTTTGTACCTGGCATTTACATAGCATCCTCAATCTAAGGACCTCAGAATGCACTGCATATTTGTTATGCTCTGTCCAGGTTACACAAGTCAAGGGCAGAGGTCTGAAAAGAACCCACAAGTCTAGAAGCCCAGTCCTAACCAGTAGAGGGAACCCTGTATCATTGGATGGAGTCTGGTAGCTGTGTCACACCAGTTGCAGACTTCACTGGCCAAGGCTCTTCAGCTGTGACAATCCTGGGGAAAGCTGTAAACTGGATTTTGGTCTCCACTTGCATTGGAATCTAGCTGCTCACCTATTCCAAGGGCGGAGGGGGAATTCACCCCCAAGAAGAGGGCCCTGCACAAAGCCTGGTGCACTCTACAAGTTCACCACACAGGTGTGAGTTGAGATATCAGTGGTGTACAGGAGCCCTCACTGCACCAGGGTAAGATTCACCCATCATGAACGAAATGTCTGATACAACCAGGAAAGTGATATTTCCTAGAGACTTTCAGTCACCTGCTGACCAAAAGAAAAAGTGACAGATAGCAGCCGTGTGTGGGCTTTGTTGGCCCAGCACTGGCAACTTAAATCAGCAACAAAAGAAAAATGTTCAGCAAAGCAAAACAGTATAAAAAGGGAGTGTGCCTTACCACCTATCCCACCACCTTAGATTATACTATAATGGGTTATTTTCTTCATAACAAGAATCAGTTCAGTTCTTCAGTACTCCCGCCCTACCACACATACACCAAGATCAAACAATTCAACACAACAGATTGGGAATTCAGTCAAAAGTTAATTATAAATAATGATAGCTTGACAGTTTGTGGTTCCATGAATTTGCAATTGAGTTATCCAGCTTCCCTTCCTTATAATTTAGCTACTGGCTTTCTGCAGTCAGGCACCAAAGGAAGGGTGCTGACAGGGGAGATATAGTACAATGATAAAAGAAATGGAACTCAAAACCAAAATACCCCTGCTTAACCTGGACAAAATGACATCCTCATGATTTCTGCCCTTCAGTAGTATCATAGTAGTAATGTTTACAATAGGGGGGAAATTGGCATTCTTCATGTGGTTGCCAAATACGACAAAGTAGCAATGAACTTAGATTGGATCTGGCCTGTCAGTCCTTTCCTAGCTTTCTGGGGCAAGAAAGGTCAGTGTCTCAGTAGGACATGGCACTGTGTGACAGAGCACACATGTCTGATTCCCGACCTTATAACAAGATGCATGGCACAGATCCCTGGTTACACATGAACATGCTACTTCTTACAAGACAACAGTTGAAGAGGCCAGGTTTTGATTTTCTTTTTAAATGTTAAGCTGCGTTGATTGAAATAGATACTTTTGCCAAATGATTGCTATGTGACAGTGCGATTCATAATGGCGCTTTAGAAAACAAAGGCAGTTCAATTTGCTAAATACCTACTCTGAGTGTAATGTTTTTTCCTGGAGATTTTTACTTTGCTGACTGATGGTAGCACAAGGAGCATTAATACTTGTTGAGAGTTAGCTAAACACATATGGCCTGATTCTTTTCTCTATCTGGTGTAAACCAGGAGAGATTCCATCAAAATCAGTGTGGTGCACCAGGGTAAATAAACATCTGGCTCGCAGGGTCACATTTTGCCTAGAATAGGATGGCAGGAGTCAGAATGCAGCTGTGATTCCACCCACCTGCTAAAAGCTGGACAACTCCTGTTGGATTGCTCTGGGGAAGTACAGATCAGACCTTTTAAAAGGTGTTGCAAGGATCAGTTCTCTGTTTCCCCCAGCAATCCTGGAAACATGCAGGGAAATCCTGACTTTACTGAGATCAATCGCAAAACTTTGGACTTACTAAAATCATTCTTTCATTACCAAGGAAAGGGGATATCATAATATTTGATAGTGAAGAGAAGGAAGGAAGTAGGAGAGCAGCTGTATTATGAGGACATCCAAGTTTTGGGCAAACATTTGGCTTGACTATTTTAGCTGAGCCATTTCCCCCCATCCTTGACAGTAACTTATTTGGAAACAAAAGCAACAGGACTCTACAGAGTTCTTTTAAAATATATTGAACATAGGGATCATTATTAGTTTCTTTTTCTCATGAATAAAGATGGATAGGCCCTGATTTAGACAAGCACATGTCAGGTGTTTAGGCACCTGAAGATGCAGATGTGTGTCCAATGGGATTTTCAAAAAGTGCCAGGAGCATAATTGCCACTGCCATAAGGGGAGTTAAGCATTAGGCATCTATCTCTAAGTGCCTCAACACCTTTCAAATCTGGCCCTAAGCCCAAGTTTAACTTGAAACAATTGTTTAAATTGCACTGAAGTTAGTCCGGACAGCCTCCACTCCAAGCCCAACGAGAGTCCCAAGCTGGATTACACAATCGCTCCATCCAGGACTGGCCCAAGGCCGCGAGTTTGAGAGTCCTGGTGTGGACAGTTTGAGTCTGATATGTCTCTTCTTCGTGGAGTTCCTGAATATTTTCCTTGTAGAAGGAAGCAGGGTTAATATCCATGAATAACTCAACCTCTTACATCAGCGGTGGGGAACCTCAGGTCCAGGGACCTGAATCTGGCCCCCCTGCATCGGGAAGCCTGTGCTGGTGCTCCAGCCCCCCCCCCCTTTCTTATTATCGGGCTGAAGCACATAAAATCTACTAGTCGGGGCCCCCTGGACTCTGGTGTGTAAGGGGAATGTGGGAGGATCTTTCTCCTTCTAAGTTGGGTGCTATGTGAGTGGGGGTTTTTTGTGTGCGGCTCCCGACTGATTTTTCTGTGGGTCAGTGGCTCCCGACCCAAAAAAGGTTCCCCACCCCTGTCTTAGATCAAAGTTTGATACACTCTCCAAGATGGAAATGGTGGATCTTTGTGAAGACCTCCATTCAAAGCCTTACATAATATATGCATAGCTCTCTCTACCTTTCTTTCTGTGGTTTCTTCAAAGGCTTGTCTTCCTTTTCAATTACAATCTCTTTAGCTACTGAAAAAGTTCAGCTCAGAAAGAATCAATTTAGCAGAGTGAGGCAAACTATCAGACCTTTCAGTCCAGCCCCCAAGGAGCAGGGACCGGAATTGGGACAGCCTTGTGGGGTGGTGCCACCCAACTCCTGGGCAGTGTGGTGAGCAGGGGTGGCTAGCCCCACCTTTGCAACCTCAGCTCCCCGGTGCTCCAGGTGGTATGGTGCAGTCAGGGGGCAGGGAGCTCTCCAGGGGCTTACCAGGTAAGCCTTACTCAGACTTACCTCACTGTTTGGCTGCTTTCTGGTTAGTGCCCCCCATGCTACATCCCATAAGTCCCCTTCCCCATCTCCATAAATCCGCTATACTGCCCCACGGTACACCCCATAGAGCCCTCTCCCCCAACTCCATAACATCTCTTATAGCATCACCCCAGTACACCCATAGAGCCTCCTGCCCCACCTCCATAACATTCGTTATACCATCACCCCAGTACAACCCACAAAGCTCCCTTCCCCTCCTGCCCCCATAACATCCATATTCCTAGCCCTCCATACAATTTCCATACCCAGATGTGGCCCTCAAGGGTAAAAAGTTTGCCCACCATGATCTATTAGAGTTCGTGCCACTAGCCAAACTGGCAAACTAAAAATCACATGTATATGAAAAATCAATACATTTTTTGGCTTTGACTCAAATACATGCACCTCTTCTGAAGCAGTCTTTCTCCGTGCTTGAGAATTGCATCTCTCTCCTGCCCAGACAAAAAGTTTCAGAAGCCTCACTTCCAGCAAATCTTTTAAGTCTTACAGGGCAGGTCACAAAGAGACTCCTCATAAGCATCTGTTCCCTTAACCACTGCAGGTGAGATTTTCAAAGCAATCGAAGGAGGTTTTTAGACACATATCCTCCACTGAAATTATTGAAAGATGCATGTCAGAGTCCACATAAGCTGCTTTTAGACTATCAGTTCAACTTGTACCGCTAACTTGATCAGCCTTTTCAAAGACCCCCAAATACCTGATGTGCTAGTGGTATTTCCCACTGTATTCATCACTATCTACCCACCACCAAGCTGTGGTACAGACCAACGTTGGATTGGTGTAGTCACACAAAAGCCTCCATAGCCTGAAAGGATTTTCAGAAATCTCCAATAGAAGACAATATAACTTGGAGGTGAAACAATGAGCTTATGCATTGGTTTCTTCAGTGTGTGTAGCTTTTTATAGGGAATTCAAAATAAATCTCCACTACTGTTAATACTGGGTCAACACCACCAATTTTAGAAATGCTGTGAGTCCTCGTGACTGTTTGGCTCTTTTAGCCATTTTCTGCACTTCACTACCCCCCATGATGTCTGGTATCATCTGAAAATGGTAACCATTATCAAAATCTGGAAGACAGCTTTTAAACACCTAAGCAGAGCTTCAAAATTCGGCCCCATCTCTCATCTTGAAATACTCCTAGGACTTTTATCTGTTTCAAAATGAGCTTCAAAATATGGGAATAGGAGTGATTACAACATGACAGTGATTTGTTTCCCACACAAAAACAACACGTTTTCAGCAACTTAAATGCCAAACTTCTTTCTGCACACTTCTGTGTGTGTTTGTAAGCAAGAATTTTTTTATGTCTACTCAGGAAAGATTTACCCACACCAGGGAAAAATTCTTTTGGAATTCCTAAGAGAGTTAGATGCTAGAAGCTTTATCAAATATTCACCTTAACAAAACACACCTAAGAGAAGTTGCAAACTCTGGGCACAGACAGTGAGCATGTACTTTATGGTGCCCATTTGAAACATCATTATTTCATACTCACAAACAGAGGTACATTTTGTTAGTATGATACAAGGTTTGAATAGCTAGCAGCTTCCATTGAAGTTGACTGTAATGACTGAGTATTCAGGAGTTTTGAAAACTAGGTCACTTGTTGAGGTATCTAAATATGGTCCTAGAAATCTAACCTGGCCTTGATATTTTTAATTATATTCTTAAATTTGCATTGACCTCTCAAATAATACACGAACCTTTTTTTCCTGCTATATATCTCATCTATCATACTTTACACATTTCAGCTGTTGGTGTGATGCATTGTAAAATGGCATGAATGGCACAAAACATTATATTTTATATTGAAAACAGACTTTTATATCTTTCATGTCAAAAATCTGCTACTAATCTGCAAGACTGATATATTCTGTTTAAAGTATTTTTTAGCAGCCGCTCAGATGACACTATCTTTCTGCAGTGAACTGTTCTATTTCTATCCAAACAATGTGGCATCTCTGTGTTATGAATAACATACTATGGTATAAAGAATGAATCACATCCCTTTTGTCTTTTTATTCTACAAAAGATTTATATTCATTGCTTCTTACCTGACTGCAAAGATCCTGTACAAGTGTCATATACCTGGAGCTAGATTGCTAAAATGTTATCATCTACTTGCACATGTTAAAACCAGAAAGAGGTTATAACCAGAATTTTTAACCTAAAACAAGTTCAAAGTCACTCTGAAAGTCAGAGGGAATTTTGATTCAGACCCCAGAAACTTTGAATTTACTAATGTAGTTTTGGTTCTGGGTTTGAAACAAACCCCAAAGGGCTTATTTTTCAATTCCAGATCAGACAGCTGCTTTCACAAGATTATAACCCATTATGACAGACATGAGAATAGCTGATCATGCTGGCCTTTTATCACTTTTAGTCAAAATATTACAAGAATAACCCATGAGATTTCAATATCTCTGAGCTTGAGCCATAGTCTAAACCTATACTGGATGTGAACAGAGTCTCCATATCCCATCATCACTAAAACCAATGAATTAATTATGTGCGGCAGGAGAATGGATGGACTTTTTTGAAGGCTAATGAACAAGTGTGTGTTTTCAAAAAAAAAAAAAAAATGTTGTGAAGGAAGCTTGTGTCTTTATCAGGCAACTTTACGTAAAGGAAAACCACAAGTGAGTCAAGCTTGTTTTTATAAAATTGCAAAAATCCCAGCAAAGGTGCTTGTAATTATTATTGTCCATATACTGCACTTAACATTACACAACACTTTCCAAAGTGCTTACCATTTAAATAAGACCAGGTGTACAGAGACAGTAGAAAACACACGTGTTGGAAGGAACAAAAAACAGGACTATGTAGCACTTTACAGACTAACACGATGGTTTATTAGGTGATGTGCTTTCGTGGGCCAGACCCACTTCCTCAGATCAAATAGTGGAAGAAAATTGTCACAACCATATATACCAAAGGATACAATTAAACAAATGAACACATATGAAAAGGACAAATCAAATTTCAGAACAGAAGAGGGATGGCGGGGGGGGGGGGGGGAGCTAAATGTCTGTGAGCTAATGATATTAGAGGTGATAATTGAGGAAGCTATCTTTGTAATGGGTAAGATAATTAGAGTCTTTATTCAAACTTAGGTGTAAAGTGTCGAATTTAAGCATGAATGACAGTTCAGAGGATTCTCTTTCAAGTGTAGTCTTAAAAAGCCTTTGAAGCTGGATGCAGGTAATCAAGTCATTGAGACAATGTCCTTGCTGGTTGAAATGGCAAGAAACTGTTTTTTCTTTGTGATCCTGTCTAATATCTGTTTTGTGGGCATTGATCCTTTGGTGAAGTGTCTGAGACGTTTGTCCAATGTACATAGCAGACGGACACTTTCGGCATATGATAGTATAAATTATATTTCTGGATGCGTAGGAATATGTGTTCTTGATCTTATAACTCACTTGGTTAGGTCCAATAATGGTATCAGCAGAGTGAATATGTGGACAAAGCTGGCAACGGGGTTTGTTGCAAGGGGAAGGTACCAGGGTTGTTATTAGCGTGGTATGTCCTGTGGTTGTTGGTAAGAATCATCTTGAGGTTAGGTGGTTGTCTATAGGAGACTATGGGTCTGTCTCCCAGAGCCTCTTGAAGTTTAGTATCCTGTTCCAGTATAGGCTGTAGTTTATTGATAATGTGTTGGACAGGTTTAAGTTGGGGGCTATAGGTGATGACAAGTGGTGTTCTATTGTTGGTTTTCTTGGGTCTGTCTTGAAGTAGATGGTTTCTAGGTATTCGTCTGGCTCTTTCAATTTGCTTTTTTATTTCTCCGGGTGGGTAGTTGAGGTTTATAAATGCTTGGTAGAGATCCTAAAGTTTCTGGTCTCTGTCAGTGGGATTAGAGCAGATGCGGTTGTATCGAAGAGCTTGGCTATAGATGATGGATCGTATGGTGTGTTCTGGATGGGAGCTGGAAGCATGTAGGTAACTGTATGAGTCAGTGGGTTTTCTGTAGAGAGTGGTGTCTAATTTTCCATTGCTGATTTGTACTGTGGTGTCCAGGAAATGGATCTCTTGTGTAGAAAGGTCTAGGCTGAGGTTGATGGTGGATTGTAGGTTAAAATCTCTGTGGAATGTCTTCAGTGTTTCTTGGCCATGTGTCCAGATCATAAAGATGTCATCGATGTAGCGTAAGTAGAGAAGGGGCAAAAGGGGACAGGAGTTGAGGAAACATTCTAAGTCAGCCATAAAGATATTAGCATACTGTGGGGCCATGCGTGTACCCATGGCTGTGCCGCTGATCTGGAGGTATAAGTTGTTTTCAAACTGGAAATAATTGTGGGTGAGAACAAAGTTACATAGATCTGCTATCAGATTAGCAGTAGTGTCCTCTGGGATAGTGTTTCTAATTTCTTGTAATCCGTCTTCATGTGGGATGTTGGTGTATAGAGCTTCTACATCCATGGTGGCAAGGATGGTGTTATCGGGGAGGTTATCGATGTTTTGTAGTTTCCTTAGGAAGTCAGTAGTATCTCGGAGATAGCTGGGGGTGATGGTTGTGTAGGGTTTGAGAAGAGAGTCTACATAGCTGGATAAACCAGTAGTGAGCGTGCCGATACCAGAGATGATGGGATGTCCGGGGTGTCCAGGTTTATGGATTTTGGGAAGCAGATAGAACAATCCTGGTCGGGGGGTCAGAAGGTGTTTCTGTGTGGATTTGTTCCCGAGTAGCTGTAGGGAGGCTTTTAAGGAGACAGTGTCGTTTCTTTTGATATTCCGAGGTGGGATCAGAGGAGAGAAGTTTGTAAAATGTGGTGTTGGAAAGTTGTCTGGTTGCCTCCTGGTTATAGTCGGCCTTATTCATAACGACCACAGCACCCCCTTTGTCAGCTGGTTTGATTATAATGTCCAGGTTGTTTTTGAGACTCTGGATGGCATGGTGTTCAGCGCAGCTGAGATTGTGTGTCGCTTGTTGTTTGTGAGTAATGTCAGTCTGTGCGTTGTTGTGGAAGCTTTGTATATAGAAATCCAGATTGTAATTCCGACCGTCAGGGGGAGTCCATATAGAATTATTCTTCCTTTGGTGTTGATAGGGGGGATCTGGTAGGTCAGATTGATGTTCATTGGTGGTTTGGAAATATTCTCGGAGGCGGAGAAAAAAACCCTCAAGGTCACCACAAAATTGTATCCAGTTTGTGGGGGATGTGAGACAGAAAGAGAGACCCCGGGATAAAAGAGACTCTTCTGCTGGATTGAGTTTGTAGCTGGAGAGGTTAACAATATTATCCGGTGGGTTGAGGTAGTTGCTGTTCTAGCTTGTGGTGTTGAGCAGTTTAGAAAGTTTATTGTCTTTTCTTTGTTGTAAGGAATAGAAGTGTGTGTAGTAGATTTCTTATCTGGTGGAACAAAAGTCTTGCAAGGTGTCAGTCGGTGTGGATGTTTGTCTTGAGATGAGACTCTCTAAGTTAGAAATGTCATTCTTGATGTTTTTCTGTTTCTTGTATAAAATACTTATCAGGTGGTTCCTTAATTTCTTGGATAGTGTGAGGCAGAGTCTTTCACTGTAGTCAGTATAGTATGTTGATCTTAATGGATTGTTCACTTTCAGTCCTTTGGGTACGATGTCCATCTTCTTGCACTTGGATAGAAAGATGATGTCTGTCTGTATCTGTGCAAGTTTTTTCATATGGTTGATGGAGGTAGAGATCACTGGCAAGGACAGGGAGGGAAGAGGGTTTTAAGAAGGGATTGAAGGAGAGGGTAAACGAAGCCAGAGATGCTGATTCAGCAAAGCATTGTAAGCACACCGAATACAATAGGACCACTGAGTGTGCTTAAACTTGCTTAGGTACCTTACCTAACCAGGGCCAAAGAGGGCGTTCAAGACACAGGGGCTGCATGAAAGAATACAAAAGCAGAAAGTATGAAAGAGATGAAAGAAAGAGTAGGGAACGGAGACTGGAAGGTGTAACAGGAGAAGGAAAGGTGCATGAGGAAATGAGCAAAGATGTTTGTAGGGTCTTGTAAGTGAGGACAAAGATCTCAAATCTGATGTGAAAAGAGACAGGGAGGCAGTGAAGAGATTCAAGCAGTGCGTGAGTTGGCCAGAGTAATAATTACACATATTAGCTGCAAAAATACCCCCCGGGTGTTTGGATCAGAAAGAGCAAACAAAGAAAATGCATGTCCTTGCAAGGAATGGGAGTGAATACTCAACTTGGGAATAAACAGATACATAAGAATACAGCAACTGTAATTTTTTAAATCATTCCAAGGAAACAAGCTTTGTATAATTATATGACAAAGAATATTTTGTATCTGTATGAGATTTGACCAGTTAAACACTCAGAACTACACTTAATGTGCAATGATTAACAATATATATCACCTATATATTTTTTAAGGAACAGGCTTATGATCTGGTACAGAGCCCATTGTTAGAATATTGACAGAACATCACAGCCTCCTGGTTCTGGAGGTAGGGAAGTCAGGAGCCGTAGATTTTCAAATTTTGTGTGTGTGTGTGTGTGGAGGTATTTATGGCTATTGTTCCTGCTCAAAACTATTAGTTCCCTGCTTGTTTTGGTTGAAGGTTAATGTAAATTCCTATTTAATCTAAAGCAATGCACCCGTTACTAGAAAAGACAGTAACTAACTAATTAACTAACTAACCAACTAAAAAATCTACAAATACCTAAACAAAAGGGGCAAGTCAGGACATGGAAAACAGATCAACACTGCTAGGTTCCCTAGGACTGCAGTAGTGACCAATGAACCGAGTGGCTGAGGGATCTCAGGTCATGTCTACAATACAGATAAGACTGAAGCAGCTGCAGTTGATCTTCCAGGATTCGAATTAGCAGGTCTAGTGAAGACACACTAATTCAAACTGAGAGAGTGATAGAAATGTAGCCGTGTTAGTCTGGTGTAGCTGAAACAAAATACAGGACTATGTAGCACTTTAAAGACTAACAAGATCTTGTTAGTCTTTAAAGTGCTACATAGTCCTGTATTTTGTTCAAACTGAGAGGGCGCTCCTGTCCATGCCGGTAGTCCTGCTTTCACGAGGAGTAAGGAAAGTTGAAGGAAGAGTGTGCACCCTTCAAGTTCCTACACTGTGGACGCTGGCAAAATTTGAGTTAAGATACTTCGACATAAGCTACGTAATTAACATAGCTGAAGTTGTGTATCTTAATTTGAACTTACCCGGAGTGGGGCGGGAGGGGGCTGGCCAGGAGGAAGGGGGGGGCAGGAAGCAGAGCTGGGGAAGGTCGGGGGCCGTGGGGCTGGATGGGAGGAGAGGGGGCCCGGAGGAAGAGGGGTGGAAAGCAGACCTGGCGGGGGCGGGGTGCAGCCAGACACCTGGCAACCCTATGTATACCTGTCTTTGAAAAAGAACTTAGCTATAAAGGGCCTGTTTTCTAATTTACCCTTGTTTTATACAAGTCAAAGTCTATCAAGTCCGGTGGAGATACTTCTAATTGACATTGGTATAAATGAAAGAAGAATTAGGCTTATAATCTGAGATTTGTTTTTAGCCAGTATTATAACAAAAGAACTGGCTACAACATTGAGGAGAAATAAAAAAAGTCCAATGACAATCTTACCATTGAGTCCAGTAGACCCTGAATGTAAAGAACATTGGTTGAAGTGGCAAAAGTGGAATGGAATGATTTGAAATGGCCAGGAAAGAAGCATTTACTGAAGTTTTCACATAGACTTGTCACTTCCTGGTTTTGGAAACCCTTCGGTGGATTGCATCAGTTCTACAATACAGTGCAGTGGAACCAGTGATCAGTAACTAAGAGCAAATCCCATCTAAAATGTATCCTCAAGTGCCTGATTCTAAGAGAAGGACAAAACAACTTTTAGGGTAGGTCTATACTATGCAATAAATTCAATTTAAGATACGCTAGTCCAGCTACGAGAATTGTGTCGCTATGGTCGACGTACCTTAAATCGAATTCTCCAGCATCCCCACTGCAGGAGGTTGGTGGAAGAAACTCTCCCATCAATTTCCCTTACTCCTCATGACCCTGTGGAGTACTTTTATCGACAGAGACCTTATCAGATTATGTTTGTGTGTCTGAGATAATCTTTTTCTCTGTCTGCTTTATGTAGTTTATTATGAATTTCAGCTGAGCTACATATGCTACAAAATACTGCTGTGATATATGTTGTATTTATAGAGATAGGCATAGTTTCATCCAGATGTGTGTGGATTTACACCTTCATTGAACTGAAAATATGCACTACAGCCCTGGGTCTCCTGCCTCTTTCTTGGATACATTTATTCATTTATTACTGGAATGTATCCCTCTTAAGGAGAGGTCTTTCCAAGTCAGGCATAGGGAACAATTCACTTTGCAGTCTGTCTTTTTATGTGCGGTTACAGTTCATTCCATACATATCTTTTGATGTGTATGCTTGTAGGCACAGATCACTGGATATATATATGGAAACTCAGCACAAAACTGAGAAAGAAATCCCATCAATATGTATTGTAATTGAACATAAAATTGCCTAACCAAAGCTCTAGGCATCCTAACTCTCATGCAATCCATAACAGTAAAATAACAATCGGTGGAGCAGCAGCAAATCAGATAAAATACAGTTCTTCAGCAGAAAACCTGAGGCTCTGTCCCCACCAAACCCTGCCCCCACAGTTCTGCCCTCCCTGAAAGCACATCCCAATCAATGAGCTTCCCACTGTGTGCTGAAGGTCAGCACATTTGACTCTTTCAGAGCGAGAAGTGAAGTCCAAAGTCAAAGGGCTCCCACTTGAAAAACTCTTATAAACCCACTGGACGCTAGCTTGAGCATTTCCAGTGAGCACATCTGCCGCAGTATCCCTTGTGGAGAGAGGCCCTCTCTCAAGGGGGAAGGTCTCTGTCCGCCTAGGATACATACACACTCCAGCCTTGAGCAAGCTCCCTGCCGAGGCAGTCAGACACATGCCAGCCGAGCTTTGAGTTTCCATGCTAAATATAGCACTTTAGCCTAAGAGGTTGAGTGGCCTTGAAAAATCGAGGCCGCAGCCTGAGCCATGGCATCCACACACCTATATTTAGAATGCCAGTTCCAGCCTCATTATCACAGGTCTGTCTGCCTGGTCTGAGTGGCTTGCTCCCAGCTGCAATGGGTGTAGGTCAGAAAGAACACCTTAAGTTTCAGTTTGTGCTTGCAGTTCAATATGAGCCTCATTTCTATAAGAGTGCATCTAGACTACAGGGTTTTTTTTTGGAAAAATGGCCATTTTTCAAAAAAAAAAAAAAAATTCACCTGCATCCACACTGCAATTGTGTTCTTTCAAAAGAAAATCAAAAGAAAAGGGGTTTTTCCAACATTGGTAAATCTCATTCCGTGAGGAAGAACACCTTTTCCGAAAGAGCTCTTTCAGAAAAAGGCGTGTGTGGACATGGAAGAGGGAGTTTTTTTGAAAGAAGAGGGAAGAGGAAAAAGTACAGGTGCCCTGGTGGCCATTCTGTCCATAGCAATCACAGCTTACATGCGAGAGAGTGTCCAGGCAGTCTGGATGCTCTCTTTCAAAAAAGCAGATGACTTTTTCGATGTGCTTTTGCAGTGTGGACACTCTTTCTAAAGAAGTTTTTTCAAAAGATCTCTTCTGAAAAAGCTTCTTTTGAAAGAAGCCTGTAGTCTAGATGTACCCTAATGTGTCTATATTGCACGATTCTTGCGCAAGAACAGCTGTTCCTGTGCAAAAACCTGCCAGCTGTCTACACTGCATGCACATTCTTGTGCAAGTAAATTTACAGTATAGTGCTGGAAAACGGGGCTTCTTCCAGAAGAGTTATTCCTCTCCCCATGAGGAATAAGCCCTCTTGCGCAAGAGCTCTTCCACAAGAGGGCAGTGTAGACAGGCAACATGAATTTCTTGCATAAGAAGCCCCTATGGTTAAAATGGCCATCAGAGTTTTCTTGCGCAAGAGCGCGTCCACACTACCATGGATGCTCTTAAAAGCACATGACAGTGTGGATGCTCTCTTGTGGAAGATTTTTTGCACAAGAACTCTTCCGCAAAACGGTTCTTGTGCAAAAAGCCTTCAGTGTAGATGCAGCCTAACAGTAGAAGTGGCCGATATTTCCCATGTAAGTTGTTTTTTCTACCGACATTGGGGGGAGGGATCCAACAACCAAAATTGGTCACAAAAATTGTTTGCTAGCTGTGGAAGAAATGTTCTACATTCTGATTGTGGGTTTGGGTTGAAAACATCCAGTTTTTATTTTGTTGACAAAAATGTTCTGCAGAGAAAATCCCCTTGTTTCCCTAACAATGCCAATAAATAGTTTAGTTAAGGCCTGTTTTCAGAGCAGGGGAATTACCTTTCTTCCCCATCTTAAAGCAGACCCCCTGCTTCCCTATGCTATTATTCAGGAAATATTTCCAGTGTGGTTACAACATGTGTGTGATCTGCATCTGCACAGAAAGCCATAAATCTATATTAGCCAATGTTTATCTTCGCTTTTGAACATCTCAGAGAGTCTTGGTATCAGCATCCCGCAAACCTCAGGGAATACCAGTGCCAAGGAGGGAGCTGGCCAGATAGAACATAATTACAAAGAACATTTTGATCCAGGGATGTAATGAGAAGCAGCATGTAGGGAACGTTTTCTCCGTGGCGGCTGTAATGTGTAGGTGCAGGTGCATCACCCAGACAGAGAGCTGAAACAATGCATTTCTGGCATGGTGAGGACTCCAGCTTGGCTCTCTTCTCCACTGTTTCGTATCCAAACCTTGTTACTAGATCAGGCTGGAATGTCATTCTAAATCCTTCGTCTCCAGATAATAATCAAGGAATGAAAAAAGAATTCCTCTTAAAAACTAAAAGTAAAGGCGAACACACTACAAACATGCCCTACCAGTGAAAAGAATTAAGCTGTCTTTCTAGCTTGTGGTCATTTTCAGAGATGTAATAAATATAACCTGTGGGACCCACCGAGTACCTGCCGTTAAATTGTCATCATGTGCAGATGTACTGTGTCTCGACTGCAGCAGTACATTACATTATTGCCATAAATTGGTCTCATACTTCAGGCCCTGGAAAAGCACCAGAAGAATTTACTAGGGCTGAGAGATTCAAACTGTGTTGAACAAGCCCCTCTAGGCTCACTTAGAAAAGCTTGGGAACTCCCTGCGACTCCACCATTAAACTCAGGATAAAAGACAAGCTGGAAAGCTGCTGAGAACTGCGCTGAGCCATCGCCAACTTCTGGAATAGACATCACTACAAGCACAGAAACCGAGCACAGTTGTTTCTGGGCTGCTGACATGAGATCATGTTATGTTCTGGCTGAGAGCAACGTGAGTGCGACTGTCCCGATGCATCTCAGCATCAGAGGGCGAGCAGAGAGTGCCTGGATTGGATGCGATCACTAGTTTCAATTAAAGCTGAAACATAAGGAAGTTTTACAAGGATCCATAAAACAATGAACAGCTCTGACTTTTGGCCCAGTTTGGTGAGCTCCTGATAAGCACGCTGGAGAGAGTGGAAGAAGAGGATCTAGATTAGTTCAGAGATCCAGAAGTCAAGGAAAGGACTCGACTAAAGCACGGAGCAGGAAAACAACATGTTTCAGCATTCTTTTTTCATTTTAGGATGGGAGTGGAAGGGTAAGGGAAAGACCAGACAAACAGTGGCACTCTGCCTAGACATCACATTCTTTTTCACTTACAAACTTTTAAAAATATATTTGGTGACTAAGTTGTTTTATCAGACAGCAACCTAGTTTATTATTCCTTCTTGGAGATGGCTCTGCTGGCTTTAACTTGCACCCTTCTAAAGTCAGCTGGATTTAAGTGTGTGTTTAAATGCTCTCCAGAGGTCTCACTGAGTCAGGTCCCCAAATTCCATTGATTTTCAACAGGAATTGGAAGTCTAACTCCCTTTGGGTATTTGCAAATCCCAGCCTTAGTGTGTTTCATCCAAACATTTTAACACTCTCATTAACTTGACTGATAACACGCAGTGAAAGAAACAAATGCATGAGGCTCCCGACTTGCGACCGCCCGAGTTCCAACCTCCCACACTTACAACCATTTTTGTAAGTGTGGAAGGGGCCGAAACCTCCCGACTTATGTCCTCGGCCCGCATTTATGACAGCACACAGTGCCTACCGTAAATTAGGGTTTGAGTTACAACTCCCCCCTCTTGGGACACTTCCCCAGGAACCAATTGCATCGCAAGTCAGGGGCCTCCTCTATAAACTACTATTCCCATTTTCCAGATGAAGTAACTGATGAGTAACGAAAGAGATGAAGTGGTTTACTCAAAGAAGTCTGTATTAGTGGCAAAGTAAACACAGTGATGTAGCAAATGCGTGTATTCTATAAAAGAGCCCCACCCGGAAGGCAAAACCTTCTATGGCGAAGGCTAACCCCCCTGCCGAGGCCGCGGGTTCCCCTCTTTCCTGTCCCCCTGTTCCTTCCACCAGTTCTGGGGGTGACTGTGTTCCGGCCCCCAGGGCATACGCCCAGGTAGCCACCTCCCCACCTACTGAAGGGGAAATACCCTCCTCGTGCCTTTAGGGGTGGGCATCGGAGCCATCCCTCCTTCTGAGTCCCCGGACTCTTCACAGCGCCATGAGGCAGCTGAGGTGGCCGTGGCAGTTGTGGAAGGGGTAAATGCCTCCCTCCCAGAGTCCCTGCAAGAAGGAGTGTCCACAGGGAATGCTCCCGCCGTCCCCACCTCCGCTGTGAGGGTGACCGCTGACCCTGCCGCCAACAAGGGTTAACCCTGGCTGCCTCAGAGGGGGATCAACATGCCATGGAGGGACAACAGTTGGCCTCTTCTTCCCCTTCTAGCCCCCCACTCTCCCTTTTCCCTGCCTCCAGGTTGTCCCAGGGTGTAACCAACTGCCCAGCCATCGGCAGCACTTCGGCCACCGAACCCCTGGGGGATCCTAGCAGCGGGAGTTCCCATCATTCCTCATTACCCCTGATGCTAGAGCCTCCGGCGCTGCACTCTTAGTGGTGCCGGAGCCTGGTGCTGGGGAGACACTAACTTCCCCCACCACTGCCACCGATCCCCCAGCCTGCGAGGAGACACCACAACCTGGTGCCTCTACCGATGAGGCTTCAGACCCTACTCCTGCTCCCTATTCAGCCCCTCTCCCAACCGAATTTCCCACTTCTCTTCCTGCTCCCCCTCCTCCTTGTCTTTTTCCTAATCCCCCACCTCATCCTCCCCCTACTCCCCTTCCTCCTCTTCCTCCTTTTCCTGATCCCTTCCCTGACCTCTTTTCCTCCCCTTACACTGGTACTGCCGCCCCTGGGGCTGCCACATTCAGCTCAGACGTTGGCCCCTGGGAGGCGGTTTTTGTTTCTCCCACTCCCAGCACATCTGGGGCTGTTCTCCCTCCGCCACTACCCCTGTCGTCATCCCAGCAGGGACTTCAGAGTCCCTGCTTTCCCGCATCAGTCAGTGGCGGGGCACGCGGAGGGGTCTGGCCTGAGGCCCCGACACCCGACGTGCTGAGGGGCGAGATGCACAGCTTCTTGGAGGACATTCGTGGCTCTAAGAACAAAGTGGCTCTCACCCTTCAGGGCTGGGGGGATTTCCATCTCATCCTCTGGACCATAAAGGCCATTTTGGGGGAGGGTAAAGGGACTGGGCGGCAGGAGGCTGTGGCCTACCAGTGGGCCCACGGCTTCCGTGATGCCCTGCTTACATTTGGGTATGGTCATGGTTTGCTGCGGGGCCCAATGGAGACTGTCAGCACACCTGACAGCGAGGATCTTCCCCAGCCCTCTCGATGCCGCCGTTCTTCATTGCCACTCTGAACACCCGGGGCTGCAGGTTGGGTCTCTGCAGGTGTCGGGTGCTCTCCTTCCTTCGGGAGAGGGGGTACTCTGTCATCTTCTTGCAGGAGACCCATACTGCGTCGGCCGCTGAAGCGAGCTGGCGGCTGGAGTGGGGAGACAGGGTGTACTTCTGCCACCAGTCGGCCAATCAAGCCGGGGTGGTGACCCTGTTCTCCCCGAACCTGTGGCCTGAGGTGCTGGGGACTGCCAAGGTTGTGCAAGGCCACTTGCTGCACCTCCGGGTCCAGGTAGAGGGGCTAACATTAAATCTCATTAACATCTATGCCCCGACATCTGGCCTGGAGAGGCTTCGCTTCTACCAGCGGGCAGCTGCCTTCCTCGGCTCTTTGGATCCACACGAGTGCCTGGTCCTGGGCGGGGATTTCAACTGCACCCTCAAAGAATGGGACCACACGGGGACCGAGCGGTGCCCGGCCGCCAAAGATGTCCTCAGGGAGATTGCAGACCAACACTCCCTGGTGGACGTCTGGCATGACCTCCACCAGGGCGAGGATGCAGTGTTTACCTTCGTCCGGGTGGAGGGTCAACAGTCGTTTCACTCCCGGTTGGACTGCATTTATCTCTCACATCATCATCTCTTTCGAGCCCACTCCTCCAGCATTCGGCCGGCCCCGTTCTCGGACCACCGCATGGTGGCCGTGACAGCCTCTCCTTGGAGAGGCCGGGGCCAGCCTACTGGCATTTTAACAACAGCCTGCTGGAGGACGTGGGCTTTGTTGCATCCTTATGGGAGTTCTGGCTGGCCTGGCATGGGTGATGGTGCGCCTTTCCCTCGGCGCGGCGGTGGTGGGATGTGGGGAAGGTGCGCACGCAGCTCTTCTGCTGCGACTACACCCGGGGGGCCAGCTGACGGAGGGATGCAGCAATAGAGCAGTTGGAACAGGAGGTTTTAGAGCTAGAGAGGCAGCTGGCCACTGGCCCCAGAGATCCACCCCTCTACGGAACGTACCGGGAGAAGCGGGAGGAACTTCGGGCCCTCGATGACCTTTGGGCCTGGGGTGCCTTTGTCCATTCCTGCATTTAGCTCCTTAGGGAGATGGATCATGGCTCCTGCTTCTTCTATGCCCTGGAGAAAAAGAAGGGGGCAAAAAAGCACATCGTCTGCCTTCTGGCAGAGGATGGTGACCTCATCGGATCCGGTGAAGATGCGCGAGAGGGCTCGCACCTTCTACGCCTCCCTTTTCTTGCCAGATCTGACCGACACCAACGGCCACAGAGTCCTCTGGAATGAACTCCCGACGGTCAGCGCGGGCGACCAAGACCTGCTAGAGCTGCCTTTCTCTCTGGCCAAGTTCTCGGAAGCCCTCCGTCTCATGCCCACCAATAAATCCCCGGGCATGGACGGGCTGACCATGGAGTTCTACTGCGTGTTCTGGGATGTGCTCGGCCCGGACCTTGCCAAGGTCTGGGCCGAGTCCCTGGAGAGCGTGATCCTCCCTTTATCGTGCAGGTGAGCGGTGCTCGCCTTGCTACCCAAGAAGGGGGACCTCCACGATCTGAGGAACTGGCATCCTGTCTCGCTCCTCAGCACGGACTATAAAATCGTTGCCAAAGCCATCTCCCTGAGACTCAAGTCCGTGCTGGCGGATGTGGTCCATCCAGACCAGACCTACACCATCCCGGGCTGTACCATCTTTGACAACCTTTATTTGGTCTGGGATCTCCTAGAGCTAGGGTGTAGGGATGGTCTGTTGTTCGCCCTCCTGTCCTTGGATCAGGAGAAGGCGTTTGACCAGATGGACCACGGGTATCTCCTAGGTACTCTGCGGGCCTTCGGCTTCAGGTCCCGCTTTGTGGGCTTTCTCCAGGTGCTGTATGCCTCTGCAGAGTGTTTGGTCAAGCTCAACTGGACCCTGACCGCACCGGTCAGCTTCGTGCAGGGAGTACATCAAGGCTGTCCACTGTCAGGCCAGCTGTATACTCTGGCCATCGAGCCCTTCCTCCGTCTTCTTCGCAAGAGGCTGACAGGGTTGGTGCTCTGTGAGCCAGAGATGCGGCTGGTCCTGTCAGTGTATGCCGACGACATGCTCCTCATGGTCCAGGACCCAGGAGACCTGGCGTGGGTGGAGGCCTGCCAAGCCGTCTACTCGGCAGCCGCCTCTGCCCGGGTCAACTGGGTCAAGAGCTCTGGCCTGGTGGTAGGCACGCTTCAGGCCATCAGATGGAGTGCGGGCCCGCTGCTCTATCTCAGCATTTTTCTCTCTGCCACGCATCCCTCTTCGCCGGAGAACTGGCAAGGTTTAGAGTCCAGGGTGGCTGAGTGACTGCGGAGATGGACAGGACTGATCCGGTGCCTCTCCCTGTGTGGGAGGGTACTGGTGCTTAACTAACTAGTCCTGTCCATACTCTCGCACCATCTCAGCACCCTGGTCCCGCCTCTGGGTTTCCTGGATCAGATCCCAGCAGCTGCTGCTGTGGTTCTTCTGGCCAGGACTGCATTGGGTCTCTGTAGGGGTTCTCCATCTTCCCCTGGAGGAGGGAGGGCAGGGCCTGATGTGTTTGCACACGCGGGTTCGTGTCCTCTGCCTCCAGGCCCTGCAGAGGCTCCTATTTGATGCAGGTAGTCCAGCGGGGAGCGCGCTGGCGCACACTTTCCTTCGCTGCTTCTGAAGGCTCCGATATGACCGGCAGCTCCTTTATTTGAGAGGTCTTCCACGAGACCTTTCCAAGCTGCTGGCCTTCTACCAGGACCTCCTCCAGGCCTGGAAGCTGCTAGAGGTGACCAGGTCCTTGGGAGCCACCGTGGGGGCAGACCTCTTCGCGGATCCCCTGTTACACAATCCCCATTTACGTGTGCAGGTGGCGGAGTCCCCCTTGGTGCGCCAGAGGCTGGTTCTGGCAGAAGTCACAAGGATCGGAGACTTCCTGGACTACAACCGGGGAGACTGGGTGGATCCTCGGGTGATCGCCCAGTGCATGGGGCTCTCCACCCTACGTACTCCCCGGCGTGTACTTCAGGAGGTAAAGGACGCTTTGCTGCCCACCGCTCGGGTTTATCTCGACAAGGTCCTGCGAGAGGGTGCACCCCACCCGCCCCTCACCCCCAGCCCGCCCGATCTATCCATCGGCCCTAAGCCCCGCGTACCTCCCTGACCGCCTCCCCCTTGGCACCCGAGCTGGCTGCACGCGTTGCAGCCAGTCCCCTTCCGAACTGCGCCAAAGAGTCACCTGTATATGCTCGTGCTTCACACGCTCCACTTCCCCACCCTTGTGTCCCGCCCAGACACCAAGTGGTGGGACCTCCTACCACCAATAGAGGGTGGGGAGCCCTGGTGGGACAGTCTCTATTCCACCTTAATTCCGCAGCCAACCGGGGACATGAGTTGGAGAATTCTGCATGGTGCTGTGAGCACAGGCGTGTATTTGACGTGGTTCACCCCCATTCCTGACACTTGCCCCTTCTGTGGCGAGAGGGAGAACCTGGCGCATGTGTACATTGAGTGCGCCAGATTACAGCCCCTCTTTCAGCTCCTCCAGAACCTTTTGCTGAGGTTCTGGCTGCATTTCTCCCCTCACCTGTTTATTTATGCACACCCCATCCGAGGCCCCACAAAGTCGCGGGACCTCCTGGTCAACCTCCTCCTGGCTATCGCCAAGATGGTAATTTGCAAGATCAGGGAGCAGTGGTTGGCCGAGGCAGGGGCCTGCAACTGTGGGGCCTATATCCGTTCCTGCATCCGCTCACGTATCCGGGCAGAGTTCCACTGGGTGGTGTCCGCTGGCTCTCTCGAGACCTTCGAGGGGCAGTGGGCGCTGTCCGGGGTTCTCTGCTTAGTGTCCCCATCCGGTTCCTTTGTTTTAGCCCTTTGACCCTCACACCCGTCCCTGTTTTCCTTTTATTTGTCCCAAGTAATTACTTGGTTTCCTGGGCTCAGTGGACCCTCCCCATAGGCTGGGGGGAAGTCCTTTACATGTGGACAGGCTAACGCCCGCCCACCTCCCGGACTCCAATAGGCACAATATATTATAAATACGCATACAAAACAGCAATCCCTTTGCCACAGAACTTGTAGGAATGGGATCTGGAGCTGCCCTCCAATATGAGTAGCAGGGACAAATAACAAAACTAGTTTTTAAATGGACCTTGACAAATTGATGAATGAGTTTATACAATGGGTTGCCTGATATGGCAGTGGACTGAACTCCATGATCCAGGAGTTCCTGCCCCATTTCCTAACGTATAAGAAGACAGACAACAGGTGGCTGCAGCAAATAGATGGTGGGGAGAGGGTTACTATAGCTTGATAAAGAGCAATCACAGAACACCAGTGCCTAGGCATTCTCAAGATTAATCTAATAATATTTCTGGTCCATAAGAAGATGAAAGGAAAGCTGTAGTGCTTGTGGGCATTACAATATACGCATATGGTATCTGATCTTTTGATCTGCAGAGCTCCCTTTGAATAAGCGAGTACATAGATGATTACTGCAAAGTTTCCCCTTTATTTTCAGAGAATCCACATGGGGAAAGAGAATCATCATGTTTAGATCTGATTTCCTCAAGCATCTGTCTGTACATCATAATGCTGTCTGCACAGAAGTAAACATACACGAATCATTTCAGCTGAATTGCACATGGAAGTTGCAATTCAAATCAAATTCAAAACAAGCATTTGGCCTGTTTGTAAAATATTTTCCCTGTTGTTCTGCATTTTCAGCTGAGCATAACACTGCATCTATACAGATGACTGTTGATTTTCCTACATTTACTATTTCCCTCTTTTGAAATGTTGGCAATTGGCAGGCGTTTTATTTTTTAATGTTTTTATTTCAGTGGTGAAGAGCTAGTTTGTTTAGTGTTGTAGAAAAAGTCAGTTTTTCCACTGAGATTATTTTTGTTAAAATTTAAATTTGCATTAAGAATGAAATTAAAAGCAAAAGAAGTAATATTTACAACATTTAAACACAAGCCAGATGTGGAAGTATACAACATCTCCAAATTAAACATTTACTGAGTTGGCACACAGGAGTATTCTCTTTTCATCCAGGCAAATATGTTACGTTTCTACTTATGCCTTTACCCTCTATTAAAGGCATTTTGTTGCCTTGTCTGTGGTAATAGTGACTTTTAGGCCATGTCTACATGGGGAACACTTTGCCAGTATACTAAACTAGTATGCTGATACCAGCAAAGTAACTGGTATATCTTTACACAGGTATATCTTTACACAGGTATATCTTATTAATCCCCCACCTACCAAGCAAAATAAGCTATGAGGGAAGATTGAAAGAATTGGGGTTGTTTAATCTGGAAAAGAGAAGATTGAGAGGGGATATGATAACAGCTTTCCAGTACCTAAAAGGATGTCACAAAGAGGGAGAAAAATCATTTGCCTTGACCTCTGATGACAGGACAAGAAGCATTGGGCTTAAATTGTTCAAAGGGAGGTTTAGGCTGGACATTAGGAATAACTTACTGTCAGAGGGTATGTCTACACTACAAAGTTAGTTCGAACTAACGGACGTTAGTTCGAACTAACTTTCCTAGGCGCTACACTAGCGCTCCGTTAGTTCGAACTTAATTCGAACTAACGGAGCGCTTAGTTCGAACTAGGTAAACCTCATTTTACGAGGACTAACGCCTAGTTCGAACTAGCTAGTTCGAACTAAGGGCTGTGTAGCCCTTTAGTTCGAACTAGTGGGAGGCTAGCCCTCCCCAGCTTTCCCTGGTGGCCACTCTGGCCAACACCAGGGAAACTCTATGCCCCCCTCCTGGCCCCGGACCCCTTAAAGGGGCACGGGCTGGCTACGGTGCCCGTGCCAGGTGCAAGCCTACCAGCACCCAGCTAGCAGACCCTGCACCTGGCACGGCACAGAGCCACCCACCCGATGCCCCCCAGCCCACCCCCTCTTGCCGGGACCAGGCTGGCGGCTCCCGGGAGCTTGCCCTGGACCGCAAGAGGCGGGCACCTTCCTGGGCTAGTGTGGACATCGTGGACCTCGTCCACGATCTCCGCACTAGGCACAGGAAAGTGGCCGGCTAGGGCAGGAGAGCTGCCAGCCTGGCCACCCAGGAGCAGGTGTGCATGAAAATCAAGGGGGTCCACTGAGACCCCCGACCCTGAGCCCTGAGCTTACAATGGCCATCCTGGGTCAGACCAAAGGTCCATCTAGCCCAGTAGCCTGTCTGCCGACAGCGGCCAACCCTAGGGACCCTGGAGGGGATGGACCGAAGACAGTGACCAAGCCATTTGTCTCGTGCCATCCCTCTCCAGCCTTCCACAAACTTTGGGCAGGGACACCACTCCTACCCCCTGGCTAAGACCACTCCATGGACCCAACCTCCATGACTTGATCTCACTTCCCTTTAAACTCTGTTCTAGTTGTAGCCTTCACAGCCTCCTGCAGCAAGGAGTTCCACAGGTTAACTATTTGCTTTGTGAAGAACAACAACTTTCTCTTACTAGTTTGAAGCCTGCTACCCATTCCTTTCCTTTGGTGTCCTCTAGTCCTTCTTTATGGGAACTCAGGAAGAACTTTTATGAATGCACCCTCTCCACCCAACCCCTGCTTTTAGAGACCTCTATCCTGTCCCCCCTCCGTCTCCTCTTTTCTAAGCTGAACAGTCCCAGTCTCTGTAGCCTTTCTTCATCTGGGACCTGTTCCCAACCCCTGATCATGTTAGTTGCCCTCCCTTCTCCCAGCCTTTCTCTTCCCCTCTCCCACCTCCTTTTCCCAGTCTCCCCCAGTTTTGTTCAATAAAGACAGAGTCAATGTTGGAAGAAACGTTATCTTTATTTTGTACATCAATAAGAAGGGGGGCTAGGGAAGGGTAAGTGGAAGGAGGTGAGGGAGGAATGGGGTACGAGCCCCCGATGGGGACGACTGGGCTGGCTCTGCGGGCTTCTGGGGGTGGAAGCTCTCCTGCAGCCCCCCAATTACCCCCTCTCCCCAGATGGCAGCCTGCGGCAAGTGCAGCCGGGCTGATGGCCGAGTGGTGTGATGTGCCCAGTGTGGGTACTCCGGGCACTCCAAGCCAGAACTTCTTTTCAAGCGGGGCACCCCTTAGAACTGTGTGTCCGGGGTGGGGGTCGGGACCCTTTAAGCGCAGCCCTCGGCTAGCCTGAGACAGCATCTCCATGCTCTTAGTCCTCCTTTTATGCCCTGCCGGCACTGCTTCCGGCCATCCTTAAGCCCTGTTCAGAGTCCACTCAATGTGGACTTGCTAGTTCGAATTAGCAAAACGCTAATTCGAACTAGTTTTTAGTTCTAGACGCGTTAGTTTGAATTAGCTTAGTTCGAATTAACTAATTCGAACTAAGTTAGTTCGAACTAGCGCTGTAGTGTAGACGTACCCAGAGTGGTTAATG
The DNA here is from genome assembly GCF_052426305.1 of Pelodiscus sinensis. Classification (NCBI taxonomy): domain Eukaryota; kingdom Metazoa; phylum Chordata; order Testudines; family Trionychidae; genus Pelodiscus; species Pelodiscus sinensis. Next base: position 125,896,375 of record NC_143055.1, read on the forward strand.
GCTGGAATAAAGTTGCCTAGTGAGGTTGTGGAGTCTCCATCATTGTAGATTTTTAAAAGCAGGTAAGACAAACAGGGATGATCTAGATCAGGGTGGGTAATAATTTGATGGGGGGGGCACCCTAAGAATTTGGTAAGAAGTCAAGGCCACATTCTTCCATGATATTAATGGAGGAGGTGTAAGGTCTAGGAAGGAGTTTGGGGTAAGGTATTGGGGTACAGGAGGGGGTATGGGATCTGGGAGAGAGTTTAGGTGAAGTATGCCCTTGCAGCCAAGAGGGCTAATGGTATATTGGGTTGCGTTAGTAGGAGCATTGACAGCAGATCAAGGGAAGTGATTATTCACCTTTATTCAGCATTGGTGAGGCCACATCTGGAGTATTGCGTCCAATTCTGCCCTCCACCCCCATTACAGAAAGGATGTGGACACAATGGAGAGAGTCCAGCAACAAAAATGATTAGGGGACTGGAGCACATGACCTACGAGGAGAGGCTGAGGGATTTGGGCTTATTTAGTCTGCAGAAGAGAAGAGTGAGGGGGGATTTGATAGCAGCCTTCAACTACCTGAAGAGAGGTTCCAAAGAGGATGGAGAGAGGCTGTTCTCAGTGACTGATGGCAGAACAAGGAGCAATGGTCTCAAGTTACAGTGTGGGAGGTCTAGGTTGGATATTAGGAAAAACTATTTCACTAGAAGGGTGATGAAGCACTGGGATGGGTTCCCTATGGAGGTGGTGGAATCTCCATCCCTAGAGGTATTTAAGTGCTGGCTTGAGAAAGCCCTGGATGGGATAATAATTTAGTTGGAGTTGGTTCTGCTTTGGGCAGGTGGTTGGACTCAATGATCTCCTGAGGTCTCTTTCAACTCTATGATTCTATGATTTTGAGTAGGGGAGCAGACCTGGAGCAAGGGTCTGTGGTGTAAGAAGGGATGTAGGGGTTTGGTCTGTGACTTATGGCAGGAGGGGGTTGTGACCTGGGGCAGAGGATTGAGGTGCAGAGTTTGAGAGGGTATATGGAAGCAGAAGGGAGGCAGAGGGTTTGGGTTATGTAAGGTAGGGGGACAAGAGTGGGTGAGCAGGGAATTAGGGGGAGGGTGGGGCTGGGTACCATAGGCAGGCTCTGGCCAGGAGATACTTACCTGAGTGACTGCCAGCCAGCAAGCCAGCAGATCACTGGCAGGCCACTTAGAGCAGCCAAATGAAGGGCCATGTATGTCTGAACAGCTGCAAGCCTGAGGTGGTGGGAGGGAGGGGTACTTTGTGCGCTGCCTGTTCTTCAAATGGGCATCTCCCATTGTGCTGGAGGCGGGGGCAGCGTGCAAAGCCTTTCACTCTATTCCCTTCTCCCCCCCCCCACTGGCTCACAGGTGTTCACAGACAAGCAGGGCCCTGCAGCCAGCTTTTCTGAGCTTGCAGGGAGCTGTGCCTGCAGCTGCCAGGCCAGGTCTGGTCCACTGGCTATATTTTGCCCAGCTCTGGTCTAGATAGTGCAGGGGTCTGGACTTGATGACCTCGCAAGGTTCCTTCTAGTTCTATGATTCTTGCACCTGCATTAGAGTCTTTTGTCAGCACTGCTATGTTGGTCACAGGTCACTCGCTGACCAACATAGCTTTTGCTGGTACAAGTTTGTAGTATAGACAAGGTCTCAGCTATCACTACTGTCTAGATTTCTGCACAGGAGCAGAATGGCTCTAAAGCTCAATGTCTCTGCAAAGCTCCAAGCCTATGGCAGAAATTTTAAGTTCTGGATGCATATGGTTCCAAAATTCACATATGGTCCGGTAAATAAAGGTGGCATGATTTTTTGAGCTGCTGAGACTCCACAAACATTATATAAGGCAATCAGAGCTGTAGAGATACAGCGCCTTTGAAAATCAGGCCATTATTTTTAGGTGCTAGAGCAGCCTCAAATTCAGCTTTTACTTAGGCACAAAATATACATGGTTTGATTTAAATATGCTGAGCAGGCACATTTCAGTAGGAGTTGTTGAGTGCACAGTACTTTCCAAAATCAGGCTACTTATTCAAGAAACACTGTAGATCTTTGCCCCAGAGTTGAAAAATGTCGGTTTATGACCCCATCCCAGAAGTTCTTACACAGGTACAGCTCCCCCTGATTTCAATCAACATTTTGTCTGCACTAGTTTTGCAGGATTGGGCACTGGGACCAGATTCTTCTAGCATAGAATAGAATAGAATAGAATAGAATAGAATAGAATAGAATAGAATATATAAATCAATGACTATGCACATGGTTGTAGCAAGAATGTATATGGAGCTGTATTTATACATCAAAACTATAATATTTTGTTTCTCTACTGTGAAAATTATGGGGTGCTCAAACGATCTTTATTACTTGTCTAGGTGAATGTCAAATTTCATTTGTCTCGTTGCTCTCCGGCATGATTTAGCACCACACCCTTTACCATTCATTCGTACATCTTACATAGGTAGCCAGGATCAATGGGAGACCATTTGGTCACAAACACAGTAACAGACCAGCAAATCTTAATCAATGGACCAGATGGTTTTATAAATAGTAAGTACAATGCTGAAGTTCAGAAAAGCTTTTTAGGGGGTAATATAAATTCCTGTTTTCACCATACTCTTCCTTTATTTCAGGAAAAGCACATTTCCTTTACAGGAAAGCAGTGTGATGAAGGGGTGTGGTGGGCGGCAATAAGGAGCTTTCCTTCATTGCCAGGCCAGCCCTGACATCATGTGAGCAAAGGACGTGCTCTCTGGGCACATATCCAAAGGGCATGGAGACTTGTGCTTAGCCTCCCCATCTGGTGATGTGGCAGGGAATTTGTAGCACCTCATCAAAGGATGGAAGCCAAATACAGTACACGGAGCTATATCGTCACATGCCGTATTGTACATTCGGGGTAAACCCAAGAATAAAGTGGCAGCAGTAATGGCCAAAGTGTTCAAGCCTGGGTGATTAACACGAGCCACCTCTGCCGAGGCAGGAACCTGAATAAAACTGGACTGATTTTCATAAGGGCTGGTCTACAATTACCACTGAAGTCAAAAGGAGCTTTGGAATTGGCACCTCTGAAAACCAGGCCATTTCGATTCCATTGTCTAAATACAGTATAAGTTATTGTCAGGCAGCCAAGACTCAATATTTGATCTGTGCCCTCTGTACTTCATTTTTAGAGATGCTGAGGGCCCGCAGCTCTCATTCATTTCCACTGGCATTGCATGTACCCCACACTTCTGAAAGTCAGGCCCTTTGTGTGTCTGTCTTGGTTAGTTCAAGAGCAACACCAAAGAGAGGGAGATTGTGAATGGAGCTCAGTGGAATGAGGTTACAGTGGATGAACTCCAGGGATGAATGCGGTCAGCTGAATGACTTATGAGATTGGTTTCCTTGTTAAAGCCAAAAGAAGATTGCTCATTTCTGCGCAAAAATCATTTAAAACATTTATAGAAAAATTGCCTTGCCAGGGGCTTTGGTGCTGTGCAATCATCATAAACACAACAAAAAACTCAGTATGTTATAATCACAAATGTTCCCAAACCACCAAAACAAACACCTCTTGTTCCCATCCAAAACTATTTAACACCCTCCTCTGAAAAAGCCTGGGAAAAATAAATAAGCCGCAGGCAGCCCTCAAGGTCACCAAATCCAAGCTCATTCAGACCGCTGCGCCTGGCCCGCCACCAGCCCACTCTCCTCTAAACGCAGGGCCTATTAACTTGCATGCCTCAGCAGAGCACAGCCATCATGGTATCCCAGGAGGGAAGGGATTTGTAAAGCTGCCAGGACCAAATCACAGGGCTAGATCACTGTGTTACCACGAGCCCTGTGCAATATGCAGCACATGGCTGCACTGCCTGGGTCAGAGCGGGGAAAGGACTGTTGTTCAGAAAGTCAGAAATCACTTCCTGGTTCCCCAGTTACACCAGAAGGGAATTCAGCTCAGGAAGCCCGTTAGCTGCCACAGCTGATTTCCCCCTCCACGTTGGCTGGCATATGGAGGGAGACAGAGCCACAGCTCTGCCCATTCACCACCCTCTGTGTCCTACATGTGCAGCAAGACGTAGCCTTGTGGAGGCTGCTTTCCCTCCAGTCCTGTGACCTATGAGGGGAGGAAGGGGCTTTCATACACTTCCCCAGCTTGGGAGCATACCTTGGCTCATGATCTGGTCTATAGGGCTTTGTAGATGAAGCAGTTATGCACCCTGGGCAGTAATGATGGTTCTTTAAGATGTGTGTCCCTGTGGATTATCCACTCAGGTCTCAGTGCGTCCTCGTGCTGGCGATCGGAGAATTTTAGCCATCCCGCGCTGCTCATGCACTGCAGCTGTGTCGTGCTGTTTTGGTCTGTTAGCTGTACATGTTGCGCAAGTCTCCTTCAGTTCCTTTTCTTCCGCAAATCCTACAATGGATGCCAAAGTAGAGGGGAGGAAGGGTGGGTAGTGGCACACACACAGGGACACGCATCTCAAAGAAACATTGTTACTGCACGGGGTGAGTAACTTCTCCTTCGAGTGGTGTCCCTGTGGGAGCTCCACTCAGGTGACTGAAAAGCAGTACCCACAGTAGTGGGGGTGGGTCTTTGGAGTTATGTGCCAGAAGAAGGAAGGACAGCGTCACCCATAGATGTGGTAGGTACCGGTTGTGCAAAGGTATGTGAGGAAGACTATGTAGTGGTCCTGCAGATGTCAGCTAGCAGTACATTGTGTAAGAAGGCAGTGGATGCAGCCACCGCCCTGGTGGAATGCGCAGTGACCAACTGCGGTGGCTCTCTGCTTCAGAGTCCATAGCGAGTATTTATGCAAGTTGCTATCCATCTGGATATGCATTGTGCCTAGACAGCTTCTCCCGTGGTAGGGCTGGGCATGGATATAAAAAGTCTGTATGAGTGTCTGAAGGGTTTAGTACTATCTATGTAGAATGCAAGCGTTCTTCTTGTATCAAGGGTGTGTAGTATCACTTCCCTCAGAGAGTTGTGTGGTTTCGGATGGTAAGTGGGTGAGTAGAAGGGTTCATTGATATGGAAATCGGAAATGACCTTCAGTAAAAACTTAGGATGGGGTCTGAGGATAATCTTATCTTTGGTGAACAGTGTGTAGGGTGGTCCCGACATAAGGACTGCGATCTCCTCCACCCTTCCTGCCGACATGATAGCGACAAGAAAGGATACTTTCATGGCCACATGTTGCCCTGAAGCTGTCGCTAAAGGATTGAAAGGTGGTCTTGTTAAGAAGTCCAACACAAGGTTTAGGCTCCATTGTGGAACAAGTGGACGTAGGTGGGGTCGTGCTTTTGACAGGCCGGATAGGAACCGATTGGTGATGGGATGAGCGAAGACCGAGATGTCATTTATCGGCTCATGGAAAACAGTGATGGCTGAGAGACAGGCTCGTATGGAGCTGATGGAGACTCCCGTGTCACTAAGATCCATTAAGTATTCCAGTATGGTAGGTATTGATGGTATGGTATAGGCTTGTAGATGGCTTGGCTGCACCATTCCTGAAATCTCTTCCATTTGTTTTGATAGGTTTACCTTGTGGAAGGGCGGTAACTGCTGTTTCACCCTCTGGGAGCAGGTTAGCTTGTCATTCTGTGGTGAGCTTCAGATTCTGAGGGTTCGGGTGGCACATTCGTCCATTGTGCTGGGTTAACAATTTGGAAGTGATCGAGAGGGGCATAGGGTTTGTGATTGACAGGTAATGGAGGTAAGGAAACCAATGCTGTCTCAGCTGCTATGGCATTATTAAGATGACCTTCGCTCAGTCTGCCCAGATCTTGTGGATTACCCTGGGAATCAGGGGAAAAGGGAGAAATGCATATGAAAGAGGAGCCATCTATGATATGATGAACATGTCCCCTAGGGAGTGTTTGCCTTGGCCCGCTCAGGAACAGAAGCAGTAACATTTGCGACTGACTTTCGTGGCAAAGAGGACTATGCCTGGGAATCCACATTGTTGGAGTATAGGCAGGATGATTCTCAGACTGAGCTCCCACTCATGCTGTTGAAAAAACTGTCTGCTCAGTTTGTCTGCTCTGGTATTCTGCTCTGGTTGACCAGGTATGTACATTGCAATTGCTGTAATGTTCTTCACGCACCAATTCCAGAACTTGATTTCCTCGGCACATAGTGAGCATGATTGGGCACCCCCTGACTGTAGATTTAATGCATACATGAAATGTTGTCCGTGAGGACACGTACAGTACAGCCCTGGATGAGTGGTAGGAAATGGAGGCAAGTGTCATGGACCGCCTGGAGTTCCAAAATACTGATGTGCACTCTTGTCTCTTGGTGTGACCATCTGCCCTGCACCTTGTGGTGCCCGCAGTGAGCTTCCCAGCCTAGAAGGGAAGCATCTGTAATGATTATCTGCGAGGGATCTGGGTGATGGAAGGGGACTCTGGAGAGAAGTTTGTGTGGGCAAGTCCAGCATCACAGTGATGTCAGCACTAGAGCTGTGAGTGTAACTCACTTGGCGAGGTTGTGTCGGTAGGTAATATACATAGATGCCAGCCAGGCTTGTAGGCATCTCATGTGAAGTCTCACTAGGGATACTATGAAGGTCATGCCTGCCATGTTGTCCTAGGGCCTATAGGCATGTGTGGATGGTTGTTACTGGGGTGTGTAGAATGTTTTGTCAGTATCGCACAGGGCTCAGAGGGAGAAACGCCCTGACCACCATAAAATCTAATAGTGCTCCAATGAATTATATTCTCTGGGTGGGATCCAGAGTAGATTTCTGTACTTTTATCAAAAACCCCAAGTGACTGAAAACATCTTGAGAAAGGTCATGATGTCATGATCATTGTGTGTTGTTGAGAAGACCCCTTGATTAAGCAATCATCAAGGTATGGGAATAGGATTACTCCCTGCTTTCTAAGGAAGGCTGTGTCTATGGCCAGGGTCTTGGAGAAGACAGGTGGTGCGTCGCTAGTCCAAAAGGGAAGACACGGTATTGGTAATGTTCTTTGCCCACCACAAACTGGAGGAACCTCCTGTGGGTTCCAGGTGTATTGTTATATGAAAGTACATGTCTTGGAGGTCAAGGTATGAGAACCAGTCCCCCTTGTTCAGTGTCGGAATGATGATTCCAGTGTTATCATCCTGAACTTGTTGCGTATGAACTTGTTGAGCTTCCTGAGACCTAAGATTGGCCTCCATCTTTTTCGACATGAGGAAGTAGTTGGAATAGAATGTTCTTCCATGGAAATCTGGTGGAACTCGCTCTATGGCCCCTATGCTGAGCAATCTTTGAACTTCTGCCTTTAGAAGGGGCTTATGAGAGGGGTCCCTGAAGAGGGATAGGAAAAGGGGAATGGGAAGGGATTATAGACAGGAAGGGGATGGTATAGCCAGTTCTTATAATCTTGAGGACCTTAGTGATGAGAACCCATTGGTGGAAAAAGGGTCTCAAATGACAGTGGAATGTGTGGATGGTATGCACCGCTCATGCCTTCAACCACACCTTCACATTTGCTTCTTGGGAGTAGCAGACTGGGACATGGACACTTGGGCATGTTGAAACCTTCTGTTCATCGGTTGTTTGGACCTGTTGTGCCAGAGCAGTGCCTTTTCTTTTTGGTTCTGGCTCGGCACCTTTCATTGGTGCAGTTTTTCGTTTGTGCACTGCGCCAGATATTGACGGCACCGGGGAGCGTGCAGCACACAAAGCTGATAGCATGGCTGGCAAGGAGTGTGCCGGAGAGGCCTGGGACTTATGCGAATTCCATATGGATGATGAATTAGCCCTTTTTCTCGGTGTTACAGGTTCCGAGGGGGCAATAGTCTTGACTTCTGGTGATTGGAGAGATTTCTGCCAGAGCAAATTTTTAAGCCTCATCTCCCGGTCAGGACTGGCCTTACCATGAGGCGAACTGAGGTGGCCGCCTCAGGTGTCAGACTGTGGGGTGGGGCGGGGCACCACAAGGATCCAGAGTGTAGAAAATTGTGTCTGCTGCTGATATGTATTCTCTCTGCTCTAGATGCACAGAGATGGTGGAATGCTGTGCTGGAGGAAGGAAGGCACAAGAGACAAAACAGGCAGGCAGGAGAAAAGGGGGCATAGGGACGTCATTTGAGCTCCCCACCTCAGGTGCCAAACTGTTGTGGGCTGGCCCTGCTCCCGGTCTTTCCTGGCCCTGGCGGTCATTCTTTGGCAGGGTGGACATTTCTGCACCACGTGTCCTTCGCCTAGGCACTTTATACACGAAGCGTGCCCACCTGAGGTGGGCATTGAGTCTCTGCAGGAGTTGCATTTTTTAAAGCCAGGGGAGCCTGGCATAATTGTTAACTGGGACAAAGAACTTGGAATAAGGGAAAAAAAGAGGTAAAGAAAAAACAAGGCAGTAGCATTTTTTAAAAGAGAAACACTGGCTAATGAACTAATTACTAAACACTAAACAGACTAAAGCTAAGAACAACTAATTTCTCCTATCTTTTCTCAGCTGAGAAGAGCACTGCTGGACATACCATCTTCTGCAGAGCACGGTAGAAAAGGAACCGAGAGAGACTTGTGCCACATGCGCAGCTAACTGACAAAAAGAGCATAAGATGGCTGCTACACAGGTGCAGCGCAAGAAGGCACTGCTAGGCTAAAAATCTCTGATCGCTGGCACGAGGATGCACTAAACATCTGAGTGGAGCACGCACAGGGACACCACTTGAAGGAGAATTATACTTCAAAATACACCTGCAAATAAAATAGCAGCAATTTTCATTCACAACTACATTATAGCTGTCTAAAAAAGATCTGAGTTATCTGTAGAGGGATAGCTCTCTCCCAGCTGCTTAGATGACACTCTGATGAGATAAGAAAGTACTCAACCTTGGTCTAACTCTACTCTTGTTATTTTTCCATAGATTCAAGTTCCAATAGTGAATATTTTTGAAATTCTTGCCAAAAGCGTATTTTTAAAAGTCCAAAATAAAAAGCTGCAGGATCAGATCCTGTTCCCACTGAAATCCATGTTGTTGCTGCCACTGATTGCAATAAGCGCAGGGTCAGATTAATATACTCTTATGCCAGGATATTTCAAAGAACTTTACAAAAGATGTATAACAAAGTCATTATTGAGGCTTCAAGACTGACAACATCCTTAATATCACTGAGTGGGATTTCCAGAGAGAAAATGTATAATGATTAATGACCTGATGCAACAACTCTCATGCATAAAATCATGCACGTGTATACTGGCTTTGCTGGGGCCAAAACTAACAGTCACTGAAAATGACAAGTTTCATTAAAGATGAGATAAGAAAATGATTTCAGCTGACACTTTTGAGTGTAACTAAAGGTGTTACTAGAGCAGAGAAAAATCTTGGAGCAGTGTTCTATAGTAAATTACTTTATTTTAAATCTGATGAGCAACACCTATTGGTGCATCTGACCTGGTAGGGTTACATTGTGTGGTCCCATTTACAGAATTTCAAGGGGATACAAATGAAAAGCGTGTAACGATGTTTAAATGAGGGTACAGTGCATCTAAAAATGTGATTTTCTGTCACAACACTGAATAATAATGCAAAATTAAAGTAGGAGTTTAGAGAGAGTTGAAACAGTCTAATACTATCTGATGACACATAACCAAACCTCATTTACAGAAGGAATTAGAAGAAATGGTTAAATGATGGTCTATTTGTCAGAAAGCAACCCAGAATTAATTTGGTTTACTATTCATCAACCCACAATGCCCTCTTCTGTATACTAACATCACTATATCCCTGACAGGTTAGTAGAAGATTGCCTATTTTCATTTGTTGTCCTTGTTTTATTTCACCAGAAATTTGTTTCCGGTTCCATAGAGTCAGCATTCTATAGCCTATGTGGACAAATTGTATTACACTTGCTTTTCATCAGATTATATGAATTAGCTGAGAAGGAGTGGATTCAATTATAATGCAGATTCTAGGTCCCTATTTCAGTTCAGCCTCTTCTGTGCTAACTAAATGCCTAACACATTCCTTTCAATTTAATAAACTAGAACCAAATGAGGAACATAACACAAAAATAATACTCCCTCAATAAAATAACGCAATAAAATGGCAAAGCAAGTCCAAGGAGCCATATAGATCAAATATAGGACCCTTTGGTATTACTCAATAGATGTAAAATATCAACTTCACATTAAAACTTTAATTGTCCAAACCTTTCATTCTGAGTTGTAAAAGAGAGTTTGATGGGGGAGGGCACTTACACATCTGGCTCAATGTCTTCTGACAGCCTCACACAGCCAATAAAAAAAGTGTTGCACCAACATGGGAAAACTAATTTCCAGATTTAGAATAATCTTTTAACAATTTGAAGCAAATACTAAATCCTTCAAAAATGTGTGTGTTGGTTCTCCAACTGATCAAGAATAAATATCAATCACAAGTGCGGGAAGTGTCAATCTTTGATCCAAGCTATTTCCTCAAATATGCAAATTCTGTCAGAAGGCAAACCAGCATTTTGAAGTCACTTGAATAGACGTGCCAACCATTTTTGAGTGAGATACCAAACTAATCTGTCACATGTTATCTTTAGAGATGGAGGTACTATGACTACCAGAACATTTTGGTATCTCTAAACCTGGGCGTCTCCATTAGTGCAAGAGAATGATGCAGAAGTGAAGAGGAATTTGACATCAAAGACAAGAAGAAATGATGCGGAGATACAGAAAAGGAATAATATGGTCCTAGTTACAGCTGAAAATTACAGTCATAGGATTGGAAGGGATCTTGAGAGGTCCTCTAGTTGAGTCTCCTGCACTCACGGACTCAAGATGGTGTATTTACTAAAAGCATTTGGCTACACTTGAAAGGAAAGAGGTGGCAAAAGAAGAAGCCTTAGGGAGGTGGCTGACAAGGTGAGAGATAACCAAAGAATAGACAAAGGTTTTACGTGATAAATGAAAGAAGCTAAAATCGATACAAGGTGGCTTTGAGCAAGTCTCTAAATAGGGAAAAGATGGAGCACTATTCAACACAGCAAACAAAGGCAGCACAAGATCAAATGGATGGAAGTTAACATTCAGAGTAGAATTAGGAAACTGGAAGTTTTTAATGGAGGTTATTATATATCAGAACAGATTGCCAAGAGATGTAGGAAGTTCTTCATTAGTTAGAATCTTTCAGTCAAGACTGGATGCCTTTCTAAAAGACATATTTTAATTCAATCACAAGTTGCTGGGCTATATCCAGGAACTACTGGATGAAATTCAGAGGTTAAAATAGATGATCTTCACAGTCCCTTTTGGCCTTAAAATCTCTGATATATAGAAAACTGGCGGGGTGGAGAAGAAAATATGGCTGTTGCAGCTTATTGAATGGCATGGATAATTCAACAAAAAGAAGGCATCTAATGAAACTGAAGGGCAACACACTCAAAATGGTTAAAGGAAATACTTCTTGTACGTTCTATGTACATCTACACAGCAGCGTTACTTCCGAATAACTGATATTATTCCGAAATAACACAGTGCACGTCTACACTACACTATTATTTCGAAATAATGTCGAGCTGGAGGACTTCTTACTCTAATTCATGCTAACCCCCATTTCACAAAGAGTAAAGGAAGTCAAAGGAAGAGTGTTCTTCCTTCGAGTTCCTGCTGTATAGACAGTCCCTAAAACCGAACTAAGCTATTTCGACTTCAGCTACGAAATTGACATGGCTGAAGTTGCGTAGCTTAATTTGACTTTAGCCCTGCAGTGTAGACATTATCCTGTATTATCAGGAGGGTGGTGAAATGGCAGAAGCCTTGCAAGAAGAGGTTTCCACCATTTTGGTTTAGCTGCTGGATATGAATTCAGACACAGCATGCTGTTGTGATTTGGAATCCAAATGTCACATTCTAACTTCAGCAGGATCCTGATGTTCATGCCACTGGATCAGCTCATCTGTGAGACTGCTGGATTTTTACTCTTTTATTTCAAAATATATTTCCAGGATTGATTGTGTTTCTATTATCTGTTCAGCGTATCATAAAAGATGAAAATATTCTGGGATACATAGCTGAGGTTTAGTGAACCAGACTCACTCTACATTTAAACTTTTTTCAGGCTTGGACCACAATTAGAGGCCACCTTTGCTTCTGCCCAATGCTCTTCCATAAGTAAGGCTACTGGTCACTATAATTCCTACCCAGTGTAAACAGAAATAAAATTTTGGTTAAGTACAAAACGTTCTGTTTACTACCAAATGTGGTGAAGAGAGGAAGTGGAAAGGGAGGGTACGGGATATTGAAACACCACATTCTTAACCAAAGACACCAGAATTGTTTAAAGGTTATGCAAAAATCCCAAGGTCTTGCTTCCAAAGAGTTGTGCTAGACAACCAGTGTCAGCAAGGCCACGGCATGTGAAAATGATACTGATTGTTAAAGAGAAACGGTTTAAGATTTACCTTACGGGCAAATATGTTACCTATTTGTTATTGTACCTGCATGTGCAAATAGCTGTGTGCATGCATGGGTGTGGAAACTGCAAATGTCAAATGGGCAAACAAGGATCATGAACTACAAGCTGTGACCTTATGAAATTCAATGTCAAGATGTTCGTGCAAAACTTCCATAAAATGAGGCGATTATGTCACAAGCATATTGTGAGTATGAATTGGGCCTGATTTTTGAAACTTGCGGTTTCTTAAAATTAGGCTCTAAATCCACTTTCGCTCCTAAGAAAGCAGTCTGGTTTTCAGAAGTTCTGAGGCCTTGAAGCTCAGATTTCAATGACATAAAATTGCCAACACTGGAAAACATCATACTTTGTTCATACATAACAATAACCAAACTGCGCCCTTTGTTCTAAGCCTGGTTATCATCTTCAGCTTGGAAACACTACAGCACATTGCATTCTCCAGCTTCAAAATCAAGATCCAGTTAGGTAGATTTGCAAACTGCCCATGGCATTTAGTTTACACATACTCAGATATCCAGATGTTGTATTAATTTTGTATAATTAGAAATAGTTCTTGATTCTGACACAAAAATCCCATTGAAGTCTCTGGGTTAAATTCCTTCCTACTATAATTTAATGTAAACCATTTGGGGCATGGAGAGGATGAACTGGTCCAATGAGTGTTTTGCATATGTGAAGGTTGTAGGTCTGAGCATTTTCAACCCACTGCCTTGCTGGTTCAAAGTATTTCTAGCCCATATTAAAATGGAATCTTATTGAGGATGAAGGAATATAGCTTTGGGGATGTATGTACTGTGCATTCTTTCTACTACATTGTGCTGTTGCATTATAGTGGCCATAGGACCAGATATTTCCCCCTTCCTAGCTCTCTTCTTCTTTCAGCTACTTTGATTCACACGTAGTCTGCTAATGACCCTCTGCTCGAAAGCTGCTACTTCGTATATGCTGTCTTTCCTAATCAAAAGTTGCTTCTTCAGTTTCTTTTTTGAATATAAATGTTAGAATCTGTCTTCAGATTCTCCAGATCAAAAGAATTGCCTGGCAGCAACATCCCCAGATCCCCTGGCTTGCCCACTACCTGCCTATTGCTTGTGAGCTCTGGCTTCTCCCAAGTAAAATGACTGATGGTGTATCCCCAGAGTCCTCACCCTGCTCCCTAAAAGCCTACAGCTTCTTTTTGGGCAGAAGCCATTTTTGGATGGATCTCTTTCTTTCTTTCTCAGTATGATAGAAAACTGAGTATATGGAATGCCCTAGCACCTCATTGTATCAACATTAACATGCCCTGACTTAAATGTGCCCTGTGAATCAGGTAAGGTGTCTCACCGTATGTGAGTATACAGGCAGTCCCCGAGTTACGTGGATCCGACTTATGTCGGATCCGCAGTTACGAACGGGGCTTTTCTCGCCCCCGAGGACGGGAGCGGCGGGACGCCCAGATGCACCGCGGTCCGCCGCCCCCGTCCTCCGGGGCAAGAAAAGCTGTTCCCTGTCTCCCTGGTCTGCAGGGAGATGGGGAGCAAAGCCTTGGAGCACGCCTGCAGCGGGACAGCCCGGGCGCGCTTGGGCTGTCCCGCTGCTCACGTGCTCTGCGGCTTTGCTCCGCGTCTCCCAGGTCAGCAGACCAGGGAGACGGAGCAAAGCCGTGGAGGACTTGGGCGGTCCTGCCACCCCCGTCTCCGTGGTCTGCTGGGGGGGGGGGGGGAGCAGCTAGTGCCCCACCCCCCAGCAGACCAGGCTTTTCTTGCCTACCCCTGGGGTAGAGCAGCTGGGGACTGCCGGGTTGGTCCTGCAGCGCTGCTCCGGACCAACCCGGCAGCACCCCAGCTGCTCTACCCCAGGCGTCCTGATTCAGCCGCTGCTGGTCAGTTTCAGAGGCGGCTGAATCAGGACGCCTGGGGCAGAGCAGCTGGGGTGCTGCTGGGTTGCTCCAGTAGCGCCGAGGAGCCGCGCTACTGGAGCAACCCAGCAGCACCCCAGCTGCTCTGCCCCAGGCGTCCCCAAGTCAGCCGCTGCTGAAACTGACCAGCGGCTGACTACAGGAAGCCCGAGGCAGAGTTGCTCTGCGCTGGGCTTCCTGGAATCAGCCGCTGATCAGTTTCAGCAGCAGCTGACTTGGGGACACCTGGGTTTCTTAAGTTGAATCTGTATGTAAGTCAGAACTGGCGTCCAGATTCATCCGCGGTTGAAACTGATCAGTTTCAGCAGCGGCTGACGCCAGTTCCGACTTACATACAGATTCAACTTAAGAACAAACCTACAGTCCCTATCTTGTACGTAACTCGGGGACTGCCTGTATAGGGTTTGTGCACCTTGAGATCCTCTTTGTTCATACTTTTAAGAGGACTATTGTTCTTGTTAATTTATATCCAGATTCAAATGAGCTCACTACTTCACATGATTTGAATCTTGCACACTGCTGAAACACTAGCCAGAGGGAAAAAATGTTTCTTCCCTGTGCTCCAAGCGGACAGCAACTTTCCAGCAGACCATTGCAAGAAGAGACACAACCAGGATTAAATCGCGGCATGCATACATAAGACGAGAAGTGCTGCATGACAATACAAAGGCCTATCAGCTACATGTAAAAGCATTGTTCTGTGATGCAGCTAACACCCTGGCAATGTGCCACATATCCCAGAATGAGAGGTTTCTTCTTGGCCTGATAAGTAATGTGGCAAGAACTTCACAACAGATCTGAATAAACATGTTATTGTCTTGGGGAAGCATGCACTGACTCGGACTTTCTCTGAAGTTCAGGTGGGTAGTTCAGATCCAGAGTTTTGAACGGGTTTATCTCTAATAATGATATAACATGCACAGCTAATAATAATGGAGTTAAAGAGGGTGAAACTGTGCAGGGCAATCAATATGTTGTATAGGTTGAAACTCTCTTAGCCAGGACTCTAAGGTCCGGCAACATCCCCACGCAGGCGCCCCACATGTGGCTGCGGGAACCCCGAGTGTGGCAGCAGGAGCCCAGTGCAGAGGCTGTGGGGCTGCCCAGTGCAGCAGCAGGAGCTGGGCATGACAGCAGGAGTCTGGTGCGCAGAGGTCACGGGGCTGCCTGCTAGGGGAGTGAGACTGACACGGCAGCGGGACCAGTGAGAGGGGGAAGCCAGCTGGGAGGGAAGCAGTTGGGCCAGGGTTTGAGGGCAGCAGGGGATCCAGAAATGACCACCCTGGTCCAGCAAAATCCCTCATCTGGGATTGGTCAGGTTCTGAGGGTGCCAGACTAGGGAGGTCCAACCTATACTACCGGACACAAATGGTAGTCCAATTGTTCATGAACTGCCTTAGGGTACGTCTACACTACAGCGCTAGTTCGAACTAACTTAGTTCGAATTAGTTAATTCGAACTAAGCTAGTTCGAACTAGCGCATCTAGAACTAAAAACTAGTTCGAACTAGCGTTTTGCTAGTTCGAACTAGCGCGTCCACACTGATTGGACGCAGGGGGGCATTTAAGGGCAGCTGAAACCGGTTCTGGCAGGGCATCAGGTCAGCAGTTGCTTTGTGTGGCTGCTGTCTGAGGCTATCTGAGGCTCGTGCTTAAAGGGACCCCCCCTGGACAGCCGGTTCTCAGCTTTTCCTGCTTGCTTGCCAACCTCGCCGAGGGACAGCAAAGCGTCGGTCTCTGTGCCCGTCTGTGTCGGTGCTTCCCTTCGGGGGGGCCGCCGCAGGTGGCAACATGGAGCCACGGCTCGCCCTGCACCTTCTGGTGCACGTTCTGGACTTGCTGCTGCAAGCCTGCCAGCAATGGCTCGAGGCTGCCTGGCACCACCTGGGGAACGTCAGCCCCCTGCCTCTCCGCCTGGCCGCCCTGGGGGCCGTGGAGGAGCCGCGGCGGCGCCCCGGCACCGGCGTGCCCCGCCGCATCTGGCGTCTGGACACCAGCAGCGACTGGTGGGACCGCATCGTCCTGGAGCACTGGGACGACCGACAGTGGACCCAGAACTTTAGGATGAGGAGGGACACCTTCCTGGAGCTCTGCGAGTGGCTCGCCCCTGCCCTGCAAAGAAGGGACACTCGCATGAGGCCCGCCATCCCCCTCCAGAAGCGGGTGGCCATCGCCCTCTGGAAGCTCTCCACGCCGGACAGCTACCGATCCGTCGGGAACCAGTTCGGCGTGGGGAGATCCACTGTCGGAGCAGTGCTCATGCAGGTACGGCGCTCGTCGGCCACCGAGCCGGGGGGGAGGGGGGCTGCGAGGAGGGGATGGGCCGCCCCAGGGACAAAGGGGGGGGCGGGAGGAGGCGAAAGCGCCCCGCACCGGAGCGGTCGGGCTGTCCCGGCCGTACTACACGCCGCCAGGGGGGTTGCTTCCGGGAGTGGGGCGCGGGGCACTGCCAGGGCACGCACGCTCCCAGCCACCCGGGCGCCCCACTGATTGACGCTTTGCTGTGTCTCTCTCTGCAGGTGGTCAAGGCCATCAACCGGGTGCTGCTCCGCAGGGTGGTCCGCCTCGCCAACCCGGATGCCGTCATCCGGGGATTCGGCGCCCTCGGCTTCCCCAACTGCGGGGGGGCCATCGACGGGACGCACATCCCCATCCGTGCCCCGGAACACCAGGCGTCCCGGTACGTGAACCGCAAGGGGTACTTCTCCGTCATCCTGCAGGCCGTATGTGACCACCGGGGACAGTTGACGGACATAAATGTGGGCTGGTCCGGCAAAGCACACGACGCCTGGGTGTACCGGAACTCCTCCGTGTGCCAGCGGCTGCAGGACGGGACCTTCTTCCCCGACCGCCACATCAGGGTCGGGGACGTGGACATGCCCGTCTGCCTGGTGGGGGATGCCGCCTACCCACTGCAGCCCTGGCTCATGAAGCCCTACACGGGACACCTCAATCCCTCCCGCCAGGCCTTCAATAACAGGCTGAGCAGGGCCCGCATCGTGGTGGAGGGGGCCTTCGGGCGACTGAAAGCCCGCTTTCGATGCCTCCTCACCCGTCTGGACCTGGCCGAGCACAACATCCCTCCCGTGGTGGCGGCATGTTGTGTGCTCCACAATTTGTGTGAGCGGAAGGGGGAGGCTTTCTTGCCAGCCTGGATGGCTGAGGCTGACCGCATGGCTGGACACTACGGTCAGCCCCGCACCGCCGCCGTCCGGGAAGCCCAGCGGGGGGCCATCCGGATCCGGGAAGCCCTGCGGGAGAGCTTCCAGGTGGAGGAGGAGGAGGACTGACCTCTCCCTGCATGCCCCACCGGGGCCTTCTTCCACCCTACCCCCCCCCTTCCCCTTTCCCCTCCCTATCTACTGTACAATAAAGACACCTGTTTTTCAAACAAAAACGTCTGTTTATTTCAGAGAACTGGGGTGGGGGAGGGAGGAATGAAGGTGGGAGAAGGGAGGGGGAAACCTGGGACGAGGGAGCTGGAAGGGGAGGGGAGGGAAGGGAGGAAGGGAAAGGAAAGCTCAGGGGTGGGAGTCTGGGTGCCTCTCCCGTCTCGCCACACTGCGGGTCCGGGGGCGTCGGTGGGGAATGGTTGTGGAGGGGGGGGCAGAGAGGACAGGGGGTGTGGAGGAAGCAGGAGCGGAAGCAGGAGCGGAAGCAGGAGGAGCAGGAGGAGCAGGGGGAGCAGGGGGAGCAAGAGGGGGAGCAAGAGGGGGAGCAGGGGGAGCAAGAGGGGGAGCAAGAGGGGGAGCAGGGGGAGGAGGAAATGGAAAGCGGTCTAGCAGGCTCTGGAGGTGGCCTCGCAGGGCACGGCCCTGCTCCTCCAGGGCCTCCAGACTCCTCTGGCGCAGCCTGAGGTCCTCCTGGACCCAGTGGTCCTGGAGACGGAGCTGTCGGTCCAGGAACCGGAGATGCCGCCTCTGGTAGTCCTCCTGGTTCCTGGCTGTCCTGCTTGCCCGGGCGCGGGCGGCTGCTGCAGGCGGTGTGGTGCGCCCTGCAGTCCCCGGTGCTGCAGCTGTGGTGCAAGAAGACCAGCGGTCAATTACCCCAGGGGCCCAGGTGTGTGAAACCCAGCTCCCCTCTGCAAGGCCAGGGCCCCTGCAGGATCCCCAGCTGCTGCTCCGTAGTGGGCAAGGCCCAGGCGCACGGTCCCGGGGCTCCCTCTCGCCCCAGCCCCCCGTACACATAAGGGGAACACGAGGGTACTCACAGGTGGATGCCTCCCCGGCCTCTGATGATGCAGGCGAGCGGCTCTGTGGGGTGCCTCGGGGGTCCCGGGTCCTGGGAAGGCTGGCAGCAGGCTCCTGGCTCTCAGAGCCCTCTTCCTCCTCCTCGGTGTCCAGGAGCGGTCCCTCTGCCCCGGGGTCAATCACGTCCCGGGGGGCAGGGACGGCATGAGGCCCCAGGATGCGGTCCAGGGCATGGAAGTGGGGGCAGGCCTCCGGGTCAGCCCCTGGCAGGCAGGCCCGGGAGTAGGACTGCCGCAAGTCTTTAATCTTGCAGCGCACCTGCTCCCGGCTGCGCTGGTGGCCCCTGGCGGCCAGGCTGGCAGCCATGCGTCCATAGACGGCCGCGTTCCGGTGGCTAGTGCGGAGATCGTGGACATTTGAGGCTTCCCCCCAAACCTCGATGAGGTCCACGATCTCCGCACTTGACCAGGCGGGCGCCCGCCTTTTGCGCCCCCGGGCAGGCTCCCGGGAGCCGCCAGGCTGGTCGTGGGGAGCAGTGGAGGGCTGGGAGCCCTCGGATGGCTGGCTCATCCTGTGGCAGGTGCAGGCTGTGCAGGCACGGGTGCTGGCAGCCTTGCAACTGGCACAAAGTGAGTAGCCAGCCCGTGGCCCTTTAAGGGCTCCGGGGCCGGGAGGGGGGCAATAGAGTTTCCCTGGTGTTGGCCAGAGTGGCCACCAGGGAAACCTGGGAAGCCTTAGCCTCCCACTAGTTCGAACTAAAGGGCTACACAGCCCTTAGTTCGAACTAGCTAGTTCGAACTAGGCGTTAGTCCTCGTAAAATGAGGTTTACCTAGTTCGAACTAAGCGCTCCGTTAGTTCGAATTAAGTTCGAACTAACGGAGCGCTAGTGTAGCGCATAGGAAAGTTAGTTCGAACTAACGTCCGTTAGTTCGAACTAACTTTCTAGTGTAGACATACCCTTAGAGACTCACAGAAATATAGAACTGGAAGGGAATCTGTAGGCCATCCTTTCCATCCCTGCACCAAGCCAGGATCAAACATCATCCAGACAATCTCTGCCAAGTGCCTGTCCAAAAACAGAGACAGAGACTCCACAACCTCTCCAGTCAACCTGCGCCAGTGCCCACCTCCTCTTACACGAAGGACATTCCTCCCAATATCTAACCTACATCTCTCTTGATGCAATTTAGGTTCTGTCCTTCAGCTGATCTAGGCTAGGGCATGAAAAGAGAACAAGAGGTTAAAGTCCTGAATAAGACACCGTGTGTTGCAATACAAAACAACCAGGACTAAACAGAAATGTTGGGTGCAAGAATGAGAGCCCACCATAGAGGATATTTAGGAAACTTGTATATCAATCAATTAATACATCTCAGTACACAGCACAGACAATATCCATCGTATTTTACAGCAGTATTTAAAGACCGATACACACATCCTCATGGTGCAAGTGGGCGAAAACGGGCATGTTGATCCCCATCTGGTGTAATGCAAGAGAACTGCAGCTCTGTTTGAATGCCTCAGTGCTGCCATCTAGTGACAAGCAAATGAACAGAAGGAAAATGTACAGAAGTTGTCCATTTATTTTTATTTTATATTTTATATCTACTATAAAGAGTTTGTAGGTCTGTCTGTCCATCTATTTGTTCAAGAACGCCTCCTAAATGTTAAGAGCTGGGCCACCAAATTCAGTATACAGCTTCCTTTATAATAACTTAAAGCAAAGTAAGGGCTTGGTTGTGCCAGGAAAATGGGATGTGCCTGGAATGGGATTGCTTCTCATAAAACCATGCAGAAAAGAGACAGAATCACCAGGCAGGTGAAAGGGGTTGGCTGGGGCATGCCTTCCCCCCCTCCCTTCAGAGCCTCCCATCCCTAGGTGCCCTTCAGGGAAGAGGGGGCTGAAGCTCCTCCACCCCTGCAGTTTGTATGGGAACATTATTGGCTGTTCCCCTGCATCAGGGAGTGAGGAGAAAGTGCACAGTTTGCTGCATTCTTCACTCTGGCTGGGGAGTGCTGTGGGCAGATGAAGCTGGAGCCCGCCTAGCTGGGGGACACGTACCCCACCCCTTGTTGTGTCCGCTGGAGCTTCAGTTGCCATGGAAAGGCGCTTTTTACTAGGCCCCAAGCTGCTGTAGTGACATAGGGCTGGGGCTGTCTTCTCTCCCCAAGGCAGCCTGCAGCCTGAACCCCTCGTACCCAGGTCTACCCCAGAGCAATGATTTCAATGAAACATGAACATTTTCCTTTTATTTTCCAAAAACCAAAAATTAATTGAGTTAAGGACTCGAGAAATGCTGGGTAAATCTTCTAGTTGTGTGTATATATAATCATTTGTAGATTATCACAGTATAGGGGTTCTGCTGTTTTCAAAGTGCTGTTTGCATTAAAAAAAGGGAAGTAAGCCCACTGAAGAATGCAAAAGTGCAGCAGCTTCCTCCCTTATAGGCAGTTCATCTTTTGTTCAGTGTGTGTTCATTTTAGGAGTTTATAATTTTATATAACATTATAGTTACACATTGTCCTACTCATCCGCTTAATCTTCACCCACAGCAAGGTCACATTTAACAACAGTTTGTCCAAACCATGGAAATAGCCACGGGTATTAGGATGGCTCTATGCTGTGCCAACCTCTTCATGGTCCACTTCAAGGAAAAATTTCTGGGAAAATGTGCTAAAATGTGTTAGGGCAGGGAGTTGGGAGTTGTGTGTGGGGGAGCTGAGGGTAAGAGATGTGATTGGCAGCTGCTCCTTGGGGCCAGGTGAGAGCAGCAGGAGCCATACTGGCTGGCCGGTGGTTGCTCCCTGGGGCTGAGGCATTTGCTGCCACCCTGTGGTCATTCTGGGGTATAACTGTCCTTGCGATCATACCTTTCTCTTTCTGTTTGATGAGAAACAATCACATTCCACTCACATCCCATTGTCCTGGCACAACCAAACCCTGACCTTGCTTTAAGTTATGATAAATGTGCATGGCAAATGTTATGCTCCTAGCTCTTACCATTTAGGAGGAGTTCTTGAACAAATGGACTCAGATGGATGGATGGACACACAGACAGAAAGATGCAAACTCTCTCAAATATAAGGTAGATACGTACATTTCTGAAATTCAAGTAAGTGAAAAGAAAATGCAGAAAAATACCTCAGATCAGTGCGTCTTGGAAAAAGCTTTTTCTTTCCATTAAAGTAGACTTCAAATTCATCAACCTTCAGCCTGTGTGCATAGTCAATGTAGGCAGACACTTCTTGACCACGAGAATTTCGGTCACGAATGAAGATTATGGACTGGAAAAAAACAGAGAACTCCAGGAATTAGAAATACAAAAAATACTTTAGTAAAATGCATTTTCATTTGCATCACTGACTTCTTTAATTTTTTCCCTTTTTTATTTGGCATGAAGGAGCTGAAGGCCGTATTTTAAAGTGCTCAGCAATCACAGTTGAGACATATTTTCAGAAGAGCTCAGCTTCCATTGAGGCAACTAAATAGAGACCAGATTTTTAAAAGCACTCAGAATTCATCATTTTACTTACGATAAGACTTTCAAAAGCACTTTAAATGAAGAGAGGCCTTTTTGAAACTCTGGCCCATATTGTATAATGTATAGTACAAGGCTCCACGGAGTAGCTTCCAGAATTAATTAAAATTAGTTAAAGTGAATACAGCATGCCAATCACTAAAAACAGAGTGATAACGTCTATTGAAATATAAATACACTGCCAGTGCATCCAGATCCAAACTCCTCTACAATTTGGAGTGTTAAGATCTAGGATTTTGATCTCACCTAGTATCTAGTGCAGACAAGAATAAAAAAATTAGATGAAGAATAGCACATGAAATTTTTAGTAGCATATGTGTGTTGGTGCTATAGTTTAGTTTGGACAGCTTTGTACATTAAAAGGCAACATATGTATTCAACTCAACTGGGTAAAGTTTTATTTATTTTTTATTTATTTAAAAATATGTTTACCCCACCTCTCTATTTAAAATATTTGAGGTGGCTTATAACATTTTAAAAGCCCAATATATATAAGAAGGGGCATAAAACCATCCACGTTAAATCCACACAGAAGAGTTACTTATTGGCAGTCCTGTATGTCATAGATCTCTCTTTTTCTAGTCTACTATTAGATTCAATGTTATAGCTTCAGTAGGAGGCAAAAACTATCAGCCACCCAAGATCAGTTCTAGTGTACTACCCCATTTCTGGCCTATTAGCAACACAGAATGTTATTGTTAAAGAAAACAGAGTAAAACTGTGTTCCTGAGAGAAAGTGAGAAGGATATAGGTATGAGAAGATAAGATTAACAATATCAAATGTACAAGTCATGCGTTGCTTGCTGTACATTTCCTTCTCCTCTCTCCAGCCATCATGCTTAGATGTTATACCAACCAGTACTCTTCTATGGAGGGTTTATCTAGAATGCAACTAGGAGCTCTGAGCAGTTGAACTCTGATTCCACCATAGAGAAGTCCAATTCGTAGAGACACATTCAAGCCTCCCTCTCACAATCAAATGTTTTTGATCCCCTATCCTTTCTCAGAATTCGTTTTTCCTTTTTCCTTTTGCGATTTGTCATTTTCATCCCAATGGACTGAATGAGGGGAGCTGGGTCAGTGAGGCCCCAATAGGGTTGTATTGGAGGCAGGATTAGGCTGGGATCAGTGAGAGAAACCTCTTCAGGGAAGAGTAGAAGGAACCACAGAGAGTCTGAAAATGAAAGGAGGATGATTGACAGAACCCTTCCTCGTAGAAAGAACGGAAGGATAGCATGGAGGAAGGTCACCAACAGAAAGCCTGTCACATTGACTGAAGAAAAAGATCTTTCTGGGATTCAGAATGTTCCCAAACACTTTGTCTTGATCCTCCATTCCAATGGAGAAGTCAAAGTGGCAATGGATTAGTGGATAGACCTGTAAATCTAAGGTGAATCCTGGGCCTTCGAGGGAATCCATTCTCATTGGCTTAGTGGGATGACTCATTGGGAGGCCAGAGTCAGGGCACTGAGAAGAGTATCATGGGCTAGCTTCCCTGGGTTTTTCTTCCTTGAAAGGGGATTTTTTAGTAGGGCTGGAAGACTGAGGCGACTGTTTCCCCACATTTCACAAAATGCAAAAGGAGAATTGGCAGGAAAGGAGTGGACTAGGACTTGGTTGATTGATAGTTCTGTCCTCCTGGTTCATACAGGTTATCAGATAGCAGAGATTCACAAGTATGCATTAGATAATATGTTTGGGTTTTTACCCAGGTGATATCTGAGGGTATGTCTACACTAGCTCGTTAGTTCGAGCTAGGTAGGATAATTAGGGCAAGCGGAGTTGCAAATGAAGCCCGGGATTTAAATAACCCGGGCTTCATTTGCATGTTCCCGGGTGCCGCCATTTTTAAATTCCTCTTAGTCCGAACTCCGTGCCCGCGGCTACACGCGGCACGGAGTAGGTAGTTCGAATTAAAGATCCTAATTCAAACTACCATTACTCCCCATGAGGAGTAACAATAGTTCGAATTAGGATCTTTAATTTGAACTACCTAGTCCGTGCCGCGTGTAGCCACGGGCACGGTGTTCGGACTAAGGGGGATTTAAAAATGGCAATGCCCGGAAACATGCAAATGAAGCCCGGGTTATTTAAATCCCGGGCTTCATTTGCAACTCCGCTTGCCCTAATTACCCTACCTAGCTCTAACTAACGAGCTAGTGTAGACGTACCCTGAGTGGGAAGTTTTGCACATCTGTGAAAAATGGCAGCCTCATCATATCAACAGTTTATAACAAAGATTCCTAATTTTTAACATCACTAAACTGCTGTAACATAATGATTTCTCTGGCAAACCATTGAGTTACACTCACAACGCTTCTCCTTTTCGTTCACACTCAGTTTCCATACAATATTATGTTAACACACTTCACATCTTTTGTACCCTACACATTTCTAATTGGTAGAGCCAGAAAAACTTTTAATACAAGGATACCTCCAGCTACTTCAGCATAATGCTGATTTCTCCTATCCCCTCCCTAGCACGTTCCGCCATGTGAGAAGCTAACTGAACTGAATTGTATGATAAATAAAAAAAAATCTTTTAAATTGGTGACAAGTACAACTACTCATACTGCATCTGTGATTAGACAGAAGACTAGAAGCTTGTTATAAATATATGAACAATTGATTCATCTCTTTAAAAATTCAGAGGTTACCGTTTTAATAACTTTAATTACATTGGGATGGTCCAATAATAAAAGAAAAAAGTTGGCAGAATGCATGTGCATGTGCTATCTGCACTATAACTATAACTCATAAAGGACGTCTTTCAACTCACTTCTGATTATAAAATTAATTTCCTTAAATAGGTGTTCATATACAATCATCTATAAATCAATACAGATCTACAGTGAAGTCAATAACTGCCCCTATTAATATCCTCAAAACTTCTTTTTTGAACTTCAAACACCCAATCAAAAATATTTAAAAAAGACATTTCCTGTGATAAAGGTACAAAGGATTCCCTCTGAAAACCCAAAGCTTTTGATCCTATCATCTGTCAGCGTTGTTTTTCATTTTTCCTCTTGTGATTCATTTCTAATCACCTATAAAGCTTTCATTCATAATATTATGAATGTGCTTGAAATTTCTTAAGATGTTCTATCACTTTTTAATTTTGCCACACCTTTCCGCCTCAGAGAAGGATTTTTCTAAGTTTATATGTCATTTTTATTAATTGAAATCATCAAGAGCAGATAAAGCTTTTCATGTTAAAATATTTTTTTTAAACCCAGTAAATGTGAAATTTAACACTATCTTTCTACAGTTCTCTTCAGTTTTCTCTACAACTTCTTCGATTAAACATTTTAATGTATCCTGCTGCAAGTAGAAGAAACACAGATATTCATTTACCAGAAATGTACAGTTGCCTCGTGAATAGAGCTGGTTTGGGATTTTTTTGCATTTAAAAGGGTCAGTTCACCAAAACCAAAACTGTTTGTGAGAAAACATCAGTTCTGATTAATCTCTCAATTTGAAAAACTTTGAAAAGAAAAAAAAAGCTTGCAAATTGCGGAAATGAAAAGTTTTCATTTTTTAATAGAGAGACAATTTTTCAAACTAAAGGAACTAAAGTGCTACATTCAACAGTAGAATATGCAGAAACTATTATGTAACTATTGGCCATAGAACCTCAAAACTGCAAAAAAGATGTCAAACTGTAAGCCACGATTATCTTCAAACCCATCAGAAAGGCCCACTTCAGGATTTGTTTGATATACTAAAACATTTTCACAGCCAGCATAATAAAAGATTCGATATTTTTTACTGTTAAGGATGGTGGTTTTGTAACAGCTAATCATTTGCTGAAAAGAAACAGAAAACTCCCTTCCTACTTCAAAATAGTATTGAAAAGGGCCACTTTAGGTAGGGTAGTTTAGGCCTAAAATATGACCTGGATTACACTGACATCACTATAATTTGTCAGAGATTAACATACAAAGTTTCTCTCTCTCCCTGGGGGCTAACGAATCATCACAGTAAAGAAACACCCCTCACCATTGGTGCAAGTAGATGTGACTCTGCTGAAGTTGATGGAGTTGTGCCTGATTTTTCAGCCATAAATTTGGAATATGCTTGCATGTTCCTGCAGAAAATCAGCAATGGTTCATTGATTCATGAGGTTCATAACCAGCTTGTTCACGTTCAAGAAGTTTCAGTGAGTTTGGATAAGCATGCCCATTTTGGGGAATATATCTGAATCAAACCCGAACTCCGAACCTTGTCAGAGTCACACACCATTGCATAACCTGGCCTACAAATCTACATATTGACAAATACTGTAAATGATGGGAGAACATTATGCGTCAGGAACAGGTTTAGGGTTGCCAGGTGTCTAGTTGACCAGTCCAAAAGGGATCCTGGTGGCTCTGGTTGGCACTGCTATTCAAAGTCCGGCTGGCAGCAAAGCAGGGGCCTGAGGTGAAGGCAGGCCCCCTATCTGCCTTGGCTGTGCACGGGTCCTAGGAAGTGACTACTAGGTCCCTGCAGCTCCTAAGTGTAGGGAGGCTCTGTCTGTGAGCTCCCCTTATGCCTGTAGGTGCTGCCCCTGCAGCTGCCCTTGCTCCCGGCCAATGGGAGCTGCAGAGCCAGCACTCTGCATCTCTGCCCCTGAGTGCCAGCTCCGCAGCTCTCATTGGCTGGGAAACGCAAGCAATGGGAGTTGCAGGGCCGCACCTGAGGGAGCAAGGGGAGCTCATGGACAGAGCCTCCCTGCACCTAGGAGCTGCAGGGACCTGCTGGCTGCTTCCTGAGACCTACAGTAAGCATTGCTGGGATCCAGCACTCCCAATCACCTCCCTCCTCCTAATCCCATGAACCAGCCCAGAGATCATTCCCACACCAGAATGCCCTACTGGAGACCACACACCCCTTTCTTCCCTATACTCCAACTCCCTTGTCCTGGCTGGAGCTCCCTCCTGCAGCCAAAAACCCCTCATCCCCAGCCATACTACAGAGCCTGCACCTCCAGCCAGAGTCGTCTATGAGTCCACAGCCCAACCCTTCCCCAGCCCAGAGCCCTCTCCTGCATGCTGAATTCCTCATTTCTGGCCTCACACAGAGCCCACATCCCTGCCAGAGCCCTCACCTTCCTGCACCCAAGACCCCTGTCCAGCCCAGAACCCCCCTCCTGTCCTCCAAACTCCTCTTCTCTGGCCCCACCCCAGAGCCTGCGCCCCATTTGGCCCTCACCCCAACCTCCCTCACCCCAAGCCTCTGCCCCAGCCCCTTGAAAGTGAGGATGGTGAAGACAGAGTGACTAAGGGAGGGGGCTTTGGCCTTGGGAAAAAGAAGCAGGGGCAAGGCCTCAGGGAAGGGGCAGGGAAGGGGGTAGGGCAAAGTATTCAGGTTTGTGGGATTAGAAAGTTGGCAGCCCTACACAGAACACACCTAATGACTCACATAAAGTTCCACCTCAGCCTCCAGGATACATTTCTAAATTTAAGAGATGTTTCATCCAATTAATTGCCAGTAAGGAAAAGGAAGCGTGTGGATTTTCTGTCAGCTGCACATTCAAAATCCTTAAAAGAAAAAAAATGTATTGAAAAACTCTATGTCAGTAGAACACACAACTCTCCTTTTTGCTACCATTTTAGTAAACACAATATCTCATATTTTCCAACATTATGCACTCCTCTAGCTGGCTAAATGGATCTTGAAATGAGCACAAATTATTTTTCCTTCCATCATAAGATCTCTTTTTCAGTTATAGTTGTGTAAAGTGGGAGGTTTCAAACCTGGGTTGTACGCCTGCCCGGACAAGCCACTGGTGGGTTGCGAGATGCTTTGTTTATCTAAGGGTGCGTCTACACTGCCCGTTCTTTCGAGATAACTAGCGTTATTTTGAAATAACAATGTGAGCATCTACACAGCCATTCTGTTATTTCGAAATAATTTCAAAATAACGGATGGCTTATTCCGAAATCTGTAAACATCATTCTATGAGGAATAATGTCTATTCTGAAATAGCTATTAGAAATAAGGCGTGTGTAGATGCTCCACTGCTGCTATTTCAAAACTGTCCCTCACCAGGGCCATTCTAAGTTATTCCTCCCAGTGCCTCCTGGGGCTCTAAATTGAGAGAGCATGTCTACATTAGGGAAGCCTGCCTCGGACTCATTTTGAAGCTTCCCTGCAGTGTAGACGTGTTATTTCAAAATAAGCTATTTCGGAATAACTATTCCAGAATAGCTTATTTCAAAATAGCCGTGCAGTGTAGATGTACCCTTAGTGTCCATAGGCACGGAGTCTTGCATTTCCCACTGGCTGCAGTTCCTTGTTTCCAGCCAAGAGGAGCTGCGGGAAGCAGTAGCCAGGCCCAATCGCTGCTAGGCTGGAAACAGCAAATTGCAGCCAGTGGGAGATGCAAGACACGGTGC
Source organism: Pelodiscus sinensis (assembly GCF_052426305.1). Classification (NCBI taxonomy): domain Eukaryota; kingdom Metazoa; phylum Chordata; order Testudines; family Trionychidae; genus Pelodiscus; species Pelodiscus sinensis. The sequence goes on from NC_143055.1 coordinate 125,924,765, forward strand.
CTATGGATGCTTAGATAAAGTGTTTTGTGGCCCGTCAGCCACTTACCTGGGTGGGCCCATGACCTGAGTTTGAAAACCCCTGGTGTAAAGTCACCTTAGTTTAAATGAGAAACAGGAAAATTGATTTATATACTACAGGAGAGCATGGGTCAGCAACCTGTCTGTAGATAGACACAAGTGTCTGAGGTAAAAATGTTGAGGTTCATGGGAGCAGCTCTTTATGCTGCCTCTGTGCCCCCTCCCAGAGAGTTGACTTCATGACTTCCAGTGAGCCCATTGGCCAGGAAAGGGAACTGTGACCATGGTAACTCCAAGGAGCGGTGCCTGCACATGGAGGCAATGTGCCTGATGTGGAGCCATGGCTGCATCTCTCCATCCACAGCAACAGGGAACTGCTTTGGGGAGCCGCCAGAGATGCGACCCCTCCTCCAAGAATGTGTTCCACCTGGCCCCTGCTCACAGCACAGCCTACCCTGCAGAGGGGATGTCCCCATTAGAAAGCAGAGGAGATTCCCAACTACCCTAGGATAACCTTTGTCTAGAAGAGGTGGGGTCACAGTGAGGGGAAGGGAAACCTACTCCACTGAGAGACCTTTCCCCTTCACTTTCCATGTATGTTAGTCAAAAGAAGGAAATGTAATTAGATTTTTTTCTCCAGTTTTAAATTCAAAACTTGGCAGCTACAGTGTATTTCCCCAACACAAATTAACCTCTGGCTCTTCTGAACTGAAATAATATGAAATGATTATTGTGTGAAACATTTTGTTACTGAAATATACAATTTTCTGTACCCAGTTCTACATTTTCTGTAAACCAAAACCCTGTTTCACGTAGGGCTACAATTAAACAGAGGAAATCAAAGACTAAGGATATGTCTACACTTGCCCCCTAGTTCAAACTAAGGAGGCAAATGAAGCATACCAAAGTTGCAAGTCAAGTGTGGGATTTAAATATCCTGCGCTTGATTAGCATAATCGTGGCCGATTGTCATTTTAAAATGCCGGTTGCCCAATTTAACTCGCCACGTGTAGACACCGTAGTCCGATTTAATCAAGCACGGGATATTTAAATCCCACGCTTGATTTGTACCTTCGGTATGCTTCATTTGCCTCCCTAGTTAGAACTAGGGGGCAAGTGTAGACATACCCTAAGTTCCAAGGAACCCTTGCTATTAATCATTGGCAGAACTAGTAGCCCAAGTTCTTTTATTTCAGTTTCTTTCTTCCTGAAAACTACGATTTAATCTAAAATTTCAACTCCAATACAGATTGAATGGCAGATAAGGCAAATTAAATAAGTTAGACTAAACAGTATAGCATTGCATACAATTTAGTATAATACAATAACAGTGCACGACAACAGTCCATACATGACTCCAAAAATACAATTCTATGTAATCAAAGTTAATTGATTAATTTTCCCCTGTAAACTCAACAGTGGCTTATTGAAAAATACAGATGTGACAATGTTTGAGCTGACACAATACTCGTGGACAGTTAGTTAGAGGCCTGTCCTACAGCCATTGAATTCAATGCGTTTTGCTCTTACCAGCAATGGATGCAGGATCAGGCCATTCGCTGAAAGAATCTGACCTGAATTTCTGTGTTTTTTTAAAAATATAACTTAAAAATAACATGTGATATGAACATGAAAATTCAAGTCCAGAAGGCTTTTTTTATTTAAAGAAAATCACAATAAGACATATTATTTAAAGAAGAACAATAAAAAATAGTGACAACAATACAACAATACACTGAATATATGGTTTTACGCTAAATGTATATGTTAATGCCTGAGCCCACAAAAAATATTGATTATAGTGGCAAGGTACATTCAAAACCACTAAAGTGAGTTGAATTTATCATTACAGTACTATTATTAGCTATCTAGCTAGCTTACTGTTCAGTGTGGAAAACTGTGTGCTATTTTATGATGACTAAATGACATCACCCATCACTAAAGTCCATCCCTAAATCCAGTAATTTTGTCAAGTTTCCATCACGCAACATGGCGGTGCCTATTCCTGCTGGAGAGGACAATCTGCTTGTTTCCAAACAAACAAAGAAGTGGTTAAAGAACTAACTATCAATTATTTTGAGAGTCTGATCCAAAGTCCACTGATTGCAGTGGGCTCTAGATCAGTCCCTTGGTACTTGGCAAAAAGTTACTGTAGAAGAACAGAGACTTGCATCACCTACAAGAAGTTATATAATCTTGCTAGGCCTCATTTTTCTCATCTCTAAATTGGTGCTAATAGTTGTCTCTAATCTCAATGTTATGAGCATCAGTCAGTTTACGTTTGTGAAACACTTCAAGTGCAAATTAATTCTTATTACTGCTATAAGTGATGTGGCCTGAAGCCTTAGAGGGACGTGAGGTCACTACTATCATCTGTTGGTGACTCCGTGTGCCTTTGAAAAACTCACCCTTGACTCTTGTATGCTGAGGGTTGCCAACTTTCTACTCACACAAAACTAAACAAACTTGCCCTGTCCTCTACTCCACTTCTCCTCTAAGGCCCTGCCCTTGCCCTACCCTTCTTAGAGGCCATGCCCCCCACTCACTCTATCCCTCCTTCCTCTGTTGTTTGCTCTCCCCACCCTCAATCACTTCCTCATTTTCTGTGGGCTGGGACAGAGGTTTGCAGTATGGGGTAGGTGGGGGTGAGGGCTCTAGCTGGGGGTGCAGGCAAAAGTGTTTGGTTTTATGTGGGGATGGGAATGAGGATGAGGGATTTGGGGTGCAAGTGGGGCCTCCAGGCTGGGGCTTAGGAGTTTGGAGGGCAATCAGTGCTGGGGCAGGGGGTCGGAGCATGGGAGTTGGAATGAGGACTTCTGCTGGAGATGCAGGTTGTGGGATTGGGCTGGGGATGAGTGGTTTGAGGTGTAGGAGGGAATCAAGGCTGGGGCAGAGGGTTGGAGCGCAGGAGTTGGGGGGTCAGAGTGCAGGCTCTAGGCAGTACATACCTTAAGCAGTTCTTGGGAGCAGCGGCATGTGCCCCTCTAGCTCCTAGATGGAGGTATAGCCAGGCAGCTCTGTACACTGCTTCCAGCCACAGGTGCCACCTCTGCAGCTCCCATTGGACATGTCTCCCAGCCAATGGGAGTAGTAGAGCTAATGCTTAGGGTAGGAGCAGCTTATGGAGCCCCTTAGCTGTCTCTATGAATAGGAACCAGAAGGGGAGCCTGCCTTACCTCTGCAGCTCTGCAGACTGGACTTTGAACAGTGCTGACCAGAGCCACCAGGGTCCCTTTTCAACCAGGCATTTGGGTCGAAAACCAGACACCTGGCAGCCCTGTGTGTGTGGTCACTATCTTTCTGAAGACACAGTAGCAAAAGACATCCCCACAGTTGGGAACTGCACATCGGTTCTGATTCAGGAAAGCTGTTAAACGTGGGCTTAACTCCAAGAACTCGCTTAAGCCTATCAATACTCAGCAAAGCCCGTGAGCATGTATTTATGTCCCAATTGGATGGAACTTCAGCATGTGCTTAAGGACTTTGCTGAACTGGGATCTAAGAGTTGGCAAATAAGTTAGTGTGATCTATGAGCCGCATTACTGAGAGATCCCTCTTATGGATTCCAGTTAAATGTGGTGTAAAAGATATAATATGGGAAAATTAAGAGGCCAGCCCTGCTGTCTGGTGAATCATATATCTAACAAAAGTACTTTAAAGTATGACTAATGGAAGGTAAATGGCAGGAAAGCAAAGACAGATAATATTTAGGTCAATTATTCATTATTCATTCTCTTTTCATGTGGACAGTATCACAGGTGGGGACCCAAGGGCCCAAGCAGAATTTGACTGGAAAAGACAGGCTTAAAATGCATTATAAGTTAGAATATATATTTAATGACCAGCAATTTATTTTTGTTGCAGTGGTTGGCCTTATTTGTCACCTGAAGATCACGTTACTTCTAATAGAAATCCCAGTGAACAGTGAAAGAAAGGCGCTCACCTCCGTATCTTTAAAACAGATGCCATTCACATGTCTGCTCTGCAAATAGGAATACATTCCTGACCCTGACCCCTCACAGGAGTGAAAACAGTGTAAAATGTAGCCTGCTTTTTTTTATTTTATCTTTTACTAAATCTTATTTTAATGGGGCAAGTGTGATGCTGGATATTTTATAAATTAATCAAAACATTCTAGTAAACTATGGTGTAAAATGACTTTACAAATTGCTGTGCACAAATTTTCACTGTATTCACACTTTCTTCTGGAAATACTGTTTTCTTTCTTGTAAGAGTAATACATCTGGTATTACCTCAGTTTCTTTATCCTATGCTCAAAAATGCCAATTGGTTCTTCAGAAAACACATAGCTTTTACTTACCTATAATTCTACAAAAGAATTAAAAATAAGGTGTATGAGAATAAGCACAGGATCAACAGACTTTAATCCTGAGTTCTTCTAATACATCCAAAATAAGCAGGATGTGGTCTAAGGGCAAGTGCGATTCAAAAAACTGAGATCTTAACATACGGGGAAAAAAGAGTAAAATGTATGTTTGTCTTGGTTTTCCCTCACTTAAAATACCTTCAAGTCCTGACCATTTTAATTAGCTCAACATCACTTATAAACTTTCACGGTTTAGAATCCAAATGTTGGATTGCATCCCCCTAAACAGCAGTGATTGATGCTAGTTTGGAACACCAAAATAAATGCTCTTTGATGCTTTATTTAGTTAGCAGAAACAGCCAAACAAAAACCCAGCAGTAATATAAAGCAGATATGTACTTTTCCTTGGATTAAATGGTAAAACTCTTTTGTGGTTCTTAGTACACACAGGAACCTATTTCATATTGGTGTTGCTGGAATAACATTGTGTTGGGACCACACAGATGCTAAAATCATTACTCAAGGTGCAATACTACAATTCTTAGCTATGCATAGCTTTCCCCAAGGTACATGGGAGTGCTCTGGGTTGAAGGACTGCAGGATCAGGCTCTTATTAAAAGACCACCTCCATCCTGACCACCATGTGCTAGGTTTAGGTACAATTGCATGGGGAATCTTTTCAATTGTCACAAGCACTTAGGCAAGATACCAAGAATAGGGCTGTTCTTGTAGTTCAGGCACTGGGATTCAGGAGTTCTAGGGCAAGTTCACACTACCACGCTACATTAGCGCTCCTGTGCAGATGCAGCTGGGTATGTACAACATATCTGGTGAAGGTGTCAGTATAATTACTCTGCCTCCACAAGAGGCGGAAGACATGTCAGCGAGAGCGTGTCTCCCACTGACATAGTGCAGAGTGGATGGCACTTCAGCCTACATAACTTTACATTGCTTAGGTGCGTGTGAGCGCCTTTTTCACACCCCTGAGTGATGCAAGCTGTATCTACTTAAGCAGCAGTGTAGATTAGTCCTAGATACAATTTCTAGCTCTGATACAGACAGCAGGGGCCCCAGGGCAACGTGTGTGTGGAGAAGGGGGCAGTTCTGTGCCTCTGGCTGGTGGGGCTGAAGTAGGGTGGCCAGGTGTCTGGTTTTGTCTGGATAGTCTGGTATCTGTGGCCCCTATCCAATAAAAAATCCAGAAAATACTGGACATGTACCGGACGGGAAGGCCGTCAGGGATTTAAAGGCGCAGTGACCTTTTTTTTCCCCCGCCATGTTTGAGATTTTTTGTGGAAGTATCTGGCAACCCTAGGCTGAATGTGGGAGCGAGGGGCTAAGGGCAGTCAGCTTTTAGTGCTGCCCAGACTGCAGCGTGCCCTGCCAACCCTCAGAGCTGTGTGGAGCAGTGCTCCCATGGCAATTCTGCAGCAGCGGCAGCTGGCAGCTCGAAGCCCCTTTGAATCACTGAGCTCCAGAGTAATTGCTCCCTTTGTCTCCTCCTCCTCCCCCGCCATTGGTGGGCCTGGTTGCAGATTTCTTGGGTGTCATTTTTAAAAGTGCTCAAGGGCAGGTTTGTAAGAGCCTTGCACTAAAATCTAGGCCCAGATTTTCAAAAGTGCTCGTCACCCAGAAGTTTCCACTGTGACTCTTAGGGCCCGACCTTCAAAACCACTCAGAACCTCAGTGAGCTGAGCGCTTGTGAAAACCTCCCCCGAGAGTGTGGTATTTCAAGGGAGGCTGAGTTCTCTGAGCATGTGGCTGCATCTGCACATGCTGACCAGAGTTATTTACTCGTTCACGTAACACAAGAAACAGAGGCTGCCCAATGAAGCGAACAGGCAGTGGTTTAAAAGAAACAAAAGGAAGTACTTCTTCACACTGCGCAGAGTCAACCCACAGAACATGTTGATGTTCAAGCCAGAAGGTGTTGAAGGACTCCAAACACCCAAGGTTCCAGCACCTATGCAAGAGGCTGAGAGTGGATGATGGGGGATGGATCACTCGATGAGTGCCTGTTCCATTCAGTTCCTCTGAAGCACCTGGCACTGAACTAGATCAACCATTAATGTGACCCAGTAGGGCCATTTCTATGTTCTTGTGGTTTTTAGAAAATCCAGGCTTTAAACTCTTTGTGCCTCACTTTCTCATCGGTAAAATGGGGAGAATAATCCTTCCTGTACGCTTAGCTTGTACACGCTTCTGGGCAGATTTTACTACATTTCTGTAGAGTGATTCTCAGTTGGGACCTCTAAGAACTACCATAATGCTACCAATAACATCAGCATAGCAAGCAGTTATATGGCAGAAAGTTCCGTAGATTAATGTGACAGCTCTTGAGCTCCAAAATGAACGTGGTCTTTGAGGTGTCCTAAACTAGACAGCATAAAATAAGCCTCGTGTGATAAGCCACTGTTTGTTAATACTAGCAAATAGGAATGTGAAGTACTAGTCAACTATCTGATAAGCAAATGCTTATCAGATAGTCGACACACTAGTCAACTAGTCGCTTCCCCCACTCTTGCTGCTCTATAAGAAAGAGGCAGCAAGGGAAGGAAGAGAAGGGGGTACTTCAAATGGCAGTGCCACATGGAGTCTGGATTCAGCTGGGACTACCCCACTAACCGCAGGCTCCATGTGGTGCTGCTGCTTTGAAACGCCATGGAGAGCACCGGGCCAGCACTTTCAACTTCGAAGTGTAGCAACAGCCCTGGATCTGTTGCTACACTTCAAAGGCAGAGGTGCTCTTATCAACTAATCAAATAGTTGATGCAACTTGCATCAACTATTTGATTAGCCCATTAATCTAAATTTAACATCCCTACTAGCAGCCAACCGCTGTCATTGTATTTCAGCTGATTTGTGTCTTCCTTAACAATTTACTTTGTTTACTTTGTGTGATTCTAGGCACATATACGCACCAGAAAGTTCAGAAGCACACAAATAAAGTGAAAGAAAAGGAAAAAAGGAAAAAGTTAAGCAGTGTTTTTGAACTTGAGAAGCAGGGTTTGTGGGAGAGAATAGCTGGCTGAGAAGCAGATGTTCTAGCTTTTTAACTCTTTAGAAAAAAAAGCAGGGTTACCCTACAGAAGAAGAAATGTTTGCTGTGTATGTGGCACATGTGCTTCCCAGTCACTTATTTATTCTAAGTGTCAAGCAACTGCTCTCAGACTGAAAGAAGCTCGATAGACTTTGGATTTTTGCTTCTCTGTGTAAACATGGTTTTGAAGTGATGTTCTGTCTGAGCACAGGCTGCAGAGACAAGACTACAAGTTAATTTTGTCAGTGCTCAAATAAAAGAGATTAATAAAAACAAGAAGCTTTCTCTGATGGTTAACCCATAACAGGAATTTTACTATGACAAACAAGACAATTTCAGCTCCAACTCATGAGTGAAACCATGTTTAAACAGGAGCAAGACCAGGGATAGGGTTGCCTATTACTTGCTGAAAGAAGAGAGATGATAACAGAAAATCTAAATGCCTTTTTTGTTTCAGTTGTCACCAAAAGATCAGTAGTATAATGAATGCCAGTGAAAATTAGGTAGGGTATGAGGATAAAACATTGGAAGGGGAAAGTTAAAAATACTTAGATGAGTTAGATGTCTTCAGGTTGGGAGGGCCACATAAAATACATCCTAGAATGCTCAAGGAACTGATTGAGAAGATATACGAACTATTAGTAGTTAACTTCAAAAAGTCATGAAAGACAGGAGAGATTACAGACCAATCAGCTTAACTTCAGTATCTGAAAAGATAATGGAGCAAATAATCAAACAATCAATTTGCAAACACCTAGAAAATGATAAGATTATATGGATTTGTCAAGAACAAATCACATCAGACCAAGCTAATAGCTTTCTTTGACAGAGTAACAAGTCTTGTGGATGGGGATAAGTGGTAGATATCTTGACTTTACTAAGGGGTTTCAATTAGTAGTTCTGTGGCGCCCTAGGGTACGTCTACACAGCAGGTCACAACTCAAATTAAGTTACGCGACTTGAGCTACATTAATTGCTTAGCTGAAGTCAAAGTAGCTTAATTCGGCTTTTGGTGCTGTCTACACAGCAGGAGGTCGAAGGAAGAACATTGTTCCTTCGACTTCCCTTACGCCTCATGAAATGAGGGTTACCATGAGTTGGAGTAAGAAGTCCTTCAGCTCACCATTATTTCAAAATAATGGCTTGCTGTGTGGATGTGCACTATGTTATTGATGTTATTATACCACAGTATGTTATTATACTATACTATGTTATTATACTATATATACAGTATCATGAGCTTTCATGGGCAAACCCTCTTCTTCAATCATCAATCATCTGAGGAAGAGGGTTTTGTCTGTGAAAGCTCGTGATACTATGTATACATATATATTTGTAAAGAGAGGAAAAACTAAGTACCCATACACATTTGTGGGAGGGAGAAAAAACAAATATGAAGGCAGTTCAAGATTCTCGGTTTAACTGAAAAATACAGTAAAAAGTCCATTTAGTTTTAAAGTAAAAAATAAAGTAAAATAAAAATGAGTCATAACACTAAGGATGCTTTCAGAAACTCTACTATGAAATTGACTTGATTGACTTGGTTCTTATTAGTCTCTTGTAACTATTTAGTCTTTAAGGTGCTACAAGACTATTTGTTTTTTAAGTCTTTCCTGTTACAGACTAACTCGGCTATCCCTCTGAAGCTTATCTACTCACTGTCTCTTTTTTCTTCCTCCCCTCCATATTTTTCCTTCTCCCCCGCTTCCTCTTTCCCTTATTTATTCTTGGATCTGGACTTCCAACACTCCCATCATCTGAAGAAGTGGGTTGTGCCCACGAAAGCTCATGATACCATCTACATGTTATGTTAGTCTTTAATGTGCTCCTAAAAAACTTGTTGTTTTTTAAGTTTTTCCTGTTACAGAATAACTTGGCTACCCCTCTGAAGCTGATTTAAAATGGTAAACGTTCTTAAGCTATGTCCATACTTCAATCTTCTTCCGGTAAAAGATATGCAAATTGCGTTTGCAATTTGCGTACCTTTTTCTGCTTTTTTTTGGAAGAGGCTTTTCTGACATTTTACCCATATACACAGGGCCAAAAGTGGGGAAAACCTCGTCTTTTGGAAGAGCCCTTATTCCTGCTTTTTCAGAAACTGTTCCGAAAAAATGGACGCGTTCCCTGGATGTGGCAGAGTTTTTCTGGGATACCTTTGGTATCCCGGAAAATCTCTGTAGTGTGGACATAGTTTTAGTGAACCCAACAGACTAAATTAGTTTACAAAGTTTAACTTCTGCATGTCAAAAACCTCTATTCTCACCAAAAGAAAAATAATCAATTTATCATCTATTATTGAATCAGGCCCTTGGAAGAAGGAAAAAAAATGTAAAAAAGATATAAATACAAAAATATGCCATTACCTAATTCTAAAAAAATCTTAAACACAAATACCATCTTGAGGTACATCTAAATCTTCTACTTCATCACGTTTGAACTTCTGTGGACAAAACTATTTCATCCAGGCTTTCTTTACAAGGGGTCAAAGTAGGACATGTGACGTGACATGACCATATATACAACCTTTTGTAATCTGATGTGATGCAAATTATAAAATGTGAGGCTTTCCATTCAGAGTATAATCCCACTGTGGGTAGCACTTGTGCTACAGTATTTGAGCCCTGGCCAGCTTCTTCAAAACATTTCTAATAAGTCCAGTAAGACATACAAAATATATTCTCAAGGCAATAGGATTCAATCCAGATTGTCCATGTGTACAAGGTTCCAGAAGTTACAATATTTTTGATGGCGAAGGACAAATCCAGGGTACCTCAGCAAAAGATGTTCTTCCTTTCTCTGTAAGTATGATGCTAATAATTATCATAATTGATTCTGCATAGACATATATATGTACTTGACTTGATGCATGTGAGGAAACCCTCTTGCATTTACTAGGACTATTCATGTGCAAAAAGTTAAGCATGTGTGTAACTCTTCCAGATTAGGGCCTGAATTTGGTTAGTTTAATTTTCCCTTGTCTTCCCTGGGCACAGCAGAGGACAATGAACTCACTGAATCTGCCACTGGTCAATAATGATAATTTATTTACCAAAAAACCAGCATAAGGAAATGTCAGAACCATGAACTAAGGGCATTGTTAGAAATTTGGCACTCACCCACAGTTTTGAGTAATTAAATTATCTTTTCTACCTGCTGCAGAATAGGATTTCTTCAAATATTTCTATTGCAACCTCATACATGTTTTGGTTCCAAAGTCTCCAGGTGGAAAAATCAGGTTCATCTTCAGCTCCACACATTTGTTTTTGGAGGAATCCCTCCTACTGATCTGGCTTTGAATGTAATGATAGACTGTCACATTAGAACAGACTTCACAAAAGAACATTTATGCAAAACGCAATGTACTTGGCTAGTCATTTGTTGAGTCTCCCCTGCTATTACTGCAGATGTGTTTTTGTTTAACTAAGCGCTCTCTCTGTCACCAGCCAGCTTCTTCTGCTGTGGCTGCTTAATTCAGCCATGCACAGTTGATCCTACATTTCTGATATCACAACTTGCAGCCATGGAAAAGAGCAGTTTCACCATAAGAGTCAAGAGGGAAAGATGAGTACGACTTCATATTTAAATACTTCAGATCAAAATGTCAAAGGGCTCTCAACCTGGTCTCCATTTGTGCACATACAATTTTGCTAGTTTGCACATGCAATTTAGATGAAAACCCCATTTTGCAGAGAGAAAGAGAAAGAGAGAGAGCGAGCGTATATTCTTGTGTGGCATAAAGATGTGCTGTCGTGAGTTGGCTGAATTACTTGCAAGTGGCAAAGCCACGAGTGAGTTACACAGGACATCCCAAAGGAACCCCAATAAAATCTTTTACTACTCCACATCACCATAAATTTTGTGTATGGTTTAGTTTTGACAGGAAGTCTATTTTAGGGATGCTTCAGAGAGAGTTTTAAATATTATTCAGTATGTTTGTCAAATCCATCTTTCTATGTAGCAAGGGCCTGTCTACACTACAGAGAAGGTTGACCCTTCAGAGGTTGATCTTCTAGCGTTCAATTTAGCGTGACCCCCCTCCCCCCCACTGAAATGCTGACCCACCCAATCGAATGCTGAGGGCAGCCCCTGCTGGCATCCTGTACACCTCATACTTCAAGGATAAAGGGAAGCTGACGGGAGCGTGTGCTCCTGTTGGCCTCCTGCAGTGTACACACTGCCACGGCTTGGCTTAAGGTAAGCTGAATCTAGCTCCACATATTGCTTAGCCAGATGGTGCACCTTAAGCTGACCTGCCTGGTCTAGTGTACTATAAGACACACTTGGTTAGCCATCTGCAGGCTCGGCCAACGTGTTTGCGGGGCCCGAGGCATCATGGCTGAGCTGTGCGGCCACGAGTGAGTGGCCAGGTGGGTAGGGCCGGGAACTGGGCAGCGTGGGGCCCAGGCCTCAGAGTGGGAGGGAAACACTGAACATTTGGGCCTTTTCTGTCTGTTGATCTAAGATTAAAAGTGGAGGTGCAGTCAAGAGTTCCTCTACAGAACAGCCTCCGTGTCCTTGACGGCCAAGATAATTAATATAATAGAAGGCAGGGTGTAATTGTGTCAGATATGGATCAGTTCCTTCGTCCTGCTTCCTGACTCCTGAAATGGGGGACAAATCAGGAGAAGGAGAGGGCATGTCAGAAGGCTGCCAGAAGAAGCATGGGTGGCATAATGAGTTCCTCTAAGGTCCGTAAATCAGTAGCTTTGTGTGACAACATCTGTAAGTGGTGTTGGAACTGAAGCCAACACTGAAGATGAGGAAGCCACAACTTGACAGCTTCTCCCTTCCCCCGCTTCAAGCAGAGTTTTGGCACACAAAAGAAATAGGAAATTATTAACATCACACTGACTGTAGTATCAAGGCATTATGAGTTTAATTCCAAAAGCACCTAAGTCAATAAGAAATAGGTGCCTGAGTTACTTAGGAGCAGGGCTGGCTCGAGCCATTCCTGCGCCCCGGAGAGCGGGCATGCAATGCATGCGTGGCTCCGCCCCCGAGAGCATGGCGCATGCGCAGCTCCCTCCCCCGGCGCGCTGCGCACCTTACAGCTGCAACCTTACACGGCACCTGATTGCAGCTCTAAGGGGTGCCGCATGGCCCCGGCCCCATGGCACCTGATGGCAGCTCTAAGGGGTACCGCGCAGCCCCCGGCCCCGGGCGCACAGCGCCCCTTACAGCTGCCATCAGGTGCTCCCCACAAGTTGGCGCCCCGGGCACCTGCCTGGCTAGTCCCCCCGCCTTAATCTGGCCCTGCTTAGGAGATTTTGAAAATTGTACTCCATATATAATGGTGAATCACCATTAATTCTTTCAGAAAAAAACAACTTGGACTTTCTATCTTGACTTTGTTTTAGCCACTCTTCTTCTAAAGTGGAATCAGTTTGATGGATGACACAGGAATTTCTCATGTACTAACTAAAAATTATTATTTTTGCAGAGATTGCATAGCAGTAATAAAATCCAACTCATAATAGTAATATTAATAATATTGATCACAATAGACCCTTGTCAAGTGCCTTTTATCTACAGATCTTGATGCTCTTTAGTTATATTTGCATGCACAGTACTTGGATTGGTTTTGTGAAAAGAAAAAACAGCAATTTGTGTGGATTAATATCATACACTTAGCCCTGGTCTACAGTATGAAGTTATTTCAAAATAACCCCCCTTATTTCAAAACAAGTGGAGCAGCCACACTTCCAAGCCCGTTATTTCGAAATAATGGGCTAGTTTTTTTGAAATCTGTACTCCTGCTTTCCTCGGGGATTAATGCTTATTTCAAAATAGTTACTTTGAAATAGCATTAGTGTGGATGCTCCGCCACTGCTATTTCAAAATAGCTACTCCACAAAATCATTCAAAGTAATTACTCCCCAGTGCTTCCTGGGGCTCTAAGTCGAGGTAGCGTGTTCACAATAATGGACCCTGCCTCGGACTAATTTTGAGGCTCCCCCATACTGGGGACATGCTATTTTGATGCTGTTATTTCAGGAGTTATTTCGAATTTAGCAGTTTTGCAATTTTGAAATAATTTCCTCATGTAGACATGCTCTTACACTCAGTAGCAGGACAAAACAAAAGAGAAGAGAAAGACAGTCAACTGGAGGGGAAACCAAAACAGATGGCCAGGCCCTGCCTTTGGGCAAGGCAAGCGAGGTGGTTGCCTTAGGCCCCATGCATTCAGGGCCCCATGCTGCCCAGCTCCCAGCCCCACCCACCCACCCAGCCACTGACTTGCTGCCCTGACTGGGAGCTGTGCTTCCATGCAGCTCAAGGCCCTGTGCTGCCCAGTTCCCATCCCTGACCACCCAGCCGCTCACTTGCTGTCATGCAGCTCAGACACTCTGCCACGGGCCCCACGAACTCTTTGGCCGGGCCTGCACATGGCTAACCAAGTGTGTCTTATAGTCATTTTTGAGGTCATGTCTACACGAGGAAATTATTTTGAAATAGCTAAATTCAAAATAACTCCCAAAACAATAATTTTGAAATAGCGTGGCCACACCACGGGGAAGTCTTGAAATTAGTACTAGGCAGGCTCTGGTAATGTAGACAAGCTATCTCAACTTAAAGCTCCAGGAAACACTGGGGAGTAATTACTTTGAAAAACCCTGGGAAGTAGTTATTTCGAAATAGCGGCACCAGAGCATCCACACTACCATTATTTCAAAATAACTATTTCAGAATTTGCATGATTTCTTGTAGAAGTCAGAAGTTATTATTTCAAAATAACCAGCCCTTTATTTCAAAATAATGGGCTTGGTAGTGTGGCCGCTCCACTTGTTATTTCAGAATAAGGGGATTTATTTCGAAATAGCTCCATAGTGGAGACTAGAGCTGCATGTGTATTTTCTAGTGCTCCTAAAATTCAGAGACAATGGGCTGAAATTGAGACGGTCTTATTCAAGGCTCCCTCAATCAGCACCCTTGGAATATTTAGCTTTAGTTTTCCAGATGATCGTAGGTTATGTGCTAGTTCAGAAAGGAGAGGCAATCCCACAAGCAGATGAACACAAGTAATCTAAATGTAGGTGGGGGCAAGCGGCTTCTTGAAGTCTCCTTGATTAATGCACAAAGCCACACATAAAGGAGAATACATAGAAATTCAAGTCACTGTCCTATTTAAACATGAGCTTCTTCACTAAAATGAGTCTCTTCACACCTGTTCCCCCCCCCCACTCTCTCACTCTCTCTAGTGGACATCCATCCATTCATTCATCCTTCTGCCATTTAAAAGAACTATTTAGTTATTATATAGATAAACTATGAGCTACATTAGCAAAAGATTTCAGCCTGGAAAATCTGCAAAAAGAAATCCACTCCTCTTTCCAAGAGTCCCAGTTTTCAAAAGTCTGCAAATTTGCTTAAGGTTTTTTTGGATTACTCTCCTGCACCTGCTTCATCAGAAGGGCATCACCGTATTTTCACTGGCAAACATCTCATTTATGAATAAATAAGTAGCTGGGACCGGAGAAACTAGAATAATAAGATTGTGCCTGAAAGTTTGGTGAAAGGAGTTGCTCAGAGCCTGCCCAGATGTTGCACAAATTAGATTTCCATCGGGGAGAGCTCTTCAGAGATAACAGGATGAGTACAGAAAGGGGGCTTTTTCACATTAGAGATTCTTTTTCTTCCTCCTCTTTTTTTTGAAAAGGGATTATTTTCTCCTGAATGGTTAGACAACCTTCAAGGGCCCCAGAACTGTTCTTGCACAGATCAAATAATGTGCATGTGTGAGTGAATACCAAGCCACTGGAAGCCTACCCACTAAGCCTCAGTGAAACTGTTTCCTCTAGGATGAACAATCATGCACTGTGAAGTTTTCTGCAGGTGTCTAGGGGTGTCAGCTGGCCTCTGTTTATTATTAGTTTGCTGTGTACAGGGAGGCAGGCCAGGCCATCAGTAACAACTCTGTGCAAATGGGTCAGGGAAATGAAAATAAAGCCTGTACAGCAGGAACTTTTAGGGTCTGGGGTTTTGCTGGCAAGGCCTGCCTTAGTTCCTCTTTAGGTGCTACTTAAAAATTGCTACTTGTTTGACTTGGAAGCAACTTCACATAACAGCGCCTGTGTGAGATATGTAGTAGGGAAACCAGATGTAGGCAGGTGTGCTGCTTTTTTATTTTAAGTTCTACCAAAAGAATCTTCCTCTGCCTAGTTCTGAGGGGTTTTTCTTTTTAGAAGTCTGTTTATATAATTTGTTTTCCAGAGAGGGAAAATTACTGTAAAAATAGTAAAGGATTCATTTGCATGATTTTGAACTTTAGTTATTGGGGAAAAATTTCTTACCTATAATTAGATGAAAAAAATTAGCAAACACCTGTTTAAATTTAAACCTTTTTCTATGCAGCCTGATCTTCCAGTGACCTAAGAATAAACCCAGAATTTTCTTAGCAATGTAATATTGATGTATATTAGCGAACGCTTTGTGACTACTTTGTTTGGATATTATAAAACGGATTGAAGCTTTTGAACTAGACAAATAGTTCATATTTATCTACCCAGATGTCTCAAAGAGATGCTTTTCAAATAATAATGATGTAAAAAAAAGTGACTTTGATCACACCTCTGATCCAAGCCCTGTCGCAAAGCTCTCTGAGACAGCCCCACTGCTTTGCTTTTCAGCTGCAGGAGAGGTCACTTTAAGAAAGTCCCGGAAAGCATACCTGTGTAAAGGGCAGGTGGATGCAGTCACCACACAATTAGGAAGGAGGGGAGCTGAAACTGACTGAAGATGAAATACGCTGGCTGACAGAAATGTCTGTGTTTACACGGCTAGCTCTGTCATGTGGCTGCACACAACTGACTATAACTGTTGTAGTTATGCTGATAAGATCTAGCAAGAGAAGCACTCTGAGGGACCCACTTAATTCTCTCAGGCCACGTCTCCATCTGCCATGCTGGAGATTGATCTTCTGGTGTTCAATTTAGTGGGTCCACTCAATCGAATGCTCTCCAACAACTGCTCCTAGCGGAAAGAAGAACTGGGGGAGTTGGGGCAGCTTTTGCTGCTATACCGGCATGCAGTGGCATGCAATGGCAAAGAGTGCTTGAGCTGTCCCCATTGGTACTGCTGATAGAAAAGTTTGTCTGACATCCGTGTACAGGGTGCACAAAAGCAATCACACAGTTAAGCTCTATTCTTTCTCTACCCTTAATTTCTGTACTGTTTTAGATCCTGGTCCCTTGTTATTAAGCACACATGCAGAAGTCAGCATTATGGACACAGACACTATTCCTTGTACCAATTTTCCATTTTCACCTGCCTGTGTATCTTACACCTGTGTTTTGGCAATACAATTGTTTACTGTGTGAGAAATTCCTAGGTTAAAAGCAGTTTTTTGTACCTTCTTCCACTCTGAACATTTTGGGCGAGTGTAGCACAGTTAATTCTTAGTTTAGTTTAGTTTAGATGTGTAATTTGTTCAAGTCCTACTCCCACTGTGATGGAACAGTGGTGAACACTTATCCCCAAAGCTAAAAAGAGCCTTTGAAAGCATCAAACTCAAATTAGCATCAGAACACTGAACCAATTGCTAAGACACTGAAGAGGGCTAACTTAAAGACTGGTAGTTAAATAGATCAAGCTAGAAGTAGCAATGCAGTAGTCACATAGATGCAGCACTGCAGGGCACATGATCTGGGATTAATTTCATAAATTTTTCCATAAACAAGGAATCTGAACTATGTAGAAGGTTTCACAAATTAACCTATGAAGGATCAAGATAAGTGAAGAGCTATTAATTTAAACAATCTTTTATAGTGCTGCAAGTTTTTTTTTTTCCAGTCCATGGATTTGTTCTGTTAACCTCCCATCCAAACCTAGTGAAAACAATGCGTCCCTCTTAATCATATTCAGAAGAATACAACTATCAACAAAATCACAAGAAAGAGATCCCTTCCCCTGTAATTACAGGGTGTGACACTGTGCAGATGTCTTCATGCAAAGTTTCAACAACCCACAATTAACTAGACGAATCCTGCAGCAAATGTGGTTGGAAGAGAAAAAAAAAAGTTTACCCTAAATTTGACAGATCTGCCTATAAATAGTTATATGGTTTGTCAAGCAATCTTTGCTGTAACCAGGCAATTTCTGCTTAAATATTGTTTCAATGTGATTTTGTCCCCTGTGAATATTTTGTATTTGAAAATGAGCGAACACACCCATTTTAAAGATGCCTTAGTACATTTGCCCTGCATCTGGAAGGTATGCATGTGAATTTATAATACTTATGTGAAGCAGAAGTTAGTGGTTAATCCATTTGATTGTAAATCTGGGGACTATGCACCATAACCACATTAAAACTTTGTCATGAGTAAAAAGGGAGAACTAGAGCTACCCTATAATTGTGGTACACTGAATCTAGTCTCTTCCATGGACTCACGCACATTTGGTCTTAGATCTGTCACAAAAAGAGGATATTTGAAATTCACATCTTTTATGACTTACATGTGTAGCACATGAGCTCACAGATTTAGCGTGATTTACTTATTTTTTAATGTCCAGTTACTTGATAAAGGAAAAACAGAAAATAATTTAGATTAAGATTTTCAAAGGGCGTAAATCCCGTTGATTTACAACGAGAGTTACATGCTTAACTTCCTTCGGCCAAATTAAAGGCATCCAACATACAGGCAAAAGTTAAAACCCCATTAAGAGTCTTTGACAAATGCATTCCATTAAGCAATTAAGGGGCCATGTTGCTTCGGCTCACTATTTTTAGTTAACGCTTAAATTTAGTATTTTTATATTTACCGTACTCCAATGCTATTTTAGACTATTTGTTGTTAAAGCCAGAAGGGACCATCATGATCATCTAGTCTGACCTCCTGCACATTGCAGTCCATAGAATTTCACTCACCTACTCCTGCAATGGATCCCACCCTCTGACCGAGTTACTTAAATCTTGTTTTAAAGACTTCAAGTTACAGAGAATTCACCATTTATATTAGTTTAAATCTCCAAATGACCCTTACTTCATGCAGCAGAAGAAGGTGAAACCCTGCCAGGGTCTCTGTCAAGCTGACCTGAGGGGAAATTCCTTCCTGACCCTAAATATGGAGGTCAGATAGTCCCTGAGCATGTGGACAAGACCTGCTAAAGAGACACCTGGGAAAGAATTCTCTGTAGTCACTCAGACCCCTCTCCATCTAGTGCCTGATCACTGACCATGGGAGATATTTGCTGCTAGCAGCTGCAGATTGCTCATAATGGCATGTAGCCAATCTCACTGTCAGAGCCATCCCTGGGGTATGGTAAATCTGGGCCACCCAGATTGATGCCTCTTCCTGCCTCTCAGCGCCTACCACCTGCCACAGATCAGTTGTTGCATGGCACCAGGAGGCAATGTGATGGTGTGGGGAGGAGTAGGGGAGGAGCATGCTTGGGGAAGGGAATGGAACTGAGCAGGAAGAGGCAGGACATGGGTGGGAAGAGGCAGGAAAGAGCAGAATGGGTTTGGGGCATTGTGGGAAGAGGTGCAGTGGAGGCGGGGCCTGGGCAGAGATGGAGAGGAGCACTCCCCAGCAGATCAGAAACACTGGATGATTTGTCCCAGGCCCTGCACCTCCCTGTTCATCATATCACCCTATTAGCAAACTCAATCGTGAAACAAATGAGGGTTTTTTTGCCTGCACTGTTCCCCTTCAAAGGTTGTTCCAAAATGTCACCCCTCTGATGAAAAGTCTCAGGGGGTAGCCATGTTAGTCTGCATCTGCAAAAACAATGAGGAATCCTGTGGCATGTGCTTAGCTTGTGCCCTAATAAATCTGTTAGGGTATGTCTACACTACTCTCCTAGTTCGCGGCTACACGGGGCTCGAACTAGGTAGTTCGAACTAGGATTCCTATTCTGAACTACCGGTACACCTCGTGGAACGTGTAGCCGCGCTGCACGGGGTTCGAACCAGCGGGGTTTTAAAAATGGCGGCTCCCCGCTTATGCAAATGAAGCCCGGGAAATTCAAATCCCGGACTTCATTTGCAAGTGCGGTATGCCCATTACCCCGCTAGTTCGAACTAGCGGGGTAGTGTAGACATACCCTTAGTCTCTAAGGCCATGTCTACCATAGGACACAACACATCATGACCACTTCGGGAATGTTGTGCTTCCCCACGTTGAGGCGGGTCAGGAGGTATCTGAACCACACCTTGAGACCCCCGAAGGCACATTACACCTGCATGTGGGCCTAGTTGATGTGTGCACTGAATTGTTCCCTATTGGAGTCCAGGTGGCCAGTGTAGGGCTTCATGAGCCATGGCATGAGTGGGTAGGTCGCATCCCCAATGATGCAAAGTGGCATCTGGACGGCCGCTATAAAAAAGTCCCACTGGGGGAAGAATGTGCCAGACTCCAGCTTGTGGTAGAGGCTGGAGTTTTGGAATATGCAGGTGTGTGACCTGCCTGACCACCCGATGAAAATGTCCAAAAACTGTCTGCGGTGGTCAACCAGGGCCTGCAGCACTATGGAGAAAAAGCTCTTCCTATTGATGTATTGGGCTGCTTGATGATGTGGTGCTAGGATCGGGTTGTGAGTTCCATCAATGGCTCCCCCGCTGTTGGGGAACCCCAGAGAAGCAAATTCTGCAACGATGAGGTCCTAGTCTCTGAGGTGGATGACCCTGCGCAGCAGGATGGTGTTGATGGCCCTCACAACATGCAGGAGACAAAGAAACAAACAAAACAGAGACTGAGAGGGAGCGCCAGAGCTCTTGGGAGGTGCCTGCTCCCTTGTTTCCCCACTTCAAACATCGCTGGAGCCACCCCCCATGAGGTCGCCCCCCCCAGCAGGGCTGTATGAGGGTGGGACAGCTTCTCCCCACCCCCAGGCCATCCCTACACCTCTCCACCATCCCTTTTCCAGTACTTCCCTCCCCCTTGCAGGAACTGCAGCCTGAGAGTGCCTTACCTCCATGAGGAGGGCGCTGACGGTGCACTTCCCCACGCTGAACTGGTATCTGTCTGGGATGGCGAGCTTCCAGACAGTGATGGTGACCCGCTTCTCCTGGGAGATGGCGGGCAACAAGTGAGTATTGTGTCATTAGAGGGCAGGGGTAAGCCAGGCACACAGCTCCATAAAAGTGGCCTTCCTTGTAGAAAGAGGTTTACAAATGTCGGAAAACCTCATCTGTTCTTTTGATATTTTTTCCGAAAGAACACGACTGTAGTGTGGACGTAAGTGAAGTTTTTTCAGAAAAACAGCCAAGCCTAAGCAGGAACATCACTGCGTCTGTAGACGCTAGCTCTGTCACTCACCGGGTTTTTTGCTGTGCAGGCATACTCTGCTGGTGCAAACACATTCTCTGCAGTTCTGGCCACCCGCTACAGTCTTTCTGTCTAGTCACCTCTCTAGGGTATGTCTACACTTGCCCCCTAGTTCGAATATCCCACGCTTGATTAGCATATTCGTGGCCGGTTGCCATTTTAAAATTCTGGTAGCCCGAATTAACTCACTGCGTGTAGATGCAATAATCCGATCCAAAACCCTTCCCTCAGATTAACTGTTACTCCTCGTGCAATGAGGAGTAACAGTTTTAACTGTGTGTGTGCAATAATGTCTCTTCAATAGTGCCCTGGAATACCAAGCCAACGGTATATTTATTGCTCTGTTCTCTTTGACTGACCCTGCAGAGATCCCTTCTTGAATTTAATTAAAATTCTGGGAAGTTTTTATGGCTGGCCAGGGGCCCAGAGAGAGATTCTCAGTTGCCAGCTCTCATTTTGAGGTTTCCTAAAGTACCAGCTCTTGGACACATGAATGCCAATTTTTATTTAGAAAAAATTAAAAGAATAAGTTCCTAGCTTGCATAGTTCTGGAGAAAATGTGACTCCCATAGGTTCTAAATGAGAAGGCCAGTTAAAATACCCTACATGTATTATTTGAAAAGATCTAATTTAGCCAGTCTCGTGCTTTTGGGGCCTGACTGATTATTTTTGAGTGCTTGGAGCTAGCAATGCCACAGACATTCTTAATCATCAGAGTGGATGAAGGGGTCCCAGTTGATTGGGGACTGGATGCAAATTAAAGTTGAATTTTAGCACTCTGCTGTAGTTAACAAATCCTCTGAGGAGCCACAACACACTGCCAAAATGTGCATCATACCCCCTGTTGAAGCGGCTCCATTGGGTGATAAAAGCCTGCCTTCACCTAATGGAGCTATTTCTGTGCTCAAGCCCCCATGTTTAAACCCTCCTAACAACTCACATAGGGACACTGTTGGAAAGACTCATTCTCAGAGGGAATCTTGAATGTGTTGCATTGACTTGTCACTGACATACATATTTTAATCTATTTACTTCACTACTCAAATTGAACAAAACAATGTATTCACAGGTGAGCTTCGTAAGTCATTTTTTGTAGTTTGTTGCTTATACGAATAAAAAGTATCAATGGATCAACCAGTATTTCCAGTAGAATCCAACTGGTTATTTCATTTTCCCTGTCAGGTAGAAATACCAAATTAGCACTTTCTGGTTTGCAAAAATTCTTTAGTTAATCATTGTAGAATCAAATATAATTTAAATTACAAACTATGCATTTTTGAAAGGCAAATGGACAAAAAGATGGGCTATTCCTCAGTTTAAAAAGCAGCTGATTCCACCAGAAATGTTCCTCACTATTCAATAGCATTTAGACACCCTTCTCCAGAGAGGTACATAATTTTCTCTGTGTCTTTCCCCTCACTCCACTAAGATCATTTTGTCCCTCTAGAATTAAATGTTTTAGTTTTAGCCCATATCTCAAATTGTAATCCCTTCTTTAATTGCTGGGGATTTATGATTTCAAGTGAGGATTATAGAGGCTTATGAACTGATGTGAAGAATCAGCACCAGAAAAATGTGAACTGCTAAAAGAAAAAGAGCCTTGTTTTCATGAAAACGTCCCTACAGAATAAAGGAAGGGACACAACAGAACAAAGACTGAATGAAGATAGATCCTGGACATGTAGGATATAAAATGAATTGTTCTGAAGTTTACCTAAGTGTCAAATGTTCTTTAAAAAACAATTGTAAATCTTCACACTACAATTGCCCATTACTAATTCATAAATAAAGACTCCTCAGAATAGCCAAGAGGAATAAAACTTACTTCAGGCCAGATGATGGTGGCCCCGTGTAACCCACGCACCTGCTGGGTATGGTTCATTGTCCTATGTAGTAGCACTTAGACCACCTACAAAGAGGAAGAATGAACTTCTACAGCCTTAGCTAAGAGGCACCCGACTTTTAGCTCAAGCTGTAGAAGTTCATGCACTAAGCTCCAGAGGTTCCAGGTTTGGTTCTGCCTGTCGGTGTTACACCTCCACAAATGTGTTACAGTTTCAGAGGTCAAAAGGAGCTTTTCACACCCAATACACCCTTCTAAGAGGCATCCAGTAGTTCAATGGTTGTGCTGCATGTATGCAATGAGGTAGGCTGGCTAGTGTCTATGGCATTACTCCGCTCTAGAAAAGCACATCTTGTTATGCCAGTTTCCCACTTGCTGCACTGCAGTCTACACTTGTATAACAGATACAGTTGGATACCGAGGGTACGTCTACACTGCAATACTGAATGTACCTCATCCGGTGCACTAAAGGCCTGGTGAAACCAATCACTACACTCTCAAATGAACTCACACAAAAAAATGACAAAAGAAAAAAACACCCTGTCGCCAGTCATAATGAAGTGATCACCCTGTAACTGACCTCTCTCTTCTCATCCTCAAAGGAAACCTGCACAACACTTCCAAAAGACAGTCCTGAGAGCTTAGATTCATTACTGTGCTAGACACTAACAATCATGGACTGAACAGACACACTAGATTTATGGTGTGTTATAACAATCTGTAACCTACCAACTCCCCTGTTTGTTTTATGACCGTACAGGTGTTAACGCTATGTTGAATGGTCCCTTAGAATATGTGCTAAGTGCTTATGCTAAAGAATCTGTTCCATCCTGCCTTTAGCTGTGACCCTCTGAATACCTTTCCCAAATCTGAAAATGAGCTCTGTGTGGTTCAAAAGCTCGTTTCTCTCCCCAGGGATGTGTCTACACTGCACGCTTATTTTGGAACAAGCTATTCCAGGAGAAATACTCCGAAATAGCTTATTTCAAAATAGTGCGTCTACACTACAGAGAAGCCTTGAAATTAGTCTGGGGCAGGCTCCACTAATGAAGACATGCTACCTCGATTTAGAGCCCCAGGAAGCACTAGGGAGTAATTACTTTCAATGGCCCTGGGGAGGAGCTATTTCGAAATAGCAGCAGTGGAGCATCTACACAATAGCTCCAAATAGCTATTTTGGAAGAGGCGCTATTCCTCGTAGAATGAGGTTTACAGAAATCAGAATAAGCCACCTGTTATTTTAAAATTATTTTGAAGTAACTGTGCTGTGTAGATGCACCCCAATGGAAATGGGTCCTATACAGTGCTGTCCCCTCCGTAGGATGGTTCAGGGCAACTGTCCCCAAGTCCCTGCACTTTGGGGGGTCCCGTGGTGGCCACCGCAACTATCTTATGGATGAGTGCAGGAGAAGAGTTGCCCTCTGCCCCACTCATTCTGGCAGTGGGAGTTGGAGTGGTCTGCACCACTCCACCCTGCCTTACCACCCTCTCCTTGCCCGTTGCGCTCCGCTCCTGTGCGGCAGCAGGAAACAGAGCCCCACCCCAAGGTGTTCGGCTTCCCACCACTGTGGAAAAGCGAGGTGCAGCGGGCTGGGAGAAGACAGCGGCCAGGATGTGGGCTCCACCACCAGGGTGAGTGCAGGGTGTATGGGAGTAGTAACTTCTGCTGCTGCTAGCCCTTAGTAAATCCCCAGCTTGTATTGTGTGTGGGAGGGGGCAAGAGGTGGAGCAGGGGTGGGAAGGCCTGTGGCAGGGGTGGGGCTTTGGGGAAGAAGCGGGGAGGGGTAGGGGATGGGGCAGAGGCAGAGAGGGGGGCTGTCCTGGGTCACTGGGGAGGGGTATTGCCCCAGGCCTCCCTCCTCTCTAGGAATGGCCTGGGTACTATAAAAGATATTCTCACACCAACCTTGTCTCTTTAAATTGGAATGAAACATTACAGTGTTCTTTTATGGTACCATGGCATGCTTGATGACAGGTTCTCATTTGCGCACACACCAGGAATATATATATATTTTACATACAGATTTCTTCCAAAAATAGTTGACTACCCTCTCGTTTAGAAGCTTCATGCTTCTTAGTATTACAAATCTGCAACTTTATTAACAGTAGTGTTTATATCCCATCACTTACGATGTAACCTGGGTCCAAATTCAGAGGTCAAAACTGTACTCTGAGTCTAGTTAGAATCACCAGCGCAAGGTCCTAAGTAATGATCCAAGCAGTCACATTGTTACAGATTTATAAAAGGGTTTAAGAGATGAAAGCTTTATGTAGTTTGTTGCTCTTAACACAGTCGATTCTATAGACTGCAACTACTTTAAACTATGCTATATTAGCCAGAGGTCAAAGTCGAAGAGTTCCTATTAAAATTGTAAGGAGAGAGACTGAGCAATCACTCCCTTTGCGGTACAGAAGCTACAGGCTACTCAGACACAGAACATTCAAAGAGCTTACAACCTAACATAGGGGGACATTTCACACCAATTGACCAAATACTTTCAGAAACAATCAGGAATGTATGCCTCACTTCAGAATGTAAACCTAACCAGAGAATGCATCTATCGTATAATGTGCAGACTCCAATTAGATTAAATTATATTATTTTCGAAATGGGTAACACAATAGGCTTGGTACTGTATATAATCGAGTTATTTTTCTCAAGTCATGAAAGAATAAACATCTACAGAGAGATGTTCTTATTTCCCTTATTATTTTACTTTGAATCGGAGTTGTGTGTGGCTCTTGATCAAGAATTTACTTGTGCACTTGAGTGTACTTAAGTAAGGGCCCACAGGAAATGTTACATGCAGTTCAAATATAAGTATGGGGATTTCCTTTTAGCTAACTATATTAACCATGCATGAAGTTTTCAAGATAAATTTTCCAGAGAAATTGAAAGGAAAAGATTGAACATCAGCATCAAATCCATGGATAGAGAGACAAAACTGAAAGCAAAATTACCTATAAAGAAATATTACTCTTAGACCTTCTGTGGATATTCATTTTATAACAAAATGGAGAAACACAGACACAAACCATAAGAGATACAAAAGGCAGAATTGGCTTACTTGAGTCAAACATGACTATTATTATTTTCTGGTGAACATTCAGTAAACAAAGTGGTGAACAATTTGGAGAAATCAGGTAACTTTAGATATATGAAGGTTATTTTGTTCAGCATCAAACATGGCAGAGAGAAGATCCAGGATTAAGACATATTCTAACGTAGTATTATTTACAAATACACAATCTTTTATAATTATAGTTCCCTGGGTGGCAGCTTCATAATTAAAGTTGTTACTAGTTTCCTATTCTAAATCCTAGTTTTGAAAGTTTTCATGCTCAATTTCAGTTCAGAATAGCAGTGTTTTGAAAGAATGAAGACTACATTGTTTTTGAAGGACTGGGCTGTGAAAAGACATGATAGATTTATTCTTGCTCGTCTCACCAAAGGACAGGGAAATTAATACAGCAGAACTTCCGAGTTACAAACACCTCTGGAATGGGATTGTTCATAAATCTGAACAAAATATTATGGTTGTTCTTTGGAAAGATGACAAGTGAACATAGACTTGATACAGCTTTAAAATAATATGTAGTCCTTTGGCACCTTAGAGAAGAAGCGGGCTTTGCCCATGAAAGCTCAGGCTATGTCTACACTACAACGATCTATCGAAAAAAGTTATGCAAATTGTGCTCTGGGCTGCAGGTATCCCAATAGCCTGCTGCTGCAGACTGGCTCTGAAGGAGTACCAGGTTCCTACCTCTCTTGATTGCTGGGCAGCAGTCTCTGGCAGCTTATGCCAGGAACACCCAATTACCCATATATCTGCACTTTATTAGAGTACTGCAGCCTGCTGTCTTTGGTCTGTGACAGCAGCTTTAAAGGGTGATACACAATCTTATCTCTGTATCTTCATACCATCAACACCAGCAACAAATTACATCACCTCTTCTTTTGGCTCAGCTGCATTGGCCAACAAGGTGGGAGGTGGCACCAATGCTGCACTGCGCTCATTCTCCAACTACTTCCCACCCACATGCTCCAGGGAAGAATACATAGGTCTGTGTTCCAACCTACTCCTGTGTGCCAGGATGAAAGATCTAGGTAGTCTGTGTAGGAGCAGAAGGATGGTTCTTACTGTCTGTTCCTCCCTTGTATGGGTGTATAATCCAAATCACATGTTAAATCATTTTTAGGTTTACATTTTTTTTTAGCAATGAGTAATGTATAATTCAACTAATGGAGTTGAAGTCCCACTCCAAGGAAATTGGAAGTTTGGTATTTTCTCTTTCTTTGCGTGACTTCCCTTAGCTGAACTGTATCATTGTTCCTGGGCTCATAACGGAAACATTTCCATCATTTCCATGTGAAGATCACAAGTGGGATTCTAATTTAAGTGCTTGGGCCTAAACTCAGCACATAGGTCTAACTATCTGATGAATGATTGAAGCACAGTTTGTAATGGACCAAAACAAAACTGTAAAATCAATGTCAAAATCATTATGGTGGAAAATGTTAATCTCAGAGTTTTATTTTCCACTAAGTTGAAACCAAATTGGTGACCTAAATAAGTAACCGTGCATGTCAGTATTTATACATTATATATCTGAATAAAGGGTAATGCTCAAAATGTAACCTGAACTGCTCTATTCTTCCATGAAGACTTTCTCTTATAGGATAGTTCTGTTTAAAATTTTGTTAAAATTCTATAATTGATTAAAAGTCTCTCCAAATAACTGGCATGCATCTGACGAAGTGGGTCATTCCCCACGAAAGCTTATGCTCCTACACTTCAGTTAGTCTATAAGGTGCCACAGGACTCCTCGTCGCTTTTGCAGATTCAGACTAACACGGCTACCCCTCTGATACTTGACTCCAAATAACTAGTTTCTCATATTAATCCTACAAATGCCATATCCACCCAGCAAAAGTATCATCACACACTCATCAAGTAATTCAAGAAAGCATTTTTTTTAAACAGCCCCATCCTCCTCTGAGTGCTGTATCTATTCCCAGTGACTTGGGTGACTAGGTCCCATTTTCCAAAGAGACACACTTAAGAGGCACTTAAGAGTCTAAGACTCATGGAGAGTTGGTGAGACTTGGGTAGCTATGTGTCTCAGTCACTTTTGAAAATGGGACTTAAAGACCTAAACAATTTAAGTGCTTTCAAAATTTTTATCCCTCAGCAGTTCATAACAAATAACAATAATCACAATAAATGTGATTAATAAAAATACATGAAAGAACTTGGACTGTTTTTTTTGTATATTGGTTGAAATTCTAATAAAAGCCCTTGCAATTAAAAATCAGCATGTAAAAAATGTTGCACAATGTACTTCATAATTCGCTTTTATCAAAGGAAACTTCCTGTGTTCCTTTTCTCACAGGTGCTTATCTGTCTACCAATTATCTGTTGCTGTCTCAAGTCAGCAAACCCCCATGCTTTGCTAACACCACAAAGTATTTGCCTTCCTAATAATACTTATAAAATTCAACTTAGTGGGGCATTGTAATATGCAGGAAATTCACAGTACCTAAAGCTGTACCAGGGATCCTCGCAGACCCAAAGCATACATATGGCGAAGGACATTGCACAGTCCTTCACTAAGATTATGGGCACCCAGACATTTGTTCTTTCGGTCTGGCCCACGTCCAACTGTAGATGCGTGCTAAACTAGCACCTGCACTGGCAGTCCTTCACTGCCTCTCCCTATAAGCAGCCATCTGTGAAATGTGCCTCCAGTGATTCACTGAAGAAATGTTGCTATGACTCAACCAGAGAGTGAGTTTCAGATCAGCTGACAGCTCCAGGTGTTACTTGTCTGTTTCAGCCCCCTGCTCCTACAAAGATGCCAGAACAAAACACCCAAGAATTGGTAGGCCAGAGGTCCCATTCTACCATGGCCTACCCTCCAGAGAGATGGAGACCATCCCATTAGTGCTGCTTAACTTTGGTAACTTCCAGGCCTGCTACCATCTGGAAAGAAATGAGCCCTGTGCCCAGGACAACTTCATTAAGTGTCAGGTCTACAGATCTTGTGTGACCTTCCAGTCCTGAGTAAGTGAGAAGCAGTGCTACCAGGAGCAGAGTGGAGGAAAGGAAAAGACACATTTGTGTGAGATGGGAAGAAGCCATATTAGTCTACATGTGAAATGGTGTGGGATTTGTGTGGGCAAGTCATAAAATAGAGGGTGCACGTAAGTGACCGGTGTGTACAGGGATAGGAAAGTGTGAAAAGCTTGGGAGAAATGGCAAGATGAAGGGAGAGACTGAAGGGATTTTCATTCACAAAACGTATATTTAAATAAATAGCCTGGATGAAGAGCTGCGAAAACGCCCAATTGGGGTGCTTAATTGCAGTAACCCCATAGGCAAATTCCCCATGCAATCATGTTCACATTCTGAAAATCAAAACAAGCAAGTTCCCTTTTTACTCTCTTCTCATTCATTTTCCTATCCTTTCACTTTTTCTTTTGTTCAGCTATGTATCTTGGTATATGTGGTTTCTTTACTCTCTCCCGCACAAAGCATAAATGCAACAGCTCTCCTTATCCCCAAGAGTTGTTACTGAAAAAGGAATGTGAATGTGAAACTAAGGCTGCTGGTAACATAGTAGGGGGGAAGATGGAGTTAAAGATGAATTTTATTCTTTTCCCTAATCGTCCTATCAGCCTCTTGACCATAAGTAAAACAATGAACCTGGCATGCCAAATCCTTAAAATTGGAACCATCTGAAATTCCCTCCACCTACCCCTTTAGTTTTGTTAAAGGATTTTTGTATGCTCCCCATAATAGTGCAGCTTCTTCTTTTGCAAATTTAGTAAAGCCCTTGAAAATAGCTTGGAATCCAAAAGAGGCCTAAGAATGTTCTATTAACCACTGATAAATTGCTGATATAGTATGAAGTTTAACCGAGGAATGGCTTCGGCATTAAAGAACCCCTTTGGTCTGTGATGGCTATAATGCAAGTACAAATTTAATATTCCCTCATTTTAAGCATTCCAAACCATTGTTGTATGATGGTCCTGACAACGTTCCAGTAAAAAGCAGCTGTCAAAATATATCATACATTGTACTAACAGACCTTTTCCATGAGTGCTATTGATATCATTACGTTTTTTGGTTTTTTTTAAATTAAGCTTTAAAAGAGCTTGCAGAACACATAATTTTCTGTTTGGTTAAGTGAAATGTTCAGAGCCCATCGAGGCCATAATTATATTTCAATTTGAAAAGGAGGGATTCTGTTTGAAATAAAGTTGGGGGTAATTTATTTTACCTTTCATAGCTTTGTTATCCTGAAAACAATCACCCAGAGTAACTAGAGAACATGGAATATGTAAGGGTTCTGGACCTAATCCTGTTATGCTGAATCCCCCACAACTCCTGCTGAAGTCAGCCCCTGTCATGATCCAGACCTGAAACGTTAGGATTCAAATTCTCTGCTGGGGTTAACTCTATTGACTTCAGCTGAACAAAGAGTTTGGCCCCACATCTCAACTGATGTGACACATTACAGAGGAAGGGTTAGGTTCACCATTATGCTCTGGCTGTCTGCACAACTCTTATGACCAAGCATCAGGAAAGCTTATATGGGTTTTTTGATGCTTTGTGTCAAGCAGACATAGCATGTTGGGGAACCTGATTCTGAAAATATATATCGGAGCATTTACATAGCAATACCTAATAATGCTGTTTTTTTTTTTAAGTCCTGGCCAAATTCAGCCAGGGTAAGGCCACTAAAGGCAAGAGGATTATATGAGAGAGGAATACGGCTCTTTAGTTTAAAAATCTGCCCAATCCATAACTCATTTTTCAGGCAAAACTCCCATTAAATCCTTTGTAATTTTGCTTTTCTCTGTAACATAGGATTGAACTCTAAGATAATGAAAAGTGCATCAAAGTACAATATTTGAATAGTACTTTATTCAGTGCATCTTACAATCTAGTCCTGCCTCAGGGACAGAGTAAGAACCACACTGTGGCTCTGTGACTCGCAGTCCAGTTCCTACTTCCCCCTTGTTGAAAGGACAGAAGTAATCTGAACCTTCCCCGTTTCCCTCCCCCTTCAAATATGTTTATGCCTTTATTGGAGTTTCCAGCCGAGGGCTCCCTGTCTTTACCCGCCACAATTCCCTCCCTCCCCACCTCCATGGCTCCCTCTCTCATTCCCTCCCATTTCTGTTATATTCACTCTGTCTTTTTCTCACTCTCTCTTGAAATACAACGGTCCTTCCACTTCCAGTATTGCAAGCCAATCAAAAGTCATGCATCAGGCCCAAGAAATCATGACATTTTCAAGAATACATTTGGACTTCTCATTATCTGCCTTCTGGTTTTTGACCCTTTCAAGCTCACTCTAGTCACATTTCCAAATGGCAACCCTGAAAATTAGAAACTTGTTTTAAATCAACTGACTGCAGAGGCTGGGCCTCTACAGAGAATATGTATTTCAGGACAGTTGCAATAAAACTACTATACAGGAACTGGCAATACTGCCTTGTCTATCCAACCATCCTTCTCTTTCTCCTCCTTTCCACAGCCAAGATCCAAACCCACTGGGGGCGCATGCTATTTCACTTTACCTTTACTTCCTCACCTCCAACTAATGCCTTGCTTCCCCCTTTGGTTTGACTTCTGCTGCGTTCGTGGCACTGAAAATACAATCACAAAAGGCCCCCGTTTTTTGCTCCTTGTCAAATCCTAGGGCCACTTCTCGGGATTCTTCCACTCCCTGATGTCTCTGGACCATCCCTGTCTCCTCACTTCATAAAAAACAGAGACAAACCAAATTTTCAACACCATCCTGGGATGCCCCTGAATCATTTCAGGAACCCTCAGCTCATGACCTGCTGGGCTGTCCTGCAGTTTAGCCATGAGTTTGCCCAGCACAGAGCTGATGAACTATCCCAGGAGTGTGTGCTTTAGCCTTTAGCCACAATAAACTGTCTTTCAACAATTATGCTAAACAATGGATTCTGGATTTAAAATAGGACAGCATTTTTCAGAAGGTGCTAGGAGACCCATTAAATCTTTAACTAAATAAGATTTGAGATGAAGGAGGGAGCCAGACAGGAAAAGTCTGTAACTCTAGCCCCTTATTCTGAATCCCTGTAGCTCAAGGAATAGAATTCAGGGCAACCCATACACTAGATCAGAGTTGGGCAATAAGCTGCCCACAGGCCAGATGGGGTTCAGCAGGGCTAACCCCCTGGCGGGCCGCCAGACGCTTTATTTACGTGGATGTTTGCAGGTACAGTCGCTCACAGCTCCCATTGGCTGTGGTTTGCCGTTCCCAGTCATTTTAAAGAGACCAGCTCCCCTACCAAAGAAACCAATCTGCAAAGCTAATAGAGCTTTCTCTGATGGAACTTCCCAGGCAGCTTCCTCCTCTCATTTTCATATAGTACAGGCTTGATATAAAAATTTGCACCGAGTCCTGTGCAGAGTCTAATGCAGGGCTGCAAGAATCCTCCCTACCGTTCATAGCCCACAATAGCAATCCCTGTGACAGAGGCCTGATCTATGACTAACCAACTAACCGATAAGCCAAAGCTTATACGTGAATGCTATAGACTATCTGCATTTCGCCTCCTGCCCCCTTGCCAGTAAATTTTTTAGCAAGCTGGCCAAAAGCCCGGCTCAGTCCTGGCTTGCTCCAGGTCCGGGACCTACCCTTGCTACAGCTCTGCATTTAAAGTGTATTAGGAACCAAGTGGGCAGGCAGCCTGGCTCAGTTGTGGCTCGCATTGTATCCGGGACTCAGACCAGGAGCTGCTGCCACCCTGCACTGCTGCCTCTGTATCAGAGGAAACAGTACAGGGTGGCAGGCAGCCGATCTGTGAGGGGAGCTGGTTTTTAAACTGGTGACCCTCACGGACCAGCTCCCACCTGGTACCCTGAGCTGCTGCCTCGGATACAGGATACTGAGGCAGCAGCGTGGAGTGGCAGGAGGCTTCTTGCGAGTGGAGCCAGAGCACAGTGGCTGCCAGGAGCTGCCCACCTCTAGGGACTATAGAATAGTCAAGTAACTGATAAGAATTCATGAGGTTAATCGACTATTCAATTAACCAATTTTTAACATCCCTAATCTACACTACAGAGTTAGGTTGATGCGAGGAAGCCTGCTCAGAGGTGCTTAGGAGGGTGAATTCTTTCTCCACCATCAGCCCTATGGAATCTCTCACAAAGTCCAATCTCTCACATGTGGGACGCAGATTAATTTTGTCTCCCTGGAGAATGTGATGCCCATACCAGGAAACAAGCCAGGCTCATAGAGAGGAATTGAAAAACAAATGTCCAAAAAGTACCTGAGAAAGTAAATGAAAGGAAGCATCACTCATCAGACTATGCATCTTGGTTAAAATTTTCAAAGACGTTAAACAATAAATGGAACATACATGTCCAAACTGCCTAAGTGACTTTAAAAATAACAATCATTGTCCTCTTCCAAAATAGGATACATTGAATGTGTTAATATTCAACCATATTAAACCAAACTAGTAAACCATGTACAGATTTAATTTGCACAGCCTTCACCTACTTTATACTTAGTCCTGACTCCCTGATCTTGGCCAATTTACTGGGGCTGTATTTTCACTTTGATGAAGTGTCCTTTAACAATATCTCCATTGTATTAGCTATACAAAGACTTTTCTTACACATCTTCAACTTTTCTTTCTACTTATTTTTCCTTTCAGGAAAATGTAGTGCATTAGAAACCCTTCTCTATTTATTCTTGAACTCCTCTGCTATTCTTACTTTTTCACGAGACAGAGATGCAACAAAGAACCAGATAAAATAAAGTCTGGTTCCATGCTTTTTCCCTCCCAAGGCTACATGAGGGGTTAAGAATCCCTTGCCAAGGAGCCTAATGTCTTTACTTCTCAGTCAAATACAGTTCTGTTTTTCTGAGGTTTTGCAGATAGATGAAGAGACTCAGGCCTTTTCTTCAATTACCAGGAAAGCAACACTGGAGATTAATCTCCCAAAGGTCGATTTAGTGGATCTAGGAAGGTTTCACTAAATTGACCCTGATGAGGCTCCCTGTGACTCTCATACCCCAATGGGTTTGCTCCCCCGCCCCGACTCAGTGCAGATGCTGCAGTAACTCTAACTAAGGTACATCAACTGCAGCTATTCTATTCAAGTACCTTAGTTCAACTTTGCTCCTTAGTGTAGATGTGGTCTTGGTCTTGGTATGCAGATTCATCACACACTCACTGCCACAATGCACCTGACTCTACAGTGGTACCAGCAGTGTAGGATGTAGAGGCTACGAATGTTCAAGAATCCTAAAAGGAAAAACACCAGCTTCCCATGCAGGGGGAGACGGAACTGTTTATTTCTTTCAGTTATTTATTTCAGTCACCACATTAAAATCAGTTGGTGGAATATTTTTGTTTATAAATTTGATATTTTGAATTATAAGTCTGCAAAAGTGTCTGAGGAGGCCTGATTTATTTACTTAAGAGCCCTGTGAATGACATAGTAAATTAAAACAAAGGGCAGGAGAGAGTCAGGTTCATTGTCTTCACTCAAGCCTATTACATGAAAACACACAATAAATAAAACAAAAAGCCTTTATCACTGAGGCTGGGATTTTCAAAGGAGCCTAAAAGGGTTAGACCCCCAGCTAATTCAAAGGGAGTCAGGCACTTAGCTCAGTTAGATTGTTCTAAAAATCACTGCCTAACTAGATATGTCGGACAGCTTCAAAAATGGTACCATGGAGATGAATAAGTGTCATAGAAATGCCTGTAAAAAAACCCACCGTTCCAAACCTATCTAAAACTGGTGCAGGCTTATCTAATATAACATGATGAATTCACATTTGTCATAACAGATGTATGACAATGGCTGAATAATGGTAGGCTCCTTATAAAAGCCTTAAAAGCCTTTGTGGCACTACATCATCAGTTTGACAGTTTGTTGAAGCTCAAGGCCATGGCATTATAAGTAACTCTGAAGGCACAGATTGTACATCAAGAAAACATGACACACCTATAATAATAGGAATTTTAATAAATATATTATTATTCTCCCTGCCTTCAGTCTGTGTTCCAAGTTCAAAATGAGCACGTTTTGCTCTTACACATCAAGTTTCAGCTGAACATGTTCAAAACACACACACTTACTATGAGTCATCACTGATCTTTTCGATAGTGTAGTTGCTTACCACTTTTTCATAGAAAAAGAACCAAAAAAAGTCATAGAAGTTAAAAAAAAAAAAAAAGGACAAGAATCACTTCACCGACTAAGACACTAGAGATTGAACCTCTCTAGTTCAGCACTCAATGGTCTGGCAACATCCGTGGTCCGGCATGATTTTAGTTAGCTTATCATGGGTGTGGCTAAGCTTCCCCTGGTCCCATAAAGTTGTTTACAGCTGCTAGTCTGGGCTCTCAGTGTTCTTTGCTGTTAGTTAGCTCTAATTTACCCCTACATATCTTCTAAGAGCCCAGTCAACAAGTGTTGGTAATGCTGCTAGAGAACACTGACTTCCCATGGTCTAGCAAATTCTCTGGTTCAGCACCGGTCAAGTCCCTAGAGTGCCAGACCAGAGGCTCAACCTGTACTTCACTTCCACCATCTGAGTTATAGTCAGTGTGGGACAAACTAACTGTAGTTTGCAACCTCTGTCTTTGCCAGGAATATCAAAAGAATTTATAAATCTTATAAGGATTAGTTTACTCTCAGATTGTAAAGAACTTTGAGATCCATGGTTAAAAAGTGTAGGGTATTATTTATTATTTTATAACAAAATATACTGGTGTGCAGACATACTTGTAATTCTCTTTCACTGCCTCCTTAGAGTGTAGTCACGCAGTATCTGTATCCTCGGATATTTTTAATTGGCATGCCTCTCCTGAAGTCAATGAAATTATGCCAATTTACATGAGTTGAGGATTTCTCACATTCTCTTCTTACAAGAAAACAACACCTGCACACTGAATTATTTTGTTCAGAAATTTGAAAAACAATACAAATGAACAAGGCACTTCTGCACAGTATTTTCTTATAGGAAAAACATGTTCCCTGCCATCAGGAATATACTTATGCTGAATTGATCATTGTAATGCTGTTGAGATTCACGCTGATTTGTTGACACTTTGGTTCTTGGATAGCAACTTCGTTTAGTTATTTTTCTAAATCTAATTAGAAATATTACACATTAATATTTATTTTGGTGAATGTTCAGGAGGTTTCCTTCTTATGGTATGAAACTTTTCACACCTTTTATTCTACATAATGTGGCAAACCTCCTTTCCCGTCTTGGGTCCCGTGCTTTTGGGCAGACTGCTCTCCTCAGAGGCTCATGCCACCCCTCAGTTTAGATCAGCAATGGACAAGCTAGGTTAATGAGTGGGCTGTATGAGCGGCCCTCCTTCATTGCAATGGGCCTCAAGATTGTTGTAATCAAGATGGTCTCCCGGTATAGGGTGGTTTTGCTAACTGCGCATGTGTACCTAAATTCTGCAGGATGTGCAGACTGAAACATAGCAGCACTTTGATTGGATTCAAAGGAACCTCACATCTCTTTGGGTATGTCTACAACCCAAGACCAAGGACCGTGCCTGTTATTTCAAAATATTTTTTGAAATAATGGATGCGCTATTTTACCATCCCTGTAAACCTCATGGCAGGAGGAATAAGGAATGGCTCAAAAGAGCACTTTATTTCGAAATTTGGCGCCGTGTAGATGCAACAAATTTCAAAATAGCCTATTCTGAAATAAAATCGAAATAAGATATGCAATTTGCATAGCGCAAATTGCGTATCTTATTTCAATTTTAGAGTGCAATGTAGATGTACCCTTACTGTCAATATTGTGTGCAATCAGCATGTACTCACTTCACGTGCCCTTGTTTTACATGTGCGTTTCATCAATAAACAGTATGGGGTTGAATACTTAGTTGTGTCCACACACAGTATGCTTTCTACTCTATTTTATTCTGATCACCACTGATCAACTCTGGAGCAAAGATCTTCCTTGCATAATTCAGTAATAGCCATTCTCTACTGTATGCAAGTTATATGTAGAGGAATAACATTTTCAAAAGCACCTAAGTGACTCACAAGACTCAGCTGCATTTTCAACAGAGGCCTACAAACTTAAGAGCCTACACCTCAATGAAAATTAATGGATTCATCTCTGAGTAATGGTGGCTCAACTTCTTGGTTGGCTGCAAAATCATGAACATTTGTATTTTTTCATCTTTAAAAGGTGAAAATATGTAAAATCTAAATGTTTTGCATATCCCTGAGTTTGATGTTTAAATGACACCAATACACACTCTGAAATTTGAGGGGTAGATGCAATTCCACATTGATTAAAAAGGAAAAAAAATATGGTTTCATGAACTTCTCTGAAGAGAAGCCACTACGTTTTTACATAACTAGCAGTAAATATAAAGCTAAAGCTAAAAAACATCTCTTTGACACTGCAAGTGTCTCAGTCAAGACAAGAGATATATAGGGAAAGCTTTGCAATCACTCTGTTAATTGGAAAACTTTGTTAATCGGCATTGCTCCTAGCCACAATACTGCCACGTCTTCAGGCATACACCTGACTTCTGCCAGTACAGCTGGCCGTTGCTGGGCTTCTGACAACCTCCCACCTCTGCCTGCCTCGAGCTGCTGGAAGCTGGATCTATGGGGAGCAGGTGGGGATATAGAATCATAGAATACTAGGACTGGAAGGGACCTCGAGAGGTCATCGAGTCCAGTCCCCTGCCCTCATGGCAGGACCAAATACTGTCTAGACCATCCCTGATAGACATTTAGTTAACCTACTCTTAAATATCTCCAGAGATGGAGATTCCACAACCTCCCTGGGCAATTTATTCCAGTGTTTGACTACCCTGACAGTTAGGAACTTTTTCCTAATGTCCAACCTAAACCTCCCTTGTTGCACTTTAAGCCCATTGCTTCTTGTTCTATCCCCAGAGGCCAAGATGAACAAGTTTTCTCCCTCCTCCTTATGACATCCTTTTAAATATCTGAAAACTGCTATCATGTCCCCCCTCAATCTTCTCTTTTCTAAACTAAACAAACCCAGTTCCTTCAGTCTTCCCTCAGAGGCCATGTTCTCTAGACCTTTAATCATTCTCGTTACTCTTCTCTGGACCCTCTCCAATTTCTCCACATCTTTCTTGAAATGTGGTCCAGAACTGAACACAATACTCCAATTGATGCCTAACCAGCACAGAGTAGAGCGGAAGAATGACTTCTCGTGTCTTGCTCACAACACACCTGTTAATGCATCCCAGAATCGTGTTTGCTTTCTTCGCAACAGCATCACACTGCTGACTCATATTCAACTTGTGGTCCACTAGAACCCCTATATTCCTTTCTGCCATACTCCTTCCCAGACAGTTTCTTCCCATTCTGTATGTATGAAACTGATTGTTCCTTTCTAAGTGGAGCACTTTGCATTTCTCTTTATTAAAGTTTATCCTGTTTACCTCAGACCATTTCTCCAATTTGTCCAGATCATTTTGAATTATGACCTTATCCTCCAGATTAGTCGCTACCTCTCCCAGCTTGGTAACATCTGCAAACTTAATAAGCGTACTTTCTATACCAATATCTAAATCATTGATGAAGATATTGAACAGAGCCGGTCCCAAAACAGACCCCTGTGGAACCCCACTTGTTATGCCTTTCCAGCAGGATTGTGAACTATTCTCTGAGGGTATGTCTACACTACCCTCCTAGTTCGAACTAGGAGGGTAATGTAGGCATACCGCACTTGCAAATGAAGCCTGGGATTTGAATTTCCCGGGCTTCATTTGCATAAGCGGGGAGCCGCCATTTTTAAAACCCCGCTGGTTCGAACCCCATGCAGCGCGGCTACACGGGACACGAACTAGGTAGTTCGAACTAGGCTTCCATTTTTCGAACCAGCGGGGTTTTAAAAATGGCGGCTCCCCGCTTATGCAAATGAAGCCCGGGAAATTCAAATCCCGGGCTTCATTTGCAAGTGCGGTATGCCTACATTACCCCGCTAGTTCGAACTAGCGGGGTAGTGTAGACATACCCTGAGTATGGTTATCCAGCCAGTTATGCACCCACCTTATAGTAGCCCCATCTAAGTTGTATTTACCTAGTTTATTGATAAGAATATCATGCGAGACCATATCAAATGCCTTACTAAAGTCTAGGTATACCACATCCACTGCCTTATCCACAAGACTTGTTATCCTATCAAAGAAAGGTATCAGATTGGTTTGACATGATTTGTTTTTTACAAATCCACGCTGGCTGTTCCCTATCACCTTGCCACTTTCCAAGTGTTTACAGATGATTTCTTTAATTACTTGCTCCATTATCTTCCCTGGCACAGAAGTTAAACTAACTGGACTGTAGTTTCCTGGGTTGTTCTTTTTATAGATGGGCACTATATTTCCCCTTTTCCAGTCCTCTGGAATCTCTCCTGTCTCCCATGATTTTCCAAAGATGATAGCTAGAGGCTCAGATACCTCCTCTATCAGCTCCTTGAGTATTCTAGGGTGCATTTCATCAGGCCCTGGTGACTTGCAGACATCTAACTTTTCTAGGTGATTTTTAACTTGTTCTTTTTTTATTTTACCTTCTAAATCTACCCCATTCCCACTAGCATTCACTATGTTAGGCGTTCCTTCAGACTTCTCGGTGAAGACCGAAACAAAGAAGTCATTGAGCATCTCTGCCATTTCCAAGTTTCCTGTTACTGTTTCTCCCTCCTCACTGACCAGTGGGCCTACCCTGTCCTTGGTCTTCCTCTTGCTTCTAATGTATTTATAAAAAGTCTTCTTGTTTCCCTTTATTTCCGTAGCTAGTTTGAGCTCATTCTGTGCCTTTGCCTTTCTAATCTTGCCCCTGCATTCCTGTGCTGTTTGCCTATATTCATCCTTTGTAATTTGTCCTACTTTCCATTTTTTATATGACTCCTTTTTTATTTTTAGATCATGCAAGATCTTGTGGTTAAGCCAAGGCGGTCTTTTGCCATATTTTCTATCTTTCCGACACATCAGAATAGCTTGCTTTTGGGCCCTTAACAATGTCCCTTTGAAAAACTGCCAACTCTCCTCAGTTGTTTTTCCCCTCAGTCCCGATTTCCATGGGACCTTACCTATCAGCTCTCTGAGCTTACCAAAATCCACCTTCCCGAAATCTATTGTCTCTATTTTGCTGTTCTCCCTTCTACCCTTCCTTAGAATTGTGAACTCTATGATTTCATGATCACTTTCACCCAATCTGCCTTCCACTTTCAAATTCTCAACCAGTTCCTCCCTATTTGTTAGGATCAAATCTAGAACAGCTTCCCCCCGGTAGCTTTTTCAACCTTCTGAAATAAAAAGTTGTCTCCAGTGCAGTCCAAGAACTTATTGGACAGTCTGTGCCCCGCAGTGTTATTTTCCCAACATATATCTGGATAGTTGAAGTCCCCCATCACCACCAAATCTTGGGCTTTGGATGATTTTGTTAGTTGTTTAAAAAAAAGCCTCATCCACTTCTTCCCAAGCAATATGCTTCGTTGTCTGACACATTCAATTAACTAGCAACCTCCATTTCCTACGAGTGCTGGATAACAAAGCTTTCACTGTATTTCATGTATAAGGCTACAAACAAAAGTAATAATTTACAATTCTTGGGGAAGTCTAGCTAATTAATGTTAATTAATTACATTGACTGTTTCTTGAGCAGCTATTAATAAAGACATAAATGTTTCAAATTAAAGCCCCATGATTCATCCCAGTGATAAATTTGGCACATGATTATCAAGGAAATCAAACAATATTGGACTCTGATCCTGCAATTCACAACATTAGAGCAGTGCCCAAAGATCACACAGAGCAAAGTCAACAGAGTGCTTTTGGAGCACAGATGTCTGCACACACTCATATATTGCAAGACTGACGTCCAACACTGTTTGACTGCTTTACAATTATTATCAGGACCTACTTCACAGGCCAAATTCTCCCTAGGATGGATTTGGCCTCATATATTTAATGTTCAATCAATAAACATATTGGCATATTCAACAATTTGCAAGTGTTTTATACACTTTTAAAATATTATTATTCTTTGTACTTACAGAGATTTTTTTTAAATAAAATTCAATTTAGAATGCACTAGCCCAGTCTTTTGGTCCTTACTTAAGGAAAACTTTCTTTGAACTCAATGTAAGATTCACCTCATTTGGAATTTTAAAACTGAGGCCTATAAAATTTGAAATGTGGATGTTTCACTCTAAAAAGTCTCAGTTGTATATATTGTCTCAATTCCTAAGTATATATAATTGAGTTTCATGTATCAGGAATGATTCAGCATGATGTTCAACAGGTTACAGTAATACAGAACAGGAACTGGAAGTGGTAAACATGGGTTTAGTAAAAGTAGCCAGAGAATATTATCCTCAAGAAACCCTTGCTTCCTCCAGCCAGCAGCACATCACCTTTTCAGTGACAGCTCAGAAGAATTTATTGCCGTATCAGAAGACGACCTGTGGAGAAAAAGACATCTCTTTTCCTTTCTCTATATATTTGTGCATAAAGTTCTTGAGTATAATTTGCCCCTCATTCTCAAATGCAGCATCAATGGCAGGATATCACAATGTCTCAGATCCCTATAGGAACCACACCAATACTTCGGAAGCTGGGACTAGAACTTCCATCCTTCCATTCCAAAGTATAGCCCTTGATGACTTGAGCTCTGCAGAAGTAATGGGTCCTTATCCCTCTTGTTGGCCAGCTATTGGAATATATTATCACCCACTCTTACACACAAAGCCAATATGCTTCCTTACTCAGAGCCAAGCAAAAAAAGCTGTGATTAAATACATGTGGCCTGATTGACACAAATATATATTACAGATGTTTGTTCTTCAATTTTTAAATGCCTATTTAAACTCTAGGCATTGAACAAAACTTCAATTACATCCCATTGAAAATGCCCAGCCTGAACACATGATTACTCCTAAGTATGATTTTCGAAATGCTAAAGCCTCAGGATACCTTACAGCACGTCTTGTTAATTTCAATTTCAAATATATTGCCATGGTGTTAGGGTTGGCAACAGTGCCTCAGAGCTGGCAGCAGTGGCCTTGACTACAGCATTAAAAAAAAACCATCCTCAGCCAGAACCATCATCTACTCTACAAGACACAAATTCTTTCATAGAATGCCAATACCCTCAAATGGCACAAATTGTAGTTTATATTTTGTTGACTCAGTGTGTCTCTAAATTGCAACTCAGGTCACTTACTGGAATATTTTGGTGTATTAAAATAATATGAAAGCACACATGGGCCCTTTCTCACTCTATCTCATTGGCTTGTTTACAAACCAATAGGACAGACAAGCCTTTTTTTAAAATTAAGAGCAAGATTCTAGTTTGTCCCAAATTTACCCTCATTTTATGGCTGTACTCAGGGGCCAACCACATTCCCCATTCCAAAATGCAGTGCCAAGCTCATTAAAAAGGGCAGGGAAAGAGGAAACTGAATATAATCCTGTTCCTTATCAACAGCAGTCCGTGGAGCAGAGAGGGTGGGGTGTGCCTACACAAGGAGATGTTTAAGGCTTTGATCCAGAAAAACATTTAACTGCATGTTGAACTTTAAGCACGGGACTATTTCTACTAGTTTAAATGGAACCATGCCGACATATACCAGTTTTATTCTTCCTCTATTTCATCTCCGCATTTGGACTGTTGCATAAAGAGGATACATTTCAGTGGAAAGTACCGTAATTTAGTGAATATAACCTGCACCCGAATATACCCAGCGGTTTTTTCTATCTGAGTAAAAAAAATCTTGTCTACCCTGTGCACAAATATAATCCGTGGGGTATACAAGACTTTTCTGTGCCGGACGTATATTTGCTGGAGGTATATTTACGGTGCGGGGCTGGAGAGGGGCTGCGCTGTGGCTGCGCTGGAACCGGGGGGGTGAGTACTCCCCCGCTCGGAGGCTGGAGGCTGGCGGCCAGGAACCGGGGGGGATGAGCGCTCCCCCACCCCTTCCTGCAGCTGTGCAGGAACCGGGGAGTGAGTGCTCCCCCGCCCAGAGGCTGGAGGCTGGCGGCTGCGCAGCCACAGGAAGAGGTGACTCACCACCTGGTGAGTAAAAAAAATTCTGTATACCCCACACCCGAGTATACCCTGCAGGGGGATGGGTGCAGGGTTTGTAAAAACGAATATAACTTGTGGGTTATATTCGCTAAATTACGGTAGGAGAGATCATACTTGGAAACTGATAATCTTGCAGGGGAAACCTTAAAAAATGAATAATCTAAAAGTATATAAGGCAGCGGTTAGACTTAAATCCATACTAGAAGCAGGGCTTCTGAGTATTGGTTGTTCTTAAATGCAGAAGGAGAGAAAAGTGCAATGATTTCCTGGAGGACAAAAAAGAAAGTCCACATCGTATTTGTATCCCATCCATCTGAGCAATCATCTTCAAGATTGTATTTTCTGGAAAATGGTTTCACTATCTCCGATTTAGATCTGGCTTCAAAATTCTCCAATATGGAGAGCATAATGAAAGAATACAGGATGGTGAAATCTATCCCCTCCATGGTACCGCAGAATGGAATGTTGGCTGCAAGATACTCAAGAGGATGGAAATGGTACACAGTTGAATGTTCTTTATGGATGAGTACTTCTTATCTGGCTTTATGGAAGTGGAAAGGGCAAAAGATGGCTGGAACAAAATGTTCTTGGCTGGTAGCTTCTTCACTGGCAAGAGCACAAACAATCCAGCTCAAACCTTCTCTGTTCACAATGACTGGATCTCATATAATTTTAAAATATTTTAATATTTCTGGGGCCTGCTATGAAAGACAGAGTCATAACACCCAAACAAACCAGAAACTCTGCAATATGGCTGGCCGGTGAGTAGATCCTCTCCAAAAATCACAAAGGCAGCTAACTGGAAAAACACAAAACTCAGTAGCTAGAAGATTAAAAAAAAAAATCCCAGGGGTTGACTGACACTCAGTGTTCTGTCCATACAAGAGAGAAAGCAGTTAGTTTTGATGTTTTAGTGAACGTAGACCAAAATGTTCAATCTTTTTATGGCATGGGAGTGGCAGCATATAGCTGGCTCAAATACCCCATATTTTCCATTTCTCACCCTTCCTAAAAAATGAACTGACCGTCCATCAGGAGTACGTGCAACTAGTCATTCATGTGAACGCACAAAACAATTCTGAGTTTTCTAAATGGACAAACTGTCTTTTTAAACATTAAAACATTGTAGACCAGCTCCCCAGCTGTTGAAAATTAGCACCCCATCTTCTGAAGTCAATGGAGTTACACTAATTTACCCTCAGTGAAGATTTCACTCTATCATAATTTTGTAGAAAGCAAAACTGATTATACAATCAATTGCCACTTTTTTATAAAGGCAACTCATATTTTCTATTAAACTTATCCCATTTCCTCATAAAAGTTATTGGGCTAGATGCAGGAATCATTGGGTGAAATTCTATGGCCTGTATTATGCATAAGGTCAGACCAAATGATCTTAATGTACCTATCTGGCTTTAAAATCTATGCCTTTGTAGAGAGCAAAGACACTCCAGCTCTCAACATGAAAGATTTTCCTATAAAGGCAAACTTGTCCCCAGAAGTGCTTCACTTAATCAAAAGAATACACAGGGATTTTAAATAGGGACACTTAAAAAAATCCCAAACGCGAGTTCATCAAGGGTAAAATTCAATGCAGAGAGACTGAACGAAGTCCCATAGCACATTTCTTCACCTTTGCACGTAGGAATTAATGGAGGTCCTAACGTCCACCCTGGTCAAGGTGTGAAACTCACTGTTTACATTACTCCTTCTTGCAAAAGCTAACAACAACGCAACAAAACTTCCGAACCATACTTTTCAGAGGAAGCAACTGGTTTTTCATAGACCCGGGTTTCTTTTTTTATCTTAATCAACATCACCACGTCTTTTAGCAAAAGCAATTTACCATTCTGGACAACCCACTCCAGAGTCAAGAATCCCCACAAAATCTCTGCCAACATTTCAGTTCAGTGATACCCAATTGGCATGACAAATAATACAAGCATTACCAAACTGCTAAAAAGAGACTGATCTCTCCCATATGTCAGAGGTGCATAAGACTGACCCAGAATACATTGATTGTATTTATGGTTTGATACTATGTCTCTCAAGCGACCACAGTCCCCATCTCCAACTTCATTACACATGGAAGCTAGTGAGCATCCACTGCACATTACAGGGTATAGTGGTATGTTTTGTGGTGCTTGGGTAAAACTTTGCTTACCAAGTGCTTATCCAATGATTATCTGCATTAACTTATGCTTCTGAATGCCCATGGAAAGCACACTACAGGGCTGTGTCTACAC
The DNA here is from genome assembly GCF_052426305.1 of Pelodiscus sinensis. Taxonomy (NCBI): domain Eukaryota; kingdom Metazoa; phylum Chordata; order Testudines; family Trionychidae; genus Pelodiscus; species Pelodiscus sinensis. The sequence continues at coordinate 125,969,627 of NC_143055.1, forward strand.
TGGGCCACTTATTCTGGAAAATCAGCCGCTTTTCCGGAATAAGCTGCGAGCTGTCTACACTGGCCCCTTGAATTTCCGGAAAAGCACTGATGATCTACTGTAAGAAATCAGCTGCTTTTCCGGAAAAACTATGCTGCTCCCGCTTGGACAAAAGTCCTCTTTCCGGAAAACTGTTCCGGAAAAGGGCCAGTGTAGACAGCACAGTAGTCTTTTCTGCAAAAAAGCCCCGATCGCGAAAATGGCGATCGGGGCTTTTTTCCGGAAAAGCGCGTCTACATTGGCCACGGACGCTTTTCCGGAAAGGGCTTTTCTGGAAAAGCATCCTGCCAATGTAGACGCACTTTTTCTGGAAATACTTATAACGGAAAACTGTTCCGTTTTAAGCATTTCCGGAAAATCATGCCAGTGTAGATGTAGCCCAGTAGTCTACCCTTGAGGAAGAGACCAAAGCAGGAACAACTTTAGCAAAGGTTCACATCTAAAGGAAAACACTGCAATCTTCTAGCCAACAGCAGATGAAATGAAATGCTTCAACAGATATCTTCCATAAATAACTGTGTCTAACAAGACCACAGATTGTGCACCTGCATAAAAAATGTCAGCCTCCATCCTCTCAAATCAAGCATGCAGATGTAGTCCTTATCAGGTCTTCTCTGTGATCCCCCAACCTTCCACATTGCCTCAATCCTGTCTTGATTGCATCAGCCATCTAGACTCATCCAAGTCATACAGACATGGTCGTGAGTTCTGTGGCACAAGTTCAGCTGAAAAGGATGAAGATGCCGTAGTGGGTTTCATCAGCATTTAGGTTAAGGCCTTATCTTCTGAGATGAGAAAAATGGAACCAAAGAGACATGCAGTAAATTGAGGGGCAGGAGTGTCACAAGTTATCAGATATACGAAGAACCACCAAACATAGTCAAAACTAAGCAGACCCAGCTGACCCTTGGGCCTGGTGATGCACACAGTATTTCAAGGTTCTGCAAGTAATTCCCTGGGCCCCGTGAGATCACCAGGACTAAACGTGCTCAGTGGTAAAGAAACATCATTAGAAACACCTAAGCTATGAATAAATATCAGGCTGAGGGTCAGAATCCATGAACCAAGTTGAGAGAGCAGAGCTGGGTCAGGACAGGGCTCTCAGGGAGGCTAGTAAAACAGGATCGGGAGGGGCCGATTCACATTGCTGCTATTTTGAACCCAAACATAAATTGCCATTGTGGATTGTGGTTTGGCAGGCTCAAAGCCCCAGTATTTAAGCAGGTTTGGATTTTTATTAGAACCATTTACCTGGCGCCAGGCCAAACCAATGTCTGATTTTCGGGGGTATGGCAGTGGTGGATTCCCTCTCAAAATCTCTAATAGCTTGAAAATAACTAGCAGCAAGCACTGACTTTTGGAATTTCTACTCTTATCTTTATGGGACTGAAACAGATTTTCTTCACTTCAACATGTTAAAATTCACACTGTGCCACTTGGCCCATTTGCCTCTATGTAAGTAGAACCAGCAAGGAATGATGTGGAAGCAGCAGCATTTATGATAACAAAATTGGTGGTATTAACAGTCTCTGTATGAACATAATGTACTGATCATTCTTCCATAATCTACTATGAAATCAATCCCATTTTGCCTTATGCGCCAGTGAAAGCACAATCTTAGACAGAAATAAGATGTGAAGTGCACAATCCAACTTAAGACCTGCAGAATTCCCTCACAGGGGTAGAAAAGAGATTTTTAGTCTGCATTTACCATCTGTGCTCAAATTCACAACCAACATACCTCACAAGTGAAAAGGTTCCTTCCCTCCTTAGAATGAATTTAATTTTTGTTTTAAAAAGGACCCTAAGTTATCATTGTAAGAGGAGACTGATTATTCTAGTAGCGACCACAGGAATTGATGGACGACTGTGGTAGGATAACTTAAATATCTTAATTGTAAACAGAATTCCATTGTATTTTAGTTTATATATGAGGGACCTACTACATATCCCATTGTATAAAAACAGCCAAGACTATGGTGACCACCCAGAAGTGAAGTACTGAATTCCAAAAGGTTCTGGGGGGAACATACTGTTTAGTTATACACGTGTTCTTGTTTATACAATTCTTTAGCTTTTTTAAAGAAAATAACATAAAATGCTGTTGATGTCAATGATGCAAATTTCTAGAACATCTGTGTGGAGAAACTCAATCATGCTAATTAAAACACTGGAGTAGTGCATAGCCACAGGACTCAGATTTCTTTGCAAAAAGGGAAAGATTTCTAAAAATTGCAACTGTATAAGAAAGATTCCAAAAAGATATAAAGTGCAAGTTACATATTTTTTAAACAAAACAAAAACATACCGAGGATCAAATTCTGACTCCGTTGCATCAACATGGAATTGCTGCACTAAATCCCTTCAAGTCAATAGAGTTATACTCCAGCATACCTGAGAGGAGAATTATTACAATTTATTGTTTGTGTTACCACACCACCAAGACCAGGGCTTCGTTATGCCAAATGCTAGAGAGACATAGGAAGAGAAAGTCTCTGTTTAGAAGAGTTTACAATCTAATAAATAGGCCAGACAAAATAAATATCCCCATTTCAGGGGAGAGTCACAGAGAGGTTAATGGCTAGAACCTTAGGAAATGTATGCTGACATAGGTCCATTGACATCCTTGGAGCTATGTCGATTTCCACCTGAGAAAATGGCTTTACATAACTTGAAATAGGTCACACTAGAAGTGTGTCACAGGTGGGCACTGAACCCTGATCCTTGTGGTTACTTGTTATTCTCAGTTTAAATCAGAGGGTCAGTGAACCAGCCTGGCTTAAAAAAAGAATGGACCCAAATCTTTATTAAGACTCAGTATAATTTGTTAATCTCTCTTAATTCTGCTTGGTTTTGGCAGAAGTAGAAATACCAAAGTACCACAAGAAAGCTATCTTCATGGTGTTTATCAGGCAGCAGAAACCCAAAATGTTTTTCAAGACCCAAACTATGGCTAAATCCTGATCATACTCAAACAATATTTCTCAATGGCTTAAATGAGACAGGCCAGCAGGGCTTGATCTATGTTATCCTGACATTTCCAGCATGATTCTAAACCCCAGCTGTCTAGTTACCTTTCGTTAAGCCTCGGATAATCATTTGGGCTTCTGAAGGTTGAGAATCATAGAATCATAGAGCTGGAAGAGACCTCAGAAGGTCATCAAGTCCAGCCCCCTGCCCAAGGCAGGACCAATCCCAACTAAATCAACTCAGCGGGGGCTTTGTCAAACCAAGACTTAAAAACCTATAGGGATGGAGATTCCACCACCTCCCTACAGAACACATTCCAGTGATTCACCACCCTCATGGTTAAATCGTTTTCCCTAATATCCAACCTAGACCTCTCCCACTGTAACTTGAGACCATTACTCCTTGTTCTTCCATCTGTCACTACTGTGAATGGCCTCTCTCCAGCCTCTTTGGCACCTCCCTTTAGGAATCTGATCCCCCCTCACTCTTCTCTTCTGAAGACTAAACAAACCCAAATCCCTCAGTCTCTCCTTATAGACAGGGCTCGACATTCTATGTAATCTACTTGCCCATGGCGAGTAGATTACATCCTGGAAGAGTCGGGTTTCCGGCGATCTGCGCATGCACAGAATGATCTACGCATGCACAGAACGCCAGACAGTGCAGCTGGCGAGCGGTGCTTACCGCAGCTCGACGAGCCCTGATTATAGGTCATGCGCTCAAGCCCCCTAATAATTTTGGTTGCCCTCCGCTGGACCCTGTCCTATGCATCCAAATCCTTTCTATAGTGGGAGGCCCAGAACTGGACACAATACTCCAGATGTGGCCTCACCAGTGCCAAATAAAGGGGAATAATCACTTCTCTAGATCTGCTGGCAATGTTCCTCTTAATGCACCCTAATATGCCATTAGCCCTCTTGGCTATAAAGGCACACTGTTGACTCATATCTAGCTTCTCATCCACTGTAATCCCCAGGTCCTTTTCTGCTGAACTGTTACTTAGCCATTCGGTCCCCAGACTGTAACAATATTTGGGATTCTTCCGTCCCAAGTGCAGGACTCTACATTTGTCCTTGTTCAACCTCATCAGATTTCTTTTGGCCCAATTCTATAATGTGTCCAGGTCACTATGGACCCTGTTCCTGCCCTGCAGTGTATCTACCTCTCCCCCTAGCTTAGTATCATCTGTGAACTTGCTGAGGGTGCAATCCATCCCCTCATCCAGGTCATGAATAAAGATGTTGAACAAAAAAGGTCCTAGAACAGATCCTTGGGACACTCTGCTAGAAACCAACCGCCAACCTGACATTGAGCTGTTGATCACTACCCATTGGGCCCAACAGTCTAGCCAGCTTTCTATCCATCTTACAGTCCATTTATCCAATCCATATTCCCTTAATTTGCTGGTAAGAATGTTGTGGGAGACTTATCAAAAGCTTAGCTAAAGTCAAGGTATGTCACATCCACTGACTTTCCCATATCCACAGAGCCAGTTACCTCATCATAGAAGCTAATCATATTGGTCAGGTACGACTTGCCCATCATGAATCCATGTTGACTATTCCTGATCACTGACTATTCCTGATCACTTTAGCCCATTTACACCTTTGAAACTTTTGAGGTTTTCCCACTGCTACAACAAAAGTAATTTCATTTGTCACCAAGTCCTCCTTTCCTTATTTTTGCCAAATTGTAAGATTAAGTCACTACTGAAATTAAGCAAAGATGCTAGTTTGATGCAATTATCCCTTGTTACTTTCTAATCTTTTGGCCTTTTGAACTAGTTTATAGAGAATAGTGTTGATGGACATTTAACTAGTTCTAGGCATTATAATCATAGTGCCATAGTGTTAAGATGTATTCATGAGTTTTGTATGACATTTTAAAACAGTACTACATTTAAAAGGTCTTTATTACATTACACCTCCATTTATGTTCTCTCCAACTAGACATTAGCTGACATGAAATACTAGAAATGGAGATCTGTGTTCTTATAGGCCATGAAATGAAGAGGAAATGAAGTAATTACTGTATTTTTTGTTGAAAAGTAACATGCTTGACTGCAAGTTCCTTTGAATAAATACTGTATTCTCTTTACAGCACTAATGTTATTCTAATTTCTAGACTACAATAGAAAAGCAAGGAACAGAAGAGCAGGACTGCCTTTGCCTAATGTACCACATTGTTTATAACAGTAATTTTCATTCATTGCTTGTATGTTGTATCTAACTCTATGGAGGGCTATATTGGCCTCATGAACCTCCTTTTGCAGACAATTGCTCTCCTAAGAACAATCCCTGTGACATTTCCTTCCTTCTGTATTTCATTGTCTTCTTAATGGGTGGGACAAGGGTCTATTTCTCCAATCTAATTTATCTTACATATGCCTGCCCAGCTTTTATTCTAGAATCCTTTTGGGATAGTTCTTCACAGCCACAAAAAATTATGCCTGACACAGTGGGGTCCTGGTACATGATTTAGGCTCCTGCATGCTACCGCAATACAAATGAGTAAAAAAGACAACTTCTGAACTTTCCTGAGCTCAAAAAATCCAATCCAAGAAGCTGCAATGGCATTTGTGCTATCACCTCACTTTAAAATGTTCATGGACATGAAAAATTTCACAGGAAACTTCTGCAAAAAAAGATTTTATATACCTCTAGGGTATGTGGCTTACAAAATTTCAGTAATCCAAACACTGCTACAATGACAGCAGAAGAGCCCCAGTTGTAAGACCTACACCATTCAATATATGTGTGTACAATTTCTCACTGATGCTTAGAGGAAAAAGCAGAACTGTGAATCCAAACTTGCCTTCCATATTCTGGCAATGTTCCCATTCAGGTCAAACATAAATATTGAAGAGTTCAGCAATAAAAGTCTTATGCAACACTGAAAACATGTATAATTATTAGTACTTAATGCTTGGCAAGTTCCTAAAAGAGCTCCGATGCAGTATGTAAGTCAGCCTCATGCAAAGGTTGATGCTGCACTGTTCATTCAGGCAGTGCTCCTGCTCATGTTCAGTGACTTCAGTGGCCAAAACTACAATAAAAGGAGAAACCAAATGATCATATGATCCCTGTTTAGTGCCCCCTGTCCTCAGCCATGCAATCTCATTTGTAACAGAAGCCTGTTAATGCATAAACATAATTATGTGAGAAATCATTACAGGTATAAGGTGGAGCTGGGTATTATCTATAATAGCCATCCAACATGGAGTAGTAAGCATTCTTCATATGCATACTTCTCCCCCACTGATTACATTCTTTTGTTATATATTTTAAACTACCAAAGTATAAAATATAGCCAAAATTAAAAGAAACCTGTCTTTAGTAAGCAGAAGCCAAAATGTTTCAAAATTTCAGGATTGAGAAAAGTCATCTTGCACTATCACAAAGCATGTACCTTCTTCAGTCTTTCACATTGTGTCTGATAAGTAGCAGGCAAGCCCATAACTTCCTATTGCTTATAATTGAAGTGTGTGTGATGCAGTATGTCAACAATGTATGGTTATTTGATCAGAATGTTTTATTTTTAATCTTCTCAGTTTTTGGGGCTAAAAATCAATGTAAAAGCCCAGGCAGCCTGAGCCTTCATTTGAGAATGCTGAAGTGGAGCAAAACTGGTTAAAACTCTGACTGTTGCAATATAAGCATCAGTAGGATTGTACATATCTGTTACAGCCAGGGTAGTTTATATTTATTAGTGCAGAAGTGTAAAAATATTTGGTGGTAAAATGAACCCAACGGATGTTTTTGCTGGCAACAGACTCTTCATGGCAACTGTACCACTCATTGTGAAAGAGTAACAGCTGAGCATGTGAGTTGCTTTAGTATTGACAAAGAAGCATCCAAGATTCCATGATTAAGTGAATTATGGTGGCTTTCCATTGCCCACCTGGATCAAATGACACTTTAAGATTCCCATTTATCACTCCAAAGCGTGAAGAGTTGAAACTAATATCAAAAATGCAAATTTTTCTAAATATTTAATCTCAATTAAGGCTTTTCTACTCTAATTTCTTTAAAGCTTTACTACATTTTTACTGTGATGTCACACAGCAAAAGAATCCAGTTGTATAAAACAAGTTAACAGTTGACATACGCAGATCTTCAAAGTCAACTAAAATACAATACTGGAAAGCAAATGTAAGTATGCTTTTTTGAAAAACAAAGTAAAATAAATGGTTTTAACTTTGTATTTAACATGGAGCCAGCTGTAGTAATCCATACTAAGTCAATTTACTTTGTAACCCAAGTTCTCACCTTATCTACATCATGGGAAATAGTTGCATTCTATTCGATATTTGTTAGGTGTGGTCTTCTAGATAGAGATACGTCTGTGGATTTTTGTGATTACTTCAGGGAAACAAGGCAGGGGACTTAATTTTGGAAGAGTTTTACAATGGCATCAGGTGGAGACATTTCTCAGTTATGCCTTCATCTAGAAATTACACGCCTGTCTTATTCACTTACCCTAAAAGATTACAGGCAGTCCCCGGGTTACGTACAAGATAGGGACTATAGGTTTGTTCTTAAGTTGAATTTGTATGTAAGTCGGAACTGGCTCCAGATTCAGCCGCTGCTGCTGAAACTGACCAGGGGCTGACTACAGGAAGCTGGAGGCAGAATTGCTCTGCCCCCAGCTTCCTGGAATCAGCCACTGATCAGTTTCAACAGCAGCTGAATCTCGAGCCTGGGACAGAACAGCTGGGCTGCCAGGTAGGTCCCCACAGGACCAACCCGGCAGCACCCCAGCTGCTCTACCCCAGGGTCCACAACAAAAGCCTGGTATGCTGGGGAGGAGGGGGGGCGCGCAGCCTCCCCGGCTTTGCTCCAGGTGTCCCTGGTGTGCTGGAGACGGTCCCCAGCAGACTAGAGGCACCGGGAGCAAAGCGGCAGCGGCGGCGGGGTCCCGCGCCTCTGAGGCTTTGCTCTGGCAAAGCCTCAGAGGCATGGGACCCCGCCGCCACTGCGGCTTTGTTCCTGGTGCCTCTGGTCTGCTGGGGACCGTCTCCAGCACACCAGGGACACCTGGAGCAAAGCCGCAGTGGCGGCGGAGTCCCGCGCCTCCCCGGCTTTGCCAGAGCGGCAGCGGCGGCGGGGTGCCGCACCTCTGAGGCTTTGCGAGAGCAAAGCCTCAGAGGCGCGGGACCCCTCCGCCTCCCCGGTTTTGCTTCAGGTGTCCCTGGTCTCCTGGAGACGGTCCCCAGCAGACCAGGGGCACCTGGAGCAGCTTTTCTCGCCCCGGAGATCGAGGTGGCGGGACCACTGCGCTCTGGGCGGTCCCGCTGCCTGCGAGCTCCGGGGCGAGAAAGCCCCGTTCGTAAGTGCGGATCCGACATAAGTCGGATCCGCGTAACTCAGGGACTGCCTGTATATGACTACAGGCTGAGATTATAAACAGTGGTTCCTGGAGGCCCACCAATTCTTCTGGGAGGACAGAAATACTTATCAAAGGAAAAGACCAAGCTCTATGCCTACATAAACCAAGGGACAAGACCTGCATTTACAAAATACAGGAGCAGAAGCAGCTTGTTAGTATAGGCAAATGAGGCACAGACCAATTAAGAACTCCCAAAAACTACAAAATATATTTTGCGTATTTTATTTTTTTTACTTGACAAATATATATAGTTGTAAGGGCAAAATTTGATTTACATGTCAGTATTCCCTCTCTCCATTGGTGAAACACAATGTCAGAAAGGTAGAAGAATGTAGTACTGTGTAAGACACAAATCTTGGCATCGTGTAGATAAGAGAGGCCCTAGAAATTTTCTTTGTTACCATGGCAATTTGCCATGCCCAGAAGTCTTTTTGTAAGGGTGTTGCTATGGTGTTGTCCACTGCTTGATGAGACCACAGCAAGACCGTAGCAGTCCAGCTGGGCCTGCAGATGGTTTGAAGGGGGTTGGGAGGCTGGGATGCAAGTGCCCACTCCCTTCTCAGTCTCTCTTCACAGGGCTGGCCGGCCCTGTGCATGTGTGCAAAAAGCCACTGCTGACTCGGGTCTGTCTCCAGCTCCACCCCTCCATACAGGCTCAGACAGCTGGGGTGGTTGGGCAGCTCCAATTCCCAGGTCCATCAGCTCCTTCACAATAAGTAAGGGTAGCTTTCAGTAGCTATTCAAGTATACATTGGGCAGGGGAGGAAACAACTATTTTGTAATTTGAGCCTCACGAACCGCCACCACACTGACCTGAATGGGACTTTCTGAGCCATCAAGTCCAGGGCTTGTGGGCTTTTGGAATAAAGGCCACTCATCACGGGGGCTAGAATGTGACATACATTTGTCATGCAGAGCTACAATATAATCTATTTACAAGCTGAATTCAAGAAATATCTGCTTTTCTTTGGTGGTAAGTCAATAACAACGGCTCTCACATGTTTAAATGTTACTGGATAAAGTAACAAACTGCTATTTCTTTCCTTTAAAAAGAAAGACATGAAAATATGTCACTTCACTTTTTTTCCTGGTAACAGGAAGAGAACCTGGGAGAAAGCTGATCAGCTGTTTGTCGGCTCAGCGCGGCAGCCATGTAAATGTAAATGAAGCCGCGATCATTTAAATCGCGGCTTCATTTGCTTTTGCCTATCTGTCTAATCTACGTGCCTCTGCCGACAGAGGCATGTAGTCTAGACACAGCCTTAATTACCTTGCTATATTATTGTGAGGATTAAAGTTTGTACCACACTGCACTTATAAAGTGCTACATAAGCATTAACCATTATTGCTACAATACAATATGTGCAGGACAATCCAACTTGGAAAATAACTCTTTTTTGCATACAGAATATTTAATTTTTACATTGTCTATGCTGATCACCTGCTTTATGTTTGTGTGTCAGAAAAGAACATATTACCAGAGTGATCAACACTCCGTTTGCTTAATAAATATCTAGAGTTCCTTGCATTTCCAGTGTACAGCTCTGTGCTGACAGCAACTGAAAGGAAGCTGCATCTATAGAAAGCCTTAAGAGTTGTACTCGACAGCTCATGGACTTATTGTTTAGACTGCCTTAGTTTTTAGCCTGCCTACCGTTAGTAGGCTACTAGTGAAGGAAATGTGTTTTTTCTCCATTTGGCTCCAGTGAGTGATATAACCACAGACTCTTGCCAATGTCATTCACAGACGAGCCTCAACTATTTAACATGACCAAACAGATCACAGGCAAAGAAACAACTCAGCTATATTAGGCTTAATAGTTCCAAACCCACAGAATAATAGTAAAAAGGGGAGGATATAATTAATGTTTATTGGGTTTTTTAGACAGGTGCTCTCTTATTGAATCCTAATAATTGTGGTTGAAATCCAAGAACACAAAGCCACAGATGGAATCCAATTAATCCAAGGTTTCTGAATCTCAATAACTCTCACTCTTGTTGTTAATGCCGGGAGACTGATTATACCGATAATTGTTGTTCTCCAATTGCATTTTGTAGAGGTAATTCAAGGTGGCCATGAAAAACAAAGGCACATCTTAAGAGAGCAAAATAAATGTTCTTTTTTTAGAAATTTATCTAGAATTTTGAACTGGTGAATCATAGCAGTGTACAGGCATTTGTGAGTAAAGCTCAACTCAGTGATAAGGACTTGGAAATGGCAGGGACCAGTGATATCTGGATTTTGATGGACCTAACCTCCATGAATCCATCTAGAATTTTTTTTGAACCCTGTTAAAGTTCTAGACTTCACTGCAACCTCTGGCAAGGAGTTCCACAAGTTGACTGTGCGCTGAGTGAAGAAAAACTTCCTTTTGTTTGTTTTAAACCTGCTGCCTATTCATTTCATTTGGTGACCCCTAGTTCTTTTATTGTGGGAATAAGTAAATGACTTTTTCTTATTCACTTCTTCCATACCAGTCATGAGTTTATAGACTTCTATCATATCCCCCCTTACTCTCCTCTTCTCTAAGATGAAAAGTCCAAGTCTTTTTAATCTCTCTCCATGTAGGACCCGTTCCAATTCCCTAATAATTTTTGTTGCCCTTTTCTGAACCTTTTCCAATGCCAATATCTTTTTTGAGATGAGGCGACCACATCTGTAGACAGTATTCAAGATGTGGACATACAATGGTTTTATATAGAGGCAATAAGATATTATCTGTCTTATTCTCTATCCCTTTTTTAATGACTCCTAACGTTCTATTTGCTTTTTTGACTGCCGCTGAATACTGAGTGGATGTTTTCAGAAAACTATCCACAATGACTCCAAGATCTTTCTCTTAAGTAGTTGTAGCTAAATTACTCCCCATCATATTTTATATGTAGTTGGGATTATTTTTTCCAGTGTGCATTACTTTACATTTATCAACATTAAATTTCATTTGCCATTTTCTTGCCCAATCGCTTAGTTTTGTGAGATCTTTTTGAAGCTCTTCCCAGTCTGCTTTGGTCTTAACTATCTTGAGCAGTTTGGTATCTTCTGCAAATTTTGCCACCTCACTGTTTACACCTTTTTCTAGATCATTTATAAGTAAGTTGAATAGGATGGGTCCCAGGACCAACCCTTGGGTGACCGCACTAGTTACCTCTCTCCACTAGGAAAAATTACCATTTATTCCTACCCTTTGCTTCCTGTCTTTTAACCAGCTATCAATCCATGAGATGACCTTTCCTCTGTTGCCATGACAACTTACTTTACTTAAGAGCCTTTGTTGAGGGATCTTGTCAAAGGCTTTCTGGAAATAAAAATAATACTATATTCACTGGATCCCCCTTGTCCACATTTGTAGACCCCCTAAAAGAACTCTGGGGGTATGTCTACACTACCCTCCTAGTTCGAACTAGGAGGGTAATGTATGCATACCGCACTTGCTAATGAAGCCCGGGATTTGAATTTCCCGGGCTTCATTAGCATAAGCGGGGAGCCGCCATTTTTAAATCCCCGCTGCTTCGAACCCCGTGTAGCGCGGCTACACGGGGCTCGAACTAGGTAGTTCGGACTAGGGTGCCTATTCCGAACTACCGGTACACCTCGTTTCACGAGGAGTAACGGTAGTTCGGAATAGGACCCTAGTCCGAACTACCTAGTTCGAGCCCCGTGTAGCCGCGCTACACGGGGTTCGAAGCAGCGGGGATTTAAAAATGGCGGCTCCCCGCTTATGCTAATGAAGCCCAGGAAATTCAAATCCCGGGCTTCATTAGCAAGTGCGGTATGCATACATTACCCCGCTAGTTCGAACTAGCGGGGTAGTGTAGACATACCCTAACAGATTAGTAAGGCATGATTTCCCTTTACAGAAACCATCTTGATTTTCCCCCAACAAATTATATTCTTTTATGTGTCTAACAATTTTATTCTTCACAATAATGTCAACTAATTTGCCCGGTACGGATGTTAGACTTACCAGTTTGTAATTGCCAGGATCACCTTTAGAGCCCTTTTTAAATATTGAGTCACATTGGCTATCTTCCAGTCATTAGGTACGGAAACTGATTTAAGGATAGGTAACAAACCACAGTTAATAGTTCCACAATTTCCCATTTGAGTTCTTTCAGAACTCTTGGGTGAATGCCATCTGGTCCCGGGGACATGTTACTGTTAAATTTATCAATTTGTTCTAAAACCTCCTCTAATGACACCTCACTCTGGGACAATTCCTCAGATTTGTCACCTAAAAAGAATGGCTCAGGTTTGGGAATCTCCCCAATATCCTCACCCGTGAAGACTGAAGAAAAGAATTCATTTAGCTACTCCGCTATGACTTTATCATCTTTGAGTGCTCCTTTAGCATTTCGATTGTCTAAGGGCCTCACTGGTTTTTTAGCCAGCTTCCTACTTCTGATGTACTTTAAAACATTTTACTATTACTTTTTGAGTTTTTGGGTAGCTGTTCTTCAAACTTCTTTTTGGCTTTTCTTATTATATTTGTACTCTTAATTTGTCAAAGTTTATAGTCCTTTCTATTTTCCTCACTAGGATTCGACTTCCACTTTTTAAAACATATCTTTTTATCTGTCACTTCTCTTTTTATCAGTCTACTGTTCTTTTACCTGGTTGTTAAGCCACGGTGGCACTTTTTTGATTCTCTTACTGTGTTTTTTAATGTGGGGTATACATTTAAGTTGGACCTCTGTTATGGTGTCTTTGAAAAGTTTACAGGCAGCTTGCAGAGATTTTACTTTTGTCACTGTACTTTTAAATTTCTGTTTAACTAACTTCCTCATTTTTGTGTAGTTCCCCTTTCTGAAGTTAAATGCCACAGTGTTGGGCTGCTGAGGTGTTTTTCCCACCACAGGAATGTTAAATTTTATTATATTATGGTCACTATTTCCAAGTGGTACAGTTCAGAGGTATATTTTACTTCTTGAACCAGATCCTGCGCTCCACTTAGGACTAAATCAAGAATAGCCTTTCCCCTTGTAGGTTCCAGAACCAGCTGCTCCAACAAGTAGTCATTTAAAGTATCAAGAAATTTTCTCTCTGCATCCCGTCCTGAGGTGATGTGTACCCAGTCAATATAAGGATAGTTGAAATCCTCCACTATTATCAGGTTTTTTAATTTGATAGCCTCTCTAATCTCCCTTAGCATTTCATAGTCACTATCACTGTCCTGAGCAGCTGGAATATATCCCTAGAGCTAAATTCTTATTATTAGAGCATGGAATTACTATCCATAGAGATTCTATGGAACATTTTGACTCATTTAAGATTTTTACTTCATTTGATTCTACATTTTATTTCACATATGGTGCCACTCCCTCACCAGCACAACCTGTTCTGTGCTTCTGATATATTTTGTACCTTGGTATCACTGTGTCCCATTGATTGTCCTCATTCCACCAAATTTCCGTGATGCCTATTATATCAATATCCTCCTTTAAAACTAGGCACTCTAGTTCACCCATTTTACTATTTAGACTTCTAGCATTTGTGTATAAGCACTTTAATAATTTGTCACTATTAATCTGTCTGCCATTTCCTGGTGTGTTAGACTCTTTTTCTTTTGATTGTGTCTCATCCTCCTGACTAGAACATAGCGCATCTCTATTAATAGAGCCTCCCCTAATAGATAGATCTGTTCGATCCATGTGCTCCTCTGCACCCGTCGGCTTTCCCCTTAGTTTAAAAAGAGAAATTATTTAAACTTAGACCAACATTTTCAAACGTGGGTGCTTGAAGTTAGGCTCAACGTATGTATTTAGGCTCCTTCACAAAAATATAAGATGAGTGCTTGGAATTCTCAGCCCAGTCAACCAGTCTTCTGAGGCTCAGCACCTCTTAATAACCAAGTCACTTTTGTATTTCGGGGTCTAATCATGGATGTCTGCACTCAAGTTTGAAAATACTGGGATTAATGAATAACCCCTTCCAATAATGGCTCTGTCACCCCCTCTTCTGCTCTTTAAGCAGCTGTATACTTAACCCTATTTTTCATAAAGAAGCCTTTGCCTCAGATTTCATGGATAATTTCCTTGACTGTGTTATAAGTAACCTTATGAAAATCATTCTAAAAATCCAGTTTTTCAGGTGAACTTTATCGACAATTCTATTTACTAAAAGGTTCATGAAGCATGATTTACCCTAACGGAAGCCATCCTGGTTTGATCCAGCTGGTACAACTTCTAAAAATGTTATGCTATATTATTTCTACACTTGGTTAGAGTCTGTTTATTTCTTTCGTGAGGCTCAATGGCCTGTAATTCCTAGAATTTCCCTTGTTCCATGGTTCAAATAGGCTTTGCATAAGCATTGCTGCTTAGCTGAACTCATTCATGTTTATCTAGAGTATGTTTCTATTTAAGGGTCTTTTAACATTCCTGTGTGTGACAAAATCTACATTGTACAAACCTTTCAAATTAATTTGTTGCAAAGAAACACTATTGTTCTGTTATGGGATTGATTGTGGACTGGTTATTCATGTAAACTCTCATTGACTTAGCTGGGAGCTCTGATTAGGTAAGCAGGGGATCAGCACCTACTTTCATTTATTGAACTTGAATCATAATTGAGTTGGGTGGGTCTTTAATTAACTTATACTTTTTACAATCACAAGTTTGTACAAATCTTGTTGTGAATGGGCTGCTGAGCACTGGAACTGAATTATGGAAATCAGTGCCATTTGCTTGATCATCTGGGTGTCCCAGGATGTTGCCAAATGACAATTACATATGTCAGGTAGTACATGGGATAGCTTTGAAATGCCAAATAAATAAAAACATATATACAGACGTTACCCTTTATGATGTGTTGCCAGTTAGGATTTGCAAACAATCTAATCATAACTCTGAACTCTCATGGAGAGAAGTTTTCAGAGCTACAGCTCCCTGAAGTCATCCTATCTCTTTCACGTGGTAGGGTGATAGTTTTACTTAAAAAAAACCCTCACACAGAACCAACCATCTAAGTATATTAATTA